>NC_092437.1:8601667-9244167 GCF_036169615.1 Heliangelus exortis | reverse complement strand
TTGGCAGCAGATCAGCACAAAGTTTCAGCACAGCTTGGTCCCCAACCTCTCCAAAGCAAAGGAGGTGGCTAACGCAGTGCCAGGATTCAAGAGGTTCCTTCGATTGTTTGCACGGCGACAGCATTCAAGTAAAACCAATTAATTATTTTGCCATAAAATTCCCTAGATACGCAAACAAACGCCAGCTGAAGACTGCTTGTACCACCACCCACCCACCCACAGCTGTGCAGAGGTTTTTTGCCTGTATGTGCTTTCTTCCATTACATGTGCAGAGGCATCCTCCGTGCAGAAATATTGCCCAACCTTTACCTTTCAGATTAGAAAGCCACAAGGAGGGAACAGCTCTGCTGGCACCATCTCAGCTGCAGCTCCAGCAGCAGGGACCCCAGGCCAGCATCTCACAGACACCAACCCACCCATTGGGCAGGAAAATAGCAGTTTTCTAACAGAGCAAACTCCTGGCCAGCAGAGAAACTGAGGCACAACCCTGAGAAAAAAAAAAACAGGGTGCTATTGAGCCCACATCTCCTAGAAACAGACTGTCCCCTGCAGCAAGAGCCAGGGGGACAAGCACCTTGTGTGGGGTCCCCTCTGGTGTAAGGGGCCTGGCCAGGACCCCAAAAGCATCTTCAGAGGGGCCCTGGGACAATACCCACAACTAGGACAAGGGCTCTGAAGGGGGTTGTGCCATACTGAGGATGCTACATGCAACCACAGGCTTGCAAAGAGACCATTGGTTTTGCACCTCAAAACCAAAAGACCTAGGAAAATGATCTCTAGGACATCAAACACCATGGCCACAAGTTTTCCGCTGAAGTCCAGCCCAAGCAAGCACTAAACCCCTGTAGCCAGGAAGGAGGTAGCAGCTCAGACTGAGCTTCTTCTTGCCACCTTAAGGTAATATTTACACGCCTTGGAAAAACAAAGTATCAAAAACAGTGCACTGAAACTTGGGGCTTTATAGAAAATATTCAGTGTTTACAGAGCATGAGAGATCCTCCAAACCTACCTCCTCCTGGGCACAACAGCCTACTCCCTCATCTGAGCAAAGCCACCAAGCCCCAGAAAGTCCCTTTTGCCATGGAAAATGGGCACCAGCACCCTGCCCATCACACTCTGCACCACAACTGCACCCAGAAGGATGCATCCCCTGGGCCAGGTGTTACACACGGTGTCCCTGTCAGCCCTGGGACCCTCCCAAGTAAGGATGACCAAGAGTGGTTTTCCTGCTGGGCACTGTCATCACCCCTCAGCTTCTCAGTCTAACTTTCCTTTCAAAATGCCAGAAGTTCTGCTGTAATGCTAAAAGCCCCAGCATTTCTAACGTTCTCAGTTTCATGTTGTCCAAAAAACACATCCAAAAACATCTCTCAGTCCACTATACAGTATATACACAATATACAGTATTTAGAGCAGGTGCTAGGAAACCTCCAAACACACATTAACCATCCTAATGCACCCATGTTGAAAATGCTGTCAGGCAAAACTACGGTCAGATCAACATCTCAACTGCAAAGAAGGAAAAGCCACTAGAAAAATAAACTTTACTAAAATAATCCAGCAAAGGTTTTGTCAAAGTAAACATATTTAATTGTTAACAATGATGTTTTAAAAATAAAGCTGCTCAGGGGAAGATTTTCTCATTCTGTATGGCTGCACATCAGTTTCTCTTATAGAGCCTTCATCCCCTGGTGCTGCCACAGTGAGAGCAGAGGGCTCTGCACACCCTTGTCCAGCCTACAGCACACTGGGCCCAGGCAGCACCATATGTTGAGGGTCACCAGTGCCACCCTTATGAGGTTCCCCAGAAGTTCCAATAAAATTAAGCATTTAAAGACTCCATGCACTGCCTGGATACTAAAAGCCACCAGTAGTAACAGAATTCAAATAGGAACAAGTGCAAACATACAGCTCCCCAGTTGTTCATCTCCATTCCCTGCAGTGGTCCCCAGAGTGTCCATCATACCCTGCAGAGCAGATGCTGCCGGAGTTAATGCAATTAATGAGTCCACCTGGAAAAGAGGCAGACGAGCAGCTCAGGAAACAAAGCAGCAGTGTCAGAGCCCTTATCTCCATCAGAGCCAGCAGCCACCTGAACTGACTGAGCCCCTGCTAAAGCCTGGGCCTTCCACAGCTTCCCAGTCTCGTGAGGATCAGCTCTCCTGGAAGTCTGGGCTGACAACACTAATGGCTTTGCTTTAAGCTTTGGTCTGCTGCAGATCACTGAAGTTTTGAAGCATTTAATTTGCCAGAAATGAACCAGTACATGGAAGCTCTTGTCACAGCTGGTCAGTCAGGCCTTCCAGAGACCGATGGATGAAACATGAACTCTACACATGCCCTATGCAGTTGCAAAACCACGCGACCCACCAGCAAAATAAGCCAAACGTGATGTGCCTGACAGACAACACAGGTGCTTGCAGGCAATGAAAACCCAGTAATTCACCTCTCCTCAAAGAAACCTTGTCATTTGTTAGCCTTGACCAAAAAGTGGTCTCCAACAAATGCTCTCCAACACCAGAGCCTCGACAACACGTCTGCAGCCACTCTCCCGCCTGCACCATTTACGAGACCCAGTGCTGGTAGAAGGAAAGGAACCATTTCCCACAGCCACCACCAGACTCCTTCCACACATAGCACAGGAGATCCTGAGGTCAAGTTCTTGTATCAAGGAGCACTTGAGGATTTCCTACTACTCCCAGCCACTGTCAGATCTGAGGACTACAAAAACCTCAGGGGGATACACTGAGGAATTGGGCTGCTCCTTCCTTAGTCTGGGAAATGCAGCTTGGCACATCTCTCAGGAAGAGGAGGGTGAAAGAGGTCAGTGCTGACCATGTTTCATTGTAAGATACCACACACCTTTACACTGCAGAGGGAAGAGCTAGAAGATGAAAGCCAGGGCTGCAAACCTTCACTTTCTGTCCCTGTTCAGACAGTGCCCAGCTACCCACCCCTCACAGGACCTCCCCACTCCCCTTGCCTGGACTCACCAGCCCCAGCTGCATGTACCCACAGTGCCATCCCCCCTTCACAGCACTACGGCCACCACTTTTCTTCTGTTCCTCACCACCAAAGACAGTCCTGACCACTTCCCACAGTACCATGGTCCCCTCAATCTGGGGCAAGCCAGGGACAGCAAAATCCTGTGCCATTCTCACACCTGGAACACCTCTGTGCTGATAACTGGATCAGCACGTCCAGCCATAAAACCAAAGCAGTAATGAATTGTACAAAGGAAGCCCTTGGTCTGCTCTGCTGTCCATCAAAACACAGTGCAAAGGAACAGTGTTTGAAAACACTCCTGCCTAGCAAAATCAAGTTCTTGCATCATAAATGGAATTCAGGGCTAACGCTGCTACCTCGTGCCCTGTACAACCGGTCAGGAGCAATTCCTGATAAGTTTTGAGGAAGTAAAGCCAGGGTGAATTACAGCTCTCTCACAAAGGTAACAATCTTTCACCCAATAATTTAAATTCTCTGCATTATTTTCCTACATCAGATCTAACCAAGTAAGATTCCAGTTTAAAAAAAAAAATGAAATTAAATTAAAAGGCTCCAACATCTGGAGAGACAACAAAGGAAAAGCACAGTTACTGAGCACCCTGACCTCCCTCCTCCCAGCCACACAGCAACCACCCTCCCTCCAAGGACCATGTCCAAGGTCTGAGAAATTCCTACTCTTGCAGTGAGTTATCAAGATGAACTAGCAACTTGTAGTGCAAGCAGCTGTAAAGGCATTACTGTTTTCAGCTGCAGGAAGGAATTACTTTGACTTCCCAGGCCCTGTCAAAAGAGCACCAGGACTGTAGCTTAGCTCCTTGCAGAACTCTTGCTCCAACACAAAGGTCCAGGCACAGATAAAATAGCTTCAGCAAGCCCATTCCTGCACATCCCCTCCGAAGGGGGGAGAGGCATGCAGAGAAGTTGTCCAGGAGGACAGGAGCCTCAGCACCAGGAACAAGCCTTGCAAAAAAGTCTCCCAAGGTGCACACTGAATTCTGATGCAGAAAAAGTTATTCGCCACATGCCAAACTCTGCTTTTTTCCAAGATGAGACCAGAGTGATTCCACACAATTACAGCACAGTCTGACCTGCAGCCCCTTGCCCTGCTGATGATGATGCTGGCAAGACCTCTGAGCAAGGCAGTGAGCAAAAGCACCCTTCCCCCCCTGAGCAAGCATCACCTCGTACCTGCTGCCTTGCAGGGCAACCCTGGCAGGCAACAGGGACTCGTGCAGATGGGAGAGCATCTCCTGGAGCCTCCAGCCACTGGATCTCCCACAGCCCCGCCGTGCCTCGGTCCCAGCTCACCACCAGCAGAACAATCAGCTGCCTCATCCAGGGCACAATGGTCACGATGAGACAGACCCACAGCATCACCCCGGCCACCGCAGGGACAAAAGCGAGCGGGTGCCTGGGAACGGCGTTGAATAAAAGGGGACCTTGCTGTATTTGTGCCATCAGCTGGGTCTCTGGCAATTTGCTTTCAGGGGTGGTTTGGGGAGCTCAGGGATGCAAATCACTAGGGTGGTGTGTGGGGAGGGGACATAAGTACTGGATGTGAGGTGGTCCTGACTGTTTACATTGGATTGCTGCACAAACTTGAGGCCACAAGATTTCAGTTCCATAGGAAGGAACCTTGGTGAAGAACAGAAGTGAGGAGCTACCCCAGGCATCAAATAAACCAGGGCACAACACAAACACAAGATCCAAAAGCTCTGGGCTCCCTGTGGGTACCAAGCGTGGTGATTTGCTGACAGTAAACACAGATTTCTTCCTGCATTTCTGTCTCAAGCAGACCAAGGGCATGCTGGCATTACAAGGAGCCAAACACAACGGCCAGTTGGATAATAGCCCAGCACAACCCAAGAGCCCAAGCTGAGCACCCCTTTCCCACCCTTCAAAAGGCACCAGGAGCAGTTTTCCAGCTTTTCCAGCCAGCAAGGGATCCAGCAAGCATGCAGCTCCACACCAATGAGCTGAGACAGCACCCAAAAGTGCAACTGTCCCAGTTTCCTCCCAGCACTGGAGCACAACAAGCCTCAGCAACGCCAATGAATTTCCTCCCCCCCCCCCCAAAGCCAGGGGCTCAGTGACAGCACACTCTGTCAAAGCAGTGCCTGAACCCTCGCTTCCATCTGACCACAGAGTCATTCCCAAGCTAGAGGGGCTGGTGCTGCCCAGGTCCACATCCAGCATCACTGGCCCCTGACCCCCAGAAACAGAGGTCGACCGAGGGAGCTCCTTCCAGCAGCCTTCAGCACTGAGCAGATGAAAACCCTTCCAGGTCCAGCTGGTTCAAGCTCACTCACAGATTCAGGTGCCATTTATTTGGATTTTTTAATTAAGGTATGATCAAGGAATGGATTAATCACTCCTCTGCCCATGGTTTAGCCCATGAGCTGCATGCTCTTCTTCAGACACATCCTCAACACATCCTGTATGGGACAGTTCTACAGCAGAGGCTTCTTCAAGCCCTTCAGCAGCCAGAGAAAACCACCCAGCTTTACCCCACTACACAAGGCAGGCAAGTGGCCCCAGAGCACCCCACTGAGAGTGTTTCTCCATCACGCACCATGTGGCTGACCTACTGAAACCCCCAGCTCTGTTCATGTCCCATCTCACTCACTTTTCACTTTTCTTCCAAGCTTCTCCTTACTACTCTGTCCTGAAAACAAACTCCCTCCAAACACTTGGAGGATGAGACCAGCTGTCCTGGGAATACTGGGCTGGGTTTCCATGACAGAACATTTTTGGCTGAAAGAAGAAGGGGAAAAAAGGAAAAAAAAAAAAGGAAGAAAAAAAAAAGGAACTAGATCTTCTGTCAGCCGATGGGGAGATGACTCAGAACACCACTGACATCCACGTGCAGGTGGGGAAAGGGACCCCCTTCTTCACCTCTCTACCTCCTCTTTCAGCATCAGATGACAAGAACACAGGATAGAATGTGACTGTGTCATCCAAGGGCCACACAGGGAAAAGCCTATGGACAGAGTGGATTTTAAAGGGTATTTTATACCCTAAAACATCTCCTGCACCCCTTAGAGACTCATGGCCATGCAGAAGCTGAATTGCATTCATGTTTATAAGAAAAGTTTCCTTATGAAACTGTATAGCTACTTCCTTCAGGCTGAGGAAGTCCATCAACAGCCCCACATGGCTTTTGAAGAGAACATCCCTTGTGCCTGCCCTGCAAAGGGCTGCAGGATGCACCCAATGAAACAACATGGCAAGTCAGGATGTGCTTGTAGAGAGAGCAGGCAGTGGCTGTGCCACCCATTAGCTCCAGCGTGAAACTGTCCTCCAACAGATGGAAGAGAACATCTCTACAGCTCCAAAGCCAACCTGCAGGACACCCATCAAACCATCATGACAGCAAAGCCCTGGGCCACCAAGCCAGGGAGAAGCATGGTGGGGAGACCCAGGAGATGTGTCCTCGCTCTGGCTGTGCCCAAGACACAAGGCCCATGAGCCTTCATGCACCAGCCAACCCCCAACTTAGCCCTGTGAAAGGCTCTGAAAGCAGCCATGGGACATCATCTGTAAGTAAAGACCCACAAGAGCCACCTAAAAAATCACACACAGGCCTCCCTGGGATGTCCAAGCTAGGGATGGCATGAGCAACACCAATGACATTTCAAGGAGAAACTCTCATCAGCAAGATTTCTTTCGAAAGGATTGTTTTTATAAAAATTAATTGTTGTCAAAGTCTGGTTGAAGGCCAAACCACAAGCCTTGCCTCCTCGCAAAAGGTAGACAGATACACGGCAAGAAGACAACAGCTGCTTTCCGAGGTACAAGCTCTCCCGTATCTCCCGGGAGATGGGCGCTCAGTCCCACCGGCACTAGGTGCCATGAGCCATTTTGGCACACGGGGACTCCAGTCCCCTGTGAAGCACACAACGCAAAAGACAGGAACGAGTCCGCTCTCCTAATACACACACCTCTCATCGTCCCGCTTGATAAAAAGAGGAAGATTTCCGTCAGAGACCCCGTTTACACCACGGACCCTCGGACAACACGCCACTTCTTCAAAACAAACTCTCCGGCAGGCAGCAGCCTCGTTGCCCCTCGCTCGGCTCCGGCAGCGGCTGAGCTCGGCCCCGTCAGCCCGGGGAAGCCCCGGAGGGAGCCCGGCCGGTACCTCCCGCGGCCCCTCCGCGCAGCGGGGACCGGCACCCCCTCCTGTGTCCGCCCCGAGAACCTCCGGGGAAAGCTCCCCTTGCACGGGGCTGCGGGCTCTCCCCGGCGCCGGCGGAAGGCGGAGAAAGCGCTGCCCGGCGCCGAGCCCCCGGGCACCGGCGGAGCCGCAGCCGGGGGCTCCGGGCCCGGGCCGCCCCTTTCCGGGCAGCGGCCGCCGGGGATGCCGCGGCCCCGGGTCCCGGGTCCGGTCGGGCGCGGATTACTCAGCGTTTCGAGCGGCGGAACGGCGTGCCCCCGCCCCGCACCCCCGCGCCTCGGGCCCGCCGCTTACCGATGCCCGGCGCCACATAGATGAAGTAGAGGAAGGAGGAGGAGAGGGAGAAAAGGAAGAGCGCGGCCAGGAGCGAGCGCCGGGGCAGCAGCCGCCAGGCGCCGCGGGGGCCGCGGGGCCACCGCATGGCCGATCCGCCGCCGCCCTGCTGCCGCCGCTCACATGCGCCGAGGCCCGGCGGGAGGCGCCGCGCCGGGGCCGCTCGCAGCCGCCGCCCGCGCCCAGCGCCGCCGCCTGAATGAGCCGCGGCCGAGCGGGGCGGAGCGGGGCGGGAGGCGCGGGGCGGGGCGGGGCGCCGCGGGGACCGGCTGCAAACTCCCGCTGCAGAGCCCGGGGATCCTGAGCAGAGACCGCCCCTCCCCGGTCCTGGGCCGCTGGGGTGGGGTTCGGCTGCGGCCCAGCTGGTGGTCCTGGGTCACCGCTGATGGGCAGGGGTACCGGGCAGTGGCCTGGGGACACTCGGCAATGACATTAGGACACCCGGCCATGGGCTTGGGGCACAGCTGATGGGTCTGGGATACAAAGCAGTGGCCCCGAGATGCACAAGCATTGACCTGTGACACCCAGCAATGGCCTTGGGACACTGGGCCGTGGCCCCTGGGCACCCAGACATGGCTCCAGTACACCCAGCAGTAGCCTCGGGACACCTGGCTATGGATCTGGGGCACCACTGGTGGCCGCAGGACACACAGCCCCATGGTAGTGGGGCACCACTGATGGCCTTGGGACACCTGGGCATGGACCTGGTACCCCACTTACTTTCCCGGGACAGCCAGCAATGGCCAGGGCATACAACAATGGTACAGAGATACTCAGTAGTCCAGGGACACTCAACCATGCTCCCAAAACATCAAGAAATGGCTCCAAGACACCCACTCATGGCCCTGGCACATGCAGTAATAAATCTGGGGGACACACCCCACCAGGCAGCAGGGGTCTGCTTGGACAAGTGCTGGGTGCCCCCAGACATTGTGCAGGAGGAGGTGCAGCCTGCGAGGAGATGGTGGGCACAGATGGGCAGAAGCGAAGAGGGGGCGAAGTCATCACGGTCAAAGCAATAATCAGCACTAGCAGCGATCAGCAGCCCAGTTGGTTAAAGAGAAATTAAGTAGTTTTGCACATGTTTGTGGGCAGTTCCTCTGTTGTGTGTAGGAGGAGTTGGAAGGAGATATGGAGATGCCTGAAAATTAAAAAATAGGTGAGAAGAAATGCCATCCCTATCAGGGGAGCCAGGAGAAGGAGCTGCAGAGCAGATGGGGCCCAGTCCAGCCCATAAAGCTGTGTTTTTTAGCTCATTTATGATAGCAGGATCTGTGCAACTCAGACTTTGTTCAGGGAAGGCCAGGGGGAGAGATAATTCCTTACTTCACCAATAGATTGGGCTGAGAAAACCAATCCTGGGCTCCAGGCCCAGGTCAGGAAGTAGGGCTGTAGACCAGGCTTGGCAGCAAAGGCAGCAACATCTCCAGGAAAAATGGGTTGTGGGGTGGGAGATGGGGAAAGACCATCTGACAGGACATGACTGGTGTGTCCCCGGTTGCCTCCACATTCTAGGGTGAGCCTCTTCCCAGCAGGGAATGAGGCATTGCTCAATCCAAATTTCCGACCCAGCCAGACAGTGAGTGCCCAGCCCCATGTCAGCTCAAGGCCAGACATTGGGATGAAGGATTCTCCAGGTACAGCTGTGTAACTTGGGAAAGATTAGCCTCCTTTTCAGCTTGGATGCAGAAAGGGCAAATAAAGACAACAGTTGCCACGTTTGATAAAAGGGAAACAAACAAGGGAAACAAACAGGCTCCTCTTACATGCTTAGATTCTCGGAAGAGGGAGGAGATAAAAGTGAAGATAAAAAAAGAGCAGGGATTAGCAGAAAAGTAGAAATCTCTCTTTAAAATGTAAAGCATTACTTTTCTTAATATGCCAAGGAGAAGAAGGATCTTGAGTGCAGAGGATCCCAAGAGCCAGGAAGCCAAGGAGGAAAGCATGGGTTTCCTTGGAGAGTCTGCATTAAGCTGCATAATCTTAAGGAACAAGGAAACTGGTGCTTGTTCATGTTTTCTAGGATTGCCACTACACCACCACCTTCACTGAAATAAATTAAATCCCAAGCCCTATTAATTTCTGGGAGACCACAATACTCCAGCAGAACTGCATGGCCAAGTGGTGAATTTGCTCTTCTCAAAATAGCTTTTAGCCAGCTCCTAAAAGGATGCCTTGGGTGAGGAAACCCAAACAGATTTCTTGCTTAGTTTATGATTTGTTGGATGCAGCTATAGTTGAAGGTGAGACATCATCGCAACCAATAATCTAACCTTTTGAACATATTTAATTCACAATGACATTGCTGGAGGAGCCACCCAGAAACTCACTGCCAGGCCTGGGCTGCCACAATGGGGACTGTCACAGCGAAGTGGAGTCAGGGAAGCCCTGGAGCCACACTGGGGCATGCCAGCCCTGATGCCCCAGCTCTGACTCACCTCCTCTCTCCCTCCCTTCCTCCCAGGGCTCAGCTCAGCCCCAATCAACCCACTTCACTTTTTCCCACCTGTTTTTTGTTTGTTTGTTTATTTACTCTATTTTCTCCTCTTCTCGCTTCCCTGTCTCTCCACTGCATCCCAGCCAAGGGATTAGAAACAACAACCAAAGCCACTGTCCCTCCCATCAGCCTCTTCCAATAAAATACAGCAAAATTAAATCAAATCAAATTAAACAGGAAGAGAAGTTTAAAAGTGAGGGATTATACCACTGGACCAGGTTGGGACTGAGGGGGTAGGAGCACTTCTAGGCAGAATTATTGGCATCATTCCACAGGGCCAGTTCAGGACTTTGGGGCAGGAGCACTTCCCAGCAGGACTGCTGCAGGGAGGGTGCAGGGAGGGTTTTGTGTCTGGGGAGCCCTGCCCCTGCCCCACCACCTTCCTCCACCCTCCCAGCCTGAGGTAGGTGAGCAAGGACCCACTTTCTGGAGAGTTTAACCTACTGGGGGTGTCTGAGACTCTTCAAGGAGGGCTTGGATGTGCAGCTCTGCCGGCAGCCTGAAGGGGAAGGTAAGGTCTGTTGGTGTGTAGCCATGAGCAGGAATGGGAGGACAGGTCCTGCCAGTGCACCTACTCTCACAAGAAGACCTCACTGCACCCTTAGAGCATGTCTCCACATAAAAGGTATTCTGCATCACTGGAGGGAAAGCTCTGTTTTGATGGCTCGGGGGTGCCCTGGCGCGAGAGCAGTGCTCGGAGGGAGGGTACGGACACCATTTCACCACACGCAGTCTGGAGAGGTTGGAGCTGTGTATCTGCAGTCACACCAACACGATTGCTCAAGCAAGGTGTGTGGGAGACCAAACCTGGCAGCTATCATGCCTGGCTCCTGGGGAACGCTGGCACAGCCAGGCTGGGCAGATGTCTGGCAGGCCAGATCCTGCACCCAGCTGCAAAAGTATCAGAGCTGCTGCAAGAGCGGGTGGTGAGGGGCTGTCTGGACCCTGTGAAAGGGACAAACCCACCTTCCCAGGAAAAACCCCAAGGATTCGACCCTGGAACAGGCATTGCCACCTCCTCCCGAGGGCCAGCAGGGAGCAGGCAGTGCCAGGCAGCATTGCATGTGGGGTGAGCAGCAGGTCCTGGTGGAGAAGTTGACCCCAGAGCAGGCAGCCAGCAAAAAGGGCTGCTGTGGGAAGATAATCTTCAGTTTTGGGGGTTGAAATGGTCATTAAAAGGCTGCTCCTCTCTGACTGCACATCTCTTATTGTCACTTTACACAGAGGCTGATTGTGGGATATCTGATCTGGGAGGAGAATCTTTGTTCTGCCACTTCTGCAAAGTACAGATTGTAGCAAGGGTGTCACAGCCCTCACTAGTGTTTTGCAGTATTTGTCACAGACTCTGCAGTTTCTGGCAGCTTCAGCCCAAATGGTAGAGACTTTCCAGAACAGACTCTATCCTGTGGTTAGGAAAATGCCTCCATTATAAAGGTGAGGACAGTCAGCATCACACAGTGTCAGCCCTCCCTCTGCTCAGCGGTGCTGTTTGCTTTGGATCTTCCCTGGAGTTTCTGCTGCCAGACAGTTTGTGAGAGAAGTGGGACCTGAGCTGAGTCACTCAGAGATGGACACTTTGGGTGGACTGGATGCTGACCAGGTGTTGGCTTGGTCATGTGTTCCCTCTATTTTTTACTAACAGTCTCCTTGAAACATAAGGCTTGCTCCAGCTCCATTGAAAGCCAAGGCAGTGTCATCGCCAGCTTCAAGCAGGAGCAGGACACAGAGGATGTATACATAGCAGGAATATAAATATTTTCTACATGCACGCCCACAGACACAGTGTATGCAATAAATATTCACTCAGCATATTGTTTGCTGTGTGCCAGATCACAGACATAATTATTGATGCAGCAGGTTTTCAGAAAGACACAACAGGGTGTGTACTTAATTTGGCAATAAGAGCTCACCTAAGTGGCCCTGGTGGT
The DNA here is from genome assembly GCF_036169615.1 of Heliangelus exortis. NCBI lineage: Eukaryota > Metazoa > Chordata > Aves > Apodiformes > Trochilidae > Heliangelus > Heliangelus exortis. Next base: position 9,232,226 of record NC_092437.1, on the reverse strand, counting down.
TTTGGCTTGGTATTAGACCACTGCCACCCACAGGCACTGCTATTTTATCTCACATCGATGCGTCAGCAGCAACAGAAAGGAAACCAAAGGCAGATTTTTGTTTATTAAGGTGGTAAAACACCACCGAATGCTGCAAGGTGCTCCTTACAGGGAGGATTGCTGTAGACATGTTCTCAGATTATGCCACCCACTACACTTTCTAACAAGACTATTAGGGCTCTGATCTTAATAGCCATGCACGTGCCTAACTATTGGGACAGCTCATTCTACCACAGTCAACAGATGTGTCACAGCTCCCAAAAGGAAACAACATCAACAGAAGTGATTTTGCAGAGCTCCATGTTCACTTGGAAGGTGGCTGTCATCAGAAAAAAAAAAAAAAAAAGGCTGAAATGCTAAGCTTGTCACAGCACTTTTCAGAGACTCAATGGATTTTGTTGCCTCTGCTTGTGTCAGCATACCTACCTAGCCCAGTCAAAGTGGACATGCACAAAAACTCATAGAATGCCTTTGAGATCTGAATATCTTGTCAATGGAATACATCCAGAGGTACTTCCCAAAATTTCCCAAGGAAGGAAACTTCAGCAGACAAGAGATAAAGTTATTGGGCCATTTTATGTAAGTAATTTATCCAGATTTTGAAATATAACTTAACAAAGTCCCTCCCAAAAAGCTATGATGATGACTGGGCTAAAATACTGCCAAACAGCCCAAACTATCTGAGACTCAGAGAACAGACAGGCCCATCCCATTTCTGCACACCAGGAGGTCAAGATGGGGATGCCAAACTCTCTGTTTCCACCAGCCTTGTTTGCAGGTGGTGTGGAAGAGTGCTGCTCTTCACTGGTCTGCGAGGGATTGCAAGGACATCAAGCAAAACCAGATGAAACAGCAGTGCAGGGAGAGATAAAACCCTGGCTAAACCCTGCCAGGCAAGAGGGGTAGAAAAGAAACATCTGGGCTATTCAAGCACACAGCTGGATTTCAAAACCAACAGCAGAGGCAAGATAGTGGGATGAAATTCTGCTTCTATTTAAGCCACCTGTAAAAAAACTTCAGGACTCCACACCATGTAGGAATGTGACTGCATTCCAGACATCTGGGGACAGGGATAATGAGGAACAAAAGAACATTTCAGAGGAAATTGCTTTCTATTAACCCATAATTACATAATGCAAAATTAACTCACAAAGGCCAACAACTTAATTGGATTCCCAAGCAGAGAAGAGAGTTGCATGGTGAATAAGAACCTTCCACAGCTACATTAAATATGGTGGTTTAAGTACAGAATTTAAATTCTTTTGCAGTGCAGCAAAAAATGCCCATTACCTTCAATAGCTACAATCATTTTCACTCATTCCCTGAGCAGTGCCAAACTACACAGGTGACCCTACCAAAGGGTTCCATTCTGGAATCCTCCTTACACTTCCAGACACATAAGTGGCTGGAATCATATCTAATTCTGTGAATATATTTGGATATTTTTCTGGTGTAAAGTATAAAGGCTTTCAGCCATTTTGAACCTTCTTCCCAGCTTGGGTTTTGATTAACTGGAATAAATATTTAATTAGAAATGCAAAGAGCTGAACCTTTTGACCACCCAGGCTTTGCCTCTGTAGTCATTGCGCTTTGATGTACAAGGAGAAGGCTTGCAGGGCCTTCTTAAAACATGTGCAGCCTTTCAGTTCCCTTAAAATCTTATAATGGGCTCTGTTTTGGGTTTATTGCTCAGAAGCAGCATGGTGAACAATGTGATTTCCTCTCATCTTGGTCTGATGAGGCAAGAGGAGGTTTCCTTTCCCCTTCACAGCCAACAGGAGCTTGGAAATTTGTTTTCTACATCCCCATTTTGCCCATGTCCTCATGAAAACCATAGGGCTGGAAAGCTGCCCCTGCTGTCCCATCCTTGCCTGCATACTGGTGGCTCCTGCAACAATCCCCTAGCAGCAACACCCTGGCTAAATGTTTGCTGTGATGAGCTGTAACTTATCAGGGGGAAGAGCTCCTGCTCACGACCACCACACAGCTCTGTGGGAGCTGCCAGCTCTGGTGGGCAGCAGGCAGGACCATGCCCCAGATGGTTCCTCTGGTGTAGGGCACTGATGTGGCACTGACACAAGCTGGGTAACACCAACACACCACGTGTGGGGCTTCCAGGTGTGGGACACCCATTTCAGCCATTCTCCTTTTCCCCTCCCCATAATCTGCAATTTAACAGGGAACTCAAACAGCTGCTTAAAAGCCACCAACTTCAGCAGGACAGAGGCATGTGCTGAATCAAGGCTTGGGAAGCAGCTCGGCCCATGGGAGTGATCTGCTAGAACCATCAACACCATCCTTTTGGGTTCCCTCTCCTCTAGGCTTTCCGGCTGCTTTTGCACTGGCACCGTTTGTGCTGTATGCTCCAATTTTTTCCCCGAAGGAGCATTTGCACCTTTACTATATTTATTTTACTCAGAGGAAATCCTAATGATTTCCTTTCATGCTTGATTTTGTTCCTATTTGCAGTGGAACTCCTGCTGTCGCTCTATAAATATCTGGCTCAGAAGTCTTTGTGTGGGAGCGAGCACAACTGAGAGCAGAAAAGGTGAAGTGAAGCCAAAGAGACCTTGACCAGCTCTGAAAACAGCAGCTGCTTTTGCTGCTGTGACTGATTTATACCTCATCTGGAAAACAAAAGCTCAGAGTCCAGAATTCTTGCCTCCAATGATTTCTTCGTCTGTGCCGGAGTTTGGCAATGTGCTGGATAATGTTTTTTGCATGGAAGTGTCACTCTGAGGGAGCTTTAATTGCTTTCAACGTGGATGGTGATGAGAACGCCTTGGAAAAGCTATTTACATACATTTTCTTGGATGCCAAATGTGGAGCTTCCTCCACGCTCAGGCAGTCTGAGGCTGCTTCCCTGCATTACTCAGCTTCGCTGGGTGCCTCTGAAAAATTAACGACCAGAAATGCCACAGCATGGAGCAGAAAGTGAAACTCTGGGCCAGTTGGTTTGAATGTAGGATTATTTGTAGCAGATAAAACAGCAGGACCCGGAATATGGGCTTGCAAACTATAAAACACAGACTGCCCCAGGCCCTGGCACTCAGAGCTCTGCGGTCGACGCTGCTGTGGAAGTTCAGGGTGAGACAGGGGCAAAGACTCAGCACTGCCTGCTCCCAGGGTGTTGGCTCAACTTGCTGAGCAGAAAAAAAGTCAATGAACAATTTCAACAGTCCAGGCTGGTGTCGAAGAGCTGAGCTGCCACCAAGGGCAGGGCACACACCTGCTTGTCACAGCACTTGCACTACAGCTCACAGACCGCCTGCTCGGATCCTGGGAAACACCAGAGTCCTCCTGGTGACCTTCAAGCAAGGCCAAGAGGTGCCATGCACAAATCCCATGTCCTCCTCTCTTTGAAGAATTCAAGGGCAAAGCATCTCCTGAAGTAGCCTTGGAGGTTTGCATGGCATCAGTCAGGACAATCTGGTCTAAATACTCCACCACATATCTCACACTACAGGGCAGTTGATTTTTGTAATTACTTAATGCTTTGAAGCATCAGCTGTTGACATAAGCAGAACCCTAGGAGTGAAATATGTTGATTTAATGTCCTCAACGCAATGGATCCTAAGGCTCCTGGAAGTGACTTATTTTGGAACTGCAGGTATCCCCCTAGGCCAGCTTACTGCCTGCCTGCAGCTCCCCAGATACATGCTCTTTTTCAGCTGAGATGTTTTACCTGGGGAGAAGAGAAGAGTTATTTACAGCAGGCTGGATCTGCAGTCTGGTTGGCAGTGCTGTGCTGCAGCCCCAGCTGTGCTGCCACACACAGGAAAAAAAACAAAAAACCAAAAAAAACCAGGAAGAGAAAGTACAGAGCTTTTCTTGCCATCACACAGTGAATGAACAGCAAGACCAACCCCTTCTGGAAGCCTCAGATTTGTTGTGGAGGTGCTGGGCAACAACCTACATGTGTTTGATGGATCAGCACCCTTCAAGCACGATGGATTTGCTGTGTGTGTACAAACCATCTGCCCAGGAAAGACACAAAGAAAGGTGCCAGCCCTGGTCCCCCACAAAGGGCTGCAGTGGTCCTGTTAACCCCCAGGGACACATGGCAGTTGTGTCAGGGTGGACCTAGAAAACAGCAGAACATTTCCTGATGGACACCACGTTTCTGGATCTCAGCCCAAGCCCACGCCAGGGTCTGCAGCTGACTGTGCTGAATGACCTGGCACACAGGGCAAGCAGCAGAGGCAAAGCATCACCAGCTAGCACAGAAAAGGGGAAAATGTAGCAAAGTAGAGTATAATCATCTAAAGTGGGCTTGAATCAAGAATTGAATTTGCTTGTTACGAAGAACCTGAGAGACCACATGACAGAACTGCAGCCAGAAATATTCCAATTAAAAGTCAACTGAATTTCCTAAGACCAGAGGTGTGATAGTTTCTTTATTTCTTGCTGTCACCCAGTTAAAGCAGTATAATTGTGGGGATTTCATGTGCCAGCCACACATGCTACCTGCCTGAACCACCACCCACAGGATCCATTATAGGGTTTTACAGGTGACACTGCAGTGTGATACAGAGGTGCCCAGCTCCCATGCCCTAATGGGGCTGCTGGCCCTAACTGCTCCGTGTCCCTAACCACCACCTCGTGATTCACAGAAGTACTCCCTGTGTTACCAGCACAACAGCTGGTTTCAGCAAGGTTCCAGGAGTTTCTCTTCTTATGCAACCTCCATTAGCTATTCACAGCAGCTGACTGTGGTGAGCAGGGGAGTTTGCTAAGAACGGTGCCTGGTTACAACAACAAACCAGGCTTGGCTTTGCCATGGGCACTTTTTCCTCAGATAAAATAAGAAAAAATAATATATATTTACAGCCTGCAGTTCATTGTACACAGCCTGGATTTCAGCTGTTAAGTTTGGAAAGGTATTTTAAACTAAGCAAACAGCTTTTTGTTAACATTTTCACTAGCGCTGCAGATTTCCAGGTTTAGAATAGCAGTGATCACTTTAAGCCAGGGCTGCTTTGCTGGGACAGAGGGATGAGACTGTGCAACTATTTTTCTGGCAGTGTCCCTGAAATTAATTGGAGTAAATATCAGCCGAAGGCCTTGAGCTTTCCCTTGGTTCACAGAGCAGAGGGAGCTGCTGAGTTACAGCTTCATCAGACCCAGAGCAGGGCAGGGACATGGCCAGCAGCACTATGGAAATGGGCAATGGGCAATGGGCACCCACTTCAGTCCTTGTGCCACAGCTGGATGGATGTGGCAGAGAGAAGGAGTGGCTGGATCTATCAGAAGAATCATTGCAGGGGTGAAAGGAGGCTGCCAGAGCTAATCTCTTCTTGGAAAGAGAAGAGGATCCAAGAATGGCCTTGCCAAGAAAATAAACCATTTCCTTGCCCTCAGCTCCTGCTCTTTTTCCGCCAGCTTCTCCAACTTCAGTGCTGCTGGACTGGGTCTGGCTGGGGCAGAGTGGGGTTTCTGCAGAGGCACTGGTCGGGTGCTGTGTTTTGGATTTGTGACTAAACCAGAGCTGATAACACACCATGTTTACCTGCTGCTGAGCAGGGCTGCCACAGCATCAGGGCCTTTTCTTTATCCCACTCTGCCCCTGCAGTGAGTAGACTGGTGGGTCAGAAGCTGGAAGGCACACACAGCTGGGACAGATGATCCTCAGTGACCAAAGGGATATTCCATGCCATAGGATGTCATTGTCAGCAATAAAAGCTCAGGGACAGGAGGAGGAAGGGGGGATGTTCAAGGTTATGGCATTTTTCTTCCCAAGTAACCCTATGAACAGCTGAACATCTGCTGCCGATGGGAAAAGGTGAATTAATTAATTAATTTGCTTTTCTTGCTCATGCATCATTGCTTCACTTACTAAACTGTCTTTATCTCAACCCACTAGTTCCTTCTCAGTTTTGCCCTTCTAAGTCCCCCATTCCCAAGGGAGTGAGCAACTGGGAGGGTGCTTACCAGCCCACCACAGCTAAATAGCTTTCCTTCCATTCACCCTTTCTGTTTATTTTGTTATATATCCCCTCTTTCCTGTGAGATAATTACTGGTCTTGCCACTGCTCTTTCTTATTGTTGCTTTTTAACTCTACCTCTTTTAAATTTGTACTTCTCCCCTTATCTCTGCTCCAAGCTGCAGGAGCAATGTTGCTCTGTCCATATGGCCATGGGAAGGGATGCCCTACTCTGTGATATGGGGGCTGCATGTTGTGTATCAAAAGTGATTTGTGGAGTAGGTGTGAACAGGAGCTGTGTTTTATCAACAGAGAATTTGCTGACCTGATGAGGGAATTACAGAGATAACAGAAGAAGCAGAACATTCTTCCAGGGAGGCAGTTCAGAGGGATGCTCATAAAAACCACAAGCAGCTGCTGCTGATGGCAAGGAGACATGAGAGAAAGTGTGGGCTAATATCAGAGCAGGAATCAGCACATTCAGATTATTTTTCTCTCTGCTATGACTTTGTTGGACACTGAACTGGATACCTGCATCATTTCAGCTGTGAAACTTCTCTCTCCCAGCAGAAGCACCATGGGTAGGGTAAAAGAGCCTACAAAAAATCTATGCCCTACAGCTCAGATTCCCAACAATCTGCTAAACAGGACTGGGCAGAGATCTCCCTATTTCTGGCTGCATCAGGTCTACTGAGCAGAGGCAGGCTGGAAGCTGGGAAGACCCAGCTGGTGGGAAATCTGTGTCATTAACTGGGATTAACCACTGTCATTAACTCACAGTGTGGAGTGCCCACCCCAGGTGCCTCTCAATGTCCCAGCTACCCTTGCTGTGCCATCCCATCACTGGCAAAGAGCAGAGGAGATTGGCATTCTTCTTGGAAGGGCCCTGCATTGCTTCCTGCAAGGGTTTGGAGGCAGGTTTTGGAGGCAACTCAAGAGCAGGCTGCTCGAGTGAGCATGAGGTGACAAGTCCTGGGAGTGCCCAGCAGCTCCAGGCTACTGCTGGGAGCAAGAAATGCAGTTGTTTGTACAGTTGTTCTTTTTTCCCATTGCCATTTGTTTGTAGACATGTCACAGCAGATGCTTCTCACCAGTACAACGGATACTTGGACTCATTTGGGGCTGGTACCAGTAACTGTAATCCAGCTAACAAAACACTCTGTTTATCAGAGTTGTCACAAAGATTTGTTAATTCCCACTGACAAGAAGGGCTTTCAGAATAGTCTGTGACAAGGAAGAAGGAAGAACTTTTAATTTATATGCCAACAAGAATGTAATCCAGAGAATACCTAAACACTGCCCTCAACACAAAGGTTTTCAGCTTTAAAAACAACCCCCGGTGGAGGGGCAGGCAGTGAAGGACTGATGTGGGAGGGAGAAGAACAGGGGACAGAAAAAGCCAAGCTTTCTACAGCTGGTATTTGGGTTTCACCTCCTGAGTGATGAATGGCTTCTGCCCAGGAAGCAGCTGCTGCCCGGCCACCAAGGGCGAGCGTGGACACAGCTCCCCTGGTCCTCCCAGCACATGGACCCCCTCCAAGGAACCTGGTGGCAGCCAGGTCCAGAACAGAAAAGGAGGGGGCTCTGCTCACAGCCCAGTGAAAACAGGGCACTGGATGACAGAGGCAGCTGCAGATACTCCAAGTCTCCAGGATTTCAATACAGTGAAGAGGAGCTGGGGAGGCTATGGGGAGCAGGACTGCATCTGCTTTCCCTGCTCTTTGTCTCTCAAGACATCTGCTTGTGGCCTCTGCTGGCTTTTTGTAGGGGAAGGGGTGGGTGTTGTTGTTTTAAAATCTAATTTGAGCCTGAACATAACTGATGTTTCCACTACTTGTTATTTTGTTTGTTTTTCTTAATTTACAAATTACACTTTCTACTGCTGACACCTTCTTTCCCTGTCATTCCCTCTACACACGAACACAAGCAAAGTGCCATCAAATCCAGGGTTGGATACATATGCACCAAATCTATAGGTGCACTCCAGAAATCACACTTGTGGCAAGCTGAAGACATGTGACTGTGGAGCTGCATCATGCTGGGCTTCAGCTCATGGTGCAGTCAGCCCATCTGGCTGGTTGCCTGTGGTGACCAGAAAGGTCAGAGAAGTAAGTGCTGTTAGTGAGAGCTGTCTGTGCCAGTAAATAAACATAAACCTGTTTACTAGGAGATTAGGGTGAAAAAGTAGGAGCAAATTTCCTCAGTCTTCTTAAGTCTCGAGGTAAAGTGCTGCTCAGAGGAGAGGGGACCCTGCCAGATGTGCTTCCCAGCTCACCCCTTGGCTCACTGTCTGTTTCAGGGCTGTTTCTCCAGCCTCTCTGTGCCTCAGTTTAGGTATTTTAAAATATCAACTGCTTTCTGCTGAAGCCTGTCACTGAGCATAACCCAGTCACAGTGGGAGAGCCACCTCTGGAGACAGAAGGCCCCTCACAAGCTGCTGGGTGAGCCATGGCCCATGGACAGAGCAGTTTCTGAAACACATCCAGTCCCTGAGTTCTCAGAGCAAAAAAAAAAATCACTCCCAAAACCAAGAGAGGACAATTCTTCTATGTGCTGTGTCTGGGGCAGCACCTCCTGTCCCCTCTTGACTGTGTTTGAACCCTTCACCCAGCAGAGCCTGTCTGTTGGGAAGCCAGCAGGCTGTGAGGACAGGGACTGTCCCCCTGTGTCTGCCAACCCAGCACAGAAACTGCTGGTGCATGGCAGGGCACGAGCCAGCACCAACAAGCATTCAGTGCCAAAAATGAGGAAATGAGGTTGGAGTCAAGAGGGCTGCATTTCCTGGAAGAGCAAACAGGGCTGGAAAAGTCACCCCTTGCTTCTTGACGAGGTCCCCCTGACACCATCCTCATGTCCAAGGCAAGGGAGCAGTTGGGTCTCCCCAGTCCGTGTACTCAGCCACTTGACTGGCAGTGCCAGCAGGTGATGTGACAGTGTCCTTGGGAATATTCCATTCTGCTGCCCTTTGGGTCACTGCTCCCAAAGGTTGATCCCAGTTGTTTGCATTTCAGATGGATCACAACCTCTGGCACCTGGCTATAGCTGCGTATCTTGCTGGGCACTGAATACAGCCATGCCCTGTGCTTCCCTCTGTCACTGCTTCCTCCTGGAGAAACTCCAGATTTAGCCTGTCAAAACTAGACAAAACTTGAAATGAAAAGCAAATAAACCCAACATCCAATAGTTTCAAACAACAAACACCAAAGCAACAGGAGAGACGTTACCTGCTGAGAATTCCTGCCTGGAATTTGTCTCTCTCTCTCTAGTTGTTTATATTTATACATGCAAGTGTGTGTATATGTATGCACAGGGGCATATGCCTACTGCAGACACCTACAGAACAAGAGAATAAGATGCTACGTATACTAAGACACATTAAGAAGATATAAAACCAAATCTATATAGTGGAGGGTTTAAAACGATTTTCAGCATTTCATCAGTCAGCCTAAGAGAATCCTTCCCATCTGCCCAAAAGCAATAAAGCAAGTAAATTACACAGCTCTTTCCCTACCTTCTTAGCAGCATGCTTAACCTTCCCATGTATACTAAATAAATGCCCTGAGTTTGACAACAAAGATCATTCATCCTTCATTTTAAAATACACTCAGTTCTCTCTTTCTCAGTCTCATACTAGAATGAAGGAAAATTGAGGGAAGGGAGTAGGAGGAGATGATCTTTTTGTACAGAGGTTGTTTTCAGGCCAATGCAGCTCCCCAGCATTCACGTCCCAGCCTGCCAACATCTTCAGAAGCTGTGATGGAGCTGACCCTGGGGGACACTGAAGTCCCCAAAAGGCAGATCTTTTGTAAGCAGTAAGTGCCCTGCTGTAACTTTGTTTCTATAGCCATGGGCATATCCTCACACATAGCACACAGATACTGACATTATAAGGCCACTGCTGACTTTGGTGGTGTTGTTATTGCTGATTTTGCCTGATGTCTTTGAAATCCCAGCCACATCTTGTTGTTTGGCCCATGCCATATTCCATGCCAGAATCAGAATCTGGCTTCAGGGGAGCTTAGAGCTGAAACCTTCTCAACACCCTGAGGAACAATTTATTTTTACTATGAAGCCAAGCTCTGAAGGTGATTGGAATATTTAAATACTTGTGGGATAATTCTACAGCAAATCTAGGTGAAGCCCTTCCACCTTCCCTACAACACCCTACAACAGCCTCCTCCCATTGTCCAGCTCCTCAGCACTGCAGGAGGAGGTTCACTGCTCTACATTTCAGGAGGACTTGAACCCAGGGTCACAGAATCAACCTGCCTGAGATCACAGTGTTCATGGGTAATCTAAAAAGCTAACCCAGATCTCTGCAAGGCTAAAGACTGCTCTAACTGCTAAACCTACCCCCTAGAGTAAACCTGGCATCCCTTTGCTCTTCAGAGTCCTCAGCCTCCACTTGCAAGTGAGAACAAAGTCCTGTGCCTGCAAATTAGGGCCTTCCCCTACCTTTCTAGCACAAGGTTACATCTGGTCACTTACTCATCTGTGCCTGCCCTCAGTGTTCCACATAGCTATCTATTGAGGCTGCTCTGTATAATTTAAGAATTAAAACTAAACACTATGTTACCTACAGCCACATCATCTTAGATGAGCTTAAACAACTGTGAAATTCCTGGGATCTATTAAAAGCAACATTCAGCACACTCATTAATCAACAGATGCTCCGTAGCTGTGCATCAGCAAAACCACAAGTGAAAAGCCTCCTGACAAAATTATTACTTTCTTCTGCAATCAGGTCCTTGGAAAACCATCTGTACAGAATGCTGACTGGTGTTTGGTTCAGTAGGTACCTCAGTGGCAGTAAGTCTGACTTACCCCTTCTCAGTGGTAACAACAGGTCAAGCAAGCAAGCAGTGGCATTTCCTGCTGATGAGTCACAGATGAGACATGAAAATCACCATCTCTCATAGGGAATACTTCAGACGTTCTGATCTGATATCACCTGTGGTTACTTCACTCAGACTGTGCTGCTCTGAGGATGACACTTCCCGTCACTGGAAATGTGACAGTTCACAGCAGCTGCCCAGCTCCTGCTACCTGGGGCTCCCTGTTCTTACCCAGTCACTTGGCTCAGCAGCCCTTGATCCCTCCAGCCACTCTGATGCTCTCCCTGCCACAGAGGTCCCTGGGATCCTTGTCCTCCTTCTGCCTTTTTCCTTTTTTTTTTTTTTTTTTTAAACATTCAGATCCTGGCTTTTGTGAGTTTCAGTCCTGGGTGGCTTTGTGTTTCTCTAGGTTCCCAGGCTTCCACTTCCCTGGCTCAATCCTCCTTCCTTCCACACCCTTTCCTGAACCCTTCCCACAGCTGCCAACACCCATCCATGGTTCCCCCCAGCCAGGGCCACCAGGGACAGTGAAGAGAAGGTCAGCTCACAACCTGAAGAGTTACATCTGCAGTCATCTCTTCTTTACATCAGTATCTCATGATTAAAAGCACGTGACAGCTACGAGGCCAGTAAAACAAAACAAGTCTGGAGTTTTCTGATCGTGCCAGATGAAAGATTTAAAGAAAAAAACAAAAAACCTGAGGCCAAGGCCAAAACCAAAAACCCCCAAAACAAAACAAAGAAAAAGCAAGAGAAAGCAAACCAGCTACGTTTTCTGGCCTTCATTCTCAGGCCAGACAATCTCCTCAAGCCAAGCAAAACTCAAGTGACTAGGAAAAACAGTTTTAAAGATTTTCTTTATCTGCATCAGCTTGGGACAGAATTGACCATTGCTCTGGTGACAGCTGCAGGAGTGATTTGCAGCAGGTGAAGATTAATGGAACTGTGTCCATGCTCTGTCCCTGACCAACACTGCCACAATGGCTCTACACCTTCTACCAGCTGCTGATCTGCTGTTAAGAAACTTTGCCCTAGCAGAAGGATACGGGTATTCCTTTTAACCCAGAGCAGCATAGCCACAGCTATAGGATGTGGAGGAAAGGGGCTACAGGGAGGAGCAACCTTCTTGTCAGAGCTGTACAAAAGAGGCATCAGTTATGAAATGCAACACTGGGGCTTCCAGTGGAAAAAGTTCTTCACCCTAAGAGTGAACAGCCTGGAGAGTCTCCATCCAAAATTCTGCCTCTATGAGGCCCTGAGCAACCTCCTCTAACTCTGAAGTGGTCCCTGATTTGAGTAGGATGTTGGACTGGAGCATCTCCACACCAGAGCATCATGAAAGATGAAATCAAAGAGCAGGAGCACCTGAGCACCTGATGTGTTGGAGGTCCACATTCTCTCCTCCAAATGGAGTTAAGATGTGCACACCACCTCTGGAAATCAGCTTGCACCACCCAGCAAAGTGTCATCCTTATTTTTCAGTGGCACCAGCTTTAAGTGACATGAGCCTACACTGAAGTCATGTTCTCTAAACTGTCCCAAACACCGCTGGGATGGAGAGAATGAGTTAAAGCAGATGGGGATTAGCAAACTGCAGATTGGTGGAAATTAGCCAGCGTGGAAAAAAGATTTGGTTATAACTGTGGTAAGATTTTCTAAGTAGGTCACCACAAAACCACATCAGGGGATGGGAGTGAAGAAGAGGTGTTGGTTCAGTCTCACTACGGGAAACCAGACGCTCTCCAGCTCTGCCCTTCCTGAGACACACAGGAAAACAGCTGCTGCCCAAACCTCAGCTTCTAACAGCTCACGCCTGTTTGTGCCCATTTCAGTGGCTTTCACTTTCCTGCAGTCATTTCACAGGACAGCTCAGAGACCCCAAGTCACAGCAGCGCCTGAGGCGGAAGGCATTTGGGACTGACACCAGGCGAGGCTGCCAGCTGGGTGATGTTTTAGTTCCAGAGCATTTTGACAACGATTTAGAGGCAGGAGCTTTCTGACTGCATTTGGTGTTCATGGGGAAATGCTCAGAGGACACTTTCCTTCTGCTGCCGGGCCGGGTTCCCAGCCTGTGGCTGGGCAGTGACACAGGGAGCAACCCCGGGCCTGCCCAGCCAGCAGGGAGAGCTCAGGGTGCTGCAGGGAGAGGTCAGGGGTGCTGCAGGGAAGGGTCAGGGTGATGCAGGGAAGGGTCAGGGTGCTGCAGGGAGAGGTCAGAGGTGCTGCAGGGAGAGGTCAGAGGTGCTGCAGGGAGGGGTCAGGGTGCTGCAGGGAAGGGTCAGGGTGCTGCAGGAAGGGGTCAGGGTGCTGCAGGGAAGGGTCAGGGTGCTGCAGGTAGGACGTGGCTTCAGCACAAAGCCAGGACCCGTTTCCTGCTCTCAGGAACAACCCAATTCTTTGCCGTGACGCTTCAGCACCCGCTTGTGGGGGTCACACTCAGACTTCCCGCACACCCGCGGAAACAACAACCCTGTGACACCCTTCAGCACAGGAGGTGCCCGTGAGCTCGGGTGATGGCAGCTGAGGGAACGGGAGCCACCGGGGCCGTGACGAGGGGGGGACACGGAGCTGCTGGGCGGTGGCAGCTGAGGGGAGAGGAGCCGGGGAGGGAAAGGCCAGGTAAGGGCGGCTGAGGGACCCGGTCCCGCCGGGTGAGCGCTGCGAGGGACCCGGACCCGCGGCCGATGGCGTCTGACAGCTCCCTAGCGGGGGGGTTAACGCGGGAAAAGTGACGTCACGTCCCCGCGCACGAGCCACGATGACGCGGCGTCGCTACGCAACAGCGGGAAAGCGCGCCCCCGGTCTCGCGTGACCACGCCCCCATCGCGCGCCGGGAGGACGCGCGCACGCGCGCTCTCGGCACACTCCCCCACCCCCCCGCCATCCACGCTCCGCTCTGATCATAGAGACTGAGGGCGCGCTCGCCAGAGTGTCACCCGGGGGTCCCGGAAGTGGCGGGGACGCGGGGGAGGTTGGAGCCGGCGAGCGGCAAGATGGCGGAGTGAGTGTGCGGGAGGGCGGCGGGACCGGGGGTGGGGGGGCGGCGGCCCTGCGGCCTCCGGGGCAGAGCCTCGCTGCCGTGTGCCCGATGGGGGAGAGCCCGCTCACGGGAGGGGGGACAGGGTCTGAAGCGGCCCTGAGAGGCGGGGAGTGAGGCCCCGCATCCCTGACACAGCGGGTTCAGTGCTTGACAGGCTCAGGTGGGGATGGGTCATTCTCTCCGTGCCACTCTTACACCTGCAAACCAAGCTGCAGTGAGGAATGTTTGGTGTCTGCAGTGCCTGAGGGGACTCTGCAATGAGCAGCTCCCTGAATCCGAGCTTCCAGTATTTATCTGTCATCACAGAGCCCTTATAAAAAACAACCCTGACGTGTTGGTCACTGGGACAAACACAGCGAGATCTGGTGGTTGCTTCATGCACCCGTCTTCAGTCTTTGTCATGTTGCTCCCATCCAGTATAATCACAATTTATATTCTCCTGACAGGTCTGCAAATGCCACCCTTGAAGTCATCAATGTCACCCTCCGCACCACGCTGGCTGCTACCACCAAACTGGTGGTACCTACACCTGCCAAACCCATCCTCCCAGTCCAGACTGGAGTCCAAGCACAGCAAGAGGAGCAGTCCAGTGGCATGACGATTTTTTTTAGTCTTCTTGTTTTAGGTGAATGATGAACTGAAAGTCTTTTAATCCCTGTCAGTGGTATTCAGTATCTGAGAATACAGGGCAGCTTTCACAATCCTAGCATTTATTTCTCCCCTGGTCTTCTCTTTATGAAGTGAAATATTCTACAGGGGTTTAGAAAGTTGAGTTTGCAACTACCTGGACCTGCAGAAAGCTGAGGGTCATTGCAAACATTTTCACTGTGGTCTCAGATTGCAAACAATGTGTTTAATTGTCTTTGCCTTCTTTATCAAGCATGAGGCATGTGTTCATCTATGAAAAAGACATTGTCAGAATGCTCCATGGTGCTTGCAGCTGTCCTTGAGGACAGTGTACTAGATCTATGTCAATTTAACTATCTGGTGCTTCTGCACAGCCCTCAGGTATTTTGTTACATAAGGAAACAGAAATCAGTCCTATTTACATGTACAAGAACTGAAGTTCAGTATATTTTTTCTGGTTTTCCTTCCTTTTCTTACATTCCTACAAGAGTGTGATAATGCCATGCAGACTGCCATAATTACATTATTGCTGTACATAAATAGGTATTCTGAGTGGCAGATGCATACCCAACTTTTCTAAAAGTCTGGCCTGTTACCTATTTTTAATAGGATGTAGCTAACTCACTGTCTGCTTAGAGCAGTGTTGGAGTGAAAACTGTAAGTTACAAAACTTTACAGGAGGATTAAAGGTTTGTCTGTTCCCTTTGTGTGTTTGTGTGCTTGGTTCCTCCAGAACAATCTGAGAGACTTCCCTGTGGCAGATGGGTCACCAGGTAATCTAAGTGGTTACTGCTTCCAGTAGCAAATGGAGAAAATAATAGATATGGAGTTGGCAGCAATTCAGACAGGTCTGCAAATAATTAGGGTCTAAAAGAGATGAAATTGTCTGCTATAAACAATTAACTGTTACTGAGTGCAGAAAAAAGCAGAGGCTTATGCTTATTTCTAAAGTACCTGTCTTCAAAGAGGGTTAATGTTTTCTGGTAAAATTGTATTCCTAGGCCTTAAGAACAGAGGTATGATTTTTTTGGCTGAGTTCCAGCCAATTTATACCAGTCTGATAACATAATGGGTCTTAAAAGCATCACCCTCAGGACAGGGGAGTTGCCTGAACAAAGTAAAGCCAGAATAAAAGCTGATTGTTCATAGTTATTCCCATTCATAATCTCTGATTCAGGAGCACAGGAAGGGTGAAAACTGAATGCAAATATCATGCTCTTACATCTGGATGTTGTGAGCTGTGGCCTTTTAAAGTGTTCTGAACTGGAACAGACCCACAAGCAGATCTGTTCTGAGCTCTATTGGGTCAAAGCCAAGTCCCAAATCTGAAGTGTGTTAAGTAGCATGGGTTTGCCTCTGACCCTGGATTTCTGTGACTTATTTCTTTGTTCAAACACCACTTTGCTTCCAGAGTTGTGCCTCTGTCCTGCCATGTTGATGTGATCCATGACATGCCTTTTGGCTGTTAGATGCTTTTCCTCTGCTCTTCCTTTTGGAGACACTCAAATGTTCTTTAAGCCCATCTAGAGCACTGCTTTTTCCAGCCTCTTGCCTGGTTGTTCCACTTCTGATATGTGCCTGGAGCAGCTGCTCTGCTGCAGATACCAGCCCAGCAGTCTTACACAATGAGTCAGTGACCAACAGCCAAAGAATGATACCAGGCTGCTGCCATGGTATCCATGGTGATGGGAGTTACTTAAACTATGGTTGCTTTTTGTTTTATTGTCAAAGCAAAGTACTCAAAAGCTGGAAGGTAGGAGCTGGTGATTAGATCTGCTAAATAGAAAGTAGTTGTACTGGAGTTTGGTGGAAATCCATAAAAGTAGTAATATAGATATCATTAGAAGATAGCTTTTTGAATCCTAAAATTTGCCTTAGTTATTTTCTCTCACAGGTAGATCCATTTATGTGCTTCCTTCAGTGAGAATCACAGCTGGGCTAAAATTTGTTTGCTTGCATTAGTGGATTTCTGCTAAATCATTATGAGCTTTGCTATGCATGTTTTAGAAAGAATACTTAAAAGTATATTTTGTTTTCTTCTGACATTACTAAATCTACAATTTTTATTTCCTTCACAGCTATCTGCATCATATTGGTGCATTTACTAATAAAATATCGACTTCATTTTTTACCCGAGAGTGTGGCTGTTGTTTCTTTAGGTGAGTAACCTGATTTTTATATTGAACTTGTGTTAATACAGGGACTCTCAGTAGTCTGTACTTGAACTAATGCTCTGTTCTGTCTTAACCATCACTAGAAAGATGCAGCAAACTTGATGTATTGAAGTAAACAGCCAATTCATAAAATTAAATTCATGGAAGAATTCTATGTGCAGGGCCTGGCCCAGTACAGTGACACACACAGGCACTGTTGGGGTGTCACTACCTGAGTACTTTGGCAGCTTCCTCTGTTTTTGCATCTGCACTGGATGGGACAGGATACCACAATGAAGTGGCACGTGTGTTTGTGTTAGGTTCAGGAGAATGAGGGGTGTAGATGTGGTTTTAATCTAGCTAGGGAGGGTAATTGGACCATGAAAACCTGCCTGAACTGCTGGGTACTTAACTGTCCCTGGGGTACCATGATGAGAGGTCTTCCTGTGACTTGAGCTGTAAGACTGCCATCCTCAATGAAGATCAACTGATTACTTAATTTGAATTAAATTTGGAGTATTCCTAAGCCTGTCACTTTATATTAGGACAATTTCATTTATTTGTTTGCTGTTGCTCTTGATTTATAAATGTTTAAATGAAGAAGAAATCAAGCCAAATAACTGTATTCTTTTCTTTACATATTGTCTAACATAATGTTTAAAGAACTTGGTTTAACTAATCCCAGAAAGTTTTTCATCTGTCTCTGTCTTGTTTACAAGATTCTGTGGTATTTTTACTTCTGTTACTGGTGACACTTTCACTGACAGCCATTCTAAAAATATAACAAAAAGAAAGCTGCTCATCTATAATCCTAACATGGCAGGGAGCAGTGTAATAATACTTGTTGAGCAGGTGGATTTCTTACTTTCTCCTGGTCTTTGCTGGTTCCCTTTTTGGTATTTCTTAACTGTATTTTCACTCAGTTTCTCAGTGGGATCAAGTGAGCTTTCTGCTGCTTGTCAGTACCTCATGCTTTCTGGAAATCAGGGATCTTCTTGCATCAGGGGTGTCAGATTGAGAAAATCTTAGAGCTGTTACTTAGCAGAACAAAAACCAGACTTTGCTCCAGCCAAGACTCCCTGAATTTTGCAATGATGATACCAGCAAATGCAGTCCCAGTATGGTAGGAGGGCGTTATACCTAATAACAACCCAGGTAACAGATGTCCTGTGTTACTTAAGCCTTATTTATTAGTTTATTGACTCAGTCATGTTTAAACTTCCATGGCTCTGTTGACAGGATCTGTCATCTTTATAGTCACTGGAATTACCAGCTAATTGCTGGTCAGTGAACTTCTGTGACTGGTGATGATCTTCACAGCTGCAAAAGCACAGCTTGAGTTTCTAGCATCCACTTTTGCTAGCAGTGCCAGAAGTGAGGTGTGTCCTATTTTGACTTGTAAATTAAGCAGATGTTCTCAGGCAGTTATTGAAAGTAATAAAAATGGCAGGGGGGAAGATAAAGTGTGATTTTTCACAGGTGTTTTTCCTCCCATTGTCTGAGCTGCTTAGAAGCTTCAGTTTCTAGGACATTACTCTCCTGATGGACAGGGCAGGAGTACATTGTCTAAGGCTGATACTGATCTTGGTCCTTAAAAGTAACTAGAATTTTGTTGGTAAAAATAGTTGCCAGAAAGGATTTTCTCTGTGATTTGTTACTGAGTTTTAACATCTTCTCAGGAAAAATAAAGGTTGGTTGTAATAAGAAAATTCCTGTAACATTTTCATTAGGATGATGCTTAGATTAACTCTTACAGACCTAGCTTTGCAATTAGCCCCTCCACAAAACTGATCTACCTGATTTAATAGATGGAACCAGCTGAGCAAAAACTGCATTAATTAATTTGGTAATAAAAGTGATTTGTAGAGATATGTGGGGCGGGTGTTAAAAACAAGCACAAAATTTAATTCTGCTGCTATTAAAACCTCTTGGTGATGCATTATTTTGGGCAGCTTTCTTTATCGTTTTGCTTAGCATAATCTTAGTTAAGTTGTCCTGTTGTGTGTAATGTGCAGTGAGAAGCAACTTGTGCTTCATAAACTCCAAGTTGTATGATTCAGGCTCATCCTTTTCCCTTAACTTCTGCTGTTGTCTGACATTTATATTCATTTAACTTTGGATACCATAAGAGGACCTTGTCTGGCCATGACACTTGTTAGTCAGCTTGTGATTAGCTCTTCCTCTAAAAGAGTTTTTACACCAGCCTTGTACATAAGCCTCTTGAGCTCACAGGACAGGGATCCACCCAGAGGCCCAATTTCACAAAGTCACATTGGAGCCCTTCCTCCTCAGCAGAAGTGAGTTGAAGGATTCTTTTTTCTTTTAAAGTCCCTCTAAGCATAGTTTTATGTGAGGGCTCTCGATTAATAAAATACTGAAACTTTGTTCAGAAAATACACTTCCTGAAGTCTGTGCCTTCAGGATAGGCTCTGCTTGTTGTGGTTTGTTTCTTCTCCACTTATTTTTAAGTGATAAAAGTACTGCTTGTACCAGTTGACAACGATGATGCTGCTCAGCAGAACTTAGAAGTGTTCTGCTCCTTGGCTTCCAACACAGCTTCCACCCCAGAATGGAATGCCTGACTGTTAGTTCTGAGACCTGTGTTTCAGCATGTGAGTGACTCTAACTGTATTCTGGCCTTCAAAGAACAGCAGACCTTTGATGTTCCTTCATTAATGTTTTGCTCTTCCTTTCCATATAAACCGTTTCATGGAACAATTATCTGAAGGCACTGGTCCCAGAGGATAGAAATATTTTTGTATGAAAAAAGGCTTAAGCCTCATGGCTTTGTGCATATGACACATCCATCAGGAGTAATCCACATGATGCTATGTGTAAGACTCTTTTGATAGCTGCAGCATGAGAGAATGAAAACACATGAGTTACAGGAATGCATACTTTAGGCTTCATAGCCACTTTTTACCTTTTCCTCAGTATTTTTCACTTCTACCTCCCAGTGTTTGACTCGAGGTCTTAGTTCTGTAAATACAGAAACACAGATCTGGAATCTGACCAAAGACAATTTTTCCTCATAACTCCTTGAAAGAAATTAATGACTAATGAATCATCTTCTTGACTTCCAGAAGAAATCCAGTTGGTTTGGAGATTTCTGTTTTATCTAAAGATGCATGAGAGGAAAGAGCATGATAGCTTTTACCCACTGAGTTTGCAGCACCCTTGATAAAATCATTTTATACTCGAATTAGTATTTCTTCATTACTTAAAAGATGTGTAATTCATTTGAGAAATAGTTCTGACAGTGTCTCCACCCTGATCAGAATTTGTTGTGTGCTTCATTGCTGGTAAATGCTGTGATTTCACTGAGACAAAATTCACTTCTTTGCAGAAGTCTGATTTCATTTCAGCTGTGTAAACACTGCAGATAGCATTCAAGTGACATGAAGGTGTTGTGCTGTCACACAGCTGTCTAACTTAAAACTTCCTGATTCTTTAGCAAGAAGGATGGAATTTTATTTGAATGCAGCATAGATGAGAAGCTTTTTTGAGTAGTTGAACCCGTTACCTTTATGAACCAATGAACACAGCACTGTCAATACTCTTGTTCAGTATTTGGATAACCCAAGTGACCATCTTCTGTGTGGAAAAGCTATGTAATGATGTAACATACTGGAACCTGTCAAATATGGGACCCAAAACCACTTTGTGTTTCTGTGATTTAGGAATGAAATACTTGCTGACTTTGTTTCACCTTGTTTTCACTTTTAAAACTTCATTGACTAGAAGCCCCTAAGCAGTTAATGGAAACAGTAATGTGTTTTGTGAATATTTCAGAATGTTATTTTGTTCTCTCCTAGGAATCCTTATGGGAGCTTTTATAAAAATCATAGAGGCTCAAAAGCTGGCCAACTGGAAGGTATGTTTGAAGCAATATAGTAATATAATATAAATACATCCCCATAATTATATGTATTACATATAAATATATATATAAAATATAATTCTTAATTGTAGAACAGTCCTTAAATGTTTAAAATACAACTGTAATACTACTTTCTGTCGATGTAATATCCAAAACCTTACATTATACTTCTTGCCAAAGTTTGGCTTTTTTCAAGTAATAATACAGCCCATTTGAGGTCCTGATCCTACTGAACTTTTACTACACAATATTAATTTTGCCCTTTTTATGGTACCAAGTGTATTCCTATTAGATGTGTGGTAGAAGTTGCTGGACATCTTTTGGACCAGTTTGAGTAAAAATACCGGGGGCTTGGGTCAGACACCTCCAGAGGTCCCTTCCAACCTGAATTAGCATGTGTAGCACGTGATGCTGTGGGGTTTTATTTGCACACATGTGACATTACAAAGGCTTCCCCAGGCAGGGAGAACCCTGGCAGAAGTGTCTCCAAGAGGTGAAGCAAGGACTTGGCCTCCTACAGTTTATCTGTATCATCAAAGCCATGAACTCTTCACTATTCCTGCTTTAATTTAAAACCTTGAAGTATTTAAGCTGTGATTTTGGTTCAGAGGATCAAACAGTTTATTAGGATTAGATCAGTGAACTGATTGAAATCACACTGATTTGAATTGCCAGTTTAAACAGGATTTGTATTAGCAAACTAAAACTCTTGGTCCAAGTAGTGCATTTTAATCTCAGCTTGCAGCATAGTATTTCTGAGCAGTTATTTCCCCAAAGGAAGATTCTTTTTCTACTTGGTTGAAATACATTAAAATGCATAGATTTTCACTCAGATGTAGCTTTTAATTTTTTTTTCTTTCTGTCAACCAAAAAAGTCAAAAGCTGTGCCAAGAAAGTCATGTTGTGATGTTGAATTTTTACATATTTACTTACTAGAAACAGTGGGTGGTGCACTAGTTTGTTTTCATTTCTGATTTGTGTCAGCTGAATTTGACTCAAAACTGTAAGTCAGCTAAACTGTCACAAAATCAGAATTTTAAAAACAAGAAAAAAGAAAGTTTAAAAGTATGCTCTGATTTGAGCACTGATTCTGTAAACACAGGAAATACAGATCATAGCTAGTGAATTATGTAGTTTATTTCTGGTAAGCTTTGGTCAAACCTTGGGGATGTTGTGTTCTGTTGCTCATGTTATCATCTGAGGTAAAGGATCACAGATCTACATCAATATTTGCTTATTTAAGTTAATTTCATTGTATTAAAGCTTAGGTTTAAAGAGAGGCTGTCACAGTTTCAGATGTGAAATGTTCTAATCAATAATTACTTCGTACTTTATAAAATGGCTTTAATTGGTTTTAAATTTGCTAGAAAATTTTTGTTTCTCTTATATGGAAAAAAATAGGATATTTAACTGCAGGCTATATGTGCATACAAAGCAAATCTTGGGTCACATCCCTGCCCTAGGAAAATTTTTAATGTAGTTTATTGCAATCATGGCTAACTAAGACTTCACTGGACCATGTCCTTGCTCCTGCTTCTTGCTGACTGCCCTGGCTGATAATTACAGTCTTCATGTTTTGCACAAATGCAGTCCTTCCTTCTCATCATTTCTTGCCTCCTTGTCCAGCTCTGTTTTCAGGGGCTTTTACAGAGTGTAATTAATCAGGCATGTGAGGGTTTTTTTATTGTTGTTCCAGTGCAGTCACTGCATGGACAGGAACTGGGTGGTGTTGGGCACAGATGCACAGAACTGTGCGTGCAGAATAATGGACTGGAGCTTTCCAGTATAAAGGATGAGTTTTATTTTCTAAGTCCCCTAAATCCTGTAAGATTATTATCACTGGTACACAGACAGGAATGAGACTCTAAAGAGATAAGTACTTCCTTATTGAAAGCTGGTGTTTTAACAGCATAGTCAATCAGCTGTTTAACCTGGATTTACACACATTAATCATGGCTTACAAAGGTGACAAGTTGTGCTGTCTTCAGTATTCAAAACAGTGGCCAAGAGATCACCATTCCTTGACAGTCTTTACAGATTTTGAGACTGAGATAAAATGAGATTAATTTTTTGTGGAAAAAGAAAGGCTTTTTCTTTGATATAAATAACCTGTTTTCTGTGCAGCTTATTTGGACTCAGTAGATTAAAATAAATAACATCTAGATTTCTATCACTGGATTTAAAAAAAGCCAATGGAGTAGCTTACTATGATTCAGTCTTTTATTTTGTGCTAAGAAGAAAGTTTAATGCCATTCCCATTTTCCAACATTTTTGTAGGGGGGTGTTGTTGTTTTTTTTTCTTTTAAAGTACTTCCCTTTTGGAGGATTCTGTGTTATTACAACAATTACGATGACCTTGAAATTAGATGATTTTTTTTTTTTTTGCAGGAAGAAGAAATGTTTCGTCCAAATATGTTTTTTCTGCTTTTGCTTCCACCTATTATATTTGAATCTGGATATTCATTGCACAAGGTCAGCCCCTGCCAGACACTCATTTTACTTGTCAAGGTTTTGTTTGGAACACATTCTGCTTTTAGTTGTCTTCAGGAAGTTTAGGATAATTGTGTTGAATTCGATGATACTGATCATCAGGGAATATTAATTATCATCAAATTGATTTACTAAATTATTGTGTTCCAGGGTAATTTTTTTCAGAACATCGGCTCCATCACTCTGTTTTCTGTATTTGGCACTGCAATATCAGCTTTCATTGTAGGTGGAGGAATTTATTTCCTGGGCCAGGTAAGAATAACTGCTTTGAAGCACCTAAGCTTATCTGCCTTGCTCTTTGAAAGTCCATTTTTCAAGAGTAGACAAAATAGAAAGTGAATTTCTTGGACACAAAGCTCAGTTCTCTGCTATCAGAGGCAATGTGATAACCCCCTCCATAGATGTAGTATCCTCTGTGTGAACAGCAACTAAGGCTTGAGTTGAGGTTTTTGTTTTTTGGTTTTTTTTTAACTTAATCTATCAGAAAGACTGTTCCAAAACCTGTATTCTCTAGAGCCATCTTCTAATTTGCAGTATTAATCTAACTTGTTCTTCTCTCAATATTTTTTATAGACAATTGTATTTTCTCTCAGACTTCATTCTGTTAGGCTAAACAAGCTGTAATTTCCTCTTTGCCTCTCAGATTTCCATCCCTCTGAATGTGTTAGTTACTTTCTTCTTCTGGATCTGTTCCAGTTTCCCTGATTTTGGGTGGCCAGAATTGTAGCATTAGATTACTGTGGGAGAGCACTGTTAGACTGAGCAACATCACTACTGTGATTTCTTTCATTGTAATGAGCTTAGGATTTGATGAATAGTTTAATTTTTAAAGACAGCAGAAGACCACAATTGACTGTGATATTCTTTTTTTTTTAATGTTTTACCTATTCTTTCAGGCTGATGTAATTTATAAACTCAACATGACAGACAGGTAAGCTCTTGGGAAAACGGTGTAGTATATGAAATAAAGATAAACTCAAGATAAATGTATATGGCAAATGCATTGTAGTTGGCCAGCTCTTCTGGTTATTGTTTGGATTGCTTAGCTCCAATATGATGTACAGAACTAATAAGTAGATTGAACACTTCTTAACCCTATTTATTACTCCCTTATTTCTAAATAGTATTTCGTGTACAGTGTTTTTTCTAGATAGGAAAGATACTGGGTTTTTAAACCAACCTTTGAAGTTAAAATATGTAAACTTAGATTAGTTGGTATTATTAATATGTAGGATGAGGGCATAAGTTTCTTTGCCAGATCTTCTCTTAAAAGAGAGAATGAGTTCTTCTGTATCAGTAATGCAGATTTTTCAAGAACTTAGCAAAGGATCTAATAATTTTTAGAATTACACCACTCTACCATTATATAATGTTTGTTCCTTGTTTGTTTGGGATTTTTGTGTTTATTGTATAGCAAACACAACAGTTCTCTGTTAAAATTCCTAATAAATTTGGTGGCAAGCAAGATATGTAGCAAGTAAAACATGCATGAACAGCAAAATTCTTCCTTACTGTGTTTCAGTCTTTGACTTTGCACAGTTTAGCAGTACAATTGCCTCTGTATTGTCTACATTTGGATTCCAAAGTAATGAAGTTTTTGGCAGTTCCCTTTAAATATTCCTCTTTAGTACTTCTGTACTTTAGAACTTCTGAACATGCTGTGTATGTATGATACCTGGTTTGAGCTGTGTCTGCAAAGTTGTTTGGTTTCCCATTCCCCTGATTTTTTTCTTAGTTTTCTCAGTAAATAAAAAGTAAAAACTTCCCTTTTGTCATTTCAAGTGCTTATGACTGGGAAGAGAGCATAACTTTTCACTGCTTAGGAACTATACATGTAACAACTTTGTTACTACTTGTTCTGATGAGTTTACTAGATACATATTTTTCTTTCATCCAGTTTTTTGTTTTATGTTTTCACAGTTTTGCATTTGGCTCTTTAATATCTGCAGTGGACCCTGTGGCTACTATTGCAATTTTTAATGCCCTCAATGTGGATCCTGTACTTAACATGTTGGTTTTTGGAGAGAGCATTCTTAATGATGCAGTCTCTATTGTGTTGACCAAGTAAGTACATTTGAACTACACGTGTTTATGGAAACAGCAACCACATTATTGTCTGTTAATTATTCATTCAGATAGACAGCAATCATGTATTTCTGGTGTAAAGCTGATTTTTGTATGATGTTTCTTTGTTAAAACATAACATAAACTGCATAGGCAGAAGACAGGAAAAAAGTGTCTTATTATCACCACCTCAGTGCCTCATCTCATTGACCCCAGAGACCTGATTGCTTTCTAGGTCCATATGTTTACCAGCATTCTTTCCATCTGAGGATGGAAACAGAATTCTGTTTCAGAATTCTGACAACAGAAGACCAACTTGTGTCTTTCAGGCTTGCACAAAAATATTTACCTTGCTAGTTATATATCTATGTCTCCAGCATCATTGGCTTGTACCCAGAGCCCCAGTTCCCCATTGAGCTGGTGAGGCAGGGATACCTTGTCATCCATGGAATAGTTTTGTATCTGTGTTGGGAAGAAGAACCCCTGATATCCTTGTCCTTTTGCCATGATAATTATTTGGGGCTAAAAGCATAAAAAAAGAATATAGATATATCTCCTTGTTATTGGTGAAGTCTATAGATGTGACTGAACATACAGAAAGAGTAGATGTACTAACAAGGTGGTGAAGTTAGAGTGCTCTTTCAGTTAACTAATTGCTATTAATACAGCTGTAGTGCTTTCAGGACAGGTCATGAAGGCTAACAGCAGTCAAAAGGAACACTAGTTAAAATCCTTGACCTCTTTGCATGGAATTCTGTGAAACACATTCCTGAAATTCAGAGATTGCTTCCATTTCCTCCTAAGAGTTTCTTTGAGTTTCTGCAGTGACCTTCTTGTCTCTCATCCACACCTAGATATTTGATGAGAAGTCTTCCTGTTCAGTTGTTTTTCTGTGACACCCACACAATCCTTCTCTTCTTTTTCACACCCTGAGTTTTTACTACTGCAAAATGGGGTTTTATTTCCTTTTCAAAGTTTGAAAGTTGTTTTGTAATACTGGGCATTATCATAGCCTATTTACGCCATTCTGGGGATTCTTCAGAAGAGCAATGTTGGGTTTCCAGATTTTTAGCAGAATTAGGTTTCCCTTTGGGGATTACACTAAGACTTGATTTAACATCTTTTGACATTCCTCTTTTTATATATATCACAGTAAAAGCCTTTTAAGAATGGAAGCAGCAAAGAAATGGAAGTTTTCTTTGTTGTTGTTTTCAAAAGACGTTTGGTATTTTTGGATTCAGGCTTAGAATTTATAACTGTTTCTTTTTATTTCTTTTTTTAATTATATCTAGCACAGCAGAAGGTTTGACAAGAGAAAATAAGTCAGATGTAAGTGGATGGGAAACGTTCCTACAGGCACTGGGATACTTTCTTAAGATGTTCTTTGGCTCTGCAGCACTTGGCACACTTACTGGTCTTATTTCTGCATTAATATCCTTTGTTAATTTTGGTGATACCCCTGTATAAATTGGTGATTTTCAGCATTCTAATAGTATGTTTCTTTTTCATCTTCTCCATCATTACTTAGGGGGATATTTCTAATCAGACATTGTTTTGTTGGTTGAGGAATTTTCTCATGTGCATTCTGGTTTCATGTTTGTGTGCGTGGGTGTTGCTTAAGTTGCATCAATTTTTTATGAACATAATCAAGGTCTGAAATGCTGTATAGTACCTTATGTGCATTGGAGTGTTATAAAATATGGTAATTGTGTAAATTCAAAATATATTAATTTCATTTCAGTACTGATTCATTTTTACAAGCATATGGCTCCCTTTTTACATACATAAAACATTTAATTAAAAAAGGAAAAGAAAAAAATAACTGCTTTTCCTGAGGGCTTTTGAGTCAGACCAGATCATTTGTCCCTAAGTAGCATATTCAGGCAGCTGAACACAGCTCCTGTTCTATTTGGATTCACATTGAGTTATATTTTGCCTCTTCCATGAATTGGTTGCTAAACAACCCAGAAGCTTCTCTGCCAAGCTGAGGAAGGGTGTTTGCTGTAAGCCAGGCACCTTTGTTACTTTTCAGAGCTTGTTTCATGTTAACACTGGTTTCACTGCAGGTAATCTTTTGTGCTGGGCTTGTAAACAGTTATTCATGTCATCTGGGATATACTGTTAAGCACTTTGTAAGTAATCAAACACTCTGATCCTGTAAAATATGGACATATTTCCTCTCTTGGTTCATTAGCCTGGTTCCATGATCTTTTAAATTATTCCATACATCACAACAGAAGAGGGAGACAGATGTTGAACACTTCTTTCACTGATATCTAAATGATACCAAGACAAGGAGAAAAGCAGCCTATTTGCCCTATTACAGTTATTTCTGCCTGAAAGTATTGGATTTACCCTGAGCATGCAAAATTGCAGTGCAGCACAGGACATCTCTTAGGGGTTGCCAGCAGATAAATATAGTGGAAGGTTATTGAGGGTTCATGGCACAGGAGGAATGTGAACTTCCATGTCACAGGCATCTAAACCTCTGAATTTTAACAAAGCTGATAGGTGGAGTATTTAAAACATAAGGCAAGGATGTGACTGAGGGAATATTCCTCACTGTTAATATTACTGCAAATCTGTCATAGCTGTTTGAAAGTAACTGTCTAGTGAAAGAACAGAGGAGATTGCTTGCTTGCTTGGTGTGGCAAATAATAACAATGTCCTAGACAAAATCCACTTGTGCTTGGCAGCTCTGCTGCAGAACTGTGCATGAGATGCAAAACAGAACCTGTGGCCTTTGACAAATGTCCACGTCTGTGATGACAAATCAAAAAGTTTTACATATTTTTAGCATCAAAAGGAAATTGTTAAAACATAAATTAGATCAATTTTAAATGCTGTTCAGTAACTCTTCCCTGTTTTTAAAAAAGTCTTTACTATTTAATGATTCTCTGTGGATTTTTTGCCATAGTTTTGGAGCAGAGATTTTGAAAATTGAGTATGTAGGGAAATGTCTCTTCTAGATCCAAACAATCTGGCATGTTATTGTAGTATTGTTTAGGTACAGCAGTAGCAGATCTTCTCTGTCTCTAGGTCTGTCTTCTGTCTGCTATCTACTATTTCTAGTATTCTGTCTACTGCTGATAGGAGTCTATAAGAAGCTTCTATAAGAAGTTTCTATAAGAAACACTCCTCATAAGGAAGAGTGTTAATAATTTCTTTTCTCATAAGATTCTCATAAGAAATTATTAATCTTTCCTTTCTTTAGTCAAAGGCAGATGTGAAACTTTATTAGCTATTCATTAGACAAGTACATTAAGCATAATCATTGTTTTGTAGTGGCATGACCCAGATTTAAATTTTTCTTTGAATTTTAATTTACTTTTTCCATAACGTTTCCATGTGTACGTGCTGAAGCACATTGATTTAAGGAAAACACCCTCCCTAGAGTTTGGGATGATGATTATCTTTGCCTACCTTCCCTATGGACTTGCAGAAGGTATCTCACTCTCAGGTGAGTAGCAAAATGAATATGTGCACATTTCTTTGACAAATTTAGGGTGTAGAGAGTATTGGTGTCTAAGAGAGCCTCTGTTTCTTCACATTTTCTCATTTAACCTGGGGTCTTACTTTTAACTTTGACTTTAAGGAAGCACTTATTCTCTACTTCATATTTTAAAAATGCAGAAAAGTTAGTGCAGCTTTCATAAGCATTAATTAGCCAGCATAAATAGTAGTATTCTCCCCAGTTATCTCTGCCTAACACTGAATTAAAATGTCAGCTGCATGCTGTGGATCTCAGCCACGTCAGCAAACATGAGTAATGTCCAGCTATGACCTTGTAGCTGTTCTTTTGCCTCTCCTTCAGGGGAAATCAGCTGAGACCAGTGTTGTATCTCTGAGTACTTGGTAGAAGTTTTGCTGAGGGCCCCAAGAAGAGGCTTACAGGTGAACTTGTTTCATCATTCTGTAAAGCCAATTACAAAGACAGGGTCTGATTCTGCTGGATGCCCAGCATCCTTGATCATTGCTGATTTTAGTGGGGTTTTAATTTCATTTCTCAAAGGAAAGTGGGAAGAGACACAAGTCAGTATAACTCAAATAGCTAGGGAATCTGCTTGCTTCTTTTTTCAGGTTTTTGTTTGTGTTCTTAAAGTGCATTAAAATATGTATTTACTATACAACTATATAAGAATATTACAAGTTTGTGAGGGGTAATAGCATGACTAGATTTCTTGTTACAAGCTGCAGGCATGAATTCAGACTTTCTGGAAATGTACATGTGACCTAATATCAGTATTTTGGAATGGATCTGTAGGAGTGTATATCAGCATACCCTCACTGATGTCAGTGGAGTTGTACTTTTATATATATAAAAGTATATATACTATAATCATGGTGGTTACACAATCAAGATCTACAACACTAATGCAAACATTCTATGCTGCCCACTTCTGTGTGTGTGTAAAGACCAATGTGTATGTAGGGGAACTAAATTATATGAAACCTGAGCAAGCAGTTACATTAATGTATTTGTGTTGCTGTAAAAACAAGTTTTGCCCTGTGGGAAGCCATGGTATGATATGGTATAGTAAAATACTGCAGAATTACAGTGCTATTGCCTTATATAACCAACACTTCTCTAAGTTGGTACACAATAAAAGAAAACTTGCAGTAAGATTCCTAGTTGGTTCCCATCAGGATGATAAAGGTTCCTTGTATTTCTAAAGACAACCTCTTTGATTTGCTCAAGTGCCTTCCAGAATGATTTCTCAAGAAATACAAACTTTGAATGACCTCAGTCAGGTCATGCTACATTTCAAACAAAAGCTTCTTTTGACTGCACCTCAGCAATTCTAATCCCTTCAGTTGTGTTCCTCTGGGCCACTCCTGGCACGTAGCTCCTGCCAAATACTTCTACCCTTTTAAACTTCCCTCCTTTTGGGAAAAGCAGGCATACTTCCAGGTCATCCTGTCCTTTCAAGAGCTGCATCAGAGTTGATTTCTTCTGGGTTATGTTGTCAGTTTTGGTCAGTTATTTCCTCCTAAGGAGCATTGTAGTTGTTCTTCAAGCAGACTGCTAAATTTTTTCCTGGGTCCTAACCATCATCTGAAATTACAGGTGTAAGTCTGTGCAGCAGCTGTGAAAATGCTTAAAACTTCCTTTAGGATAACCAGCTCCCTATGAAGGATGAACAGCTGACAGCATCTGTGATATGTCTTGAAATAGGTTGAAAATCAGATTCTTGACATAAATAACCAAGAGCTGGGAAGCAAGGTAGATGGAAAAAAATCCCTAACACAAATGAAAGATCTGTGAAATACAGTGAAACCTGAGGTTGCTGTTCTGACCTGTCATATCAGCTGGTGTACCTCTGTCCCAGCTGTGCATGTCACTAGGGCAGATGGATTCTAGAATGGAAATTTGGTGGCTTTTCCCATAGCTGACAACTGAGTTGACTCTGTAGTGACTTTTAGCAGATGCTCTCGTGACCCTTTCTGCAGGAGGCAAGGGGCATTCTGAACATTCCTTGCAGCCCCTCCTTACAGGCTGTACCTTCCAACCTAAATGGTTCTGGGATTGCTACAAAGGTAATTTTCTCCCAGAATTCTCAAGTCTTAATAGCTTTTCAGATTTGCCCGTTGATAAAAAAATTGGTGGGACATCTGTGTGTGCTAGTTACTGTTAATTGTTTATGGTATTAGGTGTGGTGCACTGTACAGGAGTGGATTCACACCCGTGCCCTGTTGCTCTCATTCTGCTTTTGGTAGGGGGATTGGGCCTGGCTGATCAGCAGGTAGGAAAGAAAGATACATTTTCCAGGAGAAATTAATTATACAGTTCTCTAGCCCTACTATTTTCAAATATTAATTCTTCTTTTGATCTCATCTCAACTTGTTAGGAGAGTGAAAAGCAGGGAAAACACTGCCTTTTTATTTTCCTCACTTTTATGGGAAAATGTGACATAACAGGGACTTTTTCTAGCTTGCAAGTGACCTATACTGGGCCTCCTAGGATTTAGTAAGATCAGTGGAATGAGACCAGTATGAATAACAATGGTAATAGAAACCCCACTTATTGCTTCATAAGCTTTTGTGTCAGTAAGGACTATAAACACAGATATTTGCTGAGTGCAAACTATTCTTCTTCTGTTGACTGCCACATTTTTCTCTACAGGTATCATGGCAATCCTCTTCTCTGGAATCGTGATGTCTCACTATACACACCACAACTTGTCTCCAGTTACACAGATTTTAATGCAGCAAACACTGAGAACTGTTGCTTTCATGTGTGGTAGGTGCTATCTATTACTAATATCTAATATTAATAGTTCCAAATTATATTTGCCTGAAGTGGTGATTCTGATGGGAGCAGCAGAGTTGTGACTTTTCTTCTAGCCTTTTGTATGTCAGTGGTACATGTCCTTCAGAGAAGAATTCCTAATAATGGAGGCTGGAAGGCAGCCAAAAGTCACTTTTCCTGCCATACTGGGTAAAACCTACAGTAATTCTCCCTCTGCCATCCTGGAGGCTCCTGCTAAGATTTGCCATAGGACTGACAACCAAGTAGAGATCTCTGACTCCTGTATTTCTCTGGTCTATTTTTAGTTTTAGGAGATGGATTTTTATCAGTACTTTTAAAAATGGTTTTGGATCTAAAAAGCTACTTGCAAAAGCAATATCTTTACAGATTAAGAAGGTTTTTTTGGAAGTAGTGACACAAGCAGCTCAGAGTCCCATAGCCTTTGCATTCCCTTTTGCAAGCCAAACTTTGAAAGAAATGACATGCTTCTGTTTACAAACAGAGGCATTTTGGGGGGATGTCATGACTATATTCCATATTCTTTGCCAGAAGATGCATTTGGACCACGGTCAGGGAGCAGCCCTGCTGCAGACTAAACTTCATCACTCATTACCTGAGCACCAGTGACTCATCAAAGTTTGGTCTTAATCTATTACAAATGCTATAAAACCACGTATTCATTCAAGTTATTGAAAAAGAGTTCTTTGAGGCAGTGTGCAATTTTGTACAAATTTGCAGCAGGTTTTCAACACACAAAAAGAAGTAACCAGTACCCAAAGCATGACCAACCTTCTTGTGCTGCACTAACCAAGGTATTGCTACTCTGAGTTCAAAACCATCCTGTTTTTAATTGCCTTTATGATAGGGAACCTACCTTGCTAGGGCAGCAGTAAACTGATGAAACATCTCAACTCTCTGATGCTCTGATGATGATGAGCTGGTGCTGTGGAAATAAAACATTTGGGTTAGTGTAGTCACTGAGCATTGGTGGTACTATTTCAGATTTGTAAACATCACCTCTAGAGGTTACTAGAATATACAAGAATTCTTAGATCATACAGTGCAGTATTTTATTACAAAGAAAGTCATGAACTGCTGCCATTAATAAGAATGTAATGAATTGAGCACTAACAAGAGTATAGAAACTTCTATAGAATTGTCTTAAGATGTGATTTCTCTTTTTCAGAAACGTGTGTTTTTGCATTTCTTGGGCTCTCAATTTTTAGCTTTCCTCACAAGTTTGAAATGTCCTTTGTCATCTGGTGCATAGTAGGTATTTACTCTCTTCTGTACTTGTTTAGATGTATTTTTGATATTGGAGAGGGGGTGAACACCTTGCAGTTAATATATTTTAGAATAGTTGTGTTTATAGATTTTTATGGAAGTACTTTTGATATATGCAGTCTTTAAAAAATCCCAGTTTGTTTTTATTTTGAAGCCCTTGCTTGTTTTGACCATATTTGATTTAATAAAATAAATCTCAAAAGATGTTGAGATTATTATATATGCCATTTTTTTCCAAAAGTTATTTTCCCAGTAAACAGTCCAGAGTTTTAGAAATCTTTAGCGTCACATGAAAAATTTGCATGAATGGGCAGTTCCTAGAAAGTACAGTACCAGCTAGTATAAAACTCTGCTCCATTTCATCTCTCCAAGGCTGCAGCTTTTGAGTCTCTCTCTCTCACCTACTGTTGCAATCTGTCTGTATAAACCCATTTCTATGTGCCTTCTTCACTCTGGTCTCACCTTCTTCAGAGGAAGTCCTCACTCAAAATTCCTCATTCTTTGCCTCCATTATTAATTCTTTTTCTTTCATTCTGTATTTCAGTGTAGCTTGCACTTTCAATTAAGTTTCATGGGGGGTTACCTACATCTTTTGCTATTATAATTAATGACTTGAAAAGTATGTTCTCTTTTGCTGAGTCAAAAGAGTATGAATCTTATTTCCAGTCACATACAGCAGTGTATGCCAGCACATTTTAGTCCTTGGTTCAAGGGAAGAATTAGCTACAGTTTACAGACAATGACAGCAGCATGGGGAGCTGCTCTCACTGCATTACATCCAACTTCCTTATCTAATACATATCTGAGGTGTGACTCTTCCTTCTGTGCAGCATTGCCCTCACGGCCGTAATGCAAATTTCATAATTTTGGGGTGATTCATAAAGGAAAACAGCACAGCCCTTCAAGGATCCTGTTGACTAATTCTAGGATATTTATCTTATCAAGGTCTGTTTGTGGTGGAGCTTAAAAGCAATGCCATTGTGAAAACCTTTGCTTTTCTGAGTTAAAGGGTTCACTGTATTTGTTAATTCTCTGCCATTAAATCGACAGCACTCCCCCCCAACAGTTGTTCCCACCCCCCAGAAATGTTGCTTCAGTGCATGGTTTGTTTTACAACCCAGGGAAGTGTTGAAGAACCAGATTACATGCTGTTTGCTTGGCTTCTGGCCTTCTTCTCTGAAGAACTGGTCCATGGGGAGACAATAGAAATATCTTATTGCCTCATAGCTGCTTTGCCAAGTGAATGATTAAAGGAGCTGAACTGTGGAGAACTTTTACCCAAAGTAATTCTTGGTGGCCCTGGAATGCCTCTTGCATTGCATTTATTTATTATAAGTAAAATAGTATCTGGTCTCTGTCAGTGACACATATGGTTTAGTTTCATTTAAGCAGACAAAATGTTTTAAAGTTCAATTCCACGCTGACCCATGCTGAGAAATTTCTTTGTCAGTTTAGCAGCAGACCTACTTACAAGACCTGTGAGCAAAAAGAGAATATTCACCTTACCCTGTACAAACCAGATGCAACTGGGGCCTGCACAAATGTTACATGTCAAATGGTCTCTTGCTCTACTTTCTGTTTTTCAGGTACTTGTTCTGTTTGGAAGAGCAGTGAATATTTTCCCACTTTCCTTCCTACTCAACTTTTTCCGCGATCATAAAATCACCCCCAAAATGATGTTTATCATGTGGTTTAGTGGTAAGTTAAAGCTCAAAGTACAGAGGACTGGAAAAAATGTTGTCTTTTTCATGGTGTGGGCTACTCTGAGGAATTAATTTTCCATCTGTGGAGCAAAACTCCACTGAACATTTACACCATTCTCAAACCCAAAGGCAGCAGATGTGTTCTCTTTCCCCTTTGTGCTTGAGGCCCATGCAGTGGCAATCCCCACTGGAGCTTTTCTGAGAGTCTAATTTTCTGTCTACATCTAGCAACTTCCCAATTTGAAAACCAGTATCTGAAGAGCTCAGCCTCCAGGTTCATTACAGCGTGGTAACCAAATGATAGATAAATGGACATGATATAGAATCCTAAAAATCTCTTAAAGATAGAAATTATTATTGAGTAATCAGGGTGTTGATTCACTCTTCACTGGCTTACTGTTCCCTCTGATAAGGTTTACGTGGGGCAATTCCCTATGCCCTCAGCCTCCATTTGGGCTTGGAACCAATAGAGAAGAGGCAGCTCATTGGGACAACAACCATCATCATTGTGTTGTTCACAATTTTGCTGCTGGGAGGAGGAACCATGCCCCTTATCAGACTGATTGACATTGAGGACTCCAAAGCACGCAAGAGGAACAAGAAGGACATTAATCTCAGCAAAACAGAGAAGATGGTTTGTTTCAGTTTTCTATTCAGAGTATCATTGATGGGAGATCATTCTGTTTTTTTTAAATTTTTACATTTTTCCAAGACTGGTACATTACTTTTTACTATAAAGTAAAATGAAAACAATGGAAGTGTTACAGGAAAAGGTCAAGCAATATAATCAAGGTCAAGCAATAATAAAATACCCCAAAGACAGAGCATGGTTACTGTTTAAACAAAATAACTGGACAAAGGGAGGAGAGTTGGCCTCCTAACTCAGTCTAATTATAAAATGATCCATACAAATTACAGTAGCACCAGCAAAAGCATAAAGCAGATGATACAGGATTGAGTCATATACAGAGGGAAAGTAGCTGGTACAGTGAGTCACGAGTTAATAATAAAAGAGGCAGATGGGAATTATTTTGAAAAAGTCAAAGCAAAGGCCATGAGAAGGTGGTAACAACAGCACTCTTCTGACTGGGTTTTATTTTAAAGTGATTTCTGGCTAAGCAATAGTGAAGAAAACTAACAGCCTGACTCC
This sequence comes from Heliangelus exortis, assembly GCF_036169615.1. Classification (NCBI taxonomy): domain Eukaryota; kingdom Metazoa; phylum Chordata; class Aves; order Apodiformes; family Trochilidae; genus Heliangelus; species Heliangelus exortis. Next base: position 9,196,787 of record NC_092437.1, on the reverse strand, counting down.
TTGGGTGCAAAGTGCTGGAATATATTCCAGAGCATTTGCCTGTTTTTTTTCCCAAACCATCAAACAAAACATGCAGGGTGTTATTCTGTGGGCTCTGAAGAACAGCTCCTCATGGCATGAGGTTTCAAAATGCTTGCAGTCTTTAAAATTACCTCCTATATATATATGTATATATACCTCCTAGTTATGGTGAGGTGTTTTCAGTGAGACAATGACATTAGTGCTGCTTGCTGGATAAAATCATTGACCAGCTCACAAGAGAAACCCTGTATACTAGAAATGTGTTCTCATCAGTAGAAACAATACAAAATAGGGAACATTTGAGGTCTTTTATCTTTTAGCCTGAAAAGGGAAGTGGCTTTGGGAATTAACAGCTGGACAGATTCATGCAGCCATAAGTCCTGGTAGGCTGGGCTGGTGGTTTCCAAATTATTCCAGCATGGGAATTGGTTGTGAGAAGGGAGAACACAGAGCAGGGTGCTGAAGCAGGCTGGAGAGATGACTGCCACATTTCTCAGGCTGTGCCATTGTTTATCATGTTTTTAGGGAAATACCATAGAATCTGAACATTTATCAGAGCTCACAGAAGAGGAATATGAAGCCCAGTACATAAAACGCCAGGACCTCAAAGGATTTATGTGGTTTGATGCCAAGTATTTGAATCCTTTCTTCACCAGAAGACTCACACAAGAAGTAAGTCTTGTTTTCCTGAATAAAAGAAACTGTGATGGAGTTTGGTTGTCATTTCACTCAAGGCTCATAGTGTAGCCATGCAGCTTCTCCATTAGGAGCAGTGAGCCACCTAATGTATTACTTGTGCATATGTAGAGCAGCTGTAATGAAAAGCTGCACTGTAAAATTGCAGGCTGGATTAAATGAGCATCTCTCAGGGGTACCACAATTAAACTTTTAAAAGGTGCATGGATTTACTGAACTTGCCTTTAATCTTGCAGGGTACCATGAAGAGTATCAGGAGTTACTAGTTACTACTGTTGCTAGAAAAAGCTGCTGCTACTTATGCAGAATTTTTAAAGTGCTGTCATACAGAGCTGCTGCCCTTTACTCCCTATGGTCCTGTGCATTCTGGAGTTGTGCTCTTTCTGCAGAATGCAATTTTTATCATGGAAATGCACACCAGAGTTGCAGCCTTCACTTTTAAGACTTGTTCACTGGGAGACCAAGACTTTGAGGCTGTAAAAGCAAAATGACACCTGGCTGGACATGTAACTTAACACTGAGTGTCTCTTAGAGGTGTAAATACTATGCCATTTTCACTCCACACCTCAGAAACCTAAAACTCCTTGGCCGTGTCATTCACTTTCTCTAATTTGCCACAGAATTAAGCTTTTTTGCTGTGCCATTGATCATTCTGAGTAAAGTGTGCACATTCCATCTTCCTGGCCTGCACAAATAGTGGTATTTTTCCTAATTCTGTACTGTTCTTTTCAGAAGAACGCTTTCAGCACTTTCCCACAAAAACTAAAAACATTTTTTGCAAAACCATAAAGGAATCAGGAAACCAGGGTAAGCACGAGATTCATAGTTAGTAGCCAAAAGCACAGGCTGCCCTCCAGATTGCAACCAAAGGCTAGAAAAATAAGTATGTGAATGACCAAAGCAGACCACGAGCTTCTCCCTGTCCCTGGGAGCAGTGGGAAGAGCAGTGAGAAGAGCAGTGAGATTCAAAGCCAGGCCATCAAGATAGCATTAGGATTGTTGAAACCCACAGAGCAGGATAGTCTGGAAAACAGAGACAAAAATACCCATCATCAAAAATATCATCCGTGGAGATAATTACTGACTAAACACTTGATAAATATTTCCTCAGAGGAAACCGACTGGCTTTGCATGCCTAGGGACCATGAGTAGATTGTTTTCTAGGGAATATGTTAAACTGCTCTTTTTCTCTTGATCTAACACCCAAGTAGTGTTGCAGCTCAGTAACAAACTGTTCTGGTTTGGTTTTGCCCTAGGACTTGCATCACGGGCGCATTCAGATGAAAACCCTGACAAACAAGTGGTATGAAGAGGTACGACAAGGGCCCTCAGGATCTGAAGATGATGAGCAGGAGCTGCTCTAGCAGACCAGGAGTGCAGTGAGATCATCATCAGAGAATTAGAAATAAGATTTAAACATCAAGAGTCTGACTCCACAAAAAGCTGGAAAGTTAAGAACGCACTTTCTGATTTCAGGCACGCCTTGTGCTACACATTTAGGTATAAAACCACAGATCTGCTGTGCTTGATAATTATCAGTGATGGAAACCTCGAGTGTCAGACACTGGACTGAACTTTTTTGTTCAGAGTTTACAGCATAACAAATTTCACACAGCCTGTTGAAAAGCAGAAGCATCTGCCATGAAACAATGATATTGTTTAATGGGAGGAGTCCTCTTCCTGTTATGAAATCTGCTGTAACATATGCTGACATACAGAGCCATTGTGTGACTCTGCAAAACAGAATGAATTGCACTTTACTTTTTTTTATATGTATATATTCATTCACAGCATGGAGAGTTGTGACAGTTTATACTGTGAATTTGTTTTCAGCACTAGTAAGGGAGTCTGACTGGAATATAAGTTATGGGATTTGCACATTATGAAACTAGGGAAGATGCATACCTTGACAGAAAGCAGATGTTGCACATACAAGGAAGCACCTCTGAAGAATGGTGGTTTTGTCATTTAAGAAATTCTTGATTTCTATTTTATGGGATTTTTTTCTTTTTTATACTGAAGTATCTAATCCACTCTACTGATTATAGCATGGTTTGGGGAGGTAAGGGATTGTATGTCACAGTACAGAACTGCATTTGAAATTCTAGTTTTAATGTGTTTTATTCTTTGGCTAAAGCCACTTGCAGTTGGGTTTCTGTAATTGGCAGTTGCTCCTTGCTGGCACTTTGGCTTCAAATCGTAGAAAACAGCAGCTTTTGTTTTGCCTAATTCGTGAAGTGTCCCTAACACTCCAGAATTCACTAGTGGATATTTTTTTAAGATGTAGTATTGGAAGCAAAACCAGCATTTTCCATGTCAGCCACTTGCTGAACTACATGTGTAAGTAAGGAAGAAGAGTCTGCAAAATTCAGGTACAGAAATGTTAATATTGCACATTGCTGAAGCAGCTTCAGTTGGGAAGTGCCAAACAGCTTTCATTAAACTGTCCTGTTTGTTAATGTGATTTTTCTCATCTGTTTCAAAATCATTTAACTTTTTCAGCATGGCCTAACTAAATACATCTAAATGGGCAGGCAGTGTTTGTTGCACATTTGCCATGGTTACACATACATCAGTTTGCTCCCACTGCTGACCCAAATTCCTGCCTTGTCATTTGCATATTCAGTGTTGAAATGTGAATTCCAGTCCTGCACATAAATCTGCCATGCAAGTGCACGTGTCTGGTTCTGAAAGTGTGACACTTATATTTTTGGTCTGGTATTGCTACTAAGATTTTTAATCAACTGCTTACCTGCTGGGTGGAATAAAAGTTCAAGAATGTATTTAGAATCCTAAACCTATGTTGTCTGAGCATATTTTCCAAAACAGCACATCTTGAAGATTCAAGACTCCCTTCTCCCCCTCCTCCTGTTAGTTCAAAGATCTCTCTGCTGCTCTTGGAGCCAAAACAGTCACTGGTGGGAGCCTGAACAAGGTGAGCACAGCTTCTGGTGCTGACCAACTATCAGTCAGTGCTTGCCTTATCCCTAGGATAGGAACCCTGTAGGAAAATTGGGCTTTTTCCTCACCCTTCCAGAGCAGACTGAATTACATTTTAGTCACTCATCTGTCTTCCTCAGCTTGAACATTTTTAAGACCAGGAGCTGGCTTGGAAGGTCCCTGAGCTTCTCTTGTCACTGAGAGGTGACAATTCATCGAGATGCTATTAAACTGGGCTTAGTGTTATGCCAGAGTCCTGCTGAACTCTAAAATAGCCTCTAATTTCTATCATTACTCCGGTGAAATAGGTCACCTGTGAAATAGGAGAGGTCTGTACCCATCGCTCAGCCCCTTCTGAAGCTCCATCAGGGTGAACTGATCTTTTCCTGCCCTCTGGTGGCAATGGGTGAGAGCGCTCCCCCAGCTCCTGAGAGCCCTCGGCCAGAGATAATTGTACACAGCAAATTGAAGCAATTAACTGATAAAGCTGGAACTAATGAAATCGCATTGAAGCAATTAAGCTGAAGAAAATTTGGATGGTTTAATTGAAAAGCAAGCGTTCTAAAACTTAAACAAAATACTGCATTTGTCAAAACTTGGAGTTGAGACAGCTTTGTCCTCTCAGACTGTGAATAGCTTCCTCATTTTGGAACCAACAGAAATTTTTACTGTTATTTTAGTGACCAATTTTTAGACTTAGATCTTTAGACTTTAGACTTAGATCAATACATTGACTGTGATAATTTCACCGTTTGGATTCCTAAATTTAAAATAATATGCTCAGGAAAGAAAAAGTCTGTCTCCTTATTGACTTGCCTTGCAATTACATTAGATAATTTCTTATTTTATCAGACAAACATTAAAACTTTTATCCTTTTTCCAGAAGTACTTTGAATTTGTGGAACTGTAAAGTGCTGTCCTTCACAAAGTGACACAGCCTGAGACACCTCTGGGGCAGTCATTGCTAAGACATCCTGACCACAGGTCTGTTTTCTACCCAGCCTGCTCCTGACTCTCCAGCCATAGGCAGGCAGACACCTCCAGCTTTCCCTGCCTTGGTTTCATCATGATGTTATTTTTAACTCAAACACACCAAGAGACACTGGTTCATTTTTAAACATTAAAGCACCTACAGGCTGTTTCTACAGCCTAACCTAAAAGCTGCCATAAAAGGAACAAAAGCAACAGTCATCTGCTGTTCAGGGGCAAAACCATTGCAAAGACAGACCAGGGCTTTTAAGTTTCCTGCGTTGAACACTCCTCACCCTTTCCCTCCAACCTGTAGCCCAGGTCACCCACCCCAGGGAGGAGGTTCCAGCCCTGGGCAGTATTTGCAGGTCAGTGCACAGACCGTGGCTGAGAGCTGCCCAGCTTTTGAGAAGGGCCAATGCTGAGGGCTCCAGGAGGTGCCCCAGCCAGAGGTCACTGGCCACTTGGAATAGTGGTGCTGGCTGAGGGCAGCTCTGATTTGAGCTGAGAGGGTCTTCAGCAGTGATTCCTATTTTAAATTTTAACAGGAGCTGGAGGATGGGCTTGTGTGGAACCTGCCAGAGCATGGAGCTGCTGGGAGGCTGGTCCTGCCTCTGGGGTCTGCTGATGGGGAGGCCAACAGCAGCATCACAGCCAAGAGCCACCAGCTGGGAGGGGTTTATACTTTTAATTAACTTCCACAGCCAGCAGTAATGAAAGCCCTCTGAAGCAATTAAGCCCAAGGAATGCTTGGGAAGGGAGTTATTTAAAAAAAACTGCACTGAAACTTCAGAAAGCACCCACTACACTTGTCACAACCTGGAGTTAAGATTCTGTTTTGCTCAAGCTACACAGTAACCTCCATAGTTTGGAACCACTGCAAGAAATTTCTACCATCATCACTGATGAATTTTCACATTCATTTATAACTCTGCTGCCTTTCCTTGACAGTCACCTTATTCTGCATTTTTCCTGTCCTAGGACTCATGGTTTCCCTGCCACCTGCGGTTTGCTGTTGTGCCCTCAGACCCCTGTGCAATCACCTGGTTTAGTGGCACACAGCCCATGATGAGCCCTGGCTACAGGGCCTCTCCAATTGTTCCAAGTTTTTCTGTGGCAAACTGAAAACCAAGCAGAAGGGCAGAGCAGGTCCCTGCAGGCTCAGAGGGGAGCACAGCAGGCACCAGTCACCTTCTTGGAGGTGAAAGTGTCATTGCAGAACCAGCCTTAGTAGAAATTAGATTCACGGGGTGAATTTTTTCCAGAGGTTCCCATTTGCACACTCTCCAAGTACTGCTCCTCTTAGCCCAGCCAGGAGCAGAGAGGGAGGTGGCAGAAAAGTGACATTTGCTCTCAGCTTTATTTGCATAAAAACTTCTCCTTCAAACCTAAACCCCTGCCAAGCACACCACTTGCCTGCTGCCAGGTGAAGCAGATGGTGTGCTGGAAAAGCTGCTGCTTTGCAAGTTATTAACAGAGTCACAGGGAGCAAACCCATCCACCCCAGAGCCCTACAGGATTGCCAGGGGGGAACACAGAAACCCCACAGGTCATTGCAGTGTATGAGCAGGCTAGTACCAAAGGGATTTTATGACATTGATGGGTATGAAATCATAGGAGATTTGGGTAGAAAATAAACCCAAAACAGGCCAACTCCCTTTTGAAACTGCCTTATGGTTATAGGGAAGGGATCTCTCTCCTTGAGAGAGCTGCAGGTTTCCTGGCTCAGGCTGGACTTTGGAAACTTTTATTTTGCACATGGATTGCCCAGTGTACCTGTCTGCACTCACCTCAGCAGCTTCAGCCTCAGGAGGTTGATTGGATTGGGAATATGATTGCAATTTGAAAAAACAAAACAAAAAAAAGCCATCACTAGTAAAATGCATCAGTGCTCTCGCTCTGCCAGCACTCAGTGGGAAACACAGCAACCAGAGCACAGGAACCAAACCCAAACCAGGGCAGGCCCAGCCTGGTCACTGCACCAGGCTCCCCCCACACCACAGCCCCCAGGACCCTCAGAGCTGGGGACTTGGCTACAGCAGCACCAAAACCCATACAGCAAAACCACTCCTGACCACAACAGCAAGTACAGATCTTACCTCAGCCTCAAGGAGCAAAGCCACCATCCTCCTCTTCCCAGCTCACCCCCCCAGAGCTGCTCTTGCAGGGAGGAAGGGGGGTTTTGTCCTCAGGTAATGGGTGGCAGCTGGTGGCCCTGCTCCCAGCTGAGGACACTGATGAAGCCAGGCCCAGCTGTGCTGGATGGGCCCAGCCTGGCAGGGGAGGAGATTCCTTGGGGTATGGGGGGTCCTCCTGGATCTGCTGCTTGGCCTGGACTGGAGTAATAAAGGACTGAGGGGATTTGCAAATTTTTCCTTTTCCTGTCTCCTGTGGGAGATTTTTGGACAAGATGGGAGCCCAGGGGCTGGTAGCCAAAGCAAGGACCCAAAGCTCCACAGGCAGCTGGCCCAAGCTGTGCCTCCAAGCCCAGCCCAAAGCCCCAGCCCAGCCAGGGCCACATGCTCACCCCCTCAGCTTCTCCCAGGGTGGCCATGCCCTGAAAGCCCCCAGGAGATGGCAGCAGTCCTTCGTGTCTGTGTCCTCTGGTGGAAACCAGACCTTGGCCACCTTTCTGGAGACCCCCATGGCAGCTCCAGTGGGCCAGAAGGGCTGCCAGGCCAGGGGGGGTTTGCTCTTTGCTCACCCCGAGTCCCCAAACTCCATCCCTGGCACCCTGCATCCCCTCAGCACCCAGCCTGCTCCATCCAGGAGATGTCCATCTATCCCAGAGCACAGCTGCAAACACACAACCAAACCAAGTCAGTGGCCAGTTTTGCAGGAGTGGATTTACTTTCAAAATGTACAGTTTCTGGAACACGATGAGTGGGCAGCAGAGGCACCAAGCACTTGTGGTTGTGCATTCACTGCAGAATTCGGTTCCCTATTCCCATTTAGCACATCCATTCCATTCCCATTTAGCACATCCATTCCCATTTAGCACATCCAGACTTAATGCTGCAGCTCTGGCTGTGGTTTTGTTCATTAAGCAGTGGCCACATGAAGTGCTCCCACACGGCTGGTGGGGAGCTGGAGAGCAGCACCTTTCCCAGGTCTCATCATCCCACTCCTCTCATCACCTACAATGCATTTGTCAGTCTTTTGAGGCACAACCAACCTCTTGCAGCACCCTGGCCACATTGTTCATTCTCTGCAAAGCAAACCCAGCTCCTGCCATGCCCAAGCCTTGGGGACATGAGCAGCTCAGTGATGGGGGTGGGATGTGGAGTCTGCAGGGCTGCTGGTACTCACACGGGGATTATTTCAACCCCAAATCCTAACTCTACAGGCAAGCTCCCATTTCCATCTGTAGGATGGTGGGTAGGTTTGCCCTCAAATCAAGGGAGCAGGTAACCCAGCCACCTGGAGAGTAGTCTCTGGAGAGGTATATAAAGATGCTTCAAAATCCCAAGTGAGGTAGCTGAGCAGTGTGGTCCCATTCCCTGACAGGAGAGAACAGGACGTGGCCAGCGGGGCTGCAGGAACTGGGGCTGGAGGTGCCTCTCAGGGCCTCCTGGCCCCAGCCCTCTCTGCCAGGCACACTTTCTTTAGACAACCAAGTTCCTACTTGGTCATGAGAGCACCAGGATGGAAAAATAAAGGCCAAGGTTCCAGAGAGCAAGCTGCAGGAGAAACTGCACCCTGAAGTTGCACCCTGGGCAGATCTCAGGCACTGGGGTCTACTTTTTTGTTTGGTTTTGGTTTTTGCAAGCACAAAGACCAGGCTCAGAGTCACAAGAGCCAAACCAGAGGGGGAGGCAAGGTTGGTCTTAACATTTCATGTCATTTCATCTGCAGAACATGCTGGGAACCCATCAGATATGTAGGTGAGAAAAGAAGTTGCACTGGGGTTTGTCTTCCATTGTGCTGGTAGGACATGGCCGGGCAGGGATGGGCTCAGAGAAGATCTTTCATGACACCTGATGGCAGAGCTTCCCCTGACACATTGGCAGTGCCCAGGGCTGACTTTTTCCGTGTGACAAGGACCATCACCTGCACTGCCCTCTTCAGCCCTGGCTGGCAAGCAGCTCCATTGGCCAGGATAGCCAGGGGAGCACGCCTGGGCGAGCTGCTGGGCACCTGGGGCAGTTTGTAGCACTTGGGGTAGTTACTGAAACACTCAAAAGTGTCATTGCAGCTCCTGCAAGCCCCAGGATGGTCATCAAAGCCTGAAGATGGGAAGGGCTGGAGCTCAGCACCTGGGCAGCCACAACAGAGGAGGGTGCGGATGGCCTGGAAGAGCACCATATCTTTGGAGAGGAACTTCTGGAAGTTGGGCTTGAAGAACAGGTACACCAGGGGGTTGTAAAATGTTGAGGACTTGGCAAAGACAGCAGAGAGCACAAAGGCCAGTGCTGGGACCTGGCTGGCATCCCCGAGGACTGCCCAGAGGGCAACGATGGCGTAAGGAGTCCAGGCAGCCAGAAACCCCAGGCACACAGCAAGACTCAGCTGCAAGAGGAGATGGAGATGGTGGTGCTGTGAGCTTCTTGTAGTATACACAGGATGCTGACCCCAACAAACCCAGCCTGAGACTGGAAACCACTGCAATGAGCAACAGGACCCCAAACTGTGGGTCACATCCCCCGGGAGAGGGGCTCAGCCTTCTGGACCCATTGCACTGGAGCATCAGGGATGTCAGGGCAGTAACTCAACACGTCCCAGTGTGGGCACATAAACCTGGATTCCCACTGGAGAACTCACACCCATCCCACCTGGGAACTGCCTCAGCCCACCACACAGACAGGTAGGATGCACCCAGTGACCTGGCTGGGGCCAGGCCAGCACCAAATTCCTCGGGCCCTGTCCTCTAAGCAGACCTGAACATTCACTTTGGGGCCAGGCTTCCAAGCTCTTTTCTTTCATGTTTGGTCGGTTTTTTTAAAAGGTATCCATTCCTTTTTTTTTTCTTTTCTTTTTTCTTTTTTTTTTTCTTTTTTTGACATATCCTAGATAAATTATAGTATTAGCTTGTAGTCTGGAGAACAATGACTCATGCAAGCTCCTTTTATGATCTTTTCCAACATAACTTAAAAATGAAAACTCCTCCAGCTGATGGCTCTAAAGGAGGAGAAATGTGTTCCTACCCACACTGATACTGACACCTGCAGAATTCCCCAGCAGAGACAGACACCAGTGCCTGGCAGAGGGGTCCTGCCACCTCCCCCTGCCCACAGGTTGTTGGTCTGGGACACCCCGAGACCCCCCCCCCCATCACTCCCAGCCCCTGCCCTACCTTCACCACCAGGCTGTGCACGCTGCGGGCGCTGCGCTGGGGGGACGTGTGCTGCCTGAGTGCCCTGCGGGACACCCGCACGGTCCAGAGGATCAGGGAGTAGGAGATGAGGATGAGGAGGCAGGGGAGAAGGTAGCAGAAGATGAAGAGGGTGAGGATGTAGAGCGTGGCCTCCCTGCTGGAGCTCTTCCAGGTGATGCAGCAGGCTGTGCCGTAGGGCTCGGGGCCGTAGCTGCCCCACTCTGCCAGGGGGGCCGTGGCAAACATCAGGGCGTATGCCCAGACACCCAGCAGCAGCATCCCAGCGTGCCAGGGGGAGAACTTGTTGCCTGCAGCAGAGGGGTGGGGGTGAGGATGGCTCCTGTCCCCACAGGGAAGGGAGAGCTGGCTCTGGAACTGCCCAAAGCCACTCCAGACACCGTCATAGGAAGGGCTTTTTCTCTCTGGCAGACTGGCATTAAAGGAGGTGAATTTTTTTCCTTTTTATTCCATTCTCCTAAAATCTCTAATTCCCTGGTCTTCTAAGAGCTCATGATAAAGTGCTAAATCTTCATCCGTACAGAGCAGTAACATTTTTCTTTGAAACTAAGCAGTTAAAAGCACATTGAGATTAGCCACTTCCTCACTGAAAATGTGATGGGGTGTCCTGGGGAGATAAGCTCCAGGTACCAGAACCTGCCCAGGGAAAAGCCACCAGTATCTGAGCTGCCTTTAACAGCCAACTTTCATCTTTATCTTTCCTTCCACCTTTTTGGGGGTCTCCTGAGGTGTTGTGCTGGCACAGAACCCAGGTGACTCTGCTCCAGTGTTGTCCCTGAGGCACTGTGAGCTGCTGGGGACAAAGCATGGTGGTGTCTGGCAGCAGCTGCAGGCTTGGGGCAGATGGGCAGCAAGCCCTGGGCAAGGGGCTGAGGGTGCACCCTGGTGTGAAAATCAAACATCTTTGATTTTCACTTTTTTTTTTTTTTTTTTTTTGGGGGGGGGGGGGGGGGGTGGCCTTTAATACAAAGTCTGTTCTGAAGACACATGCTAGGTGGAGGACTAGCAGCTGAGCTGAGGAAATTAAGAAGGAAGAGCTGTAAACACAGGGGACATCGCTGGGTCCCAGCTACAAAGAGCTGGTACCCAAGCTTAGAGCTGCAAACACTCTCAGGGGCTCTGCAGAGGAAATTGGCCTTCAGAAATGAGCTATAGCATGGCAAACCCAGCCCTCTTGTATTAATTATTTCAGTGAATTAAATACATTTGGCCTATGGCTCTCCCACTAGGGACGAGGGAAAGCAGCTCTGCCTTGCACTGCCAGAACTTGTGACATCCCAGGATGGAAATTCTGCTGTAGTCTGAGCTCAGATCTGTGTATGGCCCTTCAACATCCTGCAGCCCTGGGTGATCCAGAAGCTGGGACTTTTCTACAGAGGGAGGACAACCCCCCTGACACTTTTCTGGATGATGCTCCTGAGCCCTAGAGTGAGGCAGGGGGCAGCTGAGTTGCATGCACAGGGCACAGGGTGCAGGGAGGGGAACACACAAATAATAAAAGCCTCCAGAGCCTGCTGCAGTGTGTAGTGTCTGGGAATAGGTTGCCCTGGGGCAAAGCCTTTCTAGAAGAGGTGGATCTGGCCCATAGAAAAAAATTATTAATCAGAGAGGGGTGCAAGTATAAGTCAGATAACACACCCCAGCACCTACCATATGCTGGGTAACAGACCTTCAGGCAGCAAACTGTGCTGAGCACTGTCAGGCTGGTGAGGCTGCACAGCCCAAACAAGACCCCACAGAAGGCATAGAGGGTGCACACTGTGTGATTGAACAGCCACCTGCAAAGGAAAGCCTGAAGGTAAATACAGCCCACACCTCTGCCCAGAGCATCTAGAATGTTCTCCATGGTCTCTGGAGCAAGGCTTGGTATTTTCCGGTTGCACTCCTGGTGATTGGGTCCCACACCAGAAGCTGGGATGGCTGCAACAGCCTGCATGGATCCCAGAATCTGATCACCCAAGAAACCATGGGCATGATCTTGTCCCTGATTTGTTCCCTGACATCCCAGTGACAAGCACAGATGGAGCCACGGGTGCAGAAGCTGCCCTGATCCCCATCAGCACACACCACTGGGCACTGCAGTGCCCACACCCTGCTGGGTGCCAGCTGGGAAACTCACCACAAAACAGCTTTTAAGGCAGCTCTGTGGGATAAACCAGAGGGACAGGGAACAGCAAAACATCCTGCTGTGGGACACATGTCACTGTGCCAGCAGACTGACCCCTGGGGTCCCTCCACACTCCTATCAGGGGTCTCCCCATTTCAAGACAAGGTTTGCACAATGCACCAGGGGCCAGGGCAGCAGAGTTTCCACAAGGTACCTGTGTGCAAAGAAGGAGGAGGTGGCCAAGGGGAAGAGTGTCACCGTCATGCTCAGGTCACTGATGGCCAAGTTGACAATGAAGAACTCAGCAGGCTTCAGCACAGACCTCTTCTGATAGGCCACCAGCAGGAGCAGAGAATTCCCAGAGAGGGACACGATGCCTGCAGAGAAGGCAGAGGAACAGTGAAGTCCATAACAGAGCTGGGAAAGGAGCCAGGAGCATCTTGAGATGTTTGGAAGCAAACCCTGGACATGTCTACAGAGGCTTCCCTCTCCAGAGGGTGTTGAGCAGGGGAGCCCATGGGACCTGCAGAGCTCTTTGAGCACATCTGGAGCTGCTTTACACTGAATCTGATCCCTTCCTGAGATCCCACAGAGGCCTTGGGTAGGAGGGCAGGGATGGGATGAGACTGCAATGGGCTCTGAGTGCAGGCTCTGGCCAGACTCAATTCTTTCAGTTGGAAGGAGCAAAGGGGACATTTCCTTCCAGCTAGATAAATAACAGGAGCTTTGTACAATTGCTCTTCTGATGTGAGGCCAAGGAGCTGGGCCCCTTCACTTTTCAATTTCTTCCTGGCAATGTCACTCCTGTGAGCTTGGGTTGTCCAATTTCACCGTAACAAAATAAACAAGAAGAAAGGCATTATGAAGATCAAGGAAAATCCAGACTAAATAAAAGAAGGCTCTTTGTTTGCTATTAGTCTATTTAAAACAACAATGGTGATTTAGATTTTATAACAACAGCTATGTAAAAAAAAAAAAAAAAGCTTCAGTGTCCTGTCCTCAGAAGGGAAATCTCTGCTGCTCTTGGGGTAGGACAAGAATGTCTCCCTAATGGATTAGGCTGTAAATTAAATATCATGGTAAGAACCAGCTTCCAAAGCTGCTGAATGGCCAACTGAAGGTTCCTCATGGAAAAGGATTCCCATGCAAGACTGGGCCAAATCCATGGCTTTGGAATCGCTCAAGGGTAGAATACTGGGATGTTTGTCCTTGTTTCCAGCCTCACAAGGCATTTTTCCCACAGACCCATCTGCACTAAATGCTCTTGATTATCTTTCCTCACCCCTAGGAGCTGGAGGTGCCTACAGAACTGCTGGCAGTCCCAGCAGCATGAGCATCCCTTGGGTTCCCAACTTTGAAGGCATGAAAAACTCTTCCAGAAAACTGGAAGGTTTTTCAGCACCTATCATGTGCCTTTAGGCCACCTCAGAGCACATTCCAGCCCCTCAGTTCCTCCTGCTGTCTTTCTGGTGTCCCCAGCTCCTAATCACGGGACATTCACCTGCATCTTCCACTGAAAGCATGGACCAGCCAGAGTTCCAGATCACCTTCAAGAGTTACTAAGCTGGTAATGCTAACAGAGCATCAGGTGGCTGTTCCAAATATTTAAAAACATAAGTGGCATATGCAGTTCTCCTGGGAGGAAAATGCAGTCACCAGACTTTGGCCAGATCATCCTTTTGTATAAGGTGGAGAGGACCGGGGGGAAGGGCCAGTTTGAGTATTCTGCTAATGACTGAGCACTCCTGGAAGCATCAGTGACTGTGAAAGGCCTGAACATTTCTGGCAGACAGGCACCTGGGCTGCCTGCAGCAGGAAGAGGTCTACCAGGCTGACTTTCCTTACCAAAGACCAAATAGAGCGTGCCAAAAATCAGGTCTTCTCTTTCCGATAAGGTGGAGGCGAACACAGAGACATTGGACACGTTTCCCATCTGCAAAGCAAGGTACACATGCAAGTGAGAGTTAATTTTGGCTGACAGTGGAGTGCTCAGTGTCCCCAGCTCTTGGGGAGGGCAGATCTGCAACCTGTTCCTGGCACTGAGCTACAACCAGGCTGCAGCCCCAGCCCCACCACTGGCCCCACCTTCACTGCTCAGTGTCCAGCACTGACCTCGTGGCCGGGCACGGGGCCCGTAACAGGATCAGCCTGGTAATCTCACTTGATTACCATTTCTTCAATTACGGATTTCCCTGATTAGCATTAGCCTTTGGATCTAAACTCCTTTGCAGGTCTGGGCCATGTGTTGACTGCAGCAGCACACTTGGAGCTGCTTGGGAGCTGGAAGCTTTGTGCTCTGCAGAGCCCTCCTCTCCTCCTCTAGGCTTGACCTGTCCTTCAGGTGGCACTGCCTGTCCCCATGTCCTCATCAGCAGAAACTTGGCCTGAACTCTGTTTGCAATGCAGCCAAGAACTGCTCATGCCCCCTCCCAGTGGCAAATCAATTGCCTCTGCTGTGAGATGTGCCCCCATCCAGGCAAGGGGACTTGCAACAAGCTGTTTGTCAAACCCCAGCATAGGAGGCCCTGCAGCTGGGGACAGGAAGGAATTGTCACCCCAATAATGACTGCTCCAAGCTGAGACCTTCCTTCTCCCAAAGGAGTTGAGTCTGACTCGTGCTGCCAGCAGTGCAGACAGTGAAGAACTCGAGCACATGTATGAACAACAACAAAGTAGTAAAAAGTAATTTCCTTTCTCAAGGTGCCTGACTCACTCACGGAGTTTTATCAGCCTAATTAGTTTCCCTGTTATTTTGTGCAGCTGAGCCAAAGGCTCCCAAGTGCTCAGGAAGCTCATAGGAAGTTAATAACTCCAGAGTGCCAGAGCCATGTCCCAGGCTGCAGAGTGGCACCTGGGAATGAGGCTGGGACTCTCTCATGCTGGGAGAAAAATTCGGGCAGAGAAGAGTGAATCCAGCAGGAGAAGAGGATGTAGAGATGCTAGGTCCTGGCAGCCACCCTTGTACTATGGGCAGGCAGGAGAACAGAGTCCTGGTGGTGAAAGGCTGCTCAGTTCAGCTCCTGTACAGAGCATCCTGGGTGCTAAATGCTCCATAGCACTGTGAAAATAACTTCCTTTATTCTCCTGTGCCTTTGGAAGGTATAGTGTCCATGGTATGGGAAAGGTGATTTATACCTCCCTGAACAGGACTGATTCTGGCCACGAGGATGACATTCTTCATTAACCTAATTGAAAACAACCTTTATTTAGGGCTGAGCAAATCATTACTGAAATTCTGATCATCCACAGTTCTCCCCTAGGCCATATTTCATTCTTCCTGAAGAGCCCTTGGAAGCAGACATGCTGAACACAGCACAAGCACTCCACATCTCCAAGATGCTTCAGCAAAGCATACGTACTAAGGAGATGGAGCCTGGGAAAAAGGAGGGACTGTGGTCACACAGCTGCACTGGCGACAAGACAGGGCAAGACCTTGCACAAGCAGCCTGGAAGGAATTGTTCCTGCTCCTCAGCGTGCATGCACACACGTGGCAAAGGAAGGAGAGAACTGGCAAAGCTCACAGGACTTCATTTCCTTCAGATTCCTGGCAGGTCTCCCATCCTGCAATACATCAAGGGAAGCTGCGAGCATCCTGTGAGATCAAGCTGGCAAAAAGTAACAGTAATCCAGGGGAGAGGGATTTCTATTTCTGACATATTACTTGGGATAGGCCTTATTATTATGGTTGTGCTTGAGCTATTTGTGAAGCACACACCTCACATCGTATTGCAGAAATTGATACAAATGCATCTCGTGCACTGATAGATATGCTGATGTCATTGACACATGGGCAATAAATCAGTTTTATAGAAATATAGAGAGCTCTCATCTTTGTCTGAAACTAAATCACAAAGTAGATCCTGTACACTTACTGCAGCTGTGTGCAGCATACAGGTGAGTAAAGCCAGGATCAGTATAGAAAGTATTGCAAAAATCTCTTTTCCCCTTGCTGCTTTCACCAGGGGCTTGTAAATTCTTTCTCCCTACCAGATGCAGGTGGTACAACTTGTTTGAGCTTTTTTGAGCTGTCTTTAGAGGACAGTGGGACCTCTCCACACCTGGTCCCAGCAGTTGCCTACCTGGTCTTTACCCTTGTGGAAATGAGGCAGCGAGTAACCTGCTTCCCTGCCACTTCAAACCTATTCTGGTTCTGCTTGTCTGCTGGAAACCTGCCCAAGGGCATCCCCCTCTCTGAGCTGCTCCCTCAGGTGTGTGACAGAGGGGGGCCCTTGGCACCTTGCACAAGCCTCCTCCTCTGCAGTCACAAACTGCAGAACCATCAGTGCAGGTACTGAGCCCACTCACTCTCATTTCTGACAGAAACAGCTGTTGGAGCTTTCTTCCAACTCTAAAACATTTCAAAAACAGGACTATGCTCAATCAAGACTGAATCTGTAACTCCTCTGGGAAGGACTTCAGATGGCAATGTCTCATCAGGGGCTACTCAGCTGGCACAATGCATCCCTTTAAAATCAGACTGCCTGGCCAGGTAATCTTTGGGCATACAAAGCTGCTGAATTTGATTTAAGATCCATTGCTCAGACTCCTCTCTGAGAAGAGACAGGCTGTGAAAGCTCCTTTCCTCTCAATTTAATCAGGCTTCAAAATGAGATGAAGTTTTCCAAGCAGCTGCTGCCACAGGTACATTACCAGGAAACCCTTGTCTTTTGCTTCCCAGACACTAATCTTGTGTTCACAGGAAGAATCAAACCCAAACCTCATGTCCATACCTGGCACCTGAAGGACACCAGCACAGCTGGACTGGCCAGGTCACACGCACTCTGTCTGCTTGGAAAACCATACATTTTATTTTGTGTGATTGTTGGTTTTGCCCTTTTCCTCTCCAGATTTGTCCAGTCACTTTTCTTCAGGCAGATGAAGAAAAGCCAGAACCTCTCTTGAAGAGGAGGAGGAAACCTGATGAGCCTGGAAACTCAGCTGACCTCCAGTGTCTTTCAATAGTAAATAGCAGGAATCGATTTCTGCAGTTCCTAGCAGAGGGGAAGCTCAGACACTGCTGCCTGCCTAGCAAACCCAGCAAGCCTTCAAAAGTCATGGAGAAGCAAAGAGCAGAGCTGAATGACTGCTCTGAAGGACAGGGTGCAGTGTAAGGAAAGGCAACACTCAGTCCCTTAACCCAATATCACTTTGGAGATTACAGAGTTTTCCTGTGCCAGGGCTGCCTGTCCCGGTTGGTTACAGACAGAACAACTCTGCTTTCTGCCTCCCACTTGCCACCCAGGACTCTTGCAAGCCCCTTTGAGAGGGGTACAAGCCCATGCACACACACACACACACCCCCCCTAAAGCTTTCTGTGTGATGTGTGACACAAACACCAGTGCCTGGGACACGCACTGCCCTGCTGCAGTGTCTCCCACAGTCCCGGGACCCCTCCGGTGCAGCCGGGGGGACACCCACGGAGAACCCATCCCCCTCATCTCCAGTGCCAGGGATGCTGGGGTGCCCCGTGTCCCTCCCGGGGCAGCGCCTCTCCCGCAAACGCTCCCCCCTTACCTTTCCCGACGGAGCCGCCGCCGCTGCCCGCTCCCTGCTCCGCACACAGGAACTTGCGGGGCTCCCGCGGCAGCTCCGCGGGGAGGGAGCGCAGGTTCCGCCACCGCGGTTCAGCACCGGCGGCTGAGGACAGCTCCGCGGCGGGGGGGTCAGGACCGCCCCAGCCGGGGCAGCTCCGGTGCCGCGGGGGAGGTTCGGCCCGGGCAGCTCCGGTGCCGCGGGGGAGGTTCGGCCCGGGCGCTCCCCGTCCTCTTCTCCCCCCCCCTCCCCAGCCCCACTCCCGCCCCTGGAGTCGCTCCGAGCGTAGCGAGAGAAACTGAGGCACGGGGAGCGCAGTTTAAAGCAGCCCCCCAGGGCTCGCTTTGCCCTCCCCTTGGCCACCTCCCCTCTCCCGGTGGGAATATTCCCTCACCTCTCCCTGAAGGTCCGGCTGGCCACCCGGCACGACCCCATGCTGTGCTGCGAGGTGCTCCAAGGACATGCTCGGAGTGAGAGAGGAGATGAGGAGGTGGGGATCGATGTGCTGAGCCTGTTGCCAGTCGGAGCTGGGTTTTGTTTTCCACCCGAATCATTTGACCTGTCTCTGCTTGGCAAAACACGAGTCACAACCATCACTTCAACCAAACGCTTCGTTAATCCTCTCCACGCCAAAAGCTTTCCCTTGGTTGCCAATTAAAAATGGGAAAAACATCAAAAATCCTAGTGCACATTTTTAGACATCCAAATAGTGTCAGAACCACTGGCAGCTTGGACTTGGGTGCCTAAGCTGCAGAAAGGAAAGCTGAAGCTGGAGAAATGGGCAGCAGTAGCACAGCAATAGCCTTACATACTCTACGTGCCTTGGAAAGAACCTTCATGAGAAACATTCATGGACTACACAGCTATGTAAATAGATACACACTGGGATTCTAATAAGCTGAAAGATAGTTGCTGTTTGTGTTCCAGAAACACAAAAGCCTCAGCCAAGTTTGAGGCCCTGTTGTGCAGTTCCCTCCATGTGGCCAGAGTTAACCCAAAGAGCCCAAAATCCACCAGGGAATGGGCCCCATTTTCTCCCTTCCACCTGGAATGGCCCTGAAGCACAACAATCAGTGACACACCAAGGGACACAGAGTCCTTGGAAGAGTCACAGCCTCAGACAGGAGCAGCAGCACTTTCCACTGCACCCCACGCTGTATGCAGGGACTGCAAGCAGTTCCTAAACTTGGTGGGCACGTTTGCATAATTGCATTATTTTTTTAGCATAGGTTCTTTGGAAACAGACCTCCACCTCATCCTGCACTTCATTCATCAGCCCTTCTCAACCAGGGTTGGAAGAGGGACTGAAGTCTTTGAGATAATTTAGTTCCCACTTGGTTTGTGCAGTTGGGAAAGACCCAAAGGAGGTGGCTGAGAAGGTGGAGAACTCAGTGGAGATGCCATGGGGCAGGGACCTGATCCAGCAGCATCCACAGACCACTGCTTGCTGCTCCCCTACTGTCTGCAAGAGATTCTGAGAGAGAGATGAAGAAGCCAGGGGTTACAGAGGTGAGGAAACAGAAAACCAGATCTTTGCAAGGTCATGGAACAGCTTTTCTTTCTTAAACATGCAGTGAGCCCAGACCTACCACACTCTTTCAGCATTGCTTTTGTTTTATGGCAATGGTGGGGGCACAGAGCAAGTATCCAAAGGAGCACTTTTGATCTGAGGTTTAATCAACAGCTTGATTTCTAGAAATCTAAATTGACCTGAAACATAATTCTTTGCTGCGCCTCCTGGAGATTTTGGTATAGCCTTTGGTACCTCAAGCATTTAATTCTGTTTTCTAAGCTCCCCATTCCACCTCTCTCTCCCTCTGAATCAAACAAACAAAAAAAAACTCAAATAAACAAATCAAGACCAAAACAACAGAAAGAATGAATATTTGAGTCATCAGCCCCCAAAGGAACAAGAGCCAAACTGACAGAAATGCCCACAGACACTGGCAGCATTGCAAAGCCAACAGAAGAAATATGTCAAACCTACCCAGTGTCACCTGTCCCACAAGTATTTCTGGCTGTCCACCACGGGAATCTAAAGCAGAAAAGATTGGCCAAGCAGGTTACAGCCTGTGCTTCCACAGGTAACTCAGGGAGCCCTGGTCCTCTTTCAGCACCAGCATCATTCACAGCATTGGGGCTGTAATCCTGTTTCATTTCCCTCTGTCTCTTTCTCTCTGCCCTGTGGGCCATAGCTGAAGGCTAACCAGGTTTCTACTTCTTTGCAGGACCTCCCCTTGAACAACACCAGCCTCCAGACCTAGGTGCAAGCATTACAGATTTCACCTTTGAATTTAAGCTTACAGGCTCTGTGGGTCTTCAAAATGGGTATCTGGGTTCTCCTTCAGCCAAAAGAACCTGGTGGAGGAGGAAGAAAATATATGTGCATACACGTGTGCTCATGCTACGTCTTCCTGTCCAAAAGAACCCATAAATCATGTTATAGCCAAAAACCAGCACTGTTCACCTTCTACAGCCCTACACACTGTGCTAAAAAAATTACAAATGTTGCCTTATTCTGCAGATGCACCAAGGAAACATCACACTCACTGCTGCTTTCAGGTTTTCAGGGCAGGTCACTGCTTCCTGGGCGTGCTGCTCTCCCCCCTGGGCCAGTTCTCCTGCTCCCCAGCTGGCCCAGCCAGACTGTGGGTATCACTTTTGCACCAGGTGAAGAAGGGACAGTGCAGCCCAGCTGCTGCCCATCAGAGCTGTTCTGCAGTGCTGTGTCCTTGCCCAGCTTCAGCATTTCTGAAGTCCAGATGGTGGGAAGTAACCTGAAACCCGTATCTCTCTGCCTTCTAGAAACTATCAGACACAGGACCCTCTCCTAGGAGCACCCCCTTAAAAACACTCAGCACAGCTCTGAGTGCTGTGGTCTGGCTGCATTTGGACTTACTTCCATGTGGCTCTTCCCCTGTGCTGGAAGACACCAACTGCAAGAATTTGTAAGGATACCACTGTGTCCAGTCATTTAAACTGTGTTACTGTGCACCTCACTGGGGTGTGCAAATGCTGCAACCTTTTCTGTGCAAACTGGGCGTTGTGACACACAATCACCTTATGGGGATGTCTATTTGTGGTTAATTTACCCCTTTAATAAATTTACATGGAACATAGACACAGCCATATCCTGCCTATCAACCCTGGTGCTGAATTCTGTCCCTGGCTGGGAGCTCTCAGCCTTACTGCAGCTCATGCTTTGTGACAGGGAGCAGGGAAAGCTGCTTTTTAAGGGCCCAAGGACAAGAGGATACACAGCCACGGGCAGTGCTGCCAACATTGCCAGGTGCTCAGCTCTCTGTGTGTGTTTTCCATCTCCGTCCATTTTTTCGCACTGATGGTGAAATGAAAAAGTGTTCCTTGGGGTTCCAAGGGGACATGGCAGAGCATCTGTTTTCTGAGACAAAAGAGGAGGGATGCTGCTGCCCAGCAAAAGATAGCAAGCCAGCTGATCAGATCTGGGAGGCAGCAGCTTGGATAAGGATAACACAACATACATCAGCTGGGGATAGGAAATATGCTGGGAAAACAGTGGAAGTTCCCTAATATCAGGAGACTGAGATGATTCAAAGGGATTAAAAAAAAAAAAAAAGAAGAAGAAACAGATTGAACTATGGAGAATTAACTCCCATGCTTGCTCTGCTGTGGAACAGGTGTCTGAGACCATTGAGCTACAGCATCATTAGAAGAAAATTCCAGCATAATAAATAAGACATTCTAATTGCTACATCTAATTATGAGGAAGAGTAAATCACCATGAAAAAATTATCTGTCAAAGAGAATATAAACACGTAATTGACAATCAAACTGAGAGCTGTCATCCATCTTTGGAGGCTGCTGCTGTGTCTAAAAGGACACTACTTGCATTTGTTTAGTAGAAGAATGCTTCTGGACTTATCGTGAAGTCCTATTAATCTGATAAATCTTTAAATATTTATACAAACTTGAGCCAAAAATTAAAACTTCATCAAGTGTATTTTCTTAAACTGAAAACCAATAGCATTACCAAACTAGATTTTGCTAAAGCAGCTGGACAGATGTTTATAACAGTGCTTTGTGAAACATCTGGGACTAATCTAACTAAAGAATTTTTAATTAGCCATTCTTTTCCTCAACAACACAAAAGCCCAGACCACCTGCCATCACCACAGAAAGGTCTGGCTAAACGAGGGTCCATAAAAAGACAGTGTGAGTTGCACATCTTGTCCCTAAAACTCAAATTTTCACACTCTTATCCATATCTTGCTCTTCCTCTACCAAAGGCCATGTACACAAAGTAAAACAGAGTCACTGCCATGCAGGGATGCTGAGTTACAACCCCACCAAGCACCTCTAGGCCTCACCCTTAGAACTTCCAGTACAGAACTCATCGCAGTTCCCCAACCCCAGCCTGAAGCTCAGCCCTTGGGTGGATGCTGCTGCTTGAACATTCAGTCAGTGGCCAACCCTTGCTCCCAGCCCATGCCCTGGGGCAAGATAGTGAAAGGTTTTTGAGAGCTCTCTTATGGGCTGTGCTGCTCAGAGAGTGACTGAAACAGTCCTTCCAGTCCATGATGGTCATTTTAATGACTGAGGCTGAGATTTTGGCTTCTATTTTTTGAAAGGTCTGTGGAAATGCTACGTGCATCCATGAGCTGCTTCAGCTACACAAAAATGCTGTGAGGTTTTCCTTCTTACTGCTCCATTGCCGAGACAGCAAGTGCCAGATTTATTGCACAACCCTCCTACATTCCCAAACTGTTCCTGATTCTTTACATGTATTTATCTATTTTCAAGTGGAAGGTTGATGCAGTTCAGATTTCCATTTAGGATTTCTACAGCACTAAAATTCTGGACTATGAACATTAACAGCTTCTTAAGATGCTGAACACTGATGTCAGGAGTGATAACTGTGCACAGGCATCACTTGCACAGACCACGGCAGCAGTAACACACATAAACATCCAGTAAAACATTTAATTTCCATTCCAATAGCTTCTAGGAATGAATTCTCACAGAAACCCCTCAGATGAGAGGAGTCTCACTGCAAAAACAAGAGAGAATAAATTCTATTACTGTTGAACCATTTCATGTTTCAGCTCTAGGTTTCTAAGCACTCATGAGGCTTGGACTGGAGGGGCTGAGGCACAGGAGCAGGTTCCTTTCTGCAGTCTCTGCTGCAGTGACATTTGTGTCTGGCAGAGGAATAGAGCAGAAACTCATGGATGGGATTGCCTTAAATCACTGCAACCAGCTTTTCCAGAGATTTCCATTTATGTCCTTGGTAACTCAGCCCAGCCCCTGGCTGGCACACAGAGGGGTTAACTGGACCCTGTGCTGCCAGCAAAAGATTTGCTTCCAGCATTCAGATTCTGTATTTCCTTGGCCACCCCTGGCTGCCTCAGTTTCCTTTTCAGAAAGGGATTGCAGGGATGTTGTCAGGGCATAATTTAAATTTGCAGTATCACTAGTTAGGGATCTGTTCTGCATGTTCAATTTTTATTTATCATCGTCTAAATAGGAAATCACTCAGCAACACTGAAATTAAACCTGAACCATTAGAGAATCCTGCAGAAGAAATGATGTTTAGCTTTTTCATTAGGTAGCACTGACAGATACAGATTGGGCACATGTTCCATAGCATGAACATGAAGCCCAGCTGCAGCCTGAGGTGCAGCAAAGCCTTGAAGAACCACAGCCATTTGTTTGCAAATGACAGAGTTGTCCACAGAAGCATGAATCAATGACAGTCTATGTGTGCAGAGATTTGGAAGCACATTGCTCAGTCTCCTACAAAGAGGACAGCAATACTTTTTTCTCTTGTACACCTAGTTTGTTCCTGCTGAATACAGCAGCACGTACTGCAAATTGCTCTCATCAATAATCAAGACAGGGGTGGCAAAAATAAAGTGACAGGCAGCAGGGATCCAGGGCTCAAGCAGCAGAGGTTGCTCTGAGGATATTGTGCTCAAGGAACATGATATCAAAACTATTCACGAGAGAGAGAGAGGCTTGAATAATTGCTTCGTGTTGGCCAGGGAAGGTGGAGACTCTTGAGGTGGCTTTGCCCTTCACAGTGTTTCAGACATGAGTCCTTTCCATCATCTCCCAAGCAGGTGACCAGCAGTGCAATGGGATGGAGAGGTGGAATTAGAGCTACCATGCCCCACGCTCACTCACCTGGGAAGCAGGAGGCTTGGGGAGGCAGAGCCAACACGTGCAGGAGCAGGCAGCACAGGCGTGTCAGCACGAGATGGAAATTCAAACTCCTGTGTGAAAGGGGACACAGTCATGAATCTGAGAGCAGCCAGAAATAGCACAGCCTGAGAAAGGGTCTGACTGCCAGGCCAGGGGCAGGCACGAGGAATATGAGTCAGGCAGCTGTGCTGCCCCTGCCACACGCTGCTGAGGGATCTGGAAGGGGCCTTGTCCTTCAGTCAAATGAAAAATCAATCTGTGGATGTATCCATGGGACAAGGGAGCACAGAGACAATTGAGATCAGAAACTACCTCAATACTCACCTGGATTAATGACTCAGAGAACTGTCCAAACAGCTGTGTCTGATACCAGGGATATCTGCAGGCAGCAACCTGCTCAGGACCAGATCTCCACTCTGCAGGCCAGTGCTGGTGGCTGGAAGAAAGGGAGTTCACAGCTCTGTTTTGAGCATGAGAGCCAGCAACCAAACAGCCACAGTGGGATATAAAGGCCCTGATGGACACACTTACCTGCTTTGCCAGTCGTGCACAGAGCCCAGTGCTGCGCAGTATCAGAACAAAAGGGTGAATCCTGAATCCTGTGTGACATCCTTGCTAGGGAATCACTTCTGCCCTTGTTTGGTGTTCTCTGTACAAGGCCATCAGCAGGACTGCTGCCCAAATCTGTCTGGGCTAACAAAGGAGCTTCAGGTGGGAGCTGAAGGAAGCAGTAACCTTTAGGAGGACTTGCTCCTTTGTTGGCACTTTGTATGAGCAAAAAGGGCCATGTGAGACTGAACAAACCATTCTAAAAAATCGTTTATCTTCTCACAGCCTGTTCCTGTGGTGCCACCGAAGTAAACATCTGTATTGATCAAAGCCAAAGAAAAGGTGCTGGCAGTAGGCTAATAACCCACCCACTGTGAGACAGCTGGTTTAGACCATTGAAAGCCCCTGCTCCTAGGCACCTCTTCCACTCTCCAAATTGCATCCTTAAAACACCCTGTCCCAAAGGACAGTAAAAAACTGTTTGCATTTCAGTGCACAAAAGTTGACAGAGATTAGATGGTGCTAACACTGCCCAGCAGCCAAAGCCAAGCTCCCAGACACAGGTAAGGTGGAGCCTTCATTTCTGAACCTATACACACACAGAAAACAATCTTCACATTGATTTCCCCCATAATTCCCAGGATTAGAGAGCTGTCATCAGGATTAGAGGATGCACACCATCAGGTTCCCCCTAACATTTATCACCTCCACAGAACTACTGGAAAAACCTTATTTCCAGTATTCCTCAGCCTGTGCTGGGAACTCACTCCTGGCTTCCAGTTTAATTGCTCTCCTTGTCATCTCACTGGGCCTCTGTTTCCTCACCTGCAAAAAGCATTGATAGTACTTGTTTTGCACAGTCTGAGGTCTGCTTGTTACTTGCCTGTGCATGGCTCTGAAATCTGCATGCAATGAGTTTTTCAGCATGCCAGTCACATTTTCTCCTTTGCCATCTCCCAGGCACATTTTGTACCTACTAATCCTGCCCATCAGTCTGTTGTGCCTCACTGCATCAAGTGTCTCACAGATGTCTGTGTCCAGAGCCTCCTGTGTGCAGCTCTGCTCACCACATCATCACCTTCAAAGGCATTGGGGGGTGGGGGCTGAGATCCCACTACATTTGTATGACAAGATTTAGCCACACTGTCTGATATTTATCAACTCATATTTCTCCCACCACTTTGTGTTCTCATCTCATTCCATCACAATGAGATTCTTACCCAGCCCAGCTGAGGTCAGACTCACTGGCCAATAATTTCCAGAGTGTGCCTGTGCTGTGCTGAAAAGGCAGCTCAGCCTCTTTCCAAGTGGCCTAGGGAGGGATTTGGAGGGTAACATTTTGTAAGAAACAATGCTAGGTGATGGCATGCATTTAAGACAGATCTATGCTACAAGCTACACAGGCTGTTACCCAGCTTCCAACCATCTGTACACCAAACTTTCAGCTTTATGTTAAAGAGACATTAATCCCATGCTTGTATACTTAGATGGAGGCACGAGATAACACATATGTTGCTCGAGATGCATTTCCCCCCCTCACAATTTGTGCTTGTGACTGGAATGGAAGTATATATTAAAATATGTTTCTGTTCTTGTATTTGGCTCCTCAGTGCCACCCACAATTCCCAGTGCCTGCATATTCTGGCTTCTCACATCCCACTTGTCCGCTCTGTTTTGAATACTGCTTGCTACTTAAAGTCCAGCTGACCATATTTTAACCCTTAATTTTCAAGATCTTCTTGCAAGGTCTCTCTCAATCAGCCCTGTTCAGCCCTGGACAGGACACTGCAAAGCATCCTCAGGATGCTGGATCGCACTCCATGCCAGCACTGCCAGGACAGTAACCAGGTGCCTGCTCCTCACCTTCCCTGCCAGGTAGAGCTCATCTCTCCCCTTGACATAGTCTCTCAGCAGTCAAAATTCAGTGAGGAAACTGAAGCAGAGGACAGAGGAGCAAACATTTGTGGAGCCTCAACTGAACATCCTGGAGCAGGCTCTGATGGTGGAAGCCAAGGACCAACATGTGCCTTGTGGGGTGACTTCCCTAGGATCAGACAACAGCCTGGAAAGCAAAGGGTGTAAGCTCCACCTATAAGTAGACAGCACTCAGACCAGCCAAGAACCATCAGCAGAGGCTGTAGTTACCCCAGTCACAATGGGGGATACCTGACAGTCATCTTTAAACATCAGTACAGAGAAAACTCTTCCTGCTCAAAGCTGTTTCATAGCAACAACAAGGGCTGAGCCATAGGGATGGTGCAAAGGGTCTGTGTGCTTCATGCAGCCATCTCAAAGGGAACAGATGTGCTGCAATCAAAGAGCACTCATTGGCTCAGCCATTCCCTGTCTCCTTTGCCTTTGGTGCCTCCTCTGCATCACACACCTGCCTGCTTTTCCCAACAACACTGAAAAGATCAGCACTCTTGTAGGCTCCTGTGATATATTGAATGCACTAAGTCTCTAAGTCTCATTTTCTGCAAAATGTCAGCAGGTGTACAGACAGATGCATCACCATTCACCAGGTCTCATGTTTGCATTGCAAAGCCAAGGCCACCCAGCCCCACACAGCCCCCAGCACAGCAGCCATTCCACACTCTGCAGTGCATTCCTTTGACTTTTGCTTTATTTTTTTTCCTAATGGTCAAAGTCTACTTCAAACATATGCAGACATAATATCTTAACGAGTTATTTTATTTTAGGAAAATGTGGCACAATAATTTCCATTAGAAATGCATTAATTTAAATAGATCTTTGGCTGGACTTTCGAATTGTTCCTAATTAATATTCCATTTGAAATCTATCAAATTCCTTTGCTACTACCTTCTTTTTCTGCATTAGAATAGAAAATTCTAGTATTTCAAGGAAAAATCACTTCTGCATGTAGAGTAATTAGATACGACTTTGTTATCAGGCTCATTTTTAAGCCAATTTTTTATCCTCTCTGAAGGACTGTCAGACAAATAACTTTCTGCCCTTATCTTCCAACACTTACTGCTTTCTGGCATTTGGTGTCATTTCTCTCCCACAATTTTTCACTCCATGGCTTGATAGTTTTTAATGAGTCTCTCACTCCTGTGGTTTTATCTAGTATTAATTCCATACCCTCCATTCTTCTCCCTGTTGTGTTTAAACATGCTGTAACCAGTGGTCCTCCAGTAGCATAAACCCAGCACAATTATGGTGCCAGGCTTTGTTTTCAGTATAAAACAGCCATGATTAAAAGATCATGCCTTGCCAACTGGAACAGAAGTCACTTCAGTGCCTCAATCAGGTTTCTAGCAGACAAAAATCACAAACCCACTTCCAAACCTCGTTGCTTGCTGGCAATGGGAAAACTGTTGACCAAAAAGAACTGGAAAATGAGCTCCCCCCTTGACTAAGCTGCTTCTGGGGCAAACCTCTCAGGTATTGGGACATGGGGGCATCAGGAAAGAAAGTTCACATCAAGGAGGTGGGTGAGGTCGGAACATTCCCAGCAGCCAAGCTGGTGATTTTCACACACACATTCTGGAGAACACAAAAGGAGAAACCGGGACATGACTTTCAGTCTGACAGGGAAGGTGTTTGCTGACAATGAATGAACCTCTCCGTGACTACAAGCTCTGCTGGGGGAAAAAAAAAAAAAAAAAAAAAAAAAAAAAGAATTTTAAGTGCCATGCAAATAAAAATATCCCATCACTTCATTTTATCCTGTCACTCTGAACAAACACAGTGCTTGTTTTTAAGACTGCTTTTCAGATGGCTTTATGATTTCTGAACAGAAAATCCACAGTGCCAAGCACTGACAGAGAAATCACTGCCTCTAGCTATTATAAAGTCTTATGGAAAATATTTGACCAAGGAAATAAAGTCCTTCATTGGAGAGCTTGAGTGATAAGCTGCAGGCAGAAAGAGCAGAATCAAATCAGTGTCAAACCTACATTCACTTCCAAGACATGTAAGCATCCTACTTGAGCTCAGTAAAACTCATTTTGCCAACAGGCTTTGAGCCTGTTGAAAAGAAGTAGGAAGTACAATGAAAGGAAAAAGAGGATTTTTAAATCAAGCACTGAAAAGTACCTAAAGATGCCTACAACCTGTCGTGACACTACAAACTCAGGAACAGCCAAGAAGCAAAACACAGTAATTATACAATAGGCTTGTACTACAACAAAGAACATTTGGTTTTGATCATTCCTAACAGGTACAGTTCTTGGTAGCAAAGTCCTGCAGATTTTGCACTTCTGAAGCTTTATGTTGCCCCTCAGGATCTCTCATCTTTCCTCCCAAAACATGTTTATAGGCCTCATAGAGTTTTAAACCTAGCTCAAAAAAAGACTTTATGGAAAACAGGCTTTCTTCCTCAGCTTCCCACTGTATTTAAGCCAAACCTCAGGAGAACAATGGCTACACACCATGTCTTTGTGACTCAGCCCATCTTCTGCTTAACAAATTCTCTGCTTACGAAATTCCCTGCAGAGCAAGACCAGAGAGACCCCAGGCTCCAAAGGGATCTCTACCATTGCAACATTAAGCAGGCTGTATTTTAAGCAGTGAGCAGTGAACCAGAAAGAAAGAATTCAACTCCAGCTGCAGGTTGTACACTAAATCACCCAAATGTGTGCCTAAAGTTCCAGGTGAGTTACTGGTATCTGAATATTGCACCTTCCCTCTTGGGTTCTTGGACAGAACCATCATTTTATTAAGCAGTGCATAATGCTCACTGCACTACATTCAGCAGCACAATTGTCATGCTCTATTTCCCAGCATTAAAATGAACTATTCTCCAAGCATAAAAAAACCTTTATATCAAAGATTCAAACACCACAGGCTTCGATGCTTCCAGAAGAGATTCTTTTAATTTTTGATATGCCTCTAAATAGTCCAAGACTTTACGAGTCACAGTGGAATCAAACTTTAATTCCTGGAACAGACAGAACACATTAGGAGAGACCAAATGAGCAGCAGTTTGAAAAACCTGGACCTGGCAGACTCCTCACAGAGCCTGGCAGTGATCTCTGGAGCAGGTAATCCATTTCACCTGAATCAGTGCTGCTTTACCTGAATATTTAAATGAAGAAAAGAATCCTTGAGACTGTGAACATGAAACACGTTTCGAGTTAGAACAAACTCCAAAGACACAAGATCCTCCTTGGCAGAACAAAGGCCACACAGAGCAAATATCCCCTTTGACCTTCAAGTATTCACCCATTCTAAATCTTATTTCTATTCCTGATTTACATTAAGACCTTTTGTGCTCCTAGGCTGAAACTCTCCACCTAGGAGTGGAAGACAGAGCCCAGCAGCATCCTCTTCTCTGCTAATGCCTCCTGAGGTCCATCCAGGAGGGGCACTGGGCCAACCAAACCCCTGAGGACAGAAAGCCTTGACAGACCCCAAATAAAACATCCTCATAAACAAGGTATTGTTTCCTTAAATTCCTATCAACACAAGATCATCTACATGGAAGAATTGTCTATAAAAATCAATATCAGGAAACAGTATTCCCATAATATGATGCTGTTCTGCCACGAGGTTTCATCTTATTCCTTAACTTAATTTCTACCCTTCCTACCCCTAACTATAACCTTGCTCACACCGTTGTTTGCTGCAGAAGTTATATGTAAGTCTTCTCTCAGAACCTGGACACATTGATCTTGCTCTCCCAAGACAGAGTCTCACTGTGCTCTGTGCTCTCAGCATGAAAACAGCCAGGCACAAGCAGCAGCCAATACCAGAGTGCCATCTATAGCTATTTCACATGACTTTGCAGCAAAGCAGAGT
This sequence comes from Heliangelus exortis, assembly GCF_036169615.1. NCBI lineage: Eukaryota > Metazoa > Chordata > Aves > Apodiformes > Trochilidae > Heliangelus > Heliangelus exortis. Next base: position 9,166,696 of record NC_092437.1, on the reverse strand, counting down.
AGAAAATGCACACGTGTGCTCATTGCCCTTCCTGACATCAGGCATACCTAATGAACCTTCTGTCATTAAGGTCTGGAGAAAAAGAGAATTTAATCCTAGCAAAAAGATGTAACAGTAGCTGCCCAAAAGGGCCTTCACTTCTTCCAGAGTGAGAGGTGCAGTGTGGGGAATAAAGCCCTTCTCCCCACTCTTCCCTAAAAAGGAGAGGCAGAGCATATGCATACAGCCCACTGATTTCTGCTGAGGTGGCCCAAAGCCAGCTTATAAAACAGGCTTGTTACAGCTATAAGAATACTTCTTCTTTAACACTGTGTGAAAAGATGCTAGAACAGGTTTGCATTTTTACGGCCAGGAATCAAGGATAAAGCAAAAAGAGATGGAGATGGCATTCTCCCCCCAGTGCACATCCCAGGACTGATCAATGAGCCACCTCCACTGGCTCTTTCCAGAAGAAAAGCTGGAGAGACCAAGCTCCTGGGGAGGTGTTTCACAGAAGTGCTGAGCTGACCCCTCCGGACAGAAAGGCTCGTGGTTAACCCCAGCAAGGCAGCCTGAGAAAACAGGGTTTGAACAGGTGATGTGGCAGATGGCACCCTTGTCCCCTTCTGTTTCTGTCAGTGAGTCAACCTGAGCTAGCTGTGGCCAGTAAATCCATACAGACACCCTCCTTCTCAGGCACACCCAAGCACGGGTGCTGCCAGGCATGGGAAGAGCCAACAGTGGCACCCTGCCCGATGGCTCCCATCCCTCTGGGGTCACAGCACAACCCTCCCCAGGAGAGCAATCGCAGGCTCCACTGCATCCTTGCCTGTAATGGAGAGCATGCCCAAAAAAAAACCTCAGCCAAACAAAAATCCCATCACTCCAGAGTTAGACAAGCCAGCCAGCCAAGTGGGCAAAGTGCTGTCACTGTCTGCTGGCTCCTCGTGTCAGAAACTGCTGAGGAGAAGTTCTGAAGCTTTTCCCAAGGACTGCACTCAGCATTTCCACCCATGCTCCACCTAGGAACACGGAATCTTAATGCCAGGACTTAGCTCTTCAGGAGATCCTGCAACACTGTGCTAATTTGGGTATCTAACAGGGTTCCTCTGGATCTTTTATGGGACCACACAGATTTTTGTTATTAGTCGATGAGCTCTTACCAGATTCAGTGGCCCCACTGTGGGACCACACGTGCACCCACCACTGCTGGTGGTGCAAGGGACACACACAGCAGACCAAGACCACACAGGAGAGGAAAAGGAGAGGTCTCTCCTCTCCATCACAGAGCTGCCTTGAGGGAAGGTTCACATGAACACACAGTGTAAGTGCAACCAGGCATGCAAGCAGGCTGTTCCTTTTTAAACTTGCTGGTTGGTAGCATCTATTTGGATTAGCAGTTCATTTATTAGAGTTTGCAGTTTATACAAGCCATTGGCAAGGATCCACAACTGGGTCCCTACAGAAGCTCAGTCTTGCCTAACTGGAAGTGCAGAGCAGAGTGTATAGAGTTGCAATGGAGAGATGTGTTCACTGCTTAAGTGAAGGCAGCTCACCAGTCCTGGCCATGCTCTAGAAAGCTGGTCTGTGAACATCTCAGGTAAGGAAGTTAAATTAGAGCATGTTGCACACAAAAGTACAAAACAGTTTTCACTTACTCTGGGGGAAAGCAACATTTTTCACTAAGGAGCTGATGAGCAGTTGTGGGTTGATTTTTCTTCTTTTTTTAAAGCAAGTTGATGATGAAAAGTCTCAGAACAGTATGACTATCATGAGAATGATTTCTAAAGCAGGAAGCATGACAGCCCCACACCCACAACAGCAGAAGCAGCTGCCACATACAACTTGTCAGCCACACACTACAGGTCTGATCCTGCATTACTAGGAGCTACTCGGAGCTTGGACATTGTCCTCATTGCAGTGACCTGCACGAGGCAGAATTATCTAAACACCCAGTGTAAGAGAGGAAAAACAAATGGATGTATTACATAAATCAGAAGGTATTTCACATCCTCACCTCAAAGCAGGAACTGTTCTGACAGAGCCCAGCCTCAACAGAAGCACCAGCAGAATGACCACTTACACGCAGCACCTGCAGCACTAGGGGAGGATCCCACCAATAAGACATGTCAGACCTCTAACCTCAGATGAAGTTCCCTGCAATAGGACTTCAATGCCTCCCAGATTCTGAGTATTGGAAGAGAGATTTCTTCTTGATGCTAAGGAGGGGAAAAAAAAAGAAAAAAAAAAAAAGAAAAAAAAAAAAAAAAAAAAAAGAAATCAGAGCAGGTTGTTTCATTTTTATCTGGAACATTTCCACCTGCCCACCTCTTTTCTGCACAAAGCCTTTCCAAGTTCTGTGGAAGTCCATGCAAAGCTTCAAGCACAGGCAAGAGAGGAACCTGCTGCATATCAGGAAGATTTCTATAGCCCCTTTGCCTCTACTGCCAGCTCTACCTTACAATATGGCAGAAATCAACTGGCAACACCCTGCTCTCCTAGAGAAAGGCAGTGTCTGCCCTGCTTGCAGGGACTCCTTACAAAATGGAAATCCTTTCTTTGGCAGAGGTCAGGGCAACAAAAAAGCAACAACTCCTAGCAATGCCAGAGCTCCCACAGCCTGTCTGACACTGAAAGCAGCAAAAGCAGTGCAGGAGGGGAAAAGTAAGGAATAATAACAGTTGCTCCACTTTGGGCACTGCTGTGTGCCATAAATTCCTGGTGGCAGGTCACTCATCCCCACAGCTCTACATGGACAGCCTGGTGCCACAGCTGCCCTTTGACTTGGGTGCAGTCTGGCTGCAGACCCCTCAGCACATCCTCTGCCACCACCCAGGTTACCTGTCACAGGGCTCTGATTCCAGCCTGAACCCAGGGCCCACTGCACAGTACCAAACATGCCAAGATATCTTCAGTGCAGAGAGCTTTTCCTGCTGTAAGGAACAGTCTTGCTTTCCACACATTAGCACATTGAAATCTGCACAGTGAGCCTGTCAAACAAAGCAGCTGCTCCCTGGCTCTCCTACACCTCTCCTCAGATGGAAGAGCTTCCATTATGTGGCATGTCTGCAGGATTTGAGAGTTAAAAGAGCTGCTGTCATGTCACACACTTTAACTTCCTGCCTTCCTCTAGGCAGTGGGCAAGCAGCTCTGATGCACACTGTTCATTTTCACAGGGTGGCCCAATGCAAAAGGTTGCCTTCAGTTTGTTTTCCACAGCAGGAGTACAACAGCAGAAAGCTACTTAATTACCAACTCCTTCTCCTACATTTTCAGACTCTAAATACAAGTTGTAGAAAATATTTTCTAGGAGAATATGACCAACTATGGGAAAAAAGTAACCAAAAACAACCGCAGCATCCGATTTTCCTTCATTTCCTCCAAGAGCTCCAAGACATTTACACACTTGGAAACTTGAGACAAACACAACAGCATCCCATGATTTCTGAAGGAAAAACGGAACATCTTTCACAAGTAACAGTCAGGAACATTTGTAGCCCAACTGTTGGTGCTATGATACCACAACAGCAGACATGCTAAAAGGCCTAATAAACTCCCACTGATTTCAGAGAAGTAACCAAATGAGAGCCAAAACAGGTACATCAACATGTGATAGTTTAACTTGAATTCACCTCCTGCTTTTCTTTCAGTCACTCTGGCAACTTAACAATTATCACCATGTTCAGTTTAGCTCCTGTTTCTAAACAAATATTGGAAAGGTGAATCTTTTCCCCCAAAGAGACTCTATGGCATAATCAGCAACATGTACTAAATACCTGTAATCCAGTCATCTTCCAGAGAAAATATATTTAAGGAGCTGTCAGTTCAAACCATCAAACCTAAACTACCTGACAGTGTATTGAACCTTCAAGCTTCATCTATTGCGAGCAAAAGACATGATAACACACACAGAGGTCTGTAATCAGGTATATCAGACAGTAAGACAGCATAAAGTCTTGCTTTATAGGCACCAGAAGCACAAAAAGCATAGCAGTGTCACAGATTTCCTCCAAGATTATTTTAGTTACCTTTAGCCCTATTCTTATAAGCACCCCTGATACTTCCTGTGACCTCAACAGCTCTTAAGACCAGAGGACTTGCAGAAATGGCACTTCAGGTGTTTAAGCATTCATCTGCCATGCTTTAACACAAAGAACAAAAGAAAAAAAAAAAAAAATCTGGTTTGGAACTTGAGAAATGATCCTGCTTCAGAGCTAGCAGGATGAAGAAGGAGCCAGGAGGCCTACCTCAAGTGCCAAAAAGTACATCAGTAGTATCACACATCTTCTGTGAGATGCAGCTTACATCAGGAAGCTCATTAGAGAAAGTGCATCTGACATCAAGAGACAAGGCTGGAAATCAATGTGGGTTAGCTTCACATCTCACATGAAACCTGCTCTCTACCCCACGTTTGTCTGCTGCAGACTGCTGACATATTGCCTTTCATGCTCTTATGGAACACACTGAGTCATGCTGCTAAGACTTGAAAATAAACGTTTTTTTAAAAAAAACTCTGCATTCTGCAGGCAGTACATCCAGTTTCATAAAGCTGAGGTTCATGATCTATACACTCTTGCCCATTTTGCCCCCAGGATTATCCTTGTGCACCGACTCATTTCTGCATGCAAACACAGTTGTAAAACAGACAGCTACATGCACTCAACTTTAAGAAAAGAGTTAAGCCTTTTCTTAAAGGCCTCTTTATTTTTAAACTCCTTCAAAACAATTTTAAACAAATCAGATGCAAAACACCTGCATTTTAAATTAGCATATATTTTACTGTATCAATCACAGCAACCTCATACAGTAAGATACACAAAAATAGAGCATGGTATCACTTCAATGCAACACAGTTTTGTACTACAGTATTCCATGACATATATACACAGGACTTTTCTTTTTCAGAGCAAGTGTAGTCCCTGCTATGTTCACTGTAAAAATTACGTGGCATCACAGTTTTAGTTATTCACTGTAGTGTGAGTAGCCATATGGAAATTGAACCAGTGAACTAGAAGATACACTGTATAGCAGCCAAACAGGCATGACATTTTAGAAGATGAACAAAACCAAAATAACCACTGAAATGAAAACCACCCTTAGATTGTATTTTAATAGTAAAATTGTTTTTAAAGTCTTCCCTATATACATAATGTATCTACATTTGTGTCATATTTATATATATATATTTATAAAAAAAACATACAAGATTTTGAAAACCTTAAAATCATTCACCTAAACAATATTCACCCAACCTTCAGAGACAGCAAGGCAATGCTTGCCCACAACATCATGTTCACTTTCAGCCACTTGATTCAGAGATTTCCCTGATTGCCCAACACACACCATTCACTTTGTTTCTTAGTGCAAACTGTACAGTAACTTATTGTTCTCAGCCCTCTGCAAGACCCAGATTTCATCTTATTTCCATAATACTTCTGACACCAATTTATGGCTAAAATTATTTTAGCTATTTTACAACATTAGCCTATATAATTTCCCCCTCTACCTACCTCATTCCCTCCCTCCCCCCACCCAAAAAATGTAAGACAATGATCATTCATGCATGTTTCTGTCACGCAGGGATCAATGGACATTTAAGTGTAGAAGCCTAGACTCTAACAGTGCTTAAAAAAAAACCAAGTGAATAATTTTAGTGCAAAGTGAACTACATCGTTTACATCTCAGCTAGAGTTCTTTACAGATATTTTAAACACATTTAATTCTGCACATCAGATTAGGTTGTCTGATAGTTTTTTCTAACTAGCTAGTTGGAATAAGGAAGTTAGAAGGATTCTTGTGAGCTTTGTTTTAATAAAAACCTAAAACCTATTCATAATCAGGTGTTGTTTGGGAGTCAAACTGTACAGAGCCCAGCACAACACAGTCCTGGTTCTCAGGGCTCCCATGTGCTGCAGCAATACAGATAAATATTATCATCTGATGCACATCCATAACTGATAAGTTTACTTTAATAGGAGTCACAAGTGAGCCCTAATTTTAACCAGGCTGGTGTTTTATTAGCTGGACTACACTAAAGACTTTGCAGTGAATTTGGAAGCAAACAGAACATTTATACTTACAATTTCCATAACAACAAAGCAAAAGCGTGCACTGAGAACCAAAATCCTGTGATTCTTAGACAAGACTCCACTGAGCCAAGTGGTAGTCTTATCAGAGGGGAAAAAAAATGTCAGATTAAAAACCAAAAACTGATCAGAGCCAAGAACAGCAGTCTGCCACAGTGACTATAATAAGCTATGAAATACAGTACAAGGGAAAACAAAAAGTCACCTGAACAAATAACCCAGAGAGACTTCATAGTTATAATGATTTTTACCACCTTTAAGAACTCAACATATTAAATATTTATTAAAAATAAACCGTTTCCAAATAACCTATTTACAGTACAAAGAACAGTACTTAATACATGTGCAACAGAAAGTAAAGAAAATCAGTACTCATCAGGATGGACAACACTCCAGGCATAATTTAAGTGACATGAATAAAATTTCACCTTTTTAAAATACCATTCAGTAAAAACCAGTAGGATGATATTGGCAACACCAGAAAATAAAGCACGTATTGTCCAGATTCAGATTATATAAGATTGAGATAAACAATCAGGAGGTTAGGAGAGAAGGAAGAAACAAAGACAAAAGGAAGAGATACTGAGGTGGTTGCATTTTGGAGACCAAGAAATGCAGACACACTTCAAAAAATAGTCCTTTTTGGCAAAACAAGCCATTCACATATTTCTTGCACATTTTAAAGTCATACTCCATAAAAAACTGGCAGTGGCTTCATCACTCATAGAAAACAAGAATCTTAATTTTTAGATTTCATTTTCAAGCCTTGCATGGTTGTATTCAGGCAAGGAGATGACTGCAATGTAATAGAAAGGTGTGATGTCACTTTTTAAAACTCAACAGCTGCCAAGTTTTAAAGAAAAACGTGCTCTTCTCCCCCATTTAAACTGAAAAGTAAAGATCATTTAGGAGTTACCTAAATCATAGCAGCATGAAATCTAATGTATCTGCAGCATTTGTGAAGCCACAAAAAAAAAAAATCAAGAACTGGCACCTGATCACTGAACCATGGTTCCAAATTTCTGGACACATTATTTTGGTAAGAGGTCAGTGTATTTTCTTATCAATTGAGTCAGTAATTAGTTAGGATAGCCCTTTCCCCTCCTCCTTTCCTTCCCCTCCAAAACAGACTAATGGAGTCTATCTATAAACTACATGGGACAGCTGGGATGATTTATAGTTTAACTGATTGTTAGGCATGAATCTGTGAAGCTCACTTTTTCTACAGCAGGGATCATAATAGTAAGCATTGAGGCAAGTGTCACATGAGACTTTTGAGCAAAACGTGCAGGTGTTTGCAGCTCCAGATCGGTTACAGAAGCCGCAGCGTGAGGTGCCTGAAGGTTTGGATTTGGAACTGAACTGAGCAGCTCTCTCCTGACTCTGAGTCTGTGATGTGTACTGAGATTTTTCCCTTAAAGCAGACGCAGGAGACAAGCCATCACTTGGAAGTGGCTTGATAGAATAGGTGCTCTGTTTCACTGCTGGGTATTCCTGCCTAGAGTTGAACAGATTGTCACACTTTTGGCAAACAGAAGTGCCACAAGGTACACCACAGTTTTGGCACTTGAGGGAAGCTGTCTCTTTGGCTAGGTGGGTGCGTTTGTGGTAAACAGGGTTGGCATCATTTTTTAACACCCATACGTCAGGCTTAATAGCTTCTTGTCTTTTAAAATTCAACACACTTCTAGAATCAGGATCAGTATATAAATCTAAGTCGTCTTGAGCAGAAAAGTAGGAGCTGTAAGGGACATTTGTTCTTAGCATGCCATTGTGATGAGATGATGTTGGCAAGAATTCATCTGAACACCTATGTGGGGAGCTTGACATTGTCAGAAGAGAAGGTGAGGGACGGATAATTTCATCTTTAATGTCATCTTCTGCATCAACTAAAACCGGTTCTTTCCTGAGGCTCAGGGAGCTCATCAAAGGTGGTTTCTTAGGTTCCCAATAATTATCGTATGTGTCCACTGATTTAGAAGGCTTGCTCACCTTTGGCTTGAAATAATCTTTAGAGGCCCGTTCACTCGCTGATTTCTGGAGTACCATTCGTGCCATGGAAGTGTTTAAGTTTTCTTTGCACTCTGCGCGCCGTTTCATGGCTTCTGAGCAGCCTCTAACATCTTCATTGCTATTTTTTCGTTCATTTATGACATCAATCTCTGAATAACCTTTATCCTTCACTTGCAAGTGAATTTCAAGAAGCTGCTCACATTCCACTTTGGCCAAAAAGAGTTCAAATGAAACCATTTTCACTTGAATGGCATCAACCTGCTCTTTAAGCTTATACATTGTTCCCAGTTCTTGGACATAGCCCATGTAGTTCAAAATCTGCCTTACATCATCTTCAGTTAGAGCAGACTTTACATAATAAACAAAGGGTCCAGTGTAGGTCTAAGGGGGGCAGGGGGGAAAATAAAAGGAAAACTAGGTTACAAATTCAGCAGTGGACTAGATGTCCAGATAATTCAGTGACAGATACTTTATGATTAAATAGAATAATAATGACAGTGACCACATGCAAGACCCATGGCAAGATGAGCCCCGAGTCTGCCTCCTTCTTGTTCAGCAGATGGAAATTCCACATGAGGAAAATTCAAAGTAGGAGAGTTTTCATTCAAACTGAAATCCTGATTAGCATAATGTCCTCCCTATTGATTTAAATCACTATGCTATGCACTGACATTAACTTTTATGCATACCAGACATGTTTGCATTTACAAGCAAGTCTGCCATGAAAGGTAAAAAGGCAAAAATTCCATGTATTGCCCCAGGAAGGGGCTAGCTGGAGATGACAGGAACTCAGAATTACTGTAGAAGTACCCAAGTCCTCTCCAATTCAGGTTTAAATATACCTGAGGTGCACTTTTCTGTGTACTACTACTATGCCATTTCAAGTGTCTATGCCATTTACTTACATTAGGTCAAGAACTTCCCTTACAAAAAGCCCTGAAAACAAAGATATGAGTTTGTGGGAGCTGAAATACCCTCAGCACCTGGCATACCTGAGGTATGTTCAGACTGGTTTGGATAGCAGAAAAAGCAGCCTGACCATCACAGCTCTGTACAAAACAGTGCACAACCAAAGTTGGTACCAGCAGTGCAACAAGAGATCCCTCAGAGAGATCCTCCAGGAACAGCCCTGAACTTAAAGGCCAGAACTTAGTTGTAACGATGAAGACTTATGGAGAGATCTTGAAGACAGGTACTTTCCCCTTGCAGAAACAGAGAACTCTCAAACGTTTTAATAACATGCAAGTTCTCTGATATTAAGTGAAGCAGTGTCTTTTTAGGAAAAAAAAAAGCAATACCCATCACTAGTGCACACAACTGGCAAATTACTTTAGACACCTATATGAGCACTGACTTTATCCAGCTTTCAAGTCTCAAAACTGTTCTTGTAAGTGACCTACAACATTCACACTGAAGTGCTGCAACAGTTTTGCATGAGAACAGGTAAAAGATAAAAGAGAAACACCAACAGCAGGGAACTCACTCTCTGACTTCCAGCACCCAAGCCAAACAATGTGCAAGTTCCTGCTTTTCACTCTGAGATCCTAACACAGGTAAATTATTTGAAAGTACATTAAAATCAAAACTTCATGTACTGAGAATTGACAGATAAAAGATATTCTGAAAACCATTTTTCCAGAGAAGTTCCTTTACTGTTATTACCATATAACTTGTGGGAACCTCAGCAAAGCACCCACTTGAAAGCACTCATTGGTTCTTAGCACCTGTGCTGCATCAATAACTGTTGCAAGGCAAAAATCAAATTCTGAGTGAGCTTAAATTCAACTTGAACACTCACCCTAGTGACAGCATCTCCAAGTAGAAGTTAAGACATTGTAGCAGGGTAGGCTGAAAAAAACCTTAGAGAAGTTCTCCATTTTATAGTTACATTATAAATGCAGACAGCACTCGCACTTCTGCTCTCAGGATACTCTCACCAGCACAACAGTTATTTTACACAGAAGCTTTCCTATGGCTTCTGTTTCCTAACAGTATACAGGCCTCATGCTAATAGGAGGGGAAAAGGAGTCTTCAAAGACTCCTTCAAAGACTCCTCATATCATCAAATGCATGATATGTGTAAAAGAAAGAAAACTGGATCACGTTCTTAGTATGACAACATATAAAATGTCTTACCTTAATGTTTTTGAACTCCTTTTTCCAGGGGTAAAGAAAGAGATTAATTCCAAGCGTCTCGAGCATGTTGAATGCATTATGAAGAGAATGTAAACTTGAGGATTTCACAACTCTCAGTGAGTTTTCAGCCATCTCATAAAATTTTATCAACCGGAATCTATAAAAGGGATCAATTTTGGGAAGGCAAAGTAAGGCTGCCGCTGCCACTCGCAAATACTCATCATTAATAGGACGTTGCTTGTTGTCAGAGGCATTCAGTTTGCATTCATGGAACTGTACATACTTCCTAAATAAATCGTCTTTATATTTCGTATCCATTGAAATCAGGTTTTATCTCACACTTGGGCAGCTACCTCGTCTCTTTCATGGTTGTTCGGCAGTAGGTTGATTATCTGGCGTTAAGAATCTTCAGTAATGGCAACTCTCCTGCAATAAAGATTGAAAACAAAGACAAGTCATCACAGTTGCATAAATCCCAGATGTCTACAGCATCTATCTGCTTCACAGGATTCTGCAAAATGGTTCACAGAACAGCAACACACAGAAAAGCCTCTTTAGGTTTCTGAAAAAGCACAAGAGTCTAAAGAAATGCTGGTGCCCTGCTTTTCACTGTCATTCCCTACTCTTCCAGTCACCCACCTAAAACAGCACAACAAGCATCAAGCAAGGCACTGAGAGTTTGATACCATAAAGCTCAAGCCCAGACTGAGGGTTCCTTGGCTTATGGAACCAACACAAAAGTAACAAAGCAAAAACTGAAAGTAGCAGCAGTGTTCTCAGGGTCTCAGGGGCTCTTTTCTGCATTCTATTTAAGTTCAAACAGCTTACACAAACATTACCTATTTTGGTGGGTTATTTTGCCCTGCACATTGATATAAAGATTTTTTTTTTAAGTTTCATTTTGCTCAGCCTGGGAGTTGAGGTATTTGTTGGTTTGCTCGTTTGGTTTTTTCCTCTATTGGCACAGGACTGCTTGAGCAGATTAATTAATTTTGTCTATTTCTAACAGGGGGGCTTTTGACTGCCACTCACACCCCACCTGATGGCACACCCAGGCCATTAATCACTATGCTGGGAGAGCTCTACAGCCATCCTACAGACACCCCTGAATCCTGAGAAGTACAGCCAAAGTTTCAGCTGAATGCTGGCAGCTGCAAGGATGATTCCAATCTTCTCATCAAGAAGCTACACCTGCCATTTGTAGCTGCTTTAGTAGAACAGAGCAAAATTGTTGTCTTTACATTGCATACATTTTTGCTTGCAGGGATAGTTGCTTTTATGTATATACTGATCTACATTTTTTTCACCTCACTGAGCTCACATTTAATACAAACAACAAAAGCTGGAGATCAAAAAGCTTCCTAATGCCACTTTACCAAAACCACAGTAACTAACAGGCCAGCAGACTCCATCTCCACAGCCTGAGAAACTTGTGACCAAAAAGCAGACCGAAGGTTTTGGGTTTTTTAATGAAAAAACAATGTAGCCCTTTTAGGGCTTCCCAGTGGTGAACCAGAAGGAGGGGAGGTGGGGGAAATCAATGCTCTGTTTCAGTTCGAGTCAGTCTGAAACAGCACTTCAGAAAAGACATTCCACCCAATATTAATTGCAGCTGTTAGAATACTGATCAATGCCCCCACACACTGCTGTTAAAATGAAAATTACTGCAAAGAGCAAAATTACCTGAATGGAAGGAGCCATAACATAAAATACATTGGGGACAGGGGGGGGAACCAACCACAAAAGCAACAACCAAGAGTCCAGGAAAACAAACAAACACACAACCAACAGCCTAGCCATTAATATTACTTGATGAAAGGCTCCACTTCACTGTAAGAGCTAATGAGTTCAGTTTCTGCTCAAAGGCACACTGCTCTCTGTCTTTCCACAACCAGAAACTGCACAGATATAAAGAGACAAGCTGTGAAATGTGGAGTTCTAAATTAACATCCGAGCATAAGGGACCCTTCTCCCTCCTCACATCTTTCCTCCTTAAGTTGTGCAAGATGAAGTCTGTGAACAAAGACAACAGAATATCTGTTCCTGGAGAAGAAGAGTTACACAAGAGAATTTCAGAGGAAGACCTTTGTCTGACACATCAGTAATACACCCCCAGGACAAGGAATGATACTGTGCTTACAAAGAGCTGGATTAAGCATTACAGTTCCACCTCCATTGTTAATAACTATAAACAAAAGCACTTGGTTACAGGTACAAAATACCAGGATTAGGAAAGTCCCCAAAAGAAGGGAAAGTCTTCATCAAGGCCCTGGGGACTGTGACACTCAAAGCCACCACCAGCTCTGATTTTGTCTCGTTGTTTGTAACCAAACCTGAGTCCACAGGGCTGAAAAGCAAAACACACCAAACCAAACACACCAGCCAGACTTCAGAGCTGCTCCTCCTCACACAGAGGCTCCCGAAGCAAAACCTCCTCGTCCATGCAGCCCCCCCTGCGCCAGGCAGCCTCCCAGCAGCCAACAACCATGGTTACAGGCGCGATAGAAACCTCAGCATATGGGCAGGCACAGATAAATATAGGCTTAAGATGCACATTTGCTGATGGAGCAGACAAGGCAAAGGCCGTTTGGCTGCAAATTATTGACTGAAAGCCTCAAGATTTCATAGAGATGGGTGAGTGAGTTCTGCCCGAGTCCGGGTTTTGCTGGTGAGACAAGAAAACCTTTCCATCTCCTGTCTTAAAATCTGTACCGAGGGAATATGAACCGAGGCAATCAACCCCTCTGACGCCGGGCAGAGGTCCCCAGGGCAGCGCTGGGCAGGCACAGCCTTCCCAACCCCCGGAGCGGGGCCAGGCACGCCGAGCTCTCACGGACACGTGAAGAGCAAAGCCCGAACACCGGGGCTGTTCCCGAGCACTCGGTACCGCTGAGGAATTTCACAGAACACAGGCGAGGGAGGGAACAACACACGCCTTACACCCGCTCGGAGCCGTTTTGCTCCTCGGTTCTCACTTGTTGCAGGCTCCGGGCTCGGCCAGCACCGCCGCACAGGGACGGACGGGCCGAGAAGCCGCGGGCACGGCCCGGGTCACCGCCTCCGGCACCTCCCCGGCGGGAAGGCTCCCGCTGGCCGCCGAGCCCGGGCCGGGCCCACGGGGCTGCGCCAGCTCCCGCCGGTAACGGGGCGCAGCGCCCACCTCCGCCCTCCCCCCGCAGCCGCCAGCGCCGCGGGCCCAGCAGCCCAGGCGGGCAGAGTCCTCCCCGCCCCCGCGGGTCCGGCCCGTCCCTCACCGCTCCGCGCCCGCCGCCCGGGACCCGCCGCCGCTCAGCCGGAAGCGCCCGGTGACCCGGATGCGGACCGCAAAACCACTTGGCCCCTCACAGGCTCCCGTGACGTCCCGGTATTGGCCGTTCCCCTGGAAGGGCTGCCTGCGGCCAGCGGCCGGGCGCGCTCGGCCTCCCAGCACCGGCCCCGGGCTGCCGGCAGGAGGGGGGGGGCTGACAGCGGCGCCCCGGAAGCGGACGGCGGGGGAGGAACGGGGGAGGGAGTGGGCGGGGCGCCGCCTCCTGCGGCGGGGAGCACTTCCGCCGTGTGACGTCACGGGGCAGCCTCCTCCGGATCGGCCCCGGTGAGGGGTTGCGGGGCCTCCTGCGAGGGGCGCGGGGCTGAAGGGGAGGCGGGAAGGAGGCTCGGGCCAGGGGCGGCCCGGTGGGAGGGGGGACGGGCAATGCGGGGCCGCGCTTGTCCCTCGTACGTCACACGGGCGGATCCGGGGGTTGCTCCGGGAGCCCCTCCCGCCGCCCGCCCGTCCCCCACCCGCTGAGGCGGGGACCGGCGCTCCGGGGGCGGGGCGGTCTCAAGCCACGCCCCCTCAGTGTTGGCCACGCCCCGGGGCAGTGTCTCGGAGGGAGGGGCGGGGCGCGGCGGGGGAAGATGGCGGCGGCGGCAGCCGGCGGCGGTGGATCCTCCCGCTCCCCGGAGCAGCGCCCGGACCCGCTGTCGCGCTTCACCTGCCCCGTGTGCCTGGAGGTGTACGAGAGCCCCGTGCGCGTACCCTGCGGACACGTGTGAGCGGCTGCCGGTTCCGCGGCGCGGTGTGCGGGATGGCGGCGGTTTGGGGCCCTCTCAGCCCCGGCAGCTGGGCCCGCGGGCTCCTTCCCCGTCTGGGGGCTGTGAGGCCTGAGGAAGGAGCTCCAGCCCTTCCTTTCCGCTCCCTTGGGAGCGGGGCGGGCCAGGGTGGGGAGGGTCCGGTCGGGGGGTGAGGGGGTCAGGCAGCGCTGAGGGCAGGGGGGCTCCGCGGGCAGCTCTGGGCATTCCACGGGGGAGTCTAGGGCTTCCATGAAAGGAGAAACGAAACCAACCCACCAGCAGCAGGGACAGAAGATTTTAACTTCACTTCTGGTGTCCTAAAAGGGCGAGGAAAGGAGGGGGAACAGAGCACTGTCCGGAAGCCGGTAACGCTGAGCGTGTAAGGAACCAGAATCCCACGGCTCCCTTCATGCACAGATGTCACCAGACTTCTGTTTTATCAGATGATGTTTCTCTGGACTCTGTAATCACTTAGGGCTGAAGACATGGAAGGGCTCTGGGTATTTACGGTGCTTGTCTCGGGGGGCTGTCCTCACCCCCTCCTGTTTTTCCCACCCTAGCTTTTGCACTCCCTGCCTGCAGGAATGTCTGAAGCCGAAGAAGCCGGTTTGTGGTGTCTGCCGCAGTACCCTGTCACACGGAACCAGAGCTCTGGACTTGGAAAAGCAAATTGAAACGACAGAAACCACTTGCAATGGCTGCAATAAAAAAGTATGGAAGTATTTGGAAATTAAGTGGACGAGGTGTGCCTGCTTAGTAATACTGCTTAGAGGGAAATGAAGTGCTTGCTCTTCAGCTTTCTGCAGAATTGGGTCAAATGGAGGAATGTTGTAATGAAACAGTGGATGTGGGTTTTCAGCAGGGATCTCTGTGGCCCTTAAACAGAGATTTGTTTGAAATATTGTTTGAAATAGTTATAAGTCAGAGTTGGCTTATAAGGTTGGTGTGTTCCATAGATTTACTGCTTGATATTGTCCTTCATGTTGAATATCTGATAGGAGCAGCTTTCCTGTCATTGCCTTTCTCTTCGTGAAGTTTGGCTTCTTTACATTAATTCAATGTGTAAGAAAATATCTTAGGTGGTAAAACTGCAAGAAAAGGATAATTAGGACACAGTAAGGTGAGGGTAGCAGTTCAGTTAATTTCAGTTTTTATTTCTGGGTAGTGTCTTCATCTGTCTTCATTCTAGTTGACAGAAAACTGTAGTACCTTGAATTTTAGATTTCTTTATCTGAAATTTGAATTTTCATTACTGGGATTGAACAGTCCCATTGATGGGCAATCAGTCTGTGACAAGATCTATACTAAAAGCCAGATTATGTTCCATACACTGCCTTCCCCTCAGTGACCAGGTAAACTGCCTTTCTATGAGGCTTTTTTTTTTTTTGTTCTACTGCACTATGAGTTAAGAAAAGTGAACCTGTACTGAATAGTGTTGCGTTTGTAAAATATTACAGGCAGAAAAGTTACAGGTTAACTAATCTATAATCTCAAATCTTTCCACCTTGCCAGCTGAAATGTTTGTGGTTTCCTGCTTTAATTAAAACTATCTGCAGAAAGTTCCTTCATTTTACATATTTACTGCTTCTGCTTGAAAGAGTAGAAGTAATTGCAAACAGTTTAAATTCACCTTGCTCTGCATTTGTTGCCTCCACAGATGTATCTCTCAAAGATGCGTAGCCACGCGGCTTCATGTTCCAAATACCAGAATTATATCATGGAAGGTGTGAAAGCTGTAACTAAAGAACCACTGCACAACAGCAGGTAACTTCTGTGAAAATACTTTTCTATGTTTTTTTTTCCACAAAAGCAGGGTTGTTATTGATCAATCATAATACAAATCTCTGTTTGATTCTTCTAAGAAGAGTCCTTTTGTCTTAAAAAAAAAATAACTGTGTGATGGGGTTTCATGGAAGCTGTAGAATTTTGGAGTGGAAGCAGAGTTCACTGCTTTGCTTGATGTTTTTAACCTGATGGGCCACTAAAAACTATGCAGCCACTCAAACACTCTCCCCATCACCCTCTGGGCTATGAGGGTGAGAATTGGGAAGTTAAAGGTAAATAGATTCCAGGGTTGAGATGAAAACAATTTAATAATTGAAATAATAATAATAAGAGTAAGATAAATCACAAGTGATGCACAGTACAGCTGCACACCACTTGGTGACCAATGCCCAGCCTGTCCCTGGCCAGCAGTCCCAGAGGGGAGAAACCCCTAAGCCACAGTTCTGGGAGAGAGGGTGACACTCATGGCTGTAGCGTTGCATATCTGGAATATTCTACTGGGCCATTTGGATCTGTTGTTCTGGCTGTGCTTGCCCCTGCTTCTTGTGCACGTCCACGCCAGGGAAGCATGGGAAGTTAAGAAGTCCTTGATTGCCTAGCAGCATCTGAAAACATCAGTGTATTATCAACATTCTTCTCATAACAAATCCCACACTAAATCCAAAACATAGCACTGTTCTAGCTACTAAGAAGAAAATTGGCTGTATCCCAACCAAAACCAGGACAGGGCATTAGTTGTTTTAATCCTTTCACATTGTCAAAAACTAAGCCCTATTCCTGCATCTGACTGTGCACAGGCAAGCTGTTCTGCTGTCTGCATAGTCCACACACTAGACATCTTAAAGACAGGATACTTGGTAAAAGCAGCTATTTTTTAAGCAAAATCTATCTTTGTCTCTTGATTGTAGTAATTCATAATGGAGGCCAGTTGGAGTTGATTGCAGTGTGCTCATCTGCATAGGAACATACTGGGTGCTACCCAGTGCATTTACTAAAATGAAAGAAACCAAGATGGTAAATGGCATTTATCACATTTGTAGAAGAGCTCTCATTCTGTGTAAATATGGATGATGTTGAGAGTTTCTCAGGCTATTGCTGGGAATTAAAAAGCTGATTCTTGAAACTAGCTTGTCTTAGTTGCATAGAATAGGTCTGTTGAATTAATTGTATTCTTAAGAGCTGGTAAGACAACTTTTGAGTATTGAAGCCTAAAGCTTTTACTTTTAACTTTCTTATAATGATAAATAACCTCCTTTTCTCCCCCCAACCAGGAACTTGCCAAATCGATTTACCTTTCCTTGCCCGTATTGCAACGAGAAAAACTTTGATCAAGAAGGACTCGTTGAACACTGCAAAACATTGCACAGCATGGATGCAAAACAAGTGGTAATAAAAAGTCTTGGTGCAAGAATTGCAATGAAGGCTAGTCTTAAATCCCTTTGAAACAATGAATTAGAGACTTACTCTTGAAGTTAAGTACATATTTATAATTCCTCCTATTAAAGTCAAATGTGGGTATGCTGTTCATGCATTTTAAGTTTTGCATAATTCTGATGTAGGTGATGATCTCTGGAGGTGGTTAGTCTCTATTCCTGTTTCAGCTAGGTCATATGCTCCATTTGTATTTGAAAAATGGCAGACATTCCAAGTTAATTAGGCACAATAACAAACAGAGAATTAATAAGGTGTTTTTTTTTTTAAATGTCAGGTGTTCAATTTTCCCCTCTGCTTTTTTCAGAAAGAAAATACTGTAGTATATATAATATATATAATTATATATATATACATAATATATATAATAATATGTAATATTTTCCATTGGGGAAAAATGTGTTCAAAGGATAGTGTATAATTCCACTGATCTTTCCTGCTGATGCTCCCTCGTATAAAAGGAATTGCAAAATATGGAACTGAATTTGAAACTTTCATATTTCTGCAGAGTTTACTAGACTTCCAAGTTGTTTAGGACAAAAGTTCCTTTTTTCTCTTGGAGTGAAGTGATCCTTGCAAGGAGATCAAGGAAGCTTTTCTGTCACTGAGAAATAAAGACTGAGATCTCCTAAAGCAAACAATCTCTAGTCAGTTTTGATTTTCAGAATGCAGAGAGGGGAATAAGCCATTTCAGAGGTTTAATACTTGAATTAAAATTATTCAGGGTTATCTAAGGCTTTTGTTTTAAATGTCCCAGCAAACTAATTGGCATTACTTTGCATACAGAATAGTGATTGTTACAAGCATCAAACTTCAATTTTCCATGCTGTCACTCTCCTGCCCTTCCCACTGTAAATATTCAAGCACTTCACCATTGGGGCTTAATTGGATTTCTTTGATTTTTCTTGAAGGTTTGCCCAATTTGTGCCTCAATGCCATGGGGAGATCCAAATTACAGGAGTGCAAACTTCATGGAGCATCTTCAAAGACGACATCGCTTTTCATATGATACTTTTGTGGTAGGTGTTTCCTCCCCTTTGGGGTACAGCCTGCTGACTCTGAAAGCCCAGCTCTTCTTACACAGCCACCACAGTGAAATCTCACCCATGCAGATGGTATCATAAAAGAAATAGGATTTTTTTTTAAGCTGGAGCAAGAGACGGCTGTGTTTCTGTTCTTACTTGGTGTGGTATTAACCAGCATGTCCATTGCAGTAAAAGAATTTCTGTACCCTTTGTTCATAGGATTATGATGCTGATGAAGATGCTATGATGGCACAGGTTTTGATGCGTTCTTTGCGGGACAAATGAACCAACTAGAAGATTAACTGTAAAACTAAGCTTCCATGAGGGGGGAAGTGTCCAGCATCCTCACACTTCTACATCCCATGATGAACTCAGGCATCCAGAAATATGGAAGACTTTTTAATCTCTCTCAGTTTCTGGTTTGATATTTCTGTATCACTCAGTCTTTTGTTAATGTGTTCTATGCCACTCAAACCTGTCAGCCTGATTTTCTTGTTTCACACAAAGAGTAATTGTAGGTCAATGTGGAGGAGACAAATCTCTTTTCCTTCACGTATTCTTGGCTCCTTTTGCAGTTGTGTTCACTTGACTGTCTAAAAACAAAATCATTCCGAATGGAATGGCCTGAACTAGTTTAGTATCTCTTCCCAATCTCATTTACATATCTTAAATGATAGTAAGAGGTGTGTTTGTAGCTCTGTTTTCCTTTAGTGAGACCTCTAGGTGCTAACTGTAATTGTCAGACCAGCTCATTTAAAGTGACCTATGATGCCTGTGATTTCATGTTTCCCAGTGTTTAAATTCTTACAGCAGCCTCTCAACTATATGGAAAACATGTCTATGAGTCTTCAAACTACAGACTTGCTTAGCAAATCTTTGGACCTAGTGTAAGCAACTAGTTTAAAATATTTTACTTCTATGCATGACATATTACTTTCTTCCATAATTTCTCACCTGGAAAATAAACTTTAATGTTAGTTAAAATGCAGCATTTTTAACTATCTTAGCAGGTATTTATTGGTAGTTTTATAACTGGTTCACGAGTGACTTTAAGCCTTATGCTGATAGGGGAACTCAGAAGGTTTTTTCCAATACCTCTGTTTTCTATCTAAACTAAAATTTTCATATATATTACTTCAGTTTCCATCTTTGAAGGCAAACTGGTAGCAAAACTTAGTAATAATTCATAGCACCTGCATATCACTGCCTTTCTGCATTACATATTTTGAGTTCCTTGTCTTCAATTAAATGTTACTAAAGTAGCTGAAGCTGTACTTAGATTGTTTTCCATATAATATTGTGTATATAGTATGCAGGTATAGCTTTCAAACAAGAAGTAAAATGTAACCCAGAAAGCAGGATGATGATTCAAATACATGGTAAATGGATACTCTGTGCAGCTCTACACTTTCACTGGAGAGATTCCTTTTTAGTTTAATGTTTTCATTACCTTCACAGTCAAGATGCTGAGATCTAAAGTTTTAAGACACCTGAACAGAAGCTGTAAATCACAGTAGTGTTGAGATGCCAAGTCTGATTTAAGTGTATTTAATTGGAGCAGTGGACCTGCACCACCACAGAATAGAGTGATAATTAATATATTTGGCAAGTAAATGTAATGCCATCACACCTGGCAGACTGCAGCATAGCCTTACCCTTAAAACAATGAAACACTTCCCAGCTAAAACCCAATGTAAACTTTGTGTCCAGACAAACCTCTAACATATCTAAGTTGAACTTGGCTTTTGTGTGTTCTCCCTAGCTTGGTATGGGCTCTTACAGACTTATCCTGAAAGTTCTGCTTGGTGACTGGGGTCTCTTGAGGGTGGGGGGAAAAAATAATTCTCATTGTACTGTGGAAAAACTATGGTGCTTGGGATTGGTTATTTTAATTCTTGATGTGCAAAGAGATTACAGTGTGTTAGTGGCTGGATGAGGATTTCTGGGTTCTGGCTAGAATGCAGTTTGGTGATGCCAATTGACCAAAATCTAGATTTCTGCTGCTCTTCTAAGTGCACTTCCATGCAGTTCTGACAAAATGTTTAGGGAGCAGTTAGGAGCTTCCAAACAACTACTTAGTCATGTTTTTGACTTTTGAAGACAAGTTATAAATTAAATTACCTTTATTTGTAAAATCCTATCTTTGTGTCAACTCTTGTTGTTTCTTCCTCGTGATCCACACATTTCATTTCAGCACCTTCCTAAAATCACTTCTTATCAGCTGTGTAACACTGCAGGGAGCACAACAGAGATTGAGAAAGGCAGGCTGCAACTGTTGGCTTACATTAAATATGCTGAACTGATTAGTTCTAACTTTATATTAAAATAACTGCCTTTGCAAGTTATGAAAAGTAGTTGGGATTTAGTTCAGAGCAAGTTCTGCTGGAGCAGGCCCGAATACAGCAGGTGAAGTCTTGTGTGGGAATATTCTGTGAGCCACAGAAACAAACCCCACCAGGAATTTTGTGTGAAATGCTGTGACTGTCCAGCAGGCCTTCTTCATGCAAATCCTTAGAGCTTTGGTAGCTTTAACTCCTTGGCTGTAAAGTTTGTGATACTTGTATCCTTGTGTTGTTACCTCAGTTTAGGTAACTCCAAATGATGAGGCAGACCCTGGCATGTGGCAATGACAGGTCAGAAATTGCTCAATTGTACCCTGTCTATGCAGACCCTTTCCCTGTCTACACAACTTGGGTTTGACCTGCATCAATTTATTATGTGGGAATTATTCCACAGAAGGTACAGATCAAAAATATTGGCTGGCAAATGCACTCTGGTACTGCTTTAACTTTGATTACATTAGTGTGTGAGTAAGGAGCAATGTCCTGACACCTGCTAGCTGGGTGTCAGCAGAATTCCTGTGAGCCCTGTCAGCATCAACACAACTGCTCAGAGATAACCTAGCTGCAGGCTGTCACTTACTCCAGCTGCTGAGGGGCTTTGTGTCTCTTCAGCTTCTGACTTCATCAGCTTCACAAATGGAGACGTGTTTGCACGTGCTGCCGTGTGTCTGAGTGATCTTTGCTGGTTGATTTGAAAAGACATTCTGGGGAGAGGCACATGTGTTCTGTGTGAGGCTTTGATTCATCTCCATTGCGTGCAGAAACTCGTGATGGAAAAAAAAAAAAAAAAAGCCTTATTATAGAACCCAGTAGGCTGGGCTTCTAAATCCAGTGGCGTGTTCCTGCAGAAGTGTGAAGTGCTCTGCCAGCACTGCTCTCATCTCAGCAGCTGATGCTGCAGCCACAGAGTCCCAAGAGCTTATTGTTGGTGATGATGCAATCAGACCTCCTCAGACCTGTGAAATTCCCAGTGTCTGACACAGGCAGTCAGTCTTAGGAGAATGATTAGCACAAGAGGGAGAGGGACAGAATGGGAGGAGACGAGCTTGCAGTTGAACTAGGTTTTTTTATAAATTTGTCAAAGACTGGCCTTCATAGGTCTGATGAATCGTTGTCAACATTAGTTGCCTAGCACAAAGGCATTGCTTCATCTGGAATTATAGCAATAAATCCCTCTTGTCTCCTCACACTGATGGGATGAGATCTTGTAAAGGATTATAATTTATAATAAAGCATTATGGTATATCTGGGTGTTACCTGATGGAAAAAGGCACAGCAAATTTGCTTCCAGACCTTTGGCCAGCTATGTGGATGGTAAGACCAGCATGAGAAGGATTAACCTCTCGTGCAATACCAAGGCTGTGTTAAGTCATGGAAAAGCAAATGAGGTATGTGCTCGCAGTCTTAAATCTTTTCTTTGGCTTAAATATACTAAAAATTAGATCGGGGCATTTGCCTATTTGGGGAGTGCATTTTCTTACAGAACTTCAAGTTACGGTTGCATTGGTCCATGTTTCACCCTTCAAAAGCAACACTTTTATGAGTAAACTACATTATTTCTCCGGGTGACACAAATGAGGACTGTTGAAACCACTCGGCAAACTTCCTTTTTCTTCCCCTCTTCTACTCCAAAACTCCAGAAAATACTCATCACTTAGTGTAAAATAAGCATCATCACTACCTCCTTGTTCTCCTTCCAATTCTTCCCACATTTGTTTTGGCTTTACCTAGTACTCAGACACTGGGCTTTTTTAAAAACATACCAGAGCCGAGCTTTCAGGAGCTGTGTTCGTACCCCCAGGCAATGAAGTTCTCTTTGAGCATCGGAGGAACACACCCCGGAGGCTGCCGCAGCTGGAGCGCAGGGCAGTCCGGCAGCACCGACAGCAGAGGGAGGTCTTGTATTTTAGAGAGAACAGGGCTGGCACCTCCGGCTCTGTGCTCGTCTCCAGCCTCTTCCTCCGGGCTCAGGGACCGGCGGGGGGTTTCACGGAGCCGTTTCCCCCTTGCAGTGAGGGTGGAAACTTCAGCCTCACACCTCATGGCCGGAGTTTCCCTTCTACCCATCACGGTGTCCCTTGGCGGCAGGAGCTTTGCTCTGCAGCAGCATGTTTGAGATGCTTCACGTAGCCGTGGGGCTAAAGAAGGTAAAAAGAAGAATCTGCAACAGCTTGGGGCTCTGGAGCTGGCTTGTGTGTGCCTGCAAGCTCCTCGGACCTGTCCGCGTGGGTCTGGGACCTGGACCCGTGCCATGGGACACACACACATGCACGGGTGGCAGGGCTGCTCTGGCCACCCTGGGGCTCAGCAGCTGCCAGAGCCCAGGGCTCCCGTGCTGGGTGGGTCAGCTGAGACACGAATGCCATTTCTAGCCTGTGAATCACTGCAGAGCTTCCTCTGGTCTCCTGCTCCATGTCCTGTAGCTTGCTGGCTTACGGGCACAGGCAGGTCAGGCCACTTTCCCTTTATCTCTGTTTTTCCCCTAGCACATGCAATTTTTTTTTCTACACGCAGTGGTTGGAACAGATCTGATTATTAACATTTCAGAAAGAGCTGAGGAGCAGGCTTTGCTTCTTGAAATAAAACCACCCAGTTATGTTCCTCGTACAAGTGTCCCCTCTGTAACCACATCCATGGCAGGTGGAGGAGTGCAGGGGGCACTGGTGAGGTGCTAGAGGAGGCACTTCTGGCAGCCCCCCCACTGCTGCTCTCTGCACGGTGGGGTGCTTCACCTCCAGACCCCTGGGAGAAATGGGGTGGACCTGGCCTCAGAGATTTGCATCCCTTGGAGCCTTCAGGGGCACATTTTTCCCTGAACTTCAAGCTGATCCAGGGATGAGTCAAGTAGATGAACACCTGCTGACAGCCAGGGGCAATTCTGCAGCAAAGGAGCTACAGAACAGATCCAGGTCCAGAGCACGTGGCTGCAGGGGAAGAATTTGTCTCTGCAGGCCTGTGTGTGGCTGGCAGGACAAGCTTTCCAAGCTCTTCCTGCCCTGTGGAAAGACTGACAATGAGCTCAGACCCCTGCACTGCAGCCATGCCAGTGGAAAGCTTTACTCCCACTTCTGCATTTCATGCAGATTGTGGCTAAACGGTAACGTGTGGTCAGCAAGGACTGGCAGAGCAGTGTGTGACAGCTGAGTCACGAGTGGCCCAGCACCACGGACCCTTTTCCAAGCAGCAGGGCCAGACACTGGCCAGGAGTGAGAAGGCATTCCCAGCAGGTCCTGTTCCTCCCCTTCCTGCAGCCACCCACCACCAGCAGCTGTCCTGGCCTGTAGCTGAGCGTAGCTCCTGCAGCAGGTGCCTGGACCCGTGCCCTGAGCCCTTCCAGTGGGGAAATCCCCATGTGAGCCCATGAACTGGAAGCCCAGGCTGGGCTTTAAACTACTAGGTTGGGGGACTGCTCCCCAATTCTCCAGCACCTGCTCACAAGGCCTGGGCACCTTTCTGTGTGAATGTATCCCCTGGGGACTGGAAAGCCAAAAGGGAGCATGTGCCTTCCTGGGGCTTTTTGACCCACACTGCCATTTGTCAGCAAAAGCAGCAGGGAAGAAAACCAGAGGGCAGTTAGGGGAGGCTGCACAGCCTGAAACCTGCCCAGCAGAAGGAAGAAGCATGTTCGGGCAGGTGCTCCTGGCCCCTGCCTGGGGTGGGGAGAGTCAGCAAGGGCAGTACTGCATCCATCCTGCTCCTCTGCAAGTCATTGCTTCTCAAAGCATTAACAAGCTGCGGTCCAATACACTCCCCGCCCGGGATGTGCCCCAGCAGTGCTTGAGAGCAGCGGGACATGGTGGAGTCTTGTGCATGTCCCATGTACTTCGCAGTCCGCAGCGGTGAGGCAGGGGCATCACCTCCACTACCACCCTCCGGGCTCGCTGTCGCAGGTCAAAGAGGGGGGAGCGCGGGGCAGGGAAACACTCCGGAGAGAAGGCAGAAATGGCTCCTTCATCATCATCATCATCATCATCATCATCATCACCATCTTCATCACCAGCGGTTTCCACGCCGGTCCCCTGGCAGGCAGTACTTCCACCCCGCCGCAGCGGACCCCCAGGGCGATCCCCGCGGCTCGGCTCGGCCCCCGGCGGCGGGGCCGGCACCTGCTGGACTCCCGCCCCGCCCGGTCCGATTGGCTCCGGGGCCCAGGGGCGGGCCCGCTCCGCCCTCCCCGCCCCCGCCGCCCCGGGCCCATATGAGGGGGTGCGGCGGCGCGGCCGCTCGGCAGCGGGCGGCGGCACCGGGGCTACACGATGCCGCGCTCCTTCCTGGTGAAGAAGCACTTCTCGGCCAGCAAGAAACCCAACTACAGCGAGTTGGAAAGCCAGGCCGGTGCGTGGACAGGGTGTGGCGGGACGGGGCGCTCCGCGGGCGGTGCGGGGACATCGGTGGGCGATCTTCTCATGTGTCCGCACGGGAGCGGGTGGGTGACTGAGGTTTTGCAGGGGTGCGAGGGTGTTTTCGTTTTTCAGTTTCGTGCATCTTGGGTAGGATGCGGCGCGGGTTCCCGTGTCCCGGGATGTGGTGCCCTAGGGTGGGCGGAGGTGCTGGGGGCCTGCCCCATGGGATGGGCATAGGGTTGCGGAGAGCACCCCATGATGGAGAGGGGCAGGGAGAGAGGGTCCCTTTCGCCACATCCCTCGTAGCAGAGTGGGCAGGAGCGCTGAGCCCCTTGGGGACTCCGTTGCCCTGGGGTGGGCTGGGGTCCCTTTGCTCCTCGGGCTCCCGGGGTGGGGCGTGGGATGGTTTGGGGTCGGGCCCTATTCCTCCAGAGGGTAGGCTGGGCACCCCGGCGCCCTGGGTGCGAATCCTCTCCGGGTTTGGGTTGGGGCCCCTTCGCCCCGGTTCCCACGGGGACCATCGGGCCACCTCTGAGCGCTCTCGCCTCCCGCAGTGCTGGCCACCCCGCTGCTGTACGAGACGTGCCCGCTGCCCGTCATCCCCCCGCCCGAGGTGCTGGGCCCCGGCGCCTACTACCCGCCACTGGTGTGGGACGCGGGGCTGCTCTCCAGCCTCTTCCCCGGTGGCCCGGGCAGCGAGGCGGCGGGCGGAGCGGCCCCTGCCCTGGACCTGACCGCCCTCTCCAGCGAGGAGGATGAAGGCAAGAGCTCGGGCCCCCCCAGTCCAGCCTCGGCCCCCGCCGCCGCCGAGCGATTCCGCTGTGCCCAGTGTGCCAAGGCTTACTCCACCTTCGCCGGGCTCTCCAAGCACAAGCAATTGCACTGCGACGCCCAGGCCAGGAAATCCTTCAGCTGCAAGTACTGCGAGAAGGAGTACGTGAGCCTGG
The DNA here is from genome assembly GCF_036169615.1 of Heliangelus exortis. Taxonomy (NCBI): domain Eukaryota; kingdom Metazoa; phylum Chordata; class Aves; order Apodiformes; family Trochilidae; genus Heliangelus; species Heliangelus exortis. The sequence goes on along the minus strand of NC_092437.1, from coordinate 9,140,556 downwards.
GGGCTCTCAAGATGCACATCCGGAGCCACACACTGCCCTGCGTCTGCAAGATGTGCGGCAAGGCCTTCTCCCGGCCCTGGCTGCTGCAGGGCCACATCCGGACACACACCGGTAACGCTGGCTATTGCCCCTCTCCCTCCCTCCCTTCCTTATCACCTCCCGCTTCCCAGCTCCGAGGCCCCCAGCGAATCGGCAGGCCGCGCGTTATCTGGGGAAGATAAGGGCTTCCCAAACTCCCTTGGCACATCTCTATAAAATGTCCTTTAAATATCCTCTCGGCTGGAACTGAGCGCAGGGTCAAGGCTCAGCTCATAAATCTGTGCCGTGTGTGCCCACGAGCCCGCACACCAGTTGCAGTGTGGCAGCACTTCGGCCCAAATTCCTAAATTAGGGCCATGACACTGCTGGACACCTCCCTCCCTGTGCACCTCCGTGCCCATAGCATGCCACACCAAGGGCTCCCAGCCAGGGCATCACCCTCAGTCTTGCTGCCCACCACCGTGGCCTCTGGTCAGCATCCCTTAGCTCTGCCGAGGTGAGCATCCCCCTCCCCTCTGAGGTGCACCGCAGCGGGGCTGGGCCAGGACAGTGGCAGGTGCGGGAGCACAGGGCCAGCCACCCCCTGCACCTGTTGGCAGGGGTCCGGGTGCTGCAGCTGTAGCCCACCCTGCCGCCCCGGCCGCCCATACAATGCATCTCCCGAGCATCCTTTGTGGGGCTGCGGGGACAGTGTAATTGTTACTTGGCACTGATTTCACACCCTCTCAACCTACTAAAAGATGAGGGCTGAAGGAAGCCGGGAAGACTTAATTGTGCTTTCCAAATTGAGCATAAGCATTTGTTTCCTCCGAAAGAGTCTTTCCGGGAGGAATTCGCACTGGCCAGGATTTTCAATGCGAGCCGGGCGGGAGAAGGGGGAGCACGGGGTTCGGTGGAGGAAATAGCTATACTCACCCTGGAGCTGGCGCCTTTCAGCCGCTGCCTGCTATGATATAATTAACACATAGTGCTTGGCTTTCCTGCCTCTCTGCAAACGGTTTGGTTGGCTCCAGGCAGGAGACAAACATGGTGTCTTCATTTGTATGTGAAACTGGCTTGCAGCTTGCAGATGTTTCCAGCATTGTTTTTCCGTGGTTCGTAGGAGAAGTCTTTCTGGGAGTAGGAAATTCTTAAGTCCGTGGCTTTCCCCAAGTGAATGCTATACATACCTCGCCTGGCTTTCCCGCTGAACATTAACAGCCAGCACTTCTTTTCACTGTGCTCTTCACAAACTTTGGCTAATGAATGGGTCCTTCTTTGATATTCCCCGTGTGTTGATGCACTGGTTAATTGGGAGCGTTTCTCTTTGTCCCATAGGTGAAAAGCCCTTTTCCTGTACACACTGCAACCGGGCCTTTGCTGACCGCTCTAATCTCCGAGCCCACCTGCAGACCCATTCAGATGTAAAGAAGTACCAATGCAAAACCTGCTCCCGGACTTTCTCCCGTATGTCCCTGCTCCACAAGCACGAGGAGACGGGCTGCTCCGGCTCTCGCTGAGGAATCTGCTCCCCCAGGCCTCTCACCACGCCAATACCTGTATTATCACTAGTTTCTGTAGGAATTAGTTTCCTCCGTCGCCACCGCAGTGTGCGCCGGGCTGGAGGCAGCTACCCCGGCCCCGGAGCCCCTCACACTCCTGGCTCGGTGCCTCCTGTGCAATGCGAAGGTCTGATCCTTCTCCCATCCCGGCGCCTGAGGGTGCAGGACCGGACTCTGGTGCAAAGCGAGTGTGTGAAACTCGAAGGGGGGAGGGGGCACGGGCACAGCAAGTGCGCTGCTTGCTGGAGGCACTCGGCACCTTGGGAAGTTGGACCTGTACCCTGGCCCCGCCGCCGGTATCAAACATTGCGACCATGTAGCTTGGGGGGGGGGGGGGTGGGGAGTGGGCTTGGTTGGTTTGGGGTTTTATTTGTTTCTTTTTGTTTTGTTTTTTTACCATAACCACTTGGTAACTTTTAAGAACCAATATTTTCTTAATGAAGGAGGAAACGTTACCCCCCCCTCCTCTGCCCCGAGTGTATATATGCCGCCTGTAGAAGGTGTAACTATGCAATAATACAGTATCCCAGTAGTTGTGAAGCAGCTGCTTCTCCCCAGCACAATGACAATTTGCAATGCCTGCGAGATTAACAGTGTCCATAAAAGGCATGGGTAGCCATTTCAAACACCAACCCTGTTTACAGAGCAGCTATGCACTCAAGCACCTGTTAATATGACTCTTAACAACTGCTTTTCAAGAGAACTGTGACTAATAGCAGGCACTTGTCAGCCGATACAATGGTGGCCTGTCCCAAGGCTGCCCATCGACAGGTGTGTGCCAAAAGCCCTATTTATGGGTATTGACAGGTGCCTCCTGAATGCATCTTTCTTTGGACATTGTTTTCATGGAATCATTACAAAGAGGATGTTTACATTTCAAAGGTACACTGGTATTTATATTTTTGTGCTACAGTTTTGTACTGATGAAACTTTTTATATAATTATATACAGTTTATTGATATTCAATAAAATTGTTAATTTATAATAGGGTTTTGTGGGTGCTTAGAGTGAATATGCAGCAGCAGGGGGTTGTGGGGATGCTGGACTCAGGCCTCCTGCTCCCATCCTGCCTCTGGCTGCAGGTGAGCTGCAAGCAACACTCAGAGGAGGGGATGTGCACTGCAGTTGCCTCTCAGGAAAGCAAAAGGCAGGCTGAGTTGGTTCCTGTGCAAGAACTGGGGAAGGGGGAGCTGGGTGGTGATGCAGGCTGTAGGGACTTGCCGTGTCCCTCAGTGTTCCCTGGGAACCAGGTCTGTGCCACAGCACAGGGGGACTGCTCTGCCACCCCGAGAGCCTCTGGCTCTTGGTGGGCTCCTGAGCCACCCTGGGGTTGGCTGAACCACCAGCCAGCTCAGTGAGCTTGAGTCTCCAGGCTCGTGGCATGATGGTGGTGTGGCAGCAAAGGTGACACATCCTGTTGTTACCACAGAGCCCTTCAGCGTGTGCAGGTGGGCCTCTCCCCCTGAGTGTCCAGAGCCAGAACAGCACAGAGGTTCCATTGCTCTGTGATACCATAGCTAGGATTTTCCTAATGAAGCTGTGCCCAAGTGCTCCTAATACCTTGTACCATCCCATCTTCCACTGAGTTTTGGGTGCTTCAGCAACAGTGTTGGTGCCCACTTCCCTCAGGGTCTTGGGTTTTGTCCTGCTTCCCCTGCATTTCCTCGATGTTATCTCCAGGACGTGTCTTTAAAACAGGGAATAAACGCTTGTGCCCTCAGCATTCTTTCCCCTCCAGCTCGCTGGCGTCCGGCTCCTTGCACCACTCCCAGGGGCTGTTATGGAGAAGTAAGATGTGTGTGGCTGTAAAAGGGAGCAGAGCTGCTGCTCAGTCCTTCTTTAATTAAGAGCTCGACGAGCATAAACCGACTTTCCCAGCCGAGCCGGACTCATTACTTGATTATTAAGCAGGGCAGGAAGTTTTGGGTTTGCTCTTGTGTGTGCTTTTTTCTTCCTTTTCCCAACAGGAAGCGGGGGAGGGGCACTAATTACTTTCAGCTTTCCATCCATAAAATCCTGGAGCCGCAAAAGCAGCTAAATAGTTAAAAAAAAAAAAAAATAAAAAAACCCGAACAATTTTGAGAACAGACCACCTGCAGGAGCTGGAAAAGAGGGTGAAGGAGTGGATAATCAGGGAGTAGAAGCCCATCGTGTCCTGTGCTTGCTGTCCCACCTGCCCAAGTCAGTCTTGGCTCGTGGCTCTGATGTGCCAGAGTCCTCGATTGCTGCTTTGTTTTCAGGCCCTGCAGTGTGCCTCACAGGCTGTGCCTTATCCCATCCACGTGTGCCACGGTTGTCACCGATTTGGGTGGGAATCCTTTCCCATATCACTGGAACTGTTGCTTCTTTCCTGCACTGGCACCCACAGGGAACCCCTCCCAGCTCCCTCTCCACGGGCTTCCTACCCCAGCCTGCTCAGGAAGGCAATCAGAGTTGTAAGAAGCCATCCCCTTAGCAATCTTTCCTGCTCTCAGTCATGTTCCTGGCTTTGTCCAGCACCTCGCTGGGGCGAAAAGCTTTAACAGAGAAGGTATCAAACGGGTGGAGGACAGCCTAGGCTCTGACTAACAAATCCCACTGGCATTCAAACACAAATGCTGCCTTAAAACACTGGAAAAAAAGGAAATGCTGCCTGTTCTGAATCACAAAAGTGCAGCCCACTCGCACTTGGGCTGTTGCTGCACCTGCTCCCTTCCCTGCCCTGTCCCAGCACTCTGCAGCAGCTCAGATGCTGTCCCGCAGACCAGGGCAGTGCCTCTGGCCTCCACAGGTTATGCCCAGACAAGCTGCTGCCCCATCTCAGAATGATGGATGTGATCTGAATCCCTCTTCTGTTCTTTCTCTGTCCCCATACACCGTTGGGGCTCTGTGATGGAGAATTGCACCAAGGAGCTGGGCCTGAGAAAGGGTTGCAATTGCTTTTTCATTTCATTTTCAGTAGGAAGCCCCCCAGAGCAGCAACTCTGGCAGACAGGACAGCTGTCAGCAGTGCCATAGTCCCCTGCTCTTGCTCCCCTGCCCTTGACCAGGCAAAGCCAGAAGATTCGTTGCGAAACCTCAGCAGGTTTTAGTGGTTTTTTTCCCACTGTTTTTCCCCTTGCTGTTTTAATGCCACAGGAACTAAACACACCGTAAAGCCTCTGCCCGCAGCCCGGCTCTGTCCAGGTAGCGCAGGCTGCAGTTTTGGCGGTGGGAGCGGCGGAGGTTGGGGGCTGGGGGGCCAGCCAGCGATTAACGGGAGGAACCATTTGGTGACCACCTTGTGTGACCATCTGTAACAGATTACGGTGTCAGCGCTCGTAAAAGCCGGGATTCAATCAGGCGCCCGGCAGGTAGCGGGGGCCCCGCTGGCAGGGGCCGTGGTGCCGGGGTGCGGGCTGGGCCGGCTCCGGGCTGCCGCGCTCCCCGGGCGGTGGCATGGCCACAGCGTCGAGCGTTTGAACTCTGCTGTTTAATTTCCACGGACCTCCACAGGACCTTTAAACAAGCACGTACGTCCCCTCGGCTCCTGGAGCCCTTTCAAAGGCTCTAGGGAAACCACAAAGTGCCTTTTCTTCCCAGAGAGGACTAGGGTTTTTTTCCCCCCCCCCGTGACCCGATGGAGAATTAAGAGTGTTTGGAAACCCACTCTGCCCTGGGACACCCCAGGGGTAAAGCTGGGACAGACCCACGTGGATATATGGGTTAAAAAGAACTTTAAGGCTTCAACACTGCTGTCTGAAACCATCCTGTCTCTGCGGGTATCTGGAGTGTCCCAGAAGGAATGAGAAGGGAAGAGGTTGGATTACAGTCACTGTTGCAAAGGCTAAGCTTCAACTGCTCTATGACTTGGGGGCTGCAGTTCCCAAAATTGCCTTTTCCACTCCTTTCTGTCCCCATCTCTTTTTGGGGATGGTCACAAGGCACATCTCCCCTGGTGTAGTGGGGGCAAAGAGCATCTCGGGGGCCACTTTGCACCCAAACCTTTGACAAACCTGCCACAGGGCATCAGAGCATTAGAAAAAGGAAAGAGGGGGAAAAGAAGGGCTGGTAAGTGTCTAAATACAAGGAAGACTCCAAGTCCTTACACTCAGCTGAGCTGGGGGCTCCCTGCAGTATCCACATGGAGGCAGGGAGCTGGTGGCAGGTAAGGCACAGCCCTTCTCCACTGCCCAGCAAAATTCCTCCCCTCACCTCCAAGCCAGTAGGAAGGAAAATATTTCCACTTTCTTATCCTTTCACTGCAAGATTGTCTGATGGAAACGTTCTCTTTGTGATCCCCAGGATTCCCCACAGCCTCTGGAGGAGAGTTTCCAGCATCTGGGAGTGCAGCCCTGGGAACAGGCAGCCAAAGACTCAGCCCCTACAAAGTGTAGCAGTCTAATTCTTCTTTTGGCTCTTACCTTACCTAGAAAAAGCTGAATAAACAAACAGAAACCAGGCAGGATCTAGGGAAAAGCCCATTAATAAAGTGAATCTCTGGACGTCTGTTTCTGATTTGGAGAAGGGAATGACCGGCACTCTGCAGCAGAAGCCAGGATGGGCCATGGAGTGATCAGCAGAGACAACATGGGTTTTCCACTCCAGATACCTGGGGCTGCAGGAAGCCTTGGGAGATGTGTGCATTTGTCCTATGCTGGCCAAGAAGGGCAGCAGGTGCCGGTGTGGGCTCAGTGATCCCCTGTCAACAGGCAGTCCTGGTGAAAGCCTCTGTCCATTAACAGCTCACCATACGGAATGGGGTTCACAAACAAGCTGCAGGTGTAGCTATTGTTTTTCCAGCTCTAGGCTATTGACATGAGCAATAATCTCAAATTAATCTTTAATCGGATGATGAACTGATAGCGTGGAGCTGGGGAGGTGTGAGTCTTCCCATGGAGACAAAGAGCAGGACAAACACAGAGAAAGGGAGCCAGGGAGACCTGGGGAAAGGAAGCGAGGCCAAAGGATTAAAATAAAGATGATTTCTCCCTGTGGATGCAGGTGGTGTGTGTTGCAGCATCACTGTGGTCTCGCTGCTGGCTGTGCTCACATTTCCAAAGGCATTGCTGCTCCTTCACCAGAGCCCCATGCACTTCACAGCCTGCTCCATAATTGCAGTAGGTTAAAAATTATGCCATAAAGCCATTATATTCAATTTCTCCACTTGAGAACGAAGACTTTGGCACATGGGACACACCTATACCTGCAGCAGTGACCCATGGTCTCCCCAAAATAAGGAGTGCAGGAGTTGCCATCCTGCACCGATGGCTTTACAATACAAATGCTGTGCTGTAACTTATTGGAGATCTGCCTAGAAAATCATCAGAAAGTATTTTAAATCCAGCATAACATACATATTTATGGATCACCTTCTATTTTACTGGGCTCCCTGAAAGCAATGCAAGGCCTGTTTCACTTTTCTCAATAAAAAGGCTCACATTTCACATACGAGGAGATTGGCGTCTCACAAGCTAATTAATCCGGGTTCCCCTCCACCTCCACATTTTCCACGCAGGGTTATGCTGGCGACACTTTGTCTGTGGCTGCTGTGGGGAAGGACAGTGCTGCACACGAAGCCTCCTTTGCTGGCCATGCACTGGAGGCAGAGCAGGGCAGGGCAAGGAAGTGGCAGCATATAGCGGCACAGAGTCATGGCCCGTTATAAAGAGCTTCAAGGGCCTGCATTATGTCATTACTCAATTAGCTTGTTGGTAATAGCACTTCATTAGAGAGACAGTTCCTATTCACTGCCCTTAATCCCCTTTCTAAAGACAGGGCTGGAGCCCTTGATTACTCTACCCAGAAAGGCAGAAAGTGGGTATGGAGAGTGTCCCTGCAGCAGCCCTCTGCCACCCTAACACCCATATGGGTGGCAGCCCCAGCAACTTGGGGATGTGAGGAGATCCAGAGCACATGCCTGTCTCACCAACCTCAGAAATCAGGCTGTTAGTCAGGGAGCAAAAGGGTTTTGGTGTTAAACCATCAGCAACCACACCTGGGGACGTGATCCTTCATTACCTGGCTGGACACGATGGGTCACCAGCACCAGGGATGCTCTTGGACGACCAGCTGCAGGGATAGACATTACCTGCCCAGCCTACACCTCACTTGGCCCACAGTGAGAGCAGGAAGAACAGCTACTCTTTTAATTCATTGTTTCTTTTATTATTTTTCTCCCCCCTCAACTCTGCTCTGTGATTCACAGTGCTCGGTGGAAACAGAAGCGGGGTAGGAAGTGGCGCGAGAGCCGCACACAGGAAACCGATGTGTGTCAGGAAAGGATGTCAGCAGAGGGACTGGGGGGCAAACAGCCAGCATGGGAGCTGCCCCCACCCCCGGTGACTCGCTGAGGAGAGGGGCAGGAAGCCAAACGGAGCCTTTCCTCTATAAATAAAGGTATTTGCCTTCATTCCAGGTGGTGAATGAGCAAAACCCGGAGATCCAGGAAGCTCCCAGCAGGCGCAGCTGTGCTCAGATGGGGTAGCAACATGGCACTGGGATGTGGTCCCCATGTCCTGCCCAAAGCCAATGGTCTCCTGTGTCTTGCATGGACCTGGTCCCCCACATCACCCCACCACAACAGGCGAAGCATCCTCAGCTATAGCCCTGTGCCAGGCTGGTGCTTGAGGCCTCATCCTGCCACAACCTCCAGAAGGACTGAAGCCCACAGGCCCCTTGCTCACCCCATGTCCTCCTTCCTGTCCTCCTTCCCATCATCCCACCCCTCAGGAAGATCCCCTTTCATGCCACTCTGCTGCAGGAGAAGCAGGGCTTGCGGGGGTTTCCCACCCCCACGAAAAATAAGCAGACTTCAGAAAGATGCAGCCTATGCACAGATGTTATTCTAGGTCAAAAGAAGCAGTCGGGTAGGAAACTTTATTGCCCTGGTTATGGCAGCTGCTGTCTCTGATCAACACCACCCAAATTTTCCAGTGCCAAAACTTGACTTTACAGCAATACTTTTCATCATCGCTTTCACTGACCTTGAGGGCAGCGACATGAGGCCCCCATTTGCTAGAAAAATTATTAGTTATTAGTACCTGTGACTCAGGTGAGGACCTGAAGGCCATTTTCAAAGTGCAGACACATGGTAGATGGCAACTGGTTTCCCCCAAATTATCTTTAGAGCATCCCAGAAGCCAAAACAGCATCCAGTTTGTGCCTGAGGATCAGAAACTTCAGTCTCCACTGGCTGCTGGTGAGGAGGGGAAGGCTGGGGCATCACACACCATCACCCGTTGGAAAGTACAAATTTTTCAGAATTGAAGCTAACACCTTGTTTCCATTCAAACCATTTTGCCATTTCATAATACTTCTCTCCAAAAGGAAATAGCTGTCCCATAAATAAAGGAAGGTGGGAGGGAGCTTGGGGGAGGCTGCAAGCTCAGGCGAGGAACATGCAAAAAGCTTTTCCCAGCATGCTCAACCTGACAGCTGAAGGATAACATCAGTAAGTGGGAGAGAGCAGCCACAGACATGCCAAGGAGCCTCTCACACGTGGCTATGTCTGTGTCAACCCTGGCCCTCCCTTTGTCACCCTCCAAGCATCCTCCTCATGACCATCCTCCTGGCCAGTCCAGCATGGTGAGGGTGCTGAGAGTGGTCCTGGCAGTGAGCCCTGTGCCCCCAACCCCAAATCTGGGTTCCTGGGCATCCAGAGATGCTTTCTGGATGCAGTACAAACCTCAGACAGGGGGAACCTACAAAACCACCTCATGGCATGGAGTGAGGGCAAGTTGGCAGATCGGGGAACAGCAGAGGAGGTGCAGGTGTCACATCCCAGCTCTGTATCCCCAGTCATGGCATTTCATCTCCACCTTCACTCTTCCATGCACAGTGAATATTGTACTGCAGCTATAAGGAGATCCCTGAGCCCAGTGGTGGGGAACAAGCATGCCCAGAAGACAAGTCACAACACAGGAGGAAGGGGCACCAGGACCAAAACCCTTCCAGACAACCTCCACAGGCAGCCCCAGAGGCCCAGAACCTCCCTGGTACCTGGCCCTGTGTACCTGTGGGTCCGGGCTCTGATGGCAGTGGTTTTTCTCTCTGCTGGCCTGGCCCCAGCACTGAGCCATTAATAACCAGCTCTAGCTGTGTCTCTCCAGCCCACAGCCCCTATTTTCTTCCAAAACCAAGCTGTGATAGGAATGAATTATCTCTCTTCATTTTCCCTCTGTCTCTGGTGCTGGCAAATTAACAGCTTTCCTTGATGCCAAACACTCTGCAGTTTATCTCCTGAAGCACGAGTTTCACTCCCAGTCTGAACTGGGGAAAATTCAAGTAATTGCAGAAAACTATTCTGAAAGGGATCCAGCAGCAAAGAAATCAGATAAATAGGGACCATATGCACGATGCCAGTCAGAGGCACAGCACGAAGATGCTCCAGCTCACAGTGGGAGGGAGGAGCCCTATCCTGAGCCATGGCCCTTGCTAGGGAACTGCTGGGGCTCCTTTTGCTCAGCATCTCCTGCTCTTGCCCGTGGGTGGAGGGTGATGGCAGCACTTGGCACAGGAGTGGTGATCACCACATCATGGGAGGTGGGAAGGGTGATGGCACGTGGCCCCTCCAGGGGGGTATGAAGCACTTGGACGCCTGTTGTCAGCAAGTGTCAAGGAAAATACTGTGATTAGACAGAAAGAAGGAAAATAATAATGGCTAATGCTTCCAAAAGTAATTTGGGGAGCCTCAATTTAGAAAGCCAAAATTGAGCTCCCTTGAAGAGGCTGCTTTCCAGAGGCTTCTCCAAAATGTCTGAGGGAGTTATCTGTCACTTGGCACAAGCCACATTCACCATTTCTGCGAGCTGTGGCTGGGAACTGCTGGTTAGGATGCCTGCCTGGCACTGGGCACTGGGCTGCCCATCACCCAGCAGCCAGGAGAGGCTTGAAAACCCCTGTGGCTTCCAGTGGGGTCAGTGTGTGTCACCTATACCGTGCCAGCATCACCCCAGGGCTGGCATGTTACCACGAGTGAGGGTTTCTGAAAATAGACCCTGGCATCCCTCCACCCAGCCTGGCTGAGCCTCTCTGAGACTCGCTTCCAGCTTCCCCATAACTCTCCCACTCTGCACTGCCTTGGACCCCTCTGCCCCATTCCCCTGCCCAGGGCAGAGCCCCCCCATCCCTGCATGCTGCCCCCAGCCCCACAGCTCTCCCCATGGCCCTGCTGGAGGCAGCTGGGTGTATAAAATTAGCACCCTGGCAGGAGGCTGTGAGGGGAAACCTGCCCTGGGCGGCCGCGATGGGAAGCAGATGCTTTGTGATTAAGGCCACATGCACAGGGCAGAGATGGCCTTTGAGCAGGGCTGTGGTGCCTGGGCTGGGGGCAGGGAGCCCGTGCTGGTGGGAAGGGTGTTCAGGCTGGAAGGGCTTGGGATGGGGGCTGGCTGAAGGGCTGGATGCAGCCTGGCTGCTGCTGGCCTGGGTTGGGAAGTGCTGGCAGCATGGAATTGGGGGGAGCTGATTCTGTGTCCCCCTGAGTGATGTTCAGGGTGGAAATGGTCTCACACACAAGTGCAGCCCTCCTGATGGCAATGCCCCACACCTGCTGGAGCAAAGCTGGTCTGTTCAGCTCCATCAGGCTGAGAGGACTGTGTGAGATGAGAGCTGGGGAGCTGCAGCCCAACAGTTCACCCTGCCAGGGATGAAGCCCTGAGGGGAAGGACAAGGAGAGCCCATCCTCCTGGAGAAGCATCCCCAGCACAAATGCCATTTGTAAGCAGACCCCTTGGAGGAACAAGCACCCAGCTGCAGCCAGCAACTCCCCAAACCTTCCCCCTCCACGTGGCCCTGGGTCACCAAGGCACAGTATCACTTCCCTGCGGAAAGGGATGCAGAGAAGTTTCAAAGTCCAGGGGCCGGTGACCCCGGCCGGGCCCCTCCTGTTGGGAGGTGCAGAGGGAAGATGCAGGTTTGCCATCCACAGTCACCTCTGGTGTTGTCCAGGGAGTTAAAAGCCCAGCATCGAACAAGCTGGTAACCTGAGAGTGATTTTCTAGATAAGATCTAAGCAAAGGGGGCAAGTTTGCAAGGTCAGGTCATGGGGGCCTCACTGACCACTCTGAACACTATCCTGGGACCCCAGTGCCAGCAGGAGAGGGAGGATGCTCACCGGTGTTGCAGGCTTCATTTCTTCTCCTTTTCTTCCCTTTCATGGTTTTGTCTCTACAGGGGGGGAAGTCCCCAGTTATCTCCTGCCCTCCCCAGCCTCCCCAGTGATGTTCCTCCAGCCTTGCAATAAGGGATGGCCATTTCTGTTTCTTCTCAAGACATTTTTCCACCCACCCTCTCTGGGTCTGGTGGGAATTGTCAGCTTTGAGATAACGAGGAGGATGAATTGTTCTTACAGGATGTTGCATGAAGCCCAAGTGCTATTTGCAGGCAATTTTAATAAGTAATAATAAGGAGAGAGAACTCCAAAGGAAGTAACCTGGTACAGCAGACAAGGCAGATTTATCAAGGCAGGGAGGAAATACTCCCCAGAAATGAATCTGGCATGAGTTCCTGCACACCAGTCCCACGATCCTGTCTGCCACCGCAGACAACTCTTATCTGAAACAGTCCAGTGTTTAAAATAGACTGGAAAATAAATAGTCTTCCAGCACGACTGATCCTCCAGAGCCTGCAGTTCATCCCAGCAGCATTTACAGTTTTCTCTGGAGTGTTTCCGACATTCACTTCAAGGCCTTCCAGCTCTTTTCTCCTCCCCTGCTTGTGACATTAATGAACCTTAAGGGATTCTTAAAGCACGTTTTATGTGGATGTATTTTTAAGCAGGAGAGGAGAACATGGTTCCCAGCCCTTGTGCCCGGGGTGGATGGAGAGTCACTTTGCAAGGCACACTCCAAACAGGAATCCATCAAATGCCAGGGCTAAGTGTTGCTGCAGCAGCTCCACTAGCAGTGAAGTTGTTTAATGTTCATTGTTCACAGCTGTGTCACCCTTACAGAATATTTTACTGTTTTTCCAGTCATATTTAAAACCATCATTCATTATTCTGCCCAGCCAGCGAGTGCCTCACCTTTAATTGATGACACGAGACAAAAAACCTGGTCAAAGTTTCCAGTGGCTCCATCACAACTGAGACTGGCTCCCTGCCACCCCAGACCCTGCCATCCCTCCAGGGTGAGGGGGCCATGGCTGCTGGGAGCCCCAGTGCCCTGTGGGGCTGCCACAGACCCTGCACAGGGGGGGCCTGTACCAGGGCTTGGGTGCCTCCTTGGTGCTGCTGAACCAGGAACCTTGAGGAGACAGTGGGCACCCCGAGGGGCTGGGGATGCTGCAACAAGGACAAGCAGCAACAGGATAGGGCGCCCAGGCTCTCACCTTCCCCTGATTAAATCAGCCTTGACTGAGGCTTCTCACTGCCTGGGGGGCCAGGGGAAGGCCAGGTCCCAACAGCCACATCCCCCTGTGCCCAGCTCCAGCACCAGTGTCATCTCCTGTGGTTTACACCTTGCGGGGGCTAACAGCCTCAAAAAGCACCTTGGCCAATGGAGCCATCTCCCTGCACTGCCCATCCTGCTCCAAGCCACCCTGCTGCTGACCCACACAAAGGCTGGTGCACTGTGTTCAGTTGTGACAATTAATGGCAGTGGCTAAGTTCTTTTTTCTGGAAAACAGCCGTTTTCACAGGCAGGGAAGCCTCTCTGCACTGTGTAAGTCCTGACAGACTCTCTACAGTAGTCAAAAAGGATAGCATTAAAGAAAAAGAACTTAAACAACCCCAAAGTGAAGGGCCTGTAATTTATTTACTCTCTCCAATGAATGCTGGTTGCAAATCACTGTATAAAAATAACTCCTTTCTCCAACTTTTGATCTCTGATATTCCTGTATTTCCCTGGGGAAAATGTAAATCTATGAACTTATTACTAATGTTTCCTGTCCCTGACAGTGGAGCCAGTTGATATTTTACTTGAGAAGCTGAAGAGAGAAAAAAAAAAAGCAGCATAAACTTAATGACTGCGGACTGTTTCCAATCTCAGTTTCACTTTTCAGATGGAGAGTTTCCATCTTACAACAAGGAGAGGGAGATTTTTAAATAAAACATGATTTAACTTTAGCCAAACTTCCTCCTAGTGTTTATGCTTTTGGCTCGGAGCTTGATCCATTTAAAGCTGGTTCCTTTTGAAGCAGCCCCGGCTCATCACCATGCACCAACAGGATGTCTTGGGAATTGTCTGCTCCACTTCTGAATCCGAATTCCCTGGCCTCTGCCTCCTTTGCTGCCCTCCTGACTGGCCCTGCCTGATTCCTCCTCACCTACATGGGCAGGGTTGGGTGATGGTTGTGTGGTGTCACCTCACACTCACTGGGCATCCCTGGGCTCTGCTGCAGCTCAAGGCTTGGCCATATCAAGCAGCTCCATGTCACCACTCTCCCTGACCATGATCATTTTGCAGCCCCAAAGCCATGTCCAGAAGCAGCTGGTGTCCCGCATGTGGCAGGAGCTCAGGGGTGCAAAAAAAGTCTGGAAAATTTCCCAGTTGTCACATTTTGGTGTGTTTTCCCCAAAAATTAAATAGATTGTAGCTCACAACTGTCTTTTCTCAGAAAGGCAAGCTCTTTAGCTAAGAGGTCCTGCTCAGCCTGCTGTGCCCTAACCCAGGTACTGTGCCACTTCTGTGAGACTTCCCTGTCTTTTTCTGATTTCAGGATAGAAAAGAAAAATTTCCCAGAAAATCTCCAAGCACAGGAAGATCCTTTCCTGGCAGCAGTAGTGCTGGGAAGGTGGCTGCACACCGGCAGCCCCAGCCTGACTCCTGAGATGTTCTCTTCGGCTTCTCCCTCTGGCTTGGGCTCTTCTCCCCACCCTGGCATGGCTGGTGTCACAGGAGTAACATCAGCTCCTCTCCTACCTGTTCTGCCTATACCTGAGGCCCCCAGCCCCATAAATCTGCAAATCCCCCCTGCACTCTGGGTGGGTGCTGGGGTGCAGGGCAGGGGGACAGCCCGGCCCCAGCCCCGTGGCCGCTGGCCGGAGCGAGCAGCAGATCCGACGCCAGGCGTGGAAGCCAGGTCCCACAGGAGCAATTCAGGCACTGTTTTAAAGCCAGCCAAAACGCAGGGAATAAAAAGAACTTTAATGGGGTCTAAGTTGAGCTGTGCACCCTGGAGGATTCCTGGCTGCCTCTGTTCGTGTCAGATAAATAGCCCTGTGACTGCAGTAATGTTTAACATCCTCTCTCATTATCTCACTGGCATCCCCAGGCTCCTGCAGGGATTGCAGCCAGGCCCCGGCCACATCTTCCCCCTCAGTCCTGTCCCACTAGCTGGGCTGCAGCAGCACTTAAGAGCATTCTTGAAATGCAGCCTGATCCAGGGCTTAGGAGAAGAGGATGTGAGCTGAGCTCAGCATTGGTCCCACCCTGGGGTGAGAGCCTTGGGGCTTCTCCTGCCACTGGGAGAGTCCCGTGCCCTGTCCCCACGGGTCAGCTCTCTCCTGGTGCCATTGTCAGGCCAGGCAAACACGGTGCCAGCCCCAGTCCCCTCCTTGCCTTAGTTTCCCCATCTGTAGCACAGCCTTAGTGAATGTGACTTTTTTTCTTTGAAGTTTAAAGGTGAGGTGAAAAAAAAGCATCTTATATGTAGGCAGTCAAATAATTATAGGTAATAATTAGCACTTATTAACCCTAGTAAGCATTATCAGCCATTGTGGCATCCCAAAGGGTCTGTTGGAAGGAAGAGTCTTCGAGTCCCATGTCCCCGTCTCAGTGGGTGCTGTCAGATGCTCTCAGGCTTCTTCCCAGTGTCTCCCTTTTCTGCTGAGAAGGGTTTGATTTTTCTAAGAAGGAAGGATGGAGAGAAACACCATCTTGTGAAACCACCCTGGGTCCCATGCGATGCTGCACATCACTTTCTGCTGTGGGGACTGGGAAGAAAACCTGTATGGCTCCCAGGGATGTGTGTCTGGGGTGCCTTTCCCAGCCAGCTGAAGAAGTTAATGCATTAATGTTTTCTCAGGGTGCCATCTTGCTCATCCACAACTCAGTGTGGGACAGAAGCAAGTGAAAATATCACCAAAGTGGCCCCATTGCCTGGATTGTCCCCACAGAGTTTGGACAAGCTGGGACATTACCCTTCTGGGCAAAGCAGCCCTCATACAGACCCTTGATACCCCTGGGACGAGGTGGGTACAGCCAGGATGGGGTCCCCAGATGCTGGCTGTGGGTCCAAAGCTGAGCCCTGGAGGTGGGTGGGCTGTGGGGTTTGGGACTGGGATCTGCTGGAGTGTGAGCAAGGGTAGATCTGGATGCCTGACATCAGTCACTGTGTGTCTGTGTGCCCTGCTGCCCTCGGGCACCACGGGGATGGGGGATGCTGGCTGGGAGGGTGTTCAGCACCAGTGACTGGGGCAAATTTTGGCTTGAGAGTCATACTGGATCTGAGTGCCACAGGACTCCCAGAAACAGCATACAGTTCCTCATTCTGAGGGCCTTTCCATCTAGGTCTGATGTGTCCAGCTCCCTGGACCTGTCAGAGACACTAGAGAAATGCTTCTCATTGCCATCTAGTTACAAAAGACACTCCTCTCCTTCTCTGTGCTGGGCTCAGGGAGCAGGGCAGGCTCCACAGGCATGCTGATGGAGACAAGTCATCCCACCAGATTCTCAGGCACATTAAGAGACAGTTGGAAGCACCAGGCTTTTATTTTCTTTTCCCTTGTAACCTGCTCTTCATGACCACACTGCCCATCTGTGAAGCCTCCCCATGTAGGCAGTGCCACAGCAGGGTCCAGCAGCACCTACTGCCACCCACCCCTTGCTGGCTGCATCCTGTGCCTGAATTATTCAGGGCTGATCCCCCCATGGCAGCAGACATGGCAGAGGGTGCTGCTGGGGTGGTGGGGATGCTCTGATCCCCCTCAGAGCCCTCCATTTGCATATCCTGTAGATATATTTGACCCTCTTGGCAAGTCCCCAGGTGTTTTTCTGGCACTTGGGGCGCTCTCAGCACTTGCCAACAAGAAAAATGTCCTTATTGGCACCTGAGTGGCAACCATGGGGTGCGGTGCCAGAGGGGTTGCCTGAGCCCCATATCTGCCTACAGCCTGGCTCACTTCTCATTTTGGGCATTTAACACCATCTGGAAGCTGCGTCAGGGGAGAAGAGGAGACAGACAGACGGACGGGATCTGCTCTGATGTAAAGCAGAGACTGGGAAATGAGAGATGAGCCTGCGAGCGCCCCAGTGAGCAGCCCAGCACTGGGGACAGGGTGAGAAGCACGTTTGTGTCATTACTCAAGGAGATGCTGGCAGGGAGGTGTGTGGAGAGGGCCAGATCCCCGCTGCTAAACCACTGCTGACCCCGCACAGACCCATGGACAGGGAGCACAGCCCAGCCACCGTGCCAGGGTCCAGCCTCATCCCACGGTTGGAAGCATAAAGAGGGCTGGAAGCACAGAGCCGGGGATGCTCCATGGGCCCGGGGCTGGTGCAGGTTGGGACCTGTTGTAGGGATGTGTTCCAGCACCTCAGCTGAATGGGGAGACAAGGTGTGCAGGGTGTCAAGGCAGTGAGGACATCCCCATGCCAGGAGCAGGTTGTCTGAGAGATTCATGTTCCTCCCAAATAAAATGCCAGCTCTGCAGACAGAGCCGGGAGGGGTGGGCCAGTGGGGACCCCGCTGCCCCCCACGCTGGGCCTGAGTGCCGGGGTGCACCCCTGCTGCTGGGGTGGGCAATGCCAGGACGCTGACGTTAGCAGGAGCGCTGGAAAGTTTTCTACATACCAGCCTTAGCAGGAATGTTATTTACTGAGCGAGGGAGAGGTCTGGCAGAGCAGAGCCTCTCGCCCGGCTCTTCCCCATGTATGGATGTGGACCCGCGTTACTCAGCAGGATGCGGCACAGACGGAGGCTCCGCCGACGGGAACAGCTCTCCTTCCCCTCCTCCTCCTCCTCCTCCTCTTCGGAAGGTGGACGGGGTGCACCTCCCCCAGCAGGCGCGGGGCTCTGCGGGACTGCCAAGCACCCTTCTCCCCCCATTCATGGCATCCTGCTCCGTGCCAGGGTCACTCCTCGGGACCCCTGTGTCTGCCCACCCTGGGCCAGCTGGATTCTCTAGAAGTTGGGGGACGCAGGTGGGACACGGCCACCAGCACGAGGCCCTGGGGACATGGCTTCACGGGGAGCCGGCTCGCAGAGCACTGCACTGCAAAGGAACCCAAACCCGCCCTTTCCCTTAACAAGCCTCCTTACAGCTCAAAGCAAATATTTTTATAAAAGTGGGATTTCACTTCCCATTTGTGTTTCTGACATTTGGTGAAAGCTGCCAGTGAACGTCTTCAGAGAACCACTGTTTCCCAAACCCGTGGACTTTTCTCAGCCAGCCCATTGCACTGGCAAAGTCCAATCGTGTCCCTCCTGTCACCAGCCCGGGGCTGCCTTTGGGTGGGGGTCACCTGCCACCCTCTCCAGCCTCCAGGCTCCTGCTTGGGGTAATTATTGGTCATGGAGGGGATGGATTTTCCTGAATCACAGACACATCCGAAGGCCCTGTTCTTCTCCCCGAGGGCTTCAAAGGCTTTGCAAACATAAATAGGTGCAGATCCAGAGTTAAGGCAATAGAGCCCCCTCTGCTGGGTGGGGGGACAACACATGGGGGATGGGGGTCCCAGCTGCCTTAAAAAGACCCGGAGTTGCTGCTGTTTGCCGTGCACAGCCCAGTGATTACACATGGGCACTTTTCTTCTGCCATATCCAATTGGATCCTGTGCTGTTTTCCTGCCTTGGATGCTCTCCTGGGTCCCCCTGCACCCTCGTCCCTGGGCGTCTGATATTCCCAGGAACAGCCCCAGCCAGCATCAAGAACAGGCAGGAAGGGAGAAGCGGTGGGGATTGTCCCTGAGCAAGAGGCACTTTGAGGCTGGCCGAGCAGATGCGAGTACATTTCCCAGCAGTGACTGGCAGGGAATTTCACAGCGTGACTCAGGCTCTTCCCCAAGTCCCTGAATCGCAGCATTGTGCTGATAAATCTGGAACGTGCCCTCACCCCCCGGCACGGCAACATCCCAGAGCAACATCCCTCCTTGGTGCCCCTGCCACGGCGGCCTCTGAGGAGCCCCGCAGCTCAGTCTGGAGAGGAGCAATCTGGGGAGAAAAGCAGCAGCTTATCCTGATGCAATTGCCTCCTGCTAGAGCTGAGCTGGGTGCTGAGCCACCGATGCGCTTTTGGCAGATCAGATGCCCCAGAGCTCTCAACCAACTACTTTAAAAAGCCTCTCTTTTCCTTGGCATCCTGGGAAGCAAACAACTTGCACAGGAGGGCATGCATATGTGTGCTCCTTCTGCAAACAAGCTGGGAAAAAAAAAAAGAAAAAAAAGAAAAAGAGAGAAAACCAAGAGGAGCTTTTTCCCGGCGCCCCTCGGCCAGCACCACACCTCTCCCTGCATGCCGAGTACACAGTTTATTTTCCTTCCCATTAAAGTCTCCCCACCAGGCTGGCTCTGGGAAACTCAATTTATGCTCAGAGCCCTGGGTATATTATTCCTAGCGGGAACAGAGAAGGGCAGTCAGCACGGAGGCGGCTCAGGCAGCCGAACAAGCCGGGCTTTGGTTTCTCGCCGGCAGCGTCGAGCAGGGACGGGAAGTCCCGGAGCAGACAGAAAGTCTGCAGCCCCGCCGCCCCGTGCCACCACCGGGCCGGCCAGGGCCAGGGATGGGGTCATGGTGACAGGAGGGTTGTGGGGCTGTGGCGGTGCTGGAGAGAGGCAGGGAAGGGGGTTGCTCCAGGCCTGGAGGCTCAGGGCAGTGGGTGGCCCTGGATGGAGCATTGGGCACCTCCTGCCCATCCCAGGACAATGTCCCTGATGGGTCCTTCACACCGCAGGGCAGATGTGCCATAGAGCCACCCTCTGCCAGCTGGGCACAGCTATAAAACTGGGAGTGTCAAAGGGCAGTGGGAGGAGGGAAAGGCTCTTGGGTTTGTCCCCAAGGGTCTGCTCCAGCCCCTGCAACTGTCCAGAAATGCTCCCCAAGCAACCCTATCCCACACCCTCATCCCAGCAAACGCCTTGGGAGCAGGAAGGATGAGGCTGAACAGGGCAGATCCATGCACGGGGCATTCTCCTTGCTGCACCAGGTGTTTTCCAGCTGTTACTCTGTACCTCAGCCGCCTGCACAGGCACACATTGTGCTTCCCCCAGCAGGGCTGATGCAATGGAGAGAAAAGCAGTGCTGGTGCCTCCAACACAGCATCTCACCCCACCTCAGCCACCTCGTTCTACCCACTCCTCCTCTAGACCCATTCTATATGATCTCAGACGAGTTAAACCCCCAAGAGTCTGGTGTGAGCAGGAGGTGAGTGGCCATCCCCACAGCTGGTTTTTCCTCTGCTTTGCAGGGTTACAATAGCTCCTTGTTCCTCCATACGCCCCACTCCTGTATCACATCCTACACGACTGCTTTGCACTGACCTCATCTTTCTTTTTTTATTTTTTCTTTTTTTCCATCCCTCCTACTGAAACAAGACCATGTTGCTGTGTCCCAGCCTCTGCCCTGTGCATTCTCCCAGGGTGCTGGAGGGGCTGGGGGTCCCCCAGAGCCCACCAGTCCCTCTGTCCCCAGCACCCACAGGGTAGCACTGATAACCAGGGACCCAAAATGTGCAACCTGTGAAGGTTTGCATTTGTGGCTAAAGGGCCACCTGTGAAATCCATTTACAGCTTTTTCCTGGATTTTTAACCCCTTTATCCCCACTTAGCCTCCATCTGTCCTGCAATGCTGAGCAGCCCCTCAGGTCCTGCCTTTCTTCTCAGGTACTCTGTGACACTGTAGGTGCAGCCACATGAGGGACCTCACCCCAGACATGTGTTTGGTATCAGACACATCTGTTTCACACACCATGTCTTGAAAACCTGTGCACAGAGGATGCTCAGCAGCTCTGCACACAGGGCACCTCTTGCTCGGGAAGCTTAGGACAACTTGGCATCTCCAGTTGGGCAGCACTATTTTGGCTTGACAACACAGCCCATTTCCAGAGCACAATTTTTTTTATTTCTTGGGACCTTTCCTGTGCCCTCTCTTGCTTCCAGCTCTTTCATGTGGTCTTCACAGGAGCCTGGCTTGCATGAAGCAGGAGAAAATCACCAAAGGCTTTCCTCCTCTGGGGCCTGGGACCTTCACATGAGGCTGGGGCTGTGGTTATCCAGAAGAAAACATTTGTGGTAGCCAAGGACTGGTGAGAAGCCAAGAGAGCCACCCACTCCTCCTGGCCACACTCATCCAGCCCAGGGTGCCAGGGACTGTGGCCATGGTGGGTCCCCACAGGGGATCAGGGCTGGCCTTCTCCTGCCTTATGTCTGAGGCCAGAACAGGGACAGGGCTGAGCCTCCCTTTGCATGCCACCCCCTCGATTTCTGAATGCCCAGGGGAGTCCTTCCTGGTGGCACATGCACCCCAAAGTGCCCCATTGCCTGTGGGAGACAGTGCCTCTGGGACGGTGGTCTTTAAGCCCAGCCACCCTTCATCAGGAGCCTCAGGGCTTGATTGCTCACACCCTGGCACAGGAGCAGCTGAAAGCCATCTGCCTTTTAGCTTCCTACTGAAATAGGACCTTCTGGCTACGCTTCCGTCAGGCGGCACCTGGGGAGGGAAGGTTTGTGTGCCCCCAGGGCAGACTGGGGCAGGCAGCAGGATCCCAGGGACCGAGCTCATCTCTGCAGCACAGGCAGCCCAGGGCATCGGGAGCAGCACAATTCCCCCTCCAAACCCTTCTGCTGGTGAGTCATGAACTTGGTGATATTGCAGGGCCTGGGGCAGTCCCTGTAACAGCAGGGCATGCAAACACAGCGTCTCTCCTGTGCCCCCCTGGTTAGGGGACACCTTTTAATACCCGCATTATCAAGTGAACTATGAAGATAGATTTGAGTGGTTACAAAGGAGAAGATGGATCCTTTTAAGGCTTTTCCTGTTTCAAACCAGGAGGTGCTCTGCCTTGGGAACCACTCTGGCGGGGGGGTGGGGGGGGTTTGCTCTTCAGGTGGTGCTCGCCTGGCGCCTGCTTGTGCGGAGGGCAGCTGGGGGAGATGTTTTGCTGTGGGCGTAAGCCTTGGAGCGGGGCGGCACATGGCTGCGAGCACCAGCATGAGCTCACGTCTGCCGGCAGCACAGCCTTAAGAGCCTTAAGTAGGTGTTGAAAATTAGGAGTTTCTTTCAAGAAGCTCTCGGGGGTGGGAGGCACCGCGTGGCTCAAGGGTGATTGATAGAGCCCATGGCTAGCTTACTGCCTGGCATTGCTCCTCCTGGCCACGAAGACCCCAATGCTGGTGGCAGCACCGGGGGATATGGAGGCTCTGCATGCAGCTGGGCAGGTGGCCACCAAAACACTCCCACCCAAACATGAGGCCAGGGAGGAGAAGGGACAAGTGCCTCTGCACCAAACTGTGGTTAACTGGGACATGTGGCTGAATTCTCCTTGCTGCACACACCATTGGAAGTGGGCAAGCTTGCTCCATCCTGCTCAAGCCTGAGATTTTCCCTACAACCCCTGGATATAGGGGTGTTGCAGGGAAACCCCCTCCTCCTTTACCTGTAATGGCATGTCCTCAGGAGGCTCTGTAACAAAACTGCTTCACTCTCCTCTGCTGTTACAGTTTTTTGGGGTTCATAGGTGATGCCTAGAAACTAAACAGCCAAGTTCCCTACTGTGGTGACTGATAAAGTTAGTAACAGAGTGAGGGAAGGCACAACAGTCACTCTGCAGCCCCTTGCTCATGCCAGAACTTGTCCTGTGGCTGCAGGGTCCCTGTGGCACTGGTGCAGCTGCTCCCTGAGGATTCCCCCCAAATATTTAACACATGAAACACAACCAGACCCTTTCTACGTGGTGGTGTCTCGGCAACTGTCTCTCAGAAAGGGAAGACAGGTTTCTGTGTGATGGGGGGGTTGGGCTGGATCGTGATGGGGTTAACATGCTCCCTGGGAAGGTGGAAGAGACCCCTGCTCAGCCCAGCTGACCACAGACCCTCACCCGAGGCTCGGATTACATCCAGAGAGGGTGGAAAGCAAAGGATGAGAAAAGCCTGGAGAGACTCGGTGTGTGGCAAGGTCAGCCCTTCCCCTGGCTGCTTAACCCAGCAATTCCCACACCCAGCTCCAGCCGTGGGTGCTGCAGGGCTGGTGGGATCCTCTGCTCTTGCAAGGTGCTGGGAAGGCAGTGATGTGCTGGAGGAAGAATGCCAAGGGCGAGCCATTCCCCGCGCCAGACCAAGCCTTGGGATTTCTGGGCTGTTTTCCACGTGTCTCCGTACGCTGGAGCTGTTGGCTTGTGGCACAGCAGCTCCGGCTGCTCCCCCAGCCTCGGCGCCTGGCTGCAGCCCGGAGTGCTCGGCAGCCAAGAGCAATCCCCATCCCTCGCTCGCGGCACCACTAAGCCCCAAAATATGCCGATAACAGCCACTTGTGCAAGACACCGCTTGCATTAGCCTGCCCCGAGATTAGGTAACCCCGTCTCCAGACCTTGGAGCAGGTGCTGTGGCAAAGCCCCTGCCCTGGGGCAGGAATCCCTGCACGCCCCAGCCACGCCAGCTCAGGACGGTGACTTTGAGCCCTTTCCTGAGCCCATTGTGCCCGGGGGGGTCACGGGTCTGGGTGGGGGTAATAAGCATCCTCTTGCCTTTGACAGGTAGCGGGGGGGCTGTGCTCGTTCCCTGTGCTGCTCTCGGGAGCTTGACTTCTGAAATACCTCGTGGTAGGGAGTCCCCCCCTTATGCTTGTGTATATCAGCTTTAAATAGGAATGTCGAGAGTTACCAAGTGTCTCCTTTTGTATGGCAAGGGTTATAAAATAAGTGCTGCTACTGGAGTCAGTTAGGAATGTTTTAAAGAAATGCTGTTAACTGGGAACTATGGATGAGCTGCAATGGATATAGAAGGAAAGGGCTGATTATGATTAATTTCTCTACTTTTAAAACATGTCCCCACCATTGCAGCACTGTCAAAAAATCTCGTTTTTTCCAAGGCCAAATAACACTTTTCCCCATGAAATAGAAGCTAATTAAATGTGCTTAAAAGTGTTCTGTATGTTCAAAGTGAAAATGAAATATTTCAGAAGTGTCTGAAGGAAGATGGAAGAAGTGACTGAAGCTGATCTAATTCAAGACTTTATGTTGAGAATGAGCCTTGAAATGTCTTCCCCCACCCTCCTTTGGAGGGGAGACTTCCAAAACCTCAACAGCTTTTTCCATGTTGGCTCCTGGTGTTTGCCATTCCCTGTCCTGCTCCAGAGATGGGGGGCTGTGCAGAGGGTTTGCAGCCACAGCCCCATGGAACATGGTGACGGGGGACTCAGGAGGGATCAGTGACAAAATGTGGCACTTGGAGTCACCTCTGTAGCCCAGGGGTTGGAGCAGCAGCTGCCTGGGGGTGATGGAAGAGTTGGGAGTGGGAGGCAGGGGGATGCTGGGGTCTTGGGGGCAGCTGGGGTGTGGGGGCAGTGCCAGTGTTGGTGCAAACTCCACAGATCCTTAGTTCCCTCCAGCACGGGTGACCCAGCCCGGCATGGGGCCAGGCTTCCTGGGGACTTGCCTGGATTTGCTCTGGGGTATGCATCACCGACTCATGTGTTACCAGCAGAGATGCCCCACTGGTGGATGTTTTTTGAAGGCAAGCTTGGATAAGAGATGATTGTAAGCACAGACCAGACTTGACGTTGTTTATTAACAGACTCATTTTATTGCAACATCTCTGCCCCTTTCCAGGATGCTGTAGTACAGCAGAAAGCTCCATGGAACAGGCTCCAAAAAAGCAGCAGTACCTGCCCTCCCTCCAGCATTGGAGATCTGGAACCTTAGCCCTGGAGAAGTAGAGCTGCCCAGGAGCCGAGGGTGTGCAGCACCTGGGACCAGGCTGATCCTGCTGTGTTGGGTTTCACCACTATGCACAACACCAGGACTGACAGGGCGTGGCAGTGCTCCTCTCCTAAATGTCAGGTTTGTGGTGAGCTGAAGTGAAGCCCCCTGTACACTGGTGCAGAGCTTGCCTCCCCCAGCACCCCTTCCCTTGCTGGGAAACTGAGTGCTCCAGTGCTGACCCCAGCCAGGCTCCAGCCCCTAGACCTGATGGGGGACACCTGATTCAATATAGGCTTCAGCAGGTCAAAATAAAGCAAATTTGGTACTTTCTAGGCCTTTCCTGCATGCCCCTTCCCACCTCTTTCCAAAAACATATATCTACCAGGTCAGGACGAAGGCACAGGAACCAGTGCTGTCTGGGCTGTGCCAAAAGCAGAGGTCAGAATGAGAATTCCCTGTGGGGGAAAAGAAGGATCCAGCCTGAGGACCCTCCCATCATTGCCAGTCTAGATAAACATCCCAATAAACACGGGCTGATGCAATTAGCACATGCAGGGGGACACAAGCCTGTCTCCCTGCTGCCTGGGGAGGGTGGGGGGGTATGTGGGGGGCTGGGGGCCTTGGGGACCTCCAGATCACCCTCCCCGCTGGCCTGTTAATATCCAAAGTGGCTGTGATAAGAAGCAGTTGCTGGGGCTGCAGGTGGGAAGGTGTCAAGTCGTACGCACGGAGCTATAAACAGTGCGTGCCCATAAACCAGATCAAAGCAGAAAGAGTTTATTTTCAGAAGGTCTGCTTCCTCCTCAGAGCCCAGAGACAAAGAGGTTTTGGGGGAAGGGGGAAGGGGGGAGGGAGAGGAAGGGGAAAAAAGGAGGAGAGCTAAAGGAGGGGAAAGGATCTTGTCAGCCGTGCTGACTCTGCTGGGTGGATTGCATGCTCTGGGGTGATGCTGAGCAGTGTTTTGTTGTGGTTGTATCTGGCAGGTCCAGGATTTGGGAGCAGCTGATGCCACAAAGTGATGGTGGCAGCTCTCCGAGTCCTTCCACAGTGTCCCCAGAGTGACTGTGCCCTGAAGGGACTGCAAGACTCCAGCCCCACCTGGGCAGTGTGAGCCTGGCTCCTGTGGGCAGCCAGGACAGGGCTGCTCCCTGCCTGCCAGGAGCACCTGAGCATGAGCCTGTAAGTCACAAGCCCTTAAGCAAACTATTGTGAAACCCTTGTTGGTTTGCAGAGTCTGTCCCCACCCTCCAGCCCCCAAATCACAGGGCTCAGCTACTGGAGTGCTGGGGCAGGGGGGGAGCGGGTGCCCAGGGGTCCCACCTGCCCCTCGGCCAGGAACTCATGATGGCCACAGGCAGGAGAAGGAGGAGGAAACTCCAAGAGGGGGAAGGCAGCCGTGGCAGGTTTGTCAGCAATCAGAGCTCAAGAGGTCAGAGAGCAGATGTCGGGGCTGTAATGAGTGCGTGTTAGCTCAGAGACGTCTGTATCCTGTGCTCCCCTTGCCCCCTTATTTAGACAGAAAATTCCCACTCCTTTCCCACTGCTGGGCTGTGAAGTGAGTCAGATGAAGCTGTTTGGGATCTTGAGCTCATTAAATTTTAATACGAGTTGAAGATAGCCCTCTGAATCTACCCTACTGCCACTGCTGCCAGCTCCCACTGTGGCCTATTTTTGGGAAGAAGGAGCAGCATTGTCTCAGTGCATTTTCCTCTCCTTCCTCTCGCTGACACCAGCAGACTCAGAGGGTCAAATCCTGACCGCTGTTCTCCAAGGGGAAAGCAAGCCCCGACCCCACCAGCACATCCTTTCCAGCAACACCTTGGTTGCAGAGGGCACCAGACCCACACAGCCCCTTGTGCTCTCACACCCAGCCCCCTCCCAGCAGGCAGGGTACATCCGCAGGGAAACAAGAGGAAATAGGTAACATCTGGCCCCAAATCTCCGGCACCTGCTTCCGTGCACAGCTCACTGCTGACTGGCCCCAGCGTGCTGCCACCGTGTCCTCCTGCTCCAGTGGGTATGGGTAGTGCTGGGGATGAGCCCTCAGTGCTTTTTCTTAACCAGCCTTGCAGAGGGGAAGCACAGCTCTTTAGAAATGTGGTGCGGCGACTGAACAGCTTTTTGTCCCTCCCAGCAGCACAGGGCCTGATGTGCTGGTCCTACAGTCCCCTCTGGCTCTCCTAAGATGGGGTGTGCTGGCTCCTACCTTGCAGAGCTACCTCTGGCCTTGATTTTGAGCTACAGCAGTTAAATGACTAATTTTTCCAGGATCTCTTTCCCTGCAGCCCCCAGCAGCTTGCTGAGTCTGTTTGCCTGCTGAGGTAAGAGCAAGAGGCTGACATTCCCGCGGAAGGCTGGAGCACAGGTCCCACACCACCCCAGCAGCACCTGCTGCTGCGCCAGCCCTTACCTTCCCATTCACAACCACTGCTGGGGAAACACATTGCCTGGCCTTGAAGGGAAATTTCACTCCAGTTTGCACAAATATTTATCCCACCTGTTTCCTGCCTGGGCCGGCTCGGGGCCCGGAGGACGCAGTGGGTCACAGGCAGCAGGGCAGAGGAAGCAGCGGGGAACCGGCTGCTTCTCACACAAAGACCTTTGGTCTGCAGGGCTGGTGGGAGCCTTGCAGTGGCCTCTCTTTCTCTTGGATGTGTTTTCATGTGCTGCTGGCTATGGATTTGGTGTCTGGTGTGGTGCCGTAGGGTTTGTAGGGAAGGGAAGAGTGTGGGAGAGGGCATGGGGGGGCTTGTGTCTCTCAGCTGGAGAGATAAAAGCCTTTTACACTTTGTCTTTAGGTTGCTTTCACCTGTGCTGGAGCTGCTCTGGGAGAAAGTGAACTGGCTAGGAAACCAGCCTATGCTCCTGCCAGGGTATTGCTGATGGTTGTTGCCAGCTTGTCCCTGTTTCTTCACCCCTAAGGGGCCCTTCTCTGAGCTGGAATGGTCCCACAGCATCTCAGGCTGGCTCTTCTTCTCTATTGTGCTCCCTGGCTACTACACAAGTCACTGGTGTTGCCACCTGCAACTGGTCACCACCAGCTCTTGCTCTGGATGGGACAGCAGAAGAAGCAATGCCCCTGCACTGAGCAGTATGGGATGGCGTGGAGGCCAGGACCACACCAGTATGAGGGCAGGCACAGCCATGCTGTGGATCCACCAGCCCAGCAGGGACACCACCATGCTCAGGAAATCCTTGGCCACAGGGCCAGAGCTCTGGGAAGGACAGATCTGCCATTCGTACCCTTGTCCTGCTCCCTCCTGGCTGCAGGAGGCAGAATATGGGCTCCATCTTGGTGCCCAACCATGACACCCACTGCAGCAAAGGCATGGAGAGGTTGTCCTCCCCATCTCACCCCTAAAATAAGCCCTTACCACCCCACAGGCAGCTGACCCTCTCTCCCTCCAGGGGCAGCTGCAGCCCCCTGGCCTCCCAGTCTGCCCACCATGGCTGTTTCTCCTCTCTTCCCAGCCAGCTGTGATCCTCCCAGGAGAGCCCCAGAGGAGCCACAGCTCACGGACACCTCTGATGGGGTGGCAGGACAGGCAGTGGCACAGGAGGGCACCCAGGACCATTGGCTGCATTGTTCCTGTGCAGAGAACTCCCTGCACCCAGAGATGTGTCTGCAGAGCCACTGTGCCAGCCCAGCACCATGCCAGGAGAAGTGCTGGCAGGAAGGGTTTGACTCACGCTGGAGTGAATGGAAACAAAACTCTATAACTCAAATAATGTTTGCACCATTTCCTCACCGGAATGGGCTCCCATTTCCTATGCAGGGTGTCTTCTGCTGCCTGTGTGCTGGTGCTCCTGGTGGTATTTCTGATCCTGCTGCTGTCACCCTGCCTCCCTTTCCCAAAACCCTTCCCAAGTTTATTCTTAGCTGAAGGCAGCAGCACCCAGGCCCCTGTGTTCCATCCCAAACTTGAACCTCAGCTCAGCTTGAACTTCTGGCAACCTCCAGGCTCAGTGGAAACCTGGATCCCATTATGGACTCACCTGGGCTGAGTTTGGAGAAAGAATGGGCTGTTCCCTGAGCAAGTGCTTTGGTTTGTAGTGTGGGGAGGAGCACACAGGTTTGGCAGCATGGTTGCCACCCCTGTACCACACCATCCTCCATGGTTGGGGCTGAGCTTTGCCCCACAGCATGGATCTGGCAATTCTGTTTCATTCTTAGCACTATTGCAGGAGTGGGCAAGGGACTGGGGGATGCAGAGCAGCCTCAGGGGCTGCCCAGGGTCCTGCAGCTCCGCACCCTGAGCAGGATGATGCTTTTCCCCAGAAACACATCGTGGTGTGGAAGGAGAACAGAAAGAAGGATTTGGTGTCAGCTTTTCCCACCCTCTGCCCCAGGTTCTCAGGTAACTTCCTTACCGCTTGAAAAAAAGCTAAATTTTAGTTATTGGGACGTGGGCACCAAAAAATCCATCTGTGGGGTGTGAGAGCTAGTGTGACCCATGTGGTGGGTTGTTCTACACCACAACTTGCTGCAGATCCCTTCTCTTTTACCCAGATGAGAAATCAAGTGACTTGGTGAGTAGTTGTTGCAGCTGCTGTGCAGCAAAGTCATCCCTCCCGAGCCTCTGCAAAGGATGCCCTTGGCCAGGTCATCTCCAGCCCTTGGTCCCTGCATGCCCACAGCCCTGAGCTCTTGCAGGAAGCAGCAGCCCCTGGGCTGGGAGAGTGCCCAGGGCTTCCTCCTGGAGGGAGGAAAGGTCCCAGTGCTGGAGCTGCCCCAGCTCCCTCTCCCCACTCTGGGCGTGCTGGTTGTCACCACAGCCACCTCTGGTTCAACCCAAAGCTTGGCATCATCTGTAGTCTTGATCACTGGCTCCCCTTACCTAGAAGCTTCCCACCCACCCACAGGTACCACAGTGACATCTGTGCGTTTGACTCATGGGTTTCTTGGCTTTTTTTGCTTGGCAGAAGCACAGTGCTGGGCCAAGCACAGCTGGACAGGGGGAGTGTGGCACTTGCTGAGCCAGAGGCAGATGGCTTCCTGGCTTCCCTGGTGACAGAGGAGTCACTTCCCTTCTCCTCCCCCTCCCTGTCCCTAATAAAGCACCACAACCACCTTCACTTGCCCTCAGCCCCCAGGGCCAGGGGAGTGGGGCTGGGGCTGGCCAGCAATGGGGACAGTGGAGGGCACAAGGTCTCCTATGTGGCACTTCAAGGATGCACCCTCCTTCTCATTCCTTGATTGCAATTTGTATAAAATCGAGTTTTATACCATCTGACTGACCATGCCTGTGTAACACATCGCATTCACGCTGTGTTTAGCACCCATGTTACAGAAATTTTGAAGCAGAAGTTTCAAAGTGCTTAATATAAAGAATTGAAGTAAAATTAACCAAGACAATAATGTGGAAATGAAACTTTGTAACTTATTTAAAAAAAAAAAAAAAGCAAACCACAAACAGACACAGACATAATCATACCAGAAACTCCATCAGTGTGAGTCATTTTCACTCTCTCAGGGAAAAAAGCACCAAAGTGCTCCTGTCCTGGTGAAACATTTCACTTCCAACTGTCCAGACAGGGGGGACCCAGCACCCCAGAAATGTCCCCCAGGCTGGGTGACGCTCACTCTGTGCCCAGGGAGGATAAACAGGTCAGTCCCATGGCCGTGGCCAAGATGCTTAATGTCCATGGCCAGTAATTGAATCAGCCAGAGTTATTTTCTGTGTTTTCAAGTATTTAACTCCCTGGAAGCACAACATACTTCCAGAGCCTATCTGTGTGATAGGTTTTAACCACAGGTTTATAAGAGGTTATAGCCTAGTGGGGGGAGCCGGCAGTGCAGGGGAGGGGTACGGGACCTGCAGAATGAGGAGCCCCGGGTGGCTGCTGGGGTGGGCGGGCAGGAGGTTTATCTGCAGTGCTACCTGCTGTTATCATCCCTCCTTTCACAGGGGTTTATCAGCCCGCGGCCCTTCCTTTCACAAACTGGGGGTGGGGTGGGGGGGGGTGTTAATTTAACAGCCCCGAGAAGCAGAGGGGGCTGATGATGGGTGCCTGGGTGCTCCCGCAGCGCACGTCCCCGGGGCACACGGGTGATGGCAAACGGGAGGCTCTGGGGTCAGGGTGGACACTCCTCCCCCCCCGGATGAACCCACAGCAGAGTCCCAACTTCTCTCCAGGATAGGGGAAACCGAGGCACACACAGCAACACGTGCCCGTGGAGCCACTCCAGAAACCGATCCAGGACCACTTGGCCCTTCTCATCCAGGTCCACCTTCCCCACTGGGGAGAAAGGAACTTATCTGAACTTCTTCAACACTCAGAATATGTTTGCTTTGGCTCTGGGTTAATATGTATCAGTTTACTCATCTGATAGAGAGATCAATGAGCAGAGCTGGCCCTGGACAAAAGACGTGACAGGTCTATTTTCTGCCAGCTTCAAAGCCCTCGGCTCTGGCAGCAGCACAGGGCTCCCCCTTATCAGCAGCTGATTAAAGCATCTGAAATTCAGGCTGAAGATCTTTGCATGCTTTTCCATCAAAAATCCTGCCTGCATTGGGAGGGAGGTGGGGAGAGTTAGGGGAGAAGGGCAGGGAGCTGCCACCATCACAGCCAGGTCCAGGACGGACATGGAGGGATGGAGAACTATGCTGGAGGGATGCCTTGCCCCAGCACCCTGCCCAGATGTGCCAAGTTCAAGCTCCTGACTGTCCCCCACCAGGCTCTGCAGCCCAGCCAGCTCCTCCTGCTCCTGTCCCTGTCCTCATCATTCTCCCCTGATAACACAGGGAACAAACAATAGTGGTGGCAGCAAAATCAGGGCCAGAGCTTAGCAGGGCCAAGCAGGTAAAACAGAGGATTGACAAAGACAAACACAGCAAACAAGGGCTCTTCCAGGCCCAAGGCCAGGGCCCTTTAAGGGATTAAGTCCCCTTCTGCTGGGGTGAAGACAGCTCTCACCAGAGTTGTCACTATAAATCCCAACAGCCCCATTTGCAAGAAGGGTTTGTGTCCAGCACACACATGCTGTGGGACTGTGGATGGGCCCTCTCCCTGCCCTTGCTCCCCATCTGCACCAGAGTGCCAGCAGAACCCTTGGCAGGGATAAGAGTTGGTAAAACACAGGGCCAGTGTTTTATCTGTTCCCATGGGTGCTGGGGGCTCCCTGGGGTTGAGACCCCGCATGGAAGGACTCCCCATCCCTGCCAGATGCTGTTCACAACACCCCTGAACACCCACAGCTCAGCAGCTGGTGGGGAGTGAGGAGGCAGTGGGCAGCCCCCACCCTGCCAGCCCAGCAGCTCCAGCCCTGGCTCACATGCTGAGGGGCCAAACATCCCTTTTCCCTATGCCTGGGTGAGCCAGCACCCCCTGGCTCGGGGCTGCAGCCCCCAGCAGCTCCACCCGCTCCTCAGCCCCCACCAAGACACAGTCTGGCTTTTCTTTCTCCCCCTGCTTTCTCTTGGCAGATAGTTCGCTGACGTCTTGTAAACTAAAAGCAGGTTGATTTGAATTTTCCATGGATGGCTCGGAGTCACGGATAATTCATTATTCACACCTCTCTAATTAAGCTGCTGCCCAGCAGGCGAGGCAAGGCTGAAACCAGACAAATGTCCCCTGGCCTGTGTGGGTCACCAAGGTCCAATGTGGCTTGAATTTTGGCTGTGGTGTCACTTACCCTTTGCTACACAGGGGACACAGATCTGCTTTTATAAGTGACATCCTGGAGGTGGGAGGTTTGAGAGCAGTGCAGAAGGGAGGGCAGCCCTTTGGGAAGGTTTTTTCCAAACCTGGGGACCAACCCAAGCTTTCTGCTCTTGGGGAAGGGCTGGACACAGCTCCTGCCCCCCAGCAGTGACTTTTGGAGCCACACAGTGCATTCATCCAACCACACACCCGCAGCAGGAACTCACAGTCAGCTTGTTGGGGTTCACACTCACTGCCTTTGGCTCTGAGGCTCTTCCTAATTCCCTCTTCAATCAGTCTCACTGATACTTTAATTTATTAATTCCAGCTAGCTACAAAAACAGAGGACTGCTGCAGACAGAGAGACTGATGCCTATGGCTGCCAGAGCCAGGATGGGGGGGGGACCGGTGGCCGCCCCATTACCCAGCCCGGGGGTGGGTGTCCATCACCAGGACCAGGATGCAGGAGCCGGGAGCAGGGAAAGGCACTGTAGGAGGGGATGGATCAGCACATTTTGCCTCTGCAGTCCTACTGGTGCCCAGAGCATCCCCTGGAGCCTGCCCGCGGGGGCTGGGGCTGGGCAAGCAGCACGCTGGGAGGGGGGCAAGGGTTCCCAGCCCCGCTGATGAGAACTCCAAATGCAGTCGGTGGGCTGCTCTCCACAGGCAGCTCTCTGCCGCGAAGGCAGCCAGGTCCATTTTAATCATTTCCAGATTTGTGTGGGAGGTCAGGGCCCTGGGGTGCTGCTCCATGTCAGTTTTATAAACACGGCAGTTTTTCCAGATGGTCTCTGGCTCCAGCCTGGCTAGCAGGTTGATTGGGCCAGACCAAAATAACAACAGGTGGAGAACAGGCCATGACTGCCTGACGCTATCTCCTCTTTCCATCTATTCCCCAAATGATTTTTTTTTTCCTTCCCAGAAAACAATTAAGCTTTGCCGGGGCTGGGGTGGGTGCAGCCACCAGGCTGTGAGCTGAGGTCCCACACCTTTGCTACATGTGTGAGATTGGCATCTTCCTGAGCGTGCTGAGCTGGGCTGGTCCCCCTGCTTGCTGCTGGCAGGGCCATCACTGAGCTCCCAGGACCTCATCAGCTCACAGCCAGAGAATTTTTCCTCCATCCTCTGGGGGGGCAGCTGAGTCAGCAGATCAATTGCATACCGCAGCCTCTTTCACACCCTCCTCTCCCCACACCCCCATTTATTCTTCTGAGTTTTACACTGAGGTGCATTTCTTTATCTTTTTTATTAACTCCTAAGGGAATATAGTGCCAGCCAAGCAGGGTGGCAGCATGGGGCCTGCACCCCAGTGCAGAGGTAGCCCAGTATCCCAGGGATGGCCGGGGTCCTTGGTGCTTTCCTAACACAGAGCTGCTCCACCAGCACAAATCCAGGCCAGCTCCATCCCCTCCAGCCACCACAGAACGTGGCTGTGCTCCTGAATGGATGCTCAGCACCCCAGGTCTGAGAAGCCAAAGAGCACAGATCCAGCCTTGCCTTGGCTGAGGGGCCCAGCCTTGGTGTGAGGGCAGCACCTTGGTTTCCTTGGCTGTGGCCACCCGACTGCAGGCAGCACTCCCTGCAGCAGAGCTCATGGCATGGAGATATCTCTGAGCAGAGACCCAAATGGATGGAAAAGCCACAGTGGTGCACTGCAGACAAACTGAATTGCTTTCTGCATAGAGGGCTCTTTCACATTTCCCACTTGCCTTTGAGTTAATGCCTCTCCGGGGGCTAAATCTTCCCATACAGGAGATGAAGTTTTGGCCAGAGATTATAAACTGATTGTGGGTGTAAATAAAAAAATTGCATACGTAGCACTGCTGCAAGCCAAGCCCAGCACATGTCCCTCCCTGCATCTGCTCGTGCTTGCTGTGAGCTACTCGCCCCGCGAGCACCTGCACGTGCACGGGACTGAGCTGAGAACAGAGCAAGGAAGAGAAAGAGGGAGGTTTCCCTGGGCCCTGCTCAGAGGGAGGTTTCCAAGGACCAAGGGGAGGTGGCCCACCATCCCCTTTGTCCCCACAGTGCAGCCACCCCTCCTTGTCTCCCCCTTCAACATCCCAAACCCGTGGCAGCATCCCCTCCTCACTTGGCAGCAACAATTTGGCATCGTGCATCTGTATTTCCAAAACGCAGGCCAAAGCTTAATTAGCCCAGAGCTGTCAGGGTTTGCAGAGCTGACACTGACACCTTTCCTCAGCCTGCCCTGATTTCTTCCATAGAAAACGCCCTGCTCTTGCTCCCATGCACCAGCTCCCAGAGAACTGCATGTCCCACCCTGCTTATTACACGATCCTGAAGTAAATCTGCACAGCTTGCTCACCACACTGCAATTCAGCATTTCAGTGCAATTTCATTTGTGGACGTTAATACCAAAGAGGCTTTCCCCCTGTGACCAACACAAGGCACCCACAGGTGAAGGAATCCAGCACCAAACCCAGCCCAGCAGCCAAGATGTACATTTGCTAGGGATGTGGCTTGTTCTTGTGGGTTTTTTTTTTGTGTGTTTGTGTCACAGTGTGGCTGTGACAGCAGTACTGGGAGCAGAGGCTCCTCAGCAGCCAGGTTCTGCAGCCTGCGTGGCAATGGGTGTGCAACCAGAAGCTGTGGGTGCACCCAGAAGCTCCCAGCCCCCTCCCAGCCCACCTCGTCTGCTCTGGTATGAAAGTGAGGGGTTAGAAATTATGAACCCTGTTCCTACCACCTCCTAAAATGGAAGTGGTGAGCACAGGGCAGTGGGTCTGGACAGCTTTACTCTGCAGGCAGGTAGGCAGTGACTCTGGAAACCCTCTGTGCTGTGGGAAAGAGCAGCAGGGGCTCGCTTCCCCCAGCTCTTTGTTTAGGAATCCCATTTCTGCCATGTTTAAATATGCCCTAATCCTACAAACACTTCCCCTCCAGGAGAAGGAACAGGCCTGGCACTGTTTTTTTCTCTGCAGCTCTCTGCACACACCTGAAACCTCAGGACAGTAAAGAACAACTTGGCTCTGCTATGGCTCCTTTTCCCCTTGAATCTTACCATCCTCCTCAGAGCTTGGTAGTGTTATCAGCCCCACTCACAGGTGGAAATCTGGAGTTAGGATGCAGAGATGGAGGAATCCTGGTTTCAGGGCCTCTGAAGCACTGTCACAGCATGATGCAAGGTGCTGATCCAGTGCTAATGTGTTCCACCCAAGCAAATATATTCAAAACTTTTTGACTGGTTAATTTTGCCCATCTGGCTTTTTGACATCTCCCATCTCACCCACTTGTGCCATGCCATTCCTGCCCAGTCCCCACTGCCTGCAAAAGGGGATAAAAACCCTTGCAACAGCACTGAGAGCAGCCCAATACAGATCTCTGCACCTCAAGAAGGCAGGAGCTCTGGCACATGTCCTCTTGGTCCACACCTCTGCAGTGTGCAAGGCTGCCCAGATTTCAGGAGCCCATAACAATTTATTCTCTTATTGGCACTAATGACTTTCTGCATCCCAGAAAGTGCTCTGGCAAATGCTGTATTTTCAGGCATAAGGGAATTGTTTGTATAACATCATCGAGTTTCTTTGGAGGATTTGGGAGGTCAATAAATCAAGTAATGGGGCAGGCTACAGCCAACACTACAGGAGTTCTAATCGGAACTTTCTCCAGGGAATCTTTCTCCAGAACAGCACTGGGTGGAAATTGCATCACTTGGGGAAAAGTAATGGAGAGGAAAAAAACCCCAAATTGTGCATTTTTAACAGTGATATTGGATAGAAAGGGACCCCGAGGCTGTGCTGAGCCAGGAGCAGCTCAGGCTGCCTGTCAGTGCTGCTCTCACTGTCTGGCATGGGGACAGGGACCACTGAGCATGGCAGCACTTGTGACCTGACCCAGAATTGGACCCATAAAGGTTCATTTTTGTGCCTTCATGAGCACTCATGTTTGGTCCTGTTGTTTCAGGCGCAGGATATGCTCCAAAAGAGCAGTGTCTTTAAGTGGGTAGTTTCTGGACAGTCTCTCTCCCTGGCACCCCCTTTTTATTACTGTTTATGAAGGCAGTGTGTTTCTAAAATTAATGCAGTAAAAGTGCACATATAAGTACTCAGGGGTTGGAAATGGGCTTAAACATCAGCAGACGTATTTGGAAGTGCCAGGATGGAAAAATGTCTCTGAGCACCATGTGGCCCTCCTGCTGCAGGAGCAGAGGGATTGCTCCTGCACCCTCAGCCGAGTCGGGAGGCTGTGTTATTGCAGCTGCTGGGGGGGAACATCTCCACCTACACACAGCACTCACGTGCACATGCAGCACTGCACACCCCCGTGCAGGCCATGCGTGTTCCCTGACACGTTACCTGCACACACCTGTGCCCACACCCTGCCTGGCACAAGGAGCTCCGCGCGTGTGTCCGTACGAGCGTGCAAACCTATGGATGTCTCTGTGTGCATCTGTGAGCATCTCCTGCCTTCGCTCAGCGCCAGGGGCAGGAAACAAAGGCTGGGATCCCTGTGGATGAGAGGGGAGGCAGAGGAAGGGCAGGAGCAGCCCACACACCGAGCCACCCGTGGCCTGCCCCACCACCCCGTGTTCCCAGGCTGCTTCCCAGAGGCGCGGGCGAGAGCCCCTTATTGCCTGCACCTGGCTGCTATTAAGTATTCAATCAAAAAGGGATCACAAGCCAGATATAACTAATTCAGAGGAACTTTTTTACACAACAAGCTCCTTTCAGTTTGCTTGTTTGGTTTTATATCTAAAGCTTGCTCCGGCGGGTTTGAAAATGAGCAGGGCTCTTGGCTGCTGCAGATAGCGGGGGGGACACGCCACGTTTCCAGCAGATGGAGGTGGGAGTTCTCCTTTGGTGTTTTAAAAATAGCACTACAAAGAGCAGTGGGCTGGGATGCTGGTGATATTTGGAGGGGGTGAAGCTGCTGGGCCGTGCCCCAGGCCAGTCTGGAAGGTGTCCCCCAGAGCTGGTCTCTGAGTCCTCTGTTCTCTGCCTTCCACCACAGTGAGGATCTGGGGCTGCCTGGGTCTCTCCCAGGATGCTGAAGAAGAGCTGTGCTCTTGCCCTCAGCAAGGCTCAACTGTGACCTTCTCTGGGACCCTTCCCAAAATCACACCCCAATTGGGCAGACCATGAGGTGGAGGTGGCTCTCAGCTCACAGTGGAGGCTCTCTCAGCCCTGAGAAAAGTCCCACCTCTCATGGGCATGGCAGGAGGCTGATGAACACTCCCTGTGCTGAGCTGTCCCAAAGCAGGAGGAATCTCACAAGACATCTGGGGACGAGGCTGTGACCCCCCCATGCCATCCCTGGGCCCTCAGCAAACAGTGGGCAGATGGCAGAACTGGCCTCAAACATTTCCCACCTGATGGCTTTGACCATATTTCAACAAGGAGCTTGAAATGTCATCAATCATTTGTGACACTTCCTTCCTCTATGGCTAAAGAGTCCTGTTGTCTTCTTTTTTTTTATCATTAACTACAAAAAATTGACATTAAAAGGTTCCTTTCCTTCCAGCTTCACAGAAGCTCCTCCACATACTCCTTTAAGTTCCCTTCCTAAGGGCAGGTACTTTTACTGAAATGCAAAAAATGAAGGGAATGACAATAATAATCACACGTGTCCTGTAGATGCTGCCTGCAAAGCCTCCAGGGGTGCAAGTGCCTTAACCCCAGCAGACCCATATGGGGAGCAAGCACCAGGGTCCCCACACCAGCACACCTCCAGCTTGGCTCAGTGCCAGGAACACGTCATGCCTGATCTGTCCTGGTCACCTACCTTGAGATCAGAGCGTGGCCACGTGGCTCTGGAAGTGACAGAGCCATTCCCTCAATTTCATACCATCTACATGAAGTAAATCACCAGCTTCCTCCTCATTTCATCCCTCCCCTAGAAGAAATCAGCAGGAGAAACTCACTCAGTGTGTGGGTGTCTGGGGATTTACACAAGCAGTGGGCAGAAACCAAAGGTTTCCTTCAGCTCAGAGGCTTCCCATCCCACCAGCCCCTGGGAATCCTGTCCAGTGCCTGCTCATGGAGACCACAGACAAGGCACTCCCCAAGGAGCCCCTCTGCACATGGCCACGCTCGGATGTCGGCTGCGACACGCTGGCTGCTCGGGGAAGCCTCCAAGGAGGTTTTAATTTAATGCTGGCGCTTATCCTGGGAAGAATTTCCCAAGTAGGTGGAAATTCATGAACTGCATAACATGGGGAGAAAGGAGGGGTGGGGAAGGCATTATCCTTCCACACTAATATTCCTTCTGTTAGGGACGATTTTGACTATTTATCCCCAAGACACTGATATTCCTCTTTCCTGGGAATTCTAACTGTTTCAGGAACTTGGCCAGTGTTTGCATGTTATTTACACGGGCTTTGTGGTTCCCTTGCTGCCTGGCTTGTGTTGATCGGGGGACCCGAAGGACCGCAGGGGCTTTTTGGGCTGGGCTCAGGCTTGGGCTCAGCTCCGGGACAGGAGGGAGCTGTCTGCCCAGCCGGTTTGTTTTCACTCAGGATCACACTCTCTGCTTGTCTCGGTGGCTCCTGACAGCTCAATATCTCTCCTCCCCTGGGAGGACTGAGGCCATGTCTTTACTGGAGGTGTCCCCAGGAAGCTCAGCATCACCATGCCAGCAGCTGGGGGACCCGCAGTCCCTCTGGCACCCCTCACTCAGCAGTCCCCTCCCGGCTCCATGGGATGATGCTGGCTGGCAGCATCCCCTCTCACTGGCCCCAGCTTCTGATGGAGGGAATTAAGGGGTGGATTTGGCTGGGAAAAGCCCCCAGCTTGCTCTCACAGGGAAAGGGAGGAAGGCAGATGTAAAACTTTGTCCTAGGAAGGACATTAAAGACCTTGCCCTGGAGAAGCACCACGACATTGGGTTGTGGCCAACATGACTAAGCCTCCTCTTCCTCTCTCCTCACCCCTCTGTCTGCAATGTCAGGGCTTTTTAAAAAGCACCTTTAGTTTTGCAATTCCTTTTGCTCAGAGCCCCATTACTCAGGCTGAGCTGTCCCTGTTTCCTCATGCAGTGCTGCATCCCCTGCCTGATAAGATAAGCTCCCCAAAGAAAGGTTTTTGGGACCCTGACTCACTGGAGAAACTTTTTCTGCAGGGCATTTGTACAGCCTCTAACACACTTAACTATTTGATGGGCTTATCACTGAAATTCAACTGCTCATCTCTGCTCACTGGAGGACAGCCCTTATCCAGGAGCAAGGTCATCCCAATCAGGAGGCAAGCGTGGAGCCTCGCCCTATCTGCACACCTCCCACCTCTGTACATATTCACAGATCTTTCTCAGTCCCTAAAACCCTCCTGCCCAGGCCCCCTGCAGGGACTCTCCCAGTACCACTGGTGCTGGAGCACTGCTTAGCTCAGGCTCTGGATGGAGGCCCTGTGCCCACTGACAGCCCCCCAGCCCTCCCTAGGCAGCACCAAGGGTGTCCTGGGAATTCCAGGCTGCAGTTCCTAATTTATGGCCAGGATCTGGGCTCAGGTTATTGCTCCTGCTGCTTCTGTCACACAGCAATAAACCCCTCCCAAAGAGAAGCAGCTCTAGGTCTTGATCCAAGTGATCAGGGACCCCCCAAGAGACAGCAGCACCAGACCCCCAACATTTGCA
This sequence comes from Heliangelus exortis, assembly GCF_036169615.1. Lineage (NCBI taxonomy): Eukaryota > Metazoa > Chordata > Aves > Apodiformes > Trochilidae > Heliangelus > Heliangelus exortis. Next base: position 9,100,991 of record NC_092437.1, on the reverse strand, counting down.
TGGTTGACTTCCTGGAGAAAGCACCAGAGGTTTTCTTTTCCAGGTACATTAATTGCTCACCCTGAACATTGCAGCTCTGGGAGCTCTGATCACATCATCAGGGTTGCAGACACAGCTGATAGGGGGTGGAGGCAGAAATCCTCTTTCATGGGCAATAAACCCACCCCAGGTTTGGGAGCGGTTCCTGACCATGCTCGGCTCTCGATTCGCTGGGCACTGCTAAGACAGAAGAAGATTAAAGGATGCTTCCCACCAGTACCCAAACCCCACACCCCAGGATTCCCCAGCTCTGGCCCCAGAGCCCCCACAGCAGTGGCCCCACTGGGGTGATGAGCGGGGCTGTGGGTGCAGCCCGCACCCAGCCGTGGCCCCGGAGGACCCAGCAGGTTAATGTGCAGGTCTGGAAGCCCCCAACAACTGCAAATGATCAACCCCAGGGGGAATTTTTTTTTTTTTTTTTTTTTTTTCCCCTCAGCTCTGGAGTCAATTGTCAGCCCCACATTTAAAGACACCCTTGTCGGCAGGCTGGCTATGCTTTTCTGCTTTGGAGGAATTCCTCTAAAACAATAATAGTGACATTGTTCCTCACTTTGCTGGCGGTTTTATAGGGCTCACGTTGGAGAAAGGTGACCATGGCTGCCTTTTGGCCACATGTGTTTACACAAGGAAATGCATGTGGGTTTTGGGGTGGCGCCTGGAGTCAGCAGCCGCTCTCTGTACTCCTGACCCTTACAGAGCTGCTTTCTTGCTTCTGGGTACGTTTACTGCACTCCAGATGTGAGCTGGCTCCAGCAAGGCTGCGGAGCGCCAGGGATCTGGCATCCCCAGACTCATCAGTCCGTGGGGTAGAATGCCATGGTGGTTGTTTTAAAAGCTGTAATGCGTCTTGGTAACACATCATGATTTATTCAGCCCTTGTTTGACAGGGAGCCTTTATCAAAAGCCGATGCAAAGCCCGGCTACACCGGGCTCCGGGTGGCTGGGAGCTGCTCCTGCCCAAGGGATGGGGTTTTTGGAAATGTTTTGGGGCACAGCTCCAGGAGAGGTGGGTCCCCAGCTCTGCTGTGCCTCCCTGGGGGGCTGGGCTGCATCTGGGGACACCTGTGCTGTGGGGTGACTGAGCTGCTGTGGGGATGCACCATGAAGGGTGGGCAAAGGGTGGGTGTCCCTGCAGGAGTGGGGTGCCAGGGGGCAGCAGGGTGGGGGGGGTGGCTGTGGAGGTGACAGTCCCAGGTGCCACCCCTTCACCTGGCAGAGCCCGGGCTCGTTGCTTACTTGCTCCACACAGAAGAGTCACTGGAAGGAGAGGAAAGAAGTGAAAATGGAGTTTGGGGAAAACCAGGGTGAAACTGGAGCAGAGTGTGGGCAGCCAGGGAGCCCTTGGGGAGACAGAGCAAGAGCAGGGCTGGGCAGTCCCTGCCCACCTGCAGCTCCCATCACCCCACCAGCTGCTCTGTAGCTGAAACCCCATGCTTTGTTTCATTTTCTGCCCTTTAACAGAATAAACCACAAAACACAGTTCCAGGGGCAAAGGGGGATGGTCTCAACCTGAGGGCAGGTTGCTGCTGGCCCTGGCAGGCAGCCCAGGGAGAGCAAACACTGCCATGGGGCACCCAGCAAGTTTTGGGGTCAGCAGCCCAAGAAGGGGCTGCTGGGCCCTGCCTGGCACAGCTCCCCCCTCCCACAGCCCTGCTCAGTGCCTCAGAGGGGCTCTTCTCATGGGTACTTGGGGACGAAGGACACTTTAGCCCTGGATTAGTAATGAGCCTCTGGTTTAGGGATATTTATTTGCTTTCTATCATAATGGGGGAAAAAAATGAAATGGCAGATAGAAAAGGAAGGAAAAAAACACCAATCTGGGTCAGGATCTCACACTGGCTAGTTCACTTCACAGTTTAAGTAAATAGTTCTCATCCCAAAACCCTTCAGGGTCATATAAATGTGCCTCTTCGCATGGAAGAGACTATTTTGATAGTAGCTGGGTGCCTGATGAATTTGCAACTTTCCCAAACTGTCGGTGTCTAGAATGTGACTTGGTTTTTCACAGTGAGATATAAAATCCTATCAATTAATCTAACTTTTATTGCACCTCTGGGGCATGAACGTGATGTTATTTAAACAAATGGTTCCCATTACCTTCAATTATTTTATAAATGTTTTTCAGTGATTTATAGGCTTCTATTAAATGGACAATATACTTCTGTGCTCCTCGAGGGGGTAAACAGTAATCTAAGGGCTGGGGCTTGCTGATCTTTTTTTTTCTTTTTCTCCTTCCTTTTCCACATGCATAAGAGGCTGCCATTTAATTAGCAGGGAGGTGGGGAAGAGCCCAGCCAGACGCCCTGCTGACGGCTGCCTTCCCCAGAGCCTGGTCCCCTGCGGCCAGGGGGCAGCTCCCTGTGCTGACACCCCATTTCCACCCCCCCAAGGGTGCTGCTCCTCCTTGCTCACCCATCCGGGCCCCCCTAGAACATCTCCTGGTTTTCCTCTCCAAATACCCTCGTGCTGGGACAGGTCTAAGTAGGGGGGGGGGGGTTATTCTTAATTTTCTCCAGCATCTTTGCCCACCAGCAGTACTTGCACAGTGTGTGAAAGGGCTGCAGCCAACTCCAGCAGGGCTTCTGGGGTTTGGTAGGATTGTTCTGCAGTGTGTGAATGATACAGCTCTGCTTCTGCTGGGGAAGAGATGGGAGGAAATTATTATTTTGCTCCACTTTCATATGATTGAAGGCATTTCTCTTGCTTGGGGTATCTCCCTGACTCCTTGCTGCGGGGACACATGGTGCTGCCCCTTCCCCTTCGTAGCCCCAGGGGACCCCTGAGCCCCCACAAAGCGAAACCTCCCCTGGGCCAGGGGACAACAGATGGGTTTTTGCAAACCCAGGCCCTGCTGCCAGCCTTGTGATTCCAGTCTGGGTTTCGGGGGAGGCCAGGGAGGGTCAGAGCAGCAGGACCAGCAGGACCATGCAGGGGTGGGGATGGTGCAGAGAGCACTTATCTCAGCGGGGGTCACGCCGGGACGTGGTTTCTGGAGCAGTGACCCCGGCTGCCACCCCGGCACAGGACCCCATCCATCTCCCTGCCACAGCTCTCCCCTGCTAACCCTCAGCACCACACGCTGACAGACAGGAGGGCAATTAAGCCCTCGCTGAACTAATTCACTTGAGCCTGTCTACATTTCAAACAGCTCTGCAGATAGGCTCTGTTTACAGAGCCTGCCGCCGTTTATTATTTTTCAGGGGGGTGATGCACAGCTCGGGGAGGGGAGATGTCATTTGGGGAAGATAAATAGGGCAGAAGACCCCGTAAAGGCAGAGGGCTGAGAGTGGCCCCGCGTGGCCTTGGGACAGGGCAGCTCTGCAGAGAGGATTTTTCAGCTCCCAGCTCTGGCTGAGGATGTGCAAAGCTCAGTGCATACCCCAGGCTGCTCCCAGCCATACCAAGAGGTACTTGGACAAGCTCTATCTCTGCTAACCAGGGTGATGTTAATTTATAGGTGATGCTCTGGCACAGCAGGGCCCCAACTCCATGCACTCTCTTCCTCCCTGTCACTGCAGTGACAGGTCGTGGGGGTGCCCCACAGTTCCCTCCCCATCAGGATCCAGCACCTCTTCACCAGCCACAGCGCTGGGGACACCACTGAACATCACCACCCTCTGTCCCCTGCGTCCTGCCAGGTGCAAGACATGACATCCCTCCCCAGAATGGCCAGAGAGGCCCAGCTGGATGCTGAGGCAGGGGACAGTGAGGTGTGAACACAGGTCCCCTCTGCTGTGCCCCCGAGAGGGGTGCCAGGGCTGAGGGAGTACAGGAGCAGGGGAAACCCCTATGGGAGAGCTGGCAGCTTGAGGGAAGTGGCTTTCTCAAGAGAAGGTTTGGGGAACCCTACAGTGGCACAGCCAAGGAGTTGTCATCCCCCACACCCCTCTGCAGGGGGGTCACAGGGTTTGTCCAGGGGGGCTGCTACGGGGGGAGAGGAGGGGGCAGCACCACAAACAGGCAGGGGAGCCTGGAGTCATCCCAGTAGGACTGGGACACCATGAGAGGTGGTGCCTGTCCAAAGCCCCTGGGGGTTCCAACATGAGCCCCAGCACCCAAGTGCTCAGCCCTCCCTACCAAGCCAAACCCTTTGCCACCCCAGGGCCGTGCCAGGGTGGTCCCACCATGTCCATCCTCTGCTTCTCCAAAACCAAATCCTTGTTTTCCCAAAAGGCAGATGCCTGTCTCTGACCCTGGGCAGCATTTTTCCAGCAGCCAGCCCTGGATTCCTGCCTTGAACGACACGAGGAGCCTGCCTTGGCTGCTGGCAGAGCCACCCCATTATTTTTCTTGGCAAACAACAACTCCCTCGAAGTTGTTACACCATTGAAAATAGCTAACAAGGTTTTACTTAATTAAACTGTGGGAGGCCTCACAATGCCCATAGTCACTTTTTCCTTTTGCCTTGCACTGCTGCAGCATCCCCAGTGGGAATTACCCAGCCCCTCCTGGGACAGGGCATGCACTAAGGGGGAGGCCGGGAAGGCACAGATAAATAATAGCAATAAATAATAATAAAAAAAATCTTTACCTATCCCCTTGTCTTTGCTTAAATCGGGTCATGTCTGGAAGACAAAAACATTGCTTGGAAGCCAGGGTTTGGAGTGATACAAAGAGGAGTGTTGTGTAAAGAGCCTGGCCAGGAGTCAGAGCAGTGAAGTGATCACTATCCGGGGCTGTTTGCACAGCAGTGACTCTGAAATCCCATTTCATTGCAGCAGCACAGAGTCTTCATCAGGTTTCTACAGATTTCAGCTTGGGTCTATTTTTCACTGCAAGATTATGAAAAACACTTCGACCTGAAACAGTCTCATTGTGTCTACATGTTTGCTATTTATTATTATAAACAAGGGTGTCAGGGCCATTAAAAATAAATGGAAATGGGTAAAAACCGAGCAAGAAACACAAGGAAACTGAATGACTGAAAACACCCATCCCAGCATCCAGGCCTGGTAATTCCAGCTTGCAGGAGTGCCTTCTGGGCTAGAGAGAGGGAAAAATAACCTCTTACTTACTTTTCAAACTGAATCCTCCTCCCAGCTGCGGACACCAAGCTCCAGGGAATGGGAAGAAGAAGGGCTCCAGCTCCCAGCCCAAGGTCTGACTGTTCCTGGGTTCCAACCAGGATGAGTGCTGGGCCATGATCACTCCCACCAAGTGATGCAGGTGCAGGGCCTCACAGGCTCATCACTCACTGCAAACCAGCTGACCACCGAGCAAGAGTCATCACATTTTGTGTGCTCATGAGGGCATTTCCACCAGCTGATCAGAGCCAGGTGAGCAGTTTCTGCAGCAAAGCTCTGCAGTGGGGTTTGGCAGAGCAAGAAATGAATGGGTGAAACCAACACCAGAAACCTGCTGTCACCTCTCAAAGGGTTATGGGGGTAGCACCTCCACACCTGGTGGCAGGAGCCATCCAGGGAGCAGATCCCAAGGTGCTGCTCTCCCCATTCCTCCTGGAGCACTGGGATGCATGGTGGGAATGGGCACAGGGTGCAGGATTATAGCATTAAAGAAAAAGAGCACAAAAATCTTTGGTTACATCTGAACTATAGGAGCTGCAGACCTGGCTAAGGATGCTGCTAGGGCAGCAGCAGGAACACCCAGGAGTTCAGCAGCTGGGAATGGGCTGCTTCATGACACCTCTCATGACACTCTGCTCAGAGCACTTCAATTACTCAACATTCCTAAAAATATTACATAAACAAACAGAGAAGATACATTTTTGGTCTTGTAGACACAGGGACATTGTCAAAAATATAGGTGTTATTGGACAGAAAGGCTAAAAAATTGTGCTCGTGGCATTAAGTTAGAATTGGTCCCCAAAGCAGGACCTCTCAGCTCCTACATGGGCACAACTTACAGTGAAGTGTCTGGTAAGTTCAGGCTCCCCTGCATACAGGGGCAGTTCTCCTGCTTCCAGGAAGGATGGGCTGGCCCACAGCACCCCTCCACTCTGGCAGTCTGCCCATCCCTTGGCATCCCTGCTGGAGCCTGCTCAGGGCTGGGGATGAGCTCCCCCCCCCCCCTTCTCACTGCTTTTCTCAGAGCAAGAGCTCCCCAGTGGGTAGGAGCAGTTGGTCAGCACATCACCCACCTCCACCCACCTTTCACTGGAGGTTACTGGTGAGAGGATTAAGGGGCTGGAGGTGCTGCTCAGCAGGGAAGGGACACCCAAAAGCCGAGGCCCCCCATGTTCCAGTCTGGTGCCTTGCTGATGGTGGGACAGATGAGATGCAGGCAATGAACAGCAGGAGCTGGGGCAGATGATCTCAGCACTGCTGCTCCTACCAGCTCATCTGATAATCTCATTAAAAACATCACTTGATGATTTTTCCCTTCCATAAACCCAGGGCAGTTCACACCCACCACAGCAGCCGCCCCCATCCTCTGCCAGTGACCTCCTGGAGCTGCTCTCCCATCTGCAGCCTGGCACCAGGACTGCACCACTCTGTGCCATGGAGTCCACACCTAAAAGATGGTTGTACCTCAAACATGGTTGTACCTCAAAGAGTGTTTGACTTTTTCCAGTGCCAAAGAGAATCAATTCAGCAACAGGGCATGCAGCAGGGTCAGACTGCCTGGTACAGGAGCTCTGCCCTGATGACCACTGCTGTTGTAAAGCAAGTTGAGGATGTTTTTAGAAGCAGCAGGCCAGCCTGGGTTGTGTGTCCTTTGGGTGGTCTCCATGAAGAAAACTGGGATGGTCTTTGCAAGGAGTAAGAAATCCACACCTTGATGCAGCTGAATACTTCTTAATAATAAAGAGGGTGCTAAAAACCCCTTCCCACACTGCTGCTTGTCAGGACACGGGACAGACACATGCCTTCACCGAGGCAACAAGAGGAATCTTTGCTTTGTCATGGCTGGTTTCATTATTTTGAAAGTTTCATCCAATTTGCAACTTTACAGTCCCTCTTGTTTGGGTTCCCTTCTAACCAGCACATGCAGCTGGCAGACCTGCACTGCACTGAGCCAGAGGAGCAGCACAGCAGAGCAATCCTGCAGCCCATGTCCAGGTGACCTGAGCTGGCAGCAGGGTGAGCAGGGCAGCACCCAACACCCAGTGCTGCACTGAGCACCCACCAGCCACAACTCAGCTTCTGGGCCAAGCCAGGAAACCTCCCGTGGCACAACCAACCCCCTGCCCTGGGCTTGGGGCCTGGCATGGTGACACAGTGCAGCAGGAGCTGCCCATGGGAAGGTCACCAGCAGCACGGGAATGGAGAAGAAGAAGAAAAACAGCAAACTCTAGTCTTGGGCTTTCAATTACAAAAAGTATGATCGAGTCATTTCAGCCATAAACCTGAAAAACTGTGGGTTACAATAGCATGTTTCTGCCTTACAGAATTTCATTGCTTGCAAACAGAGATAAGAGATCTGAACCACAGCAAACAAAGTGACAGGACGTCACCTTACTCTCAGAAGCTGGTTTAAAACTCTAATATCCCAAGCGTTTTTACTATTATTATTATTACAGGTAATTCTACACCCCAAGTAAGAAGGCCACAAGGCTATCAGATGGGTTCAGCCTGCAGATGACAAACAGGATGTGTGAACAGCCCAAAGCCTGGCAGGGAGAGGCAGGGCTGCAGGAGCAGAGGGCACTGAGCAGAGCCACTGATGGGAATGCTGCCCATCCCAGGGGAACACTGCCCATCCCAGGGGAACACAACCTGTTAAGGCCCTTTTGCCCACAGCTCCGCAGCGACAGGAAGGATTTTGACAAGCAAGAAGCAAAGGCTGCCTTGGGCTTCTCAGGTTAGTCAGTAAATGAAGTTATGCTCCCCAGTTTCTGGAGTTCCTGTTATGCACCCATGCTGGGACACTGGGAAGCTCATGGATGGCAATGGGAATATTTCAGCAGAAGAACGACACAATAAAACTCATTCTGTTTTTTTCCTTTATGTAATAATTAAAAACATGGCTCTACACGCTGGATTTAATAAAATCTTCCTTTGGGCAGGCCTGCACAAGCCAAAACCAAGATTAAAACGAGTGGACAGTGACCCTTCAGAAGAAGGGACGCTGAAAGCGTTTTTGTTTTACTTGCGGGGCGAGGGGAGGGGAAGGGACACAGGACCCGGGACTGTTTTGCTGGGAAGCATGACGACATCCAGGGAAGGAAGGGAACACTCTCAGCCTTCTGGCCTAAATTATCTGCTAACACAAATAATCAAATTCCAGGGACCACACTGCTCTGGCGCCACTCAAACAAGGGGGAGGCCTGGCCCCAGCACTGCAGGAGCAGGTGGCAGCCCGCGTCTGACCCGCTCAGGATTTCAAGTGTGATACACAAAATACTGATGCTCTCTGAGGAAGCCAGCACTGCTCACAGTATCGTGGGAAGTTTTTAATGGCTCACTCAAGGCAAGGCCTCTAAAATGTTTATATTAATACTTACATGTTGGACAGCCACTCATTTGGTCTCAGCTGGAAACCAGTCCAAACAGCTGAGAAACATCTGGCTGCTAACCTTGGACAACATTTAATCTGGTAGCCCAGGGATTTAAGAGGTCTCTTTGGAGGGACAGAAGTTTGGCAGATACCTTACTGAGATCCCTGCTCTGCTGTGCTTGTTTCTCAAGTCCTGCTCACCACTCCAGGATGACACCTACAGCCAGTGTACATCCTGATCCCAGCTACACAGCACCCCAGCCTCCATTATTACAAAATGCTGCAATTAAACTTTACTCCTGATTCCCAGGAATACTCCTGAAAGTGTGTGCTGTGTGTGCTCCCCCTGTCCCTAAGAGGCAGACAGCAGCCCTCGGGTACCCTGCCCCAGCCAGCACAGGCAGGATCAGTGCCACCAGCCCTCCAGCCTTCCCTACACTCCATCCTCCCTCTGCCTGCACTTATTTCCAAGACATAAACACAGATCTGCCCCAGAAAGCCTCCATGAGGCAAAAAAAAAAAAAAAAAAAAAAAATCCTGTTCTCTGTAAATCTGGAGACCACCATCAGCCTAATTATGAACACGTGGTTTTGAAGCAGCTCTATAGAGTGAGGAGAGAGGAAAATGGACTCATCCTTCCTGATGAATATGGCTCAAAAGTTTGCTTCCCTTTCCTTCCCAAATCTCCTGCTTGTTTTTATTTGAAAAGAAATTTCATCATTGGCTATTCTGAAACATTCTTTGGTGAGTGGAGAGGTACTGGAATAATACAACAAAATGATCAAATGTCAAGCCATGGAGAAGGGAAAGGGATTTCTAGACATATTTGACATTTGTTCTCTCCTCCTACTACCCACCAAGGTACCTGTCAGGGCAAAGCCACCAAAAACCTGGCTCAAGAGGCAGAAAATTAGGACTGGACCAACATTTCTGAAAACCCTTCATATGCTTCATTTAAAAGGAGATAAGGATGAAAAGGTGATGAGATACTTTACAAAGTTCTGAGAATCTAGCTTATCTCCTTATCTTCCATGTAGTCTTTTGCTCTTTGCTTTTTTTGCTACAACCAGTGTGGGAAACAGGGGAGAATGTGAAGGCCCAAGCACCAAGAAGGGAGAATGAGGAGGAAGATGCTAAACAGCTAAGATGCTAACAGCTAAAAAAGTCTCTTTCCTAGAGAGGCTGAGCATTCTAGCTCTGGTCCAACAAAGCACTTAAGCATAAACTTAGATTTGACTTCACTGGGGCTCTTCACAGGCTTAAAAGTTAAGCACATTCCCCAGAAATCTGCTACAGCAAGATGAGAGAAAAAGAAGCTACTAAGGGACTGGAATCTTAGTCAACAGCAAGGTTAGCATGATTGTGGAAAACATCCTGGCCAAAGATTAATGCAGTATGATAATTTCCAGAAACGTAGGAAAACTCCAAGTCATCAGAAAAAGCTTCTTAAATGAATACGTATAAAAATTAGATATTAAGAATAGAATTATCAAATACTCTTCACCTTCTTTCAGCTCTAAATAGGCAAAGCCTGAGGCAGACATAGTTACAGGTATGTGCAGAACTGGAACTCCCTTGTTTCAGTGAAAGCTGATGCAAGCTTGAAAAAAATACTGAATTCACTGAGACATTTCTTGATGTAGGAAACACTGTCCTGTAGGTAGAGCACTGACCTCAGACACCTAATGCTCAGTGCCCACAAACTGCAAGGTCAGCCACAAGCAGCAACTCTGGCACGACACCACGAAGGATGGAACCTGGCAAAGGAGGGAGGGCACACACCTCTGAGGGGTTTTGTTTCCTTACAACTGGCAGAACTTCAACCCTCTTCCTCTGCATCACAGCTGCCCAGCAGTGCTGGGGGTGCTCTGGTACCAGGGCTCTGAAGCTGCACTCAGTGTCCCTCTGCCAGGCTCTGCCCAACCCCGCTGGGCACGGCCACGCTCCCGGCTGCTCCTCCTGCTCCTGTCCCGAGATGGCTGAAAGGTGACCCAGGGACAGCACTGGCACCTCAGGGAGCAGCTGAACAGGCTTTGTGGCTTCAGAATTGTAACACTAATGACAGCGGAAGAACTTTAAATGTTAAATCCAAGGCGCTGCAAGAAGCTGTAAGAGTACAGAAGAGGCATATTTAAGCACATACTCCCTACACACAGAGCTTAATTACAACAAAGCAAGAAGCAAACAACAATTTGTCTTTATTAACAATTAAGGTCTCACTGCAGTGCTGGTTTTCCCCTTAGCAAGTTAATGCCTGTTCAATGAAAAAGTGATGATGAACAGGCTTTTAAAATTGAAATTGATTCAGGATAAATATGAAAAGTGGTTCCCATAAGAGGACTTAACATTTAAATTTAGCAGCATTTGCACTTTCCTCAGACACAAGGCTTGTAAAGCTTGCTGGCTCCCTCTACCGTCTTTGTCCTACGAGCTGAGTCAAAACCTCACTCCATACCCAATGAAAGCACTGACAGGTGAGGGCTTTTTATTGGAAGTACAAGGCTGGCTCATTCCTTTCTAGGAAGCAGCCAGGCAACAAAGCAATCTCCTGCTCAAACTACCCCTCCTCCTCTCCGAGTGCTGCCTCAGCCACCTCCAGCAGCTCCAAGAAACAGCATTTATTTCATGGAAAACCCACTTGCTTTATTATCCTTTCACATCCTCCTCTTAAGAGACACTGGTTCAGAGCACAAACTGAGGGTCGGCAGGGATCAGCCTAACACTTTGCCTTTACACTGGCAGAGGAAGGACAAACACAGCTAAGACAGTTTCATTTCCCCACCTCATTTTTGAAGCACTAACAAGCAACCAGGCTGTGGCTGACGGGTCTCTTCCACTACATACTTTGCATACAGAGCCATAACACGTGGATTCAATGGCAGCTGACACTATTTTTCCACGCTGCTCCTTCTTAGCAGAGAGCAGAGCAGCAATGCACTGCAGCACTGACGTGTCCAAGGAGTGCAGTGCCTCGCTGAGAAAATTTTACAGTGAAACCCCTCCACCTTTTCACCTTTTTTGGGTTTTTTTTTTAAAGCACCACCCAACTTCATATGGCAAATGCTGTTGACACATGGCTCTTGGCAGCACAGCCTGGGTCAGGGTGGAATGCTCTAACCTGTCCAAGCTGCAGTGCAAAACAGAGAGCTTCAAGGTTTTAAAACCGCTACTTAAAGTACAAAGGTTGGGGGAGGCCCCAGACATGTGCCAGCCATAATCCTCCCAAGCAGGGCAAGGACACTCTTACAACAGCTCTGAAAAACAGAGATAACCAAGCAGCACACTATGCTCACCAAGCATTGTTCTGATTCCCATGGAACATCTTCCAATTCTAAGCTATTTTAAATAAAAACACACACAGACGATGCTGACAAAGTATCAGTCACATTGTCTTCACAGATACCCTCTGAGCTACCAAAGGATTGAACAGTATTTCAGACTATAATCCAGCAGCAAGTTTCACAAAATTCCACAGAAGATCATTCCCATTCCCAACCCAGGAAGACCCATGTTTCACCATAATGCTGGAGCGAAAGCACGAGCACCTTCTGGCAATCCTCAGGAGTGGATTTATGCTTGGCAAGGCCACAATTTCATAGCCCCATTTTTATCCATATTTGGAGAGAAGGTCAGCTTTTTGCACTTCAATATTTGAGGCAAAACAGGTAACATTTCAGGTTGTGAAGTCCTCCTTGAGCTTGACAGACAGCAAAACGTGCAACTGTACAGGGATTTGGTTTCCTCAGGACTACAGCACACCCAGGTCACTGCAATCACAGGGCCCCTTCAGACAGCACACAGATCTGGAAATTCATTTCAGCAGCTCCTCAGCATCACCTAATGTTGCCAACTGCCAATTCTATGCAAGCCTGAAGTTTAAACTAAAACTAAAGATTTTCCTTGGCACAGCAGCAGCAGCTGGATAAAGACAATTGCCTTTTGCCACCAGTTTATATACTGTAAGCTAATGGTGATCTGCAGGAAGATACTTCCAACAAATCAAGAATTTCATAAGGGATCAACATTCTAAACATAAATACAATTAAAGCCTTCTAATATTAATGCACACTTTTTATTATATTAAAATCAGGCAATGGTCTGATACAATAAAAAGGCTGCTTATGGAATACTGTTAAAGTTTAATTACAGAGGATGTTAAATCCTTACAACTAATATTTTCCTCAAAAGAGTTAATGGAAACATCAATTGTTCATTGACTTGATAGCTGCTGCTTTAAAATGTGTTTATTTTTACTGTTTTCTTTTCTTTTTTCTTTTTTTTTTTTCCTTTTTTTACACAAACACTGAATTTGTCATAAAACTTAGGACACAGTAGGTTGGTTGTACGTAAGCCTGCATCCACATTTCAGCAGTTAGTGGTCCGAAACAGTAAACCAGAAAGGGCAGTGATTTGCCAGGATGCAAAGCCAATTAATGACCTTAATCTGATGTATGCACCACTTCCTCAAAATCTTCACTGAAGAGATTTCTCTTCTAAGATTTACAGAATTCTGATAAAATCTACTACACTGATTTGATTTGTCTGTAGTCATCACATCTTTAGAAGGGCCAAACATAAGTGCAACATTTCATTAATTAACATTCTCGGGTCAATCCAAAGCACCAAAATGCAACTATTTGAGCTGGAGTGGGTGTTCAGAGCCTCCATGGGTAGAGTCTCTCCCCATTAAAGTTTGGCAGCAGCAGATTTCAGCAATCCTGGTAAATTACTGCTCTTTTCACCACGTCAAAAGCCTATCTAACATCAGCCGTGGCCAGCTGGGAGGTGTGGCAGCAGTGCTGGAGGGACAGGGAAAATCCAAGTTTGCTAGCAGAACAGATACTCTTGTTTCCCAGGCTGGTGAAGACTAAATCAGTTGCAAAACCAAAACAATAAGCAGGAGGGAACAGGTCAAGTTATTGCCCCAATGCTTTCCCCTGGTGACCAGGGGTGAGAAGAGTCACGAAGAGGGGCAAAAAGAAAGCAGCACCCCCACTAAAAAGAGGGGGAGAAGGAAGAGATTAAAAGAACTCTGAATCCCTCACCCAAAGCCCATGTCACTGGTGAGGGGGACCAGGAAGAGAAATACAATCTATGCCTTGGCCAAAGGGAAGAAGGAAAGCTTGCCCCAGGTCATCAGGGCATTAAAAAAAAAAATAATAAAAAACCAAAAACAACCACAGTCACATTCAGCCTTTACTAGAGATAGCACAAAGGGAGGGATGACTGAGGTTAGCACACATCCCCATTAGTAGTCCATAAAGCCCAGTGTAGTACTGGAAACAAAAACCTTTGTGTCTACTCTAATAAATAGCCCTGAGCTTCGACTCTATTGCAAAAGACAGAAAAAGAAAAAAAAAACAAAACAGGCCAGACACACAGCAAGGTGATTGTGGGATGTATGCTTTCACAGTTAAGTTAGATGTGCCACACTTGTCTTGACAGTAATAAATTTAAATAGACTTTTCCTGATACCAGAACTTCAGCTATGTGGACAGTGGTTACACGACAGGATTATTTGTTATAGCACAACTTATATTTCAAATGAAAAAAAAAAAAAATTAGTATCATTTACAGTATCTCAAGAAAAACCTCCTTTGAATGGGAACTTCCTTTCCAGTATTTTGAGGTCTACAAGATGCATCTAGAAAATTTACTACTGTGGAAAATGAAGACAGCTTAAATTGAATAAGGGGGGCATGGGGTTTTTTTGTTTCTGTTTGTTTTTTGTTTTTTTTTTTTAATTAATTGCTGTAACATTGTCCTTCAGGTGGCTGAGGAAGTTTCATATTTTCTTTAGACATCATTAGACGCCGAAGCTCTTGCAGAACAACTTTGATACTATAAGAATTCTGCCATTTTGCTAGGACTGATATGGCTCTGGGGTCCACCTAAAATAGACAAAAAGACCATTCCTGTCAGAATCCAGATGCTCAATACACTTGACTCCCCCCCCAACCCCTCCAACTAAAGACCCTGTAAAGAATCTGAACGACAGAAACCAAGGAAAACAAAAGCAAGTGCTTCCTAAGCCTAATAACTTCCCACATGATGCAACTATGTATAAGCTGAAAAAGGGCAGAAAAAGTCATTTCTACATTTTGATTTCAGAACACAGGCAGCTCTTACACTTCCCTCCTACCCCCCTTTTCTTCTCCTCAATGCAAATGGCACCAGCAATAAGTAATTAGTTAAGCAAGTTGCAAGTATAAACAAAGCATTATTTCAAAGTTGCACATGAAAACCAAGTTAAGATGAATAAAAAAAAAACCCAAAAACTTACCACTCCGTTAGAACTATTTACTCCATTCATATTAATTTTTGTTACAAATCTTACAAACGGAGGTGCTTCTGGATACTTAGGCCCACATTCTATTTTAAGGCTGTATATCCTGTTTTCATAAATTGTCTGAGGGGAAAAGAAAAGGGAGGAACAATTACATCAGGCAATTCAATACGCATTTGGTTAAAACAGTGGTTATTTTAGAGACATGCAAAATACCAAATGTAAGGGGAGCCACTTCTATGCTATGTTGGTTACCTCTGTTTTGGGTTCATTTTATAATATTCAGAGTATCAAATGTTACCTCTTCAGACTAATATATTCTATTGGTCTTTTAAGCATCAAAATTTCCTACAAGAAATAAAACTGACATTGCTTCCCATTCACCAATTGAAATTATTTTTTAATTATCATATAGCTCAGATACCTACTTTTCAGCCAACCTTTATACAGCAGCTTAGTTTTATCAGTTTAATAATCAAACACACTACGTTGAAGGTGAAGCCACAGCTTTTGTTTAAGCAACAATCTAAAGTCAGCCTGCCCTAGAACTGCACTTGAAAATTATTCTTTGGTCATAAACCAGTGTGGCAGTTCTGAGGAAGGGGGACACTCAACACTTTGCAAAGTACATCCCAATCCCAGGCAGCATGACTCTGTCTGCACTGCAGTAAAACTCTGCTGATCAGGAATTTTTAACTCAGCAATTAATGAGTACAGGAGAGAGATATATGTAACAAGGCTACATTGATTCATCAATATTTAAAATTAATTGAATGAAAAAAACCAGTTAATGTTATTCTGCATTCTGAGAATGACTGTTTTTGATGTGCTGCTCTGGTGCAGCCTGGCACAGAGCTCCAGCTGAGCAATGCAGGCAGCAGCAACAGGAACAGGACCAGCATGGGGAAGTTAAGGCAGACAAACTGTTCAGATTTAGAGCTTCTGACACAACTTCCTGCACCTTCAACACTGCAGTGGACATGAAACTCATAGGGCAGCAACAACGAGCAAAAATCCAGGCAAAGGTGTGAGCACAGAAGCAGCAGCCAGCAGCTCCTGCTCACTTGTGGCAGCAGAGCAGGATGGCTCCAGCAGGACCTTAAGAACAATTGCCCAGTGTACAAAAACTTCTAAATATAAAACTCTGTGCAGTCCCTTTCAAGGCCTTGTTACGCTCCTGAGCATCTTAATATTTCCCTAATATTAATGAGCTTTTTTATGCAAACCACTACCAAAAATATAAAAACTGACTTCCTGATTCAGCTGCTTCTCATCTGTGCAATGGAGCAGCTGTGAACCAACCTGCAGCCACCTGAAGCGTGACCAGTCACTCCTTCAGCACCTCGCCAGACATTCCTTCAGGTGTCCAGCCAGGGAGGTGACAATCTGAATGCTGTCACAAAGCTTTTTGGGAAAAAAAGTCATCCCTCAGGTCTGCTTGGCCTGCCCAGGTCTCCTGACTGAGTCCTCGAGTGCAGCCCTGAGGTTTGTGCAAGTTTTCAGGGTCTTTGCAAATAACTGCACCACATTAAGGCTCGTGAATGGAGAGCCTCAACCATGCATGTCTACAGCCAATATAAAATATGTGCACATAAAACTGAAGTTTTGACAGTGCCACTGTTTTTAAATAGCTTCTATAAACAAGATTAATCACTGGCTGCAAAACCATCTGCACAAAGTCTGGGAAGGAGAAGCACGTTTCCATGTATGGTAGCAGGGACACTCGGAGTGAATCTCACTGCTCTACAGTTCATTTTTCCTCTCTGGGATGCACAACATAAAATTCTTCCACCTGCTACAAGCATGACTGGTTTTTAACCAGAAGGAAATATAATTTTTGAAGTTGTTTGGGTTTTTTTTTTCCAGAGCCAGAATTCCCACATTCTTTTAAGAAAAAAGAAAAAAAAAAAAAAGAGGTAATAATATAACTGAGTATGAACAGTGCTAAAATCAAGACAGGCACTCAGGAAACAAGCATGAGTGAAAGTTCCCAGACTCTTTCTCAGTACTGTTACTTTCAAGCAATGAAGTCAAAGGAAGTCAAGACACTTTTGGAAAAAATATCTATATTCATCAGTATGTCAGAAAGACAGAAGAAGCACACAAGTAAATCATACTGTGTGACAGTCCTCTGGCCTTGGCTAGCAGTACGATTTTTACAAATTCTATGAATTTTTATCACTGCTAACAAATCAGCACATGCCTGTTTGCACATTTCAGTTTCTATTTAATTTTCTAAATTAGATTTCAAGGTTTTTTCAAGTTTCTTTCCAAGTTTTTCCTTAAATTTTCCATAAGGTATACGCACATCATGAGCTTTCTTCACAGTCTTAATGCAAGCTCATTAACATTCTCCTAGTGTTCTAAAATCAAATGCTGTTCTAGAAAATTACTTGGGTGAATCATAAACAAACAAAATGACCAGCAATGGGGAGATGTTAAGGATAACAGACAAAAAATAAACACCACTTCTAGATGAGGCAGGAAATAATGCATAGGTAATGCAGTTGTAATATAAATTCTTGTACAACCTCATCATGTGTCAGAAAAGACAACTGACAGATTGGGGCACATAAGGCAGTACCATGATTAGACGTCTGAAAAGGTTTCCATATATTAGACTGAGATCACTGGATTTATTGAGAAGTGATACTGAGCTCAAATATAGAAAAGAACATCTACTAATGCATGAAGGAGAATCAGCTGCCTGCACTTCATAGTAAGGGTATTACAGAAACAGGACAGAGATACACAGTGAAACTGGACACAACAGACAAGTTTTGGTTTTATAATATGTGTGTAGATTTAATGCACAATTAAGTCAAGTTCACTATGAGTGTGGAGACCCAAAGTTTAGTAAGGTTTGGGGGAAGAAAGACAGAGAACACAAAGACCAGCAGCATTATAAGAAGCCACTTGGGGAGAGAACATTCAGAGAAGAAATTGAATTAATTAAAAATTGAGTTTCCTGAGTTAGCTGAAACTCTACAAGAGCAAGTCAGTACTGCTGCAATAAAAACCAACCCATAAACTCAACATGGAACAGCAGGACTAGCAGTACTCAACAAAACATCCACATTTTACCTACATTAGCTCCATATGTAATCTCACTAGCCGAAGGATTTAAAACCTTGATGTATTCAAGAGAACAGGATACTAGAATCCTGGAATCTCAAAAGTTATGTCTTAATGAATCTGTAAATATAAAGCAGACATGTGACAGAACTAACCAGGGAAAGGCACTAGGAATATTCCAAATTATAAGCAAAAAGACATAAAGATACATGAAATCCATTATTAGACAGAACTTACAGCTTCCACATGAATCACCTGATAAACCGTTTTCTCCCTCATTTGTGTTTTGTTTTCTGCTTCAGTGGTTAGAGAAGAAAAGGGGGAAGCAAAAACAAAAGTACCAGCATCATTTTAAGATTTAAGTGGATAATCTTACTCTTGGAGGTCCAATAATCATTCCTGTCCATCTTGTAAGTGTCATATCTTCATCATCTTCAAGGCCCCAGCTAACTGTTCCATCACCTACTCCTTTCTGACCTTCTTCAAGTTCTTCCAACAGACGAAAATTACGAGGAACTTTTACTCCTGAGAAGAATCAGAAAAATATTTTGAGTTGAGAAATCTAGTAAAGAATAAAAACAGAATAATTTTCACTGACACTTTTGGTCATTCTGTAGAAGACATTTTTGGTAAAAACATGTAAACATGACTATTTTTCAAGTGACAACATTTCAATACTATGAAAAAGATTTCTCTGTATTTAGCTTGGATTTTACAACCAAAATGAAGGTGTCCACAATTAAACATGCTTGAGGCTTGACAGACCAGATATTAGGGCAGGTAGTAAAATGAAAGGAAACCTCAGGAAACCTCTCCATTTCTGAAATACACTCAGTATAATGGAGCTCTAATTAGCACTTGTCTGCATGATTTATAGTATAAAAACTTAGAAGATCCTACAAAATGACAGCATGAGAGGCTTACATCACTCAACTCACTCAGAGGCTTTAAAAATACCATTCAAAGCAAATAAAACTCTTTCATAACATTAGTAGGTTAATCTGAAGTTAATTTAAGTGGGCTTTGTCAGCAGCAATAGCATCCTTTGTACTTATGACCTTCACCATCAAGGAATTTCAGCACTTCTTAATTGCTGGCACATTTATCCTCAAAACACAGAGCAAAACAGGGATATTTTCACATCTCCATTACATTAATGGAAAACAATAGCATAGAGTTTAGGCGACATATCCAAGGTCACACACTAAATCTATGGAGAAGGAGGATCTTGAACCCAGGACACAGGGGACTTAATTACTCATTCTTCTTCAAGGTATCTGTATCTCAGTCAACACAAAACATAACTGCACTCTAGGCCACTGCTTCTCCTTTGCATTGGGTTTACATTATAAGGTTTAGGTAGCAGAGGGGGCTACAAGGGTGGCTTCTGTGAGAAGCTGCTAGAAGCTTCCCCCATGTCCAACAGAACCAATGCCAGCAGGCTCCAGGACAGAGCTGCTGAGAAGTAGCAGGGAAAAGAATGAAAGGAGGAGAGAAGTAACTCCACAGACACCCAGGGCAGTGAGGAAGGGAGGGAGGAGTGGTTCCAGGTGGCAGAGCAGAGATTTTCCTGCAGCCCGTGGTGAAGACCATGGCAAGGGGGGCTGTGTCCCTGCAGCCCATGGAGGATCTCACACTGGAGCAGGTGGAGGTGCCCAAAGGAGGCTGTGGCCTTGTGGGAAGCTCGTGCTGGAAAGGCTCCCGGCAGGACCTGTGGCTCCAGTCAGAGAGAAGCTGATGGTGGAGCAGGTTTGCTGGCAAGACAAAGGATGACAAAGGGATTGCTTGTGACCCTGTGAGGAACCCACAGCAAACCAGTATTTCCTGAAGGCCTGCACCCCGTGGAACTGACACTGGAGCAGTCAGTGAAGAACCGCAGCCTGTGGGGAGGACTCGTGTTGGAGGAGTTCATGAGGAACTGTCACCAGCAGGAGGGACCCCAGTGT
The DNA here is from genome assembly GCF_036169615.1 of Heliangelus exortis. NCBI lineage: Eukaryota > Metazoa > Chordata > Aves > Apodiformes > Trochilidae > Heliangelus > Heliangelus exortis. The sequence continues at coordinate 9,081,248 of NC_092437.1, read as the reverse complement.
GAGGTGTCCTGAGGAGGAAGGAGTGACACTGTGTGACAAACTGACCACAAAGCCCATTCCTCTGCACCACTGGGGGGGAGGAAAGAGACGATTCAGGAGAGAAGTTGAGACTCGGAAGAAGGTGTTTTAAGATTTATTTTTTATTTTCTCTCTGCCTTTGATTGGTAATTAATTAAATAAATTTTCTCCAAGTTGAGTCTATTTTACCTCTTATGGTAACTGCTGAGTGATCTCCCTGTCCTTATCTTGACCCATGAGCCTTCTCGTTTATTTTCTCTACCTTATGGAGCTGAGCAGGAGAGTGACAATGGCTTTGGTGGGCATCTGGCCTCCAGCCAGGAACAAGCCACCACTTTCTTTGGGGCACCTGTGTGAAGCATATTTCTCTCCATCAGCAACAAAATTATTGCTGGGATATATTTAATACAATTATTTTCATTTGACATACAAAAAGGTTGGATTCTGGGGTTTGGAGTCATGTCCATCCCATCCTACCCCAATAGCACAGTTAACTATTTACCAGCACATAATAACAGAGAATCATAATTAATCTCCCATTTCACTGCTGAAAGAGAACAGGAAATCAGCCTTCCCATGTATAAAGGGGACCCAGTAAACTTCTCAGTCAGAAGCCATTGCTTCCAATTGAGTGGCCAAGGCACCGAACCCTCAGAATGCCAGAGACCATGAAAATCATCTCCCTAACTGCTTGGCAACTTGGAAAATACAGAAGATCTAAGGCACTGCAAAATGTAGCAGTGCTTAAAATCGAGTAACTCTGATAACTTTATATATTAATGACCTAAAGAAACTTAAGTATCAGTGATGATTTTGCCACAAAAACAGAGTTTCTCCTATTTCATTCACTGCAAAGCAAGCATAAAGAAACAACAAAAAAAGCAAATTACTAGAATTAGTTTGTTGGCCAGCTTGATGCACATCTAACACAATCACCTTCAGGAGTATCCTGGGGATAAGTGATTCAGTAACACAGCTGCAGCAACAGTACAAAGAGAAACCCGAATGAGAATGTTAGAAGATGCCAGAGCAGCACCGGTGACACCAAACCAGATGAATGGGGGCTGCTGAGCACAACTCTAACACAGCTCCATGCCAAATCTGCATCTTCAGCTCCCAGCCAGACCGTGCTGTTACCATGGCTGCTGAGTAACACAAATCTTTGGCTGCAAAAGGAAGTGAGTCAGCTGGGGCTGGGGAAGCCATCACCAGAAGATTAACTGAGCCCCAACCCCTTGCTGGTGAGAAGACCCCTTGGGCATCACTATCAATTAATTCCCCTGCACAAAAAGCTCCAGCACTCCCCCTCAGAGTAAATCTGAGAGAAGTGTGTATCTTGTGTACCTTGGGCAGATGAAGGCTTAATATGCAGTTAATATGTTCTGAATCATGACAGATTAGCCACCCCATTTTTAATTATATTCCCAAAGCTCTCCAAGCAGTTGTTAGGGAAGGCAGAGAGCAGCCTAGTTCCAGTGCTGGTGAACAAGAGAAACTGGTGTAGTATGAGCTGAAGAACAAGGTACCACCTTTCCTTAGACACACACTACCTATTGCACAATTTCTGCTGCAGCAGATGCCTGGGAGAGCTGGTGATGAGAGATGGGGAATGACTCAGGGACGAGCCTGAAGGTGCTGTCTGGGCTCCAGCCTTGCCTGTGGGCACCTGGGACAGAAACGGCCAGGGAAGGACAAATAGAAGACAAACAAAAGGTCTTTCTGGAGGGTTAACTCCACCCTCCAGCCTGACACAGCAGCTTTGTGACAATGCAGGTGACGCTGCAAAGGAAACCATCTGTGCCTATTCTTAGAAACCCAAACCCAACCAGAGCCTCTCCCCACTCACAGAAGCAACGAGCCAAAGCCAGACCAAGATCTGCCTCCAATGTCTCCTGTTGCCAGAAAAACACTCTCTCTGTTGCCTAACAAGCATCATCTCAGCCTCTTTACTTCAGTACTTGATAATACCACTTCATATTTATCAGCAGTGTGAAGAGCATTCACTGATATTTACTCAGACCAAGACAAATAACCTTGGAGGAATCAGCTTTATAGTAGCCAAAGGCCACACACCAGAGGAGGAAACCAGAAACACTGTTGTGTACCTTTCCTCTGCGCATCATGCACCCTCTTCACAGTGAGAAAGGAAACCTGTGAAAAGAAAACTATGTGGTCATGTAATTAAAAATGACACCATCGTGTGTGCATTCAAGAAGGCCACAACCAAGGCTGAAAGGCAGCCTTAATTCTGACATTTCCTAACCATAGCTAGGCTTGGCTTTACAACCTTATGAGAAGGCAACTTTATTTCCACACTCTTCCAAGACACAGCTGCTCTGATTCAGCATGAATCAGTTATAAAAGAGCCACACAGGATTTTAGAGTTTCATGATGAATCTGAGGCTTACACAGAACTTGCTACTCAGACTGTGCACCAGCTTCTATCACACCAAAAAGGTTAACATAAATTATTATTAATTCCACAGCAACTGCTCACTTGTGATCACTACAGGAGCATCAGTGGCAAAGGGAGGTGGGAAAAGTGAAATACATGTATAAGAATTTTTATGCACTTCACAAGAAATAAAATTATCATGGGAGATGGTTAGTCACTTCACAACAAACCTCCCTGTGCCACAGCATCCCTGCCCTCAAAAAATGTTTTATTCTTGTGCTAAAGCTCAGGAGTATAACATGGAAGACCACCACCTCAGCCACTACACAAGTTTAGAATTACATCAAAGACAGTAATTCAGCTCCCTCCCTGACATATTCTCAGGAGATTTGAGAGGAAGAAAAACAAACATATGGATATAAAAGACTACAGTCGGATGATCATAAACGCTTTAAATAATTTCTAAATAACCTGCCCCCAAGCAAGGCGGAATAAAATACCAGATTCACCCTCCTGGTCAGTCTGGAAAGATGCATAAGTCAACTAAGCCAGCACTGTCTCCTTTTCATTTGCAATGGCCTGGAGCACTCATGGTCAGCTACCACACCCTGCTGGGACCCAGACCTCAGAAACCACACAAGCATTATCACTTGTGGTCGTACACAAACATCCCAGCATGTCCATTCCTAGAAAGTGATCAGATCTGCTCTAGGCACGCACAGTATTTCTCCAATAACTTCCATGGCTAAACCATGGCAGGCAGTGAGTTAGGAGATGTCCTGTGCCAGCTGTGAGTCAACTCCATGTCATCCTCCCACCCCTCAATAAATACCTTGCATAATCTTTTTAGCGTAGTAATAGAGACTTTCAAGGCAGTAACCAAACCAACCTGTTTTTCTGAGAGTCCTTCATTTAACACAAGAAAACCTAAATAAAGAGGCAATTAAAAAGCAATCAGGTTGTCAAAAGTCCTTTTTACATTTTAATTCAGCCTTTGCTATGGTTCATGAAATCTCTCAAATCACATCTTCAGCTGATACAAAAATAAGATACGGAGACAACTGCTTCACTTGCAGCTTGCCTGACTGCACAGAAATACCCCAGAAATGGAACTGAAAAAAAAAACCCAAACCGTTTTGGAGTGAGAGGAGATCTGGGAGGACAATGACTCACAACAGCAAACCTATGAAAGCTAAATTATACTGACAAGGTAAGCTCTCCAGTGACAGAGGTTTGTACAGACTTTCTGAAAGTTCACCTTCTACTAAATGTGAACAGTGAAGGCTCAAACCTGGATACAAGTTCATCAGTTACAAAAAGATCACATAAGATTTTTATGGCAAACTAAAGAACAAAACTAAACCACAGGGTTTTCCAGAAAGCCAGGATGTGTACTTTACAGAGTTTAAAGTCACAGTTAAGAAGCTGCTAGGTTTTGGGTGACATCCTCTTCAGCCTTCAAACAGCATGAGAATGTTCTCTTTTCCTAGTCAATGATTCCAGCTAATACCAGTGCTGGCAGGCAGACCCAGTCCTGCTGAGGCACCTCACCACCCAGCTGCTCTCTAAGCAAGTTGTAAGACTGAAAGCCAGCAAGCTGAAATGAGGACAAAAGGCGTTGGATCATGTCTGGTCAGAAGCTCACTAAGGGAAGTTCTGCAGTAGGAAGCACGGAATTATTCTTGGAAGACAGATAAATGCCAGCTTGGACCTCTAAATACCTTAAAGCACTCTCAGATTCACTTTATATCACAGCATCACTAAAGATACACAGACACATAACTGAATGTGTCTGAGGACAAATCTTGCCAGTCTGAGATTATTCTTACCTTAAATTTAAATTCATGTAATCTGTGGAGTAAGTTTTTAACATCAAAACCAACACTTTCTCACAGACTATACTTTTCAATCTTTTAATTCTTCCCAGTTCCATAGTGGAAGCAACTCCCAGCTCAGAAACCTTATCAAGATGACAACAGCACAATGAAATCAGTGAAACAAGGTGCACAATATGCCCCTGAGAGTAGATCTTCTTAACCTTTTCCATTAGTGTCAGTAGAACAAAATACACACCTCTCCCAAACATTCAAGAATACACTTGTCTTTCCTTTCTAAAGTGAGGCCAAATTACAAGCATTTCTCTTCACGATTAAAGCACAAATATACCACATGGAACACCTCAGCAAAGCACACAGACAATGCACTTAACTCATTATGGGCTCTAAAAATAGTAACCATCTTTTTGCTGAAGGTTTCTTGACATCCTCACTGATACCAGGCAACTTATCAAACTGGCCTCTCAGGCCAGTTCTAACTCTGATTTCTGTACTAGCTCCAGATTTACAGTAATACAAGTGAACTGAAATCAAATAGGTTTTAACAGCTCTGCTGCTTAAATATGTCAAAGCCCCTTCTCTTGCTTGTTTTTGTGTAGATGATATTTAACCCTAATTACAGCTTTTCCAATGTATTTTTCATCTTTGCAGAGACTGCACAATTAAAAATTTGATAGCTTGCCCCTGCAACATTGCAATTGTAACATAAACAAATCATTCTTTGTCACAGTGGTATATAAAGTTTCTGAAGTGATGTGGAATATTTAGAACTGAGTAAGAGGCTTTCAGCAACTGTCACAAAAGCCTTCAGGAGACAGACATTTAGATCTCTTGCTATTGTCTTTATAATCACGATTTTCACTCTGATATTGAAGACAGGTACTGAGGTATTTTGCAGATCCACAGTAACTTCCTGAGCACTTGAAGCAATCTAAAATGTTTCCTGTTGTGTGTAAGCTGGAGCACTGGTCCTGCCTTTCATTAATATAAGCACATAAATTGGAAAGAGATCACTTCAGAACACTCGTCTAAGGTTTGAAGCCTAATAAAGCCTTCTAACAGCTGAAGAGTTAAAATCCAATGAATTCTGTGGCTTATATCACAGCTGAAAAGCAAATCATTACCAGCCCAGGTAAAAGTTACTCTAGAAAATAAGTCACCCTGAAATAGCATCCTGGACCAGATCTGTACCCTACATCTCACCAGGGCAAACCCCACCATTTCCTCTCTGCACCGTGAAAGGAAAGGGAGAGCCCAGTGCCCTCCCCCACCTGCTCCCCCTACCCACAAAGTAACACCAGGTTTTCTTCAACTCCCACCACCCTCTGAAAGGTGAGCACACGAGTAGGTTCAGTGGTTTTAAGATAACCTTTGAAGAGAAAGACACCACAAGAGCAGACTAAGGCACAGCTGGGTACTGAGCTCCAGGGGGGCACAGGATGCCCGGGGCTTTGCTTCTGCATAAGCATCAGGTCAGGCTTGGGAGAAAAGTGCAAAAACTCATCAGGTGGTGGAGTAATTTCATCTTGACTTGGGATAGTTAAAAATCACTCTTACAACTTGAAAATCCCAGCTTTCATACACCTTACAAAATTTGGCAGAATGGCATTTTCCTATCAGGTATCATTTATAGCAGATTCAACTGACTATACAAGACTTTCCTTTTAATTTAACCTCCTTCATCCTTCCATTACAATACCCAAAGAAGCTCTGCAATCAACTCCTCTAGCATCTATTTCATGTACTCTTACACTCCATACTATCTAAGAAGGCATGATTTATTTTTTTAGTTTCTCTTCAACTACTTCTTCTCTACCCTTCAGTATTTTACTTACCGACTCAGGAAGTACTTGGTGGCTGGCAATATTTATTTTGAGATAACTACTGCTATTGCATACAGTGCACCCCAAAGAAGCCATCACAGAACATTTGCAGAGGCAGGGTACACCTTCTAGATCCTTCACCAGGCAGTTTGTTCTGTGTTGTAATGTCTCACTTGCTTTTCACAAGCAAAGAGTTTACAGTGATGTTACGGGTCCCCCAGTAGTTACCAATCTACACTTCTAAAACAGGGCACTAAAAGCAACCTCTGCTGCTGCTCTGTGAGCAATATGAAGTTACAGGTACCAGTTCTATCATGCCTGCTCACCTAATGAATTGTCCTGGAGTTCCTTACATTCCTCTGACTTCAAATAACTTAAATCTGGGTGAATCACACTATACTGAGTTCTTCCAGGCTGTTGGTAAATGCAGCATCTACCACAGCCCTGCAATCCCCCCTAGACAGTCCAAGAAAAAGGTGGACTAAATGAGGACATTAAACATTTCCCAGGATCTAAGTTAGAAAACGAGGATTCCGTAGGGTAACATGATCAGGTTCTGACCCGTTATCATACTGGAGTCTGTGGGACAGCAATGCAGAGCAACCTCCTGTACTCAGGTGCAACACAGACCCCTTGCAGCCCAAGCTCCCTGTGGGGCCAGGGGCTGGGTGAGCCTCTCAGGAGCTTTTGCTGTCTCAGCTACATCAGCTCTGACACCTGAGCCAGCTGAGTGTGCCTGTGTGACCTTTCAGACTGAAGGATGGACAGACAGACACACACAGTTTGATGTTTGTCCTCTCCTATGAAAAGTCTTACTAGGATGACTAGGTCAACCCCATCATTTTACTCATATATTGTGTTTGTAGGAAACCCACAAGACTTCTCTGTATAAGTGACACTGATGGACCTTGCATCATGTTTCTTCCAGGTAAATTTCCCTTCCACCGTTTTATTATTTCTACCTGTTTTTTAGACACAATATAATGCTTACCTGTCTTATCCCCAGGACCAGCCCTATGACTTTTTTTAAGTTACAGGGACATTTGCTACCATTTCTTACCCTGCTTTTAAGGAAATGCAAAGCATTTTTCATCCTAAATCTCTGTTCAAGCCCCTTTGCTGAATGAGTATAAACTTGGGATATCAAACATATCCAAGTGTTTTACAAAAAAATTTGAATACAATATGACTCCGTGAACCAAGAATTAGCAAAATGTGCTTTACATGTGAGTAAAGATACTACTGAGCAAGAAGCCCAAAACCAATCAATCAGTAGTGCAGAAGGAGGTGTCACTTCCAGGCTCTATCTGTATGTCCTAGGCAATGCCTTCAGTGCAGTGTCAAGAAGAAACTGCACAAACTGCATTGCAGTGCCCCCACCATGATCAGTCACTGGACACTATGTTGTCCTCTTGATCAGAAGAGGACAGTTCTCATCCTTTACTAACACAAGAAAACCCAGGCCTGGGGTTTACAGCAGACAAAGCTCTAGGACTCCCAACAATGTGAGCTGCTGGTCTGTACCTGAAATTCCCTCATACTGAATTCAGGGTTTACTGCAAAAGTTCAGTGTTACTGCAACACGTTTACATCACACACTGATTTTCTTTTTTTTTTTTTCTTTTTTTTTTCCCCCAGAGGCAGTTGAGCACACAGGATCTCACAAGCAGTTGAAGTGCAGTGCTTGTCAGATGCCCCCACTAGAAACAAGAAACTGAGGTCCCTGCTCACATCAGAAACCCCTGAGATGACAGGAAGCAGCAGGTAAGGCACAGTGTGGCTTGCAGGTGAGGGTTAACCACAGCTTATCACAAATCTGTTTGCTACAAAAGGAAACCTGTGCAGTAGGACTGGCTTAATCACTGCAGTCCAAGTCCCTTTCCCCACATACCCCTCCATGAGCACCCAATTAATTCATGAAGCTTCACTGGCTTAGAAGAGCACTATGTGTTGAGTTCTTCCAGCCAAATACAAAATGAAAAGTCAGCAGCTTGAAAGGATTATTGAGAAAGTGTGGCAGCCAGAATAAATGTGACCTAAGAGGGGCTCCATTACATTTTTTGTGTATTTTAAGTCAGGTTTTACAGTACCTCACAATCACATTCAGACACAGAGCTGAAAAACACAATTCTCAGGACCATGTCAACTGCATTTTAGAAGTGCTTTTATAAACTTGGTTACTATGAATTATCTGCATTGTGACTGTTATTCTTAAAAGCTGAAAATGCTCACTGATGAGATTTATCCTTAAAAAAAAAAGAGAAATTTTAAATATTTTTGTTGCACCTTCAAAAGCAATCTTCTGGTGACCTCATGTTTAAACTTCAAATTAAGCAATGTGAAAACAAATACTACAGTGGCACATTTGAAACCCTATAAAGACCTAAGAAAACCGGAAAATGAAACTGGCTAAAGAGAAGTGAAACTCATTTATTTGATGTGTCAAAGTTCATTAGAGAATGCCAGCAGGAAAAAAAAAACCAACATTCAAACTCTAGTTGAATTATTTTTGTTTAATGTGTAATAACTCTGAAGATAAGATTTGTTTAACTACTCAAAGCAGGCAAGGAACAAACTGAAGGGGAAAAAAAATACACCAACTTCTTGAAGCACACCCGTCCTGACAAGGAAGTTACATCCTCCTGATGTAACAGGAAGACATTGCCAGTGAGACTGATTTTAGAGGCTGATAATTTCACCCACGTAGCTCGAGTCATGGCTCAGTGACCACCGAACCAGGGAACCCAGGGTCAGCTCTGGCCACACGGACCTCTCCAGAGAGCAGCACTTCGGGCAACGGACCCGCACGGCGGCTCCGGGAGCGGGCAGAACCGCGGAGCTCAGGGCCGCCCTCACCCCGGCTCCGAACCTCAGCCCCGGGCCAAGGGCCACGGGCCCGGCCGGACCCTGGCAGAGGCCCCCAGCCCCGGCGGCCCGGCCCAGCGCCGCTTCCCGGTGCCAGCTCGCCGGGGGCCGCGGAAAGCTCCGGGCAGGGCCGGGGCTGGCTCCACGCACCCCTCCCGGCCCCGCACCGGACTCGCCCCGCCGGGGCCGCTCGCACGGCGCGATGCCGCGGCAGCCCCCGGGGAGGAGCCGGCCGGGCCCGCTCGGGAGCCGCGGTAAAGGAGCAGACACCGGCTCCACCGCTCGAGGCCGGACACCGGGCCGCGCCCCTCGGGCTGGGCCGTGCTGGCCCCGCCGCCGCCGCCCCCTCCCCTCCGCCGGGCGCCTGCCGGCCTAGCGCCCGCCGCCGCCCCTCCAGCCCCGACACAGCCGACCGGGCCCCCAGGACGCCGGCAGCCCGCCTCGCCGCCGCCCGCAGGGGCTGAAGCTGTCCCGCGGCGAGGAGCGGTCCCCGCCGTCCCCTCGGTCCCCCCCGTCCCGCGGCCCCGCCGCCCGCTCACCCGCACCCGTGGTGGCCGCCATCTTGCGCCGCTGCCGCCGGAGCCCCGCCCCCTCCTACACGTCAACGCAACGCGGGAAGTGCGGCTCTGAGGGCGCGGCGCGGGCGGGCGCGCTAAGGGGCGGGGCGCGCTAAGGGGCGGGGCCCGAGGCACGGATGGCTCCGTGGTGCACGCAGAGCACCTTCCGCTTTCAGTAGCTCGGGCGGGCAGCCTGGGGCGGGCAGGAGTCCGGGGGCTCGCGGGGGGGGGCTGCCGGTGAGGTACGAGGCCACCGGCCGGGACAGCAGCTCCAAGAGGCTTCCCCTTCCTTGCTAGGTAACCCCAGCGAGCTCCCCAAGGAGCTCTAAAATACCAGCAGTCTCTGAAGCATTTAACAGCCCATAAAACTCGAAGTGCAATTAATACAAATTAATATAAAAATATAAACAATTGGCGAACAATGTTCATCACAGCCAGAACAGGAGCAACGCTATCTCTGCGGCTGTACAAACAGTCATAGAGGCTTTGTAGTAATCTGATGCTGTTTATGCATTTGCATCCCCAGCCTCTTCCCCAGAGGACACAGTCTGTGCCCAGCAGGGTGACTTTGTCTGCCTCCTGCTTGTCGCCCTCCAGAGGGACAGTCACCTCCTCTCCACAGCAGCCATCCCCACAGGGACATGGGGAACATGTACCAGGGGGGAAAGAGGGCTCAGAGCAATGGGGTGACAGCCAGGGTCACACACACTTTGAGCACAGGGCCTGGGACTTTGCTGCACAACAGGAGACATGAAGCACATCTACTTATTCCTTACTGTTCCAGGAGGTTGCTGCTGTCAATATGCAGCAATAAAAAGCAGTTTCAGGCCTAACTTAGCTGATATGGATCTAGAAGAGCTATAGACAGGAGAGACATAAGGAGCATCAAGAAGATCTACAATGCCCTGTTTTAATGTACAATGCATCTTCCCTTATCCCTCTCCAGTTAATACAGTAATAAGAAAAAAAAGAGGGGGGAAAATAATTGTCCTTTGTCTTGCAACCCATATTCCAAAATCTATACCCTAAAACATCACATGGCAATTTGCAGCAATCATTACCAAGCAAAACGTTTTGGAGACCCGTGGCATTTTAAGCCTTTTGCTCTGTTGAGTCAACTTCAACCCGCTCAGCTTTCAGCAGCAAACAGAGCCCAGGTTTGCTACCAGTTAATTCATACAACTTAATTCAAAAGAGCACTGATGGTCTTGCTGCCTGGATTTTTTTTCTCTTAGTTCTAGATCTGTATTTCAGCCCCGGGTGAGATCAGCAGAGAAGCAGCTAGGTGGCATCAGAGCCCAGCAAACCAGCCCCGGGATGCGATCCCGCAGAGCTGGAGGCCCCGGCAAGGCTGCGCGGAGCCCTTCGGGCCGGCGGTGGTCGGTACCGAGCAACCGGACTCCCTCTGGTTCCGACAGGGTGAGCTCTGAGAGGAGGTGGGGAATTAATTTAACCTCCTGCCAACCAGTTCTTTTTCCACGTTTTAGGCCAGCTCCGAGTCAGGCTCCAGGACTACAGACAGACACAGCATCTGAGCCAAAAGCTCCTCGTTTGGGGTTATTTTGTGTAAGCAAGGCTGCTGCTGGCCCTGCTGACTTGTGCAAACAGCTGTGGGGCAGACCACTTCTTGAGCTTTTTTTTTTTTTTTTTTATTTAATAATGCAGAACTAAAACATGCCAGAAAGACACACACTGCTGCCAATGCACTTATCTCCAGGCTGGCCTGAAGACTGCCACGTTTCCTTGTGCTGCATGACTGCCTCACACTCATTCCAGAAAATGCTGATTCTGAGGTTCTCCTTGTTTGTCCCCAGTGCTTCACACAGGCAGCAGACAGGTCAAGGTTGGAGACTACTGGAAAGGACACTGATAACTTGATCCATCAGCAAAATGAAACAAAATTGGGCAAGTCCAGAGACACCAGAAAGCTGAGCAGTTTGAAATGCATCCATGAGACTTTCAAAGCTAACACCCAACCTGCCAGGCTGTTCTGAAAACTGACTTAAGAAAAGGCTGAGAGGAATTTCAAGGCACTCTGCAGTTATTTCCCTCAGTTTAGCAAAGTGCTTCTTGCAAGTGACTCCCAAACAGCTCTGCTTGTAGGATCTTTGCAATGCCTCTGCTTTTAAAAGCATTTAGTGAACCTGAACTGCAGGCCATGTCTGGAGTTTAACAGGAGTGCCTTGTTCTGATTTAGGTCAAATTTGTTCCTAATCAACTTAAGACAAATGTCTTAAGCCAGATTTCCATCTGTTAAGAAGGATCTGCATAGCTTTTTTCTCTGGAATAGCTGTATTTATTTTACAGTAGCATCCACTACTTTAAACAGGTGAAACAGTTTCCAGAAGCCACTTGCAAGACCAAAAACCAATTCCTACAGGTATTCATGAGCCCTCCCCCCTTCAAGGAACAGAAAGCTTTCAGGTACACCTCAGTTCCCAGCAGGGAGGGAAAGATTAAGTATTACCAAACCAGAACTTGCTCACACCCTGAGCCCCTCACCATTGCCTTTCCAACAGTGCCACTGACGCAGAACCCTGGGGGATGCCAGCGATGTCAGACACATGAAGTCACTCTGAGCAGGAGCTGCCTGAGGACTTGAGCACAGTACCAGCATCTAAAACAGCATCCAGAGATTAACTGCTGTCCCAGTTTCTCATAATTAAGCAAGATTAACAAACAAGATAGACCCAGCAGCCACCAGTATTAGTAGCTCAGATTTGTTTCCAGTAAGACTCTAAATCAAGTGGATGAGAGAGGTCTGGGCAACAGCAAGTGCCTCCAACACACTCCTGAAGTACAAACTCTAATATTTTGTGTGCTTCAAATCCCTTTGCCACACTCACTGCACTACTGCTCTTCACTTGGCATTTAAATTTGCAGTGAGATGAGCTCTCACAGAACTTACTGGTCAGAGCTATTTTACACAGGGGCCCTGTACTGTCCTCTGACCCTGGCTGACTTCAACCCAAACTGAAGTTGAGGGAAAGGGATGGGGACAGAAGGGACAGAGAACCCAGGACTACAAATCTGATACACAATGGGTTATGGGGGTCTCCAGGTATGAACTGAAATACCTACTGCAGTTCTTGGTACTCACAGCAATAGGTGTTGTCCTGAAGCATTCCTGCACCTCTGGAAGTGCACGAGACTCACACTGGAAGGGGAGATGATGAAGGGGAAACATTCTTTGCTCTGGATGCAGGGTAGTTTGCTCCCCATCCCACCAGCATTCAGCACACATTCAGTTCTGCACCAGCCACATCTGTTGTGCTGAATAAATTTAAAATAAGTTTCACCCACAAACAGCAAAAATTTAAGGAACTAACTTCACTAATTTAGAGTAATGATCACCACACTGACTTTCACAATAGCAGAGGTTACCTTTTATCCCACCCAAATTTATATTTAAATCTTTTTTAGTATAAAGCTAATGAGTCAGTGCCTGGAAATTAAAAGTAGCAGACATAAAACCACTTCTAGGAACAGCTTTGTGCTAGCAGGTTTGGCACAGAATCAAACCTTTTAAACACCCAGATCTGGGAGCCGTCTGCAATAATTAACAAAGAATCTGTGAGCTTACTGCAATCTTCCCTAAGCAAGCCTGCAACCTCCTGCCTGTTCCTCCCTGCTCTGTGTTCTTATCCATTGCCTTCTTTGCCAACACTTCTGATGGGCTGGGTGAGAAAAAAACATGGGACAACTTGCTCTTTTGACCGAAGATAGTATGTAACCACACATCCCCATTCCATGGTAATGGCATTACAGGAGTGTTCCTGCCTCTTCCTCCCATTTCACCCAGGTTATTTTGAGGCTCCTACTGAAGTAGAAATATTCTTTAGTGCCACAGTAACAGAGACCTAAAATTGATTGCAACAACTGGAGTAGACAACAGTTTAATTTAATGATATAAAGGTCTCCCCAAAAGTCTGAATTGTTTAAAACATGTTAAATATTTTGCAACCAAAGTTCCAATTCCAATTTTAATCTGTAGAACCCAGCTCAAACACATCTGCACTCAGCTCTTTCCTTTGAAGGAGAACTGCCAAGTCCCAGCTCTAAGAAGTTGTGGTCCATAAAATCTGAAGAGATGGAGGAGCAAGGTTAGTCTAAAACCATTACTCAAAACACTTCCCTTACACTTGAGGAAAAGACAGTTTGAATTCAACACAACTTACTGCTAGGGAGAGGAGAACAGTCTTAGATTTGACAAAAAGTGCCTGCTGGATGTTCTTAGAACTCCCTCCCCAAGTCTTAGCCTTGAAAGCAGAACTAGCTGCACTTCCTGAAAGGTGTTGATGTCTGATGTGGAAGTGTGAAGCTCCTACAACAATGAAAAACAATTGATGACAGCAATCTTAACAATCTTAACAAGGCTTAAGAGGCTGCAAGGTGTTTCAGGTGGCTGGAATGGCATCAAGTGCTGACAATGCATGAATGAAGAACAGCAACAAGACTTAACAAACAGGATTAGTATTATCCGACTGCTTTGTTATAAATATATTATATACATTCAAACATCACATTAAAATATTATTCATTACACCAGAAGAGATTAAGGCTTTATATTATTTACAGAAACAAGCAAGCACCTTAAAAAAAAAAAAAAAAAAAAAAAAAAGAACAAAACACCAGTCATTCACATTTCCCTTCTAACATTACAAGTTTGATACCTTGAGCTCTTGAATAAAGCTATTTGCAATGTGCCCAATGCTAGAACTATTTTAAACATTTATCATCAGGGTAGGAAACACTTAATCAAAGACTCATCAGTGAGCACTCCACATTACCAAATGTGAGCATGTGTTGTAGTGGGTGCCCTCCCTCTCCTCAGAGGCTTATTAAGTTGAAGGCTTATGCAGAAAGGTTGCTCAATTCCATGTAGAGCATAGGGCAATTTTATTTTAAGGGAAACTGAAGACACTTGAGGATTCGTGGCCCACTGGAGGAGTGGGATTCTTGAAGTCTGTTCCACATTTAACATGATAGCAAAGACAGAGCTGCGAGTTTATCAATCACTAAGTGCATTGAACAGTGATGACTTTATAGGCTTCCATCACTCTGATACACTGTTTTCATGCTGTGTATTTGGACTCAAACATGACGTGACAAACTTGTCACCATTTCCCCCTGTAGGTCTTAGGCAACAAGCTATTTTTGAAGTGTTAAATAATGTTGATACAACACATGTTTACTCGCCAGCACGTATCAATGGAGTGACTGTCCTGCCTTCTGGCTTGCCTGGTAGCCTTATGAGATACAGTGATGAATTTTCTAAGACGTAAGCAGACATGGCTAAACAAAAAGGTGCTCAGTAAGAATAATCATCTTCATTTCAAGTATTGTTTTAAGAATTAGTTCTTTTCATTACAGTCTGTGTTAGCACTTTTTAGTTTGTGCTTTAGAGTCTGTTATTTCTTTGCAGGTCTTGAATTTGGCTGATGGCTTTTTCTTTTTTTTTTAAAAAAAACAAAAACAAAACAACATTGGCAACAAGGTAAGGATTGCAGAAGGCTGGCAAAAGTTATTTAATTTTCTGAGCCCATTTCATGTCGTCTGCTCTTGGCTTCTCTCCAGTAACTGCTTGGATAATGTTCTCCAAACACCTCCAGAATCTTATCTTCTCTAATGGATAGTTCAGCCAACCTAAGTGATTACAAAGGAAAAAGAGGATTAGTTTGTCACAGCATCCAAAGTTCAATGTCTTGCAATATTTATTAAATAACATTCTTTAATTTAAACACAAGGTGAATGTAAGGTGAGTTCAGATGTGGACTACTCTAGGGCCATTGCAAAACTGTCAGAAAAGGGACCAAGTTGAATGACATGTGTTAGAACCAAGGTATTTGTATTAGCAGCACACTGGAGTTAGTATTGGAATTCAAGCACCCAAACAAAAACCCTAACCCAATAATTTCAGGGAAACTGGTGGGAGAAAAATAGCTATCACCAAATCCAGCTCATCTTTCCTCCCATTTCTCATTAGGTAAGTACAGCAACAAAGCAAATACACAGAACATTGCTCCAAAATCTCAAATACATTGTCAATGTCAGTGTCTGGAAAAAATAATTAAAAAAAAAAGTAAGATTTCTGTCTGGGACTTTACCACCACTAACTACAGCTCAGGAAAGCAAAAGTTTTTTCTTACATAAAACCTGAAGTTTTGATAGTTCCAACAAATTTTCACTTGTATGATATTTCAATGTATTTTGCTCTCCCTGGGTGAAATTAAAGTTTGTGACACTGATTGCTAATGAAGCCTGTAATGGGGAACTCTTGCTGCAGCACCAGGCTGCACGTGGCAGTACCAGGATTAAAATGGATTAAGGCAGCATCACTAACAGCACACCCAGAGGTGTGCAGCTCACCTAACAGAGCACTCCTGCCTCCCAGGGACCAGAAAGGCTGCAGCAGGTTGTTAGAGGACAGGCTTGTACCATTCCATGTGAAAATGGCAGCAAGTGTCATCCTGTTCTGCATGCAGCCAGAGTGCATTTCCTACCTACAGATTTAGGGTGTTGTGAATGCTTTGTTACAGTGCTGCACTGTAGAGGCTGAGGGGCTGGAATTCACATAGAATTAACAGGCCTAACCCTGAATTCAGAAGGCATTTATGATTCTCTTTTAGAATATTAATTAGTACATTAACTTGATTTTCTGATACTGTATTTTGACACCAACTTAACTACCTATAACTGACAGGGGAGTGCACAGAGGCAATTTGACAGGGATTTATTACACTGTATTATATAGTAACTCCAGTCCTGTTTTACCCAATACTGTAGCATCAGGAAAACCAAAAGAGATCAGCACTGGAAAATGTTATTTCCCTGTAGAAGTTTTTCTATAACCAAGAAGAGATGGATGTACACAGTTATTTTAGTTATCCTAGACTTGCAGAACTATTCTGTAAGCACTTGTTATATTTGGCCCCACATACACTTTTGGAAAAGGAAAAAAGTTTAAGAAAACAAAATGAAAGTAGAAGCAGGAGTGAAGAAGTTGTTACTACAATGGAAACAGTGAGCCAGCAGCAGTTCATGTTAGAGCAAAGAGCTGAAACACAGGACAGCATGAGCAAAACTGAAACACAGGAAAGCTGCTGCAGAGCCAGCTCTGCCAGGCTTGGGCACCATCCCTGCAGCAGTGACACAGCCAACACAAGGAAAATGACTGTTCTTGCTGGTGATGTCCTTGACTATTTGGATAGCTATTATGGGAAAGAAATACTGAAGGGAGAGAATATTCAGAATATTCACTGCTAAAAAGTACTATATTGCTATAGAGCTACCTCATTCTCTAATCAGACACCACAGCTTTAACTGGCTATGCAAACAGGCCCTGTTTTCAGCCACCTTCTGTAGTTGACCATGATCTTTCCTAGCTCACCTGCAATCCTGCAGCTCCACTCAACTCACTGTACTGATGTCCTTTAGGAAGTCAGCCCATGCAATTGTCATTAACACAGCCATCGGCCCTCAAGGAATGGACGACTCCTTCCTGGTGTCTAAAAATGGCAATTAGTCCAAAAGCTTTAACACTGGGAATGCTAGAAAGCTCCATTATCTGACACTTTCCCTGGCAATGATGCAGGGGCAGACCTTTACATACACAGGTCAGCTCTGAAGCAGAGTATAAATATTTCTTCTAATTAGCTGTCTACTCATAAGTCACTCACAAGTACATTACAGTACTATTACAGTAGTTCTATTTCACTCTTTAAAAAAACATTTTTACATAGCACAGTGATTGCATGTTTCTGTTCTCCTCCTTGCTTCTACCCCAGAAGAAAAAGAATTAGGGCTGCAGAAACACTTCGCTCCACTGGAAAATCCAAGTACACCAAGTATCATGCTGTGTTATGTCAGACTAGTATGGTAGGAACAATTAGAGAAAGCACAGAGTGAACAGAAGTACATGCTTATTTTCAATTAAAGAAAAAAAAGTAATTGGTCCAAGACTGCTTAAACTTTGAGAACATTGAAGGACTTGAAAAAATACTCTTAGGGTGGCAAGATTTTTGTCATCATCTGTCAAGCCACACCTCTTAATTATACTGTGTTCTTACATGATGGGCTGGTCATGAGAACTAGATTTGTTTCTTGGCAGAGATTTCAAAACTGATATAAACTGTCAAAGCCTATGAAAGAATGAAGAACCAGAGTTATTTATTTCCAGCTGATTAACTTTGTAACTCAGTAGTGTGCAACAGTGCTGACTCTGTATACCCTCCTCTACAGTGGGCATAAAATTTGATATAGGTAAGAAGGTAAAGCCAGTTTTCTGCAGGTCTGTCCACTCCTCTGCCCCACACGAGAACGAATGCTGGAAATGCAGAAGCTTTGCTTTTAGAAGTGAGCATGCAAGGCAGCACTTGCAGTCAGCATTCTCCTTTGAAGCAACAGCAGCTTTAAGACTTTAGTGACAGAAAGCCATTAGCAGCCTGAGATTACCATGCAAGCATCTCAGCACCACTGACTGCCCCATCAGCCTGAAGCTACCTTTTGTTCAACCACAAATCTTCCCCCCCAACATTTTTTATGCTGCAAGAGCTCTTAGCAAACTCGGAGCAGAGTTAACTTTACCATATAATTTTCCAGGTTTTTAATTGTCACTAAACTACATCAAACTACTAAAACAAGCTTGTAGTATGAACCAGATGGCAGTACCAGTTGTGATGCAGAAGTATGTCTCGTGTGGAGACACATGATGGATCCTGTGATGCTTCCGTGGCAGGATAACATGCCAGTCCTGTAGAAATATGACCCAACGTGGAAGACCAAAGTATGTGTGAGACCACTTGTGAATCTGGTTCGTCATGGTTATGAAGATGATAAGGGCAAAGACATAACACTCCCAAGGACAGGCTTCACATAACGCCTCTGGAAAACAAGATGTGCATCTTAAAACACCATTTATGAAACAGAAAATTTCTACCAGGAAAATGGTATCTTGCCCAGACACAGCTGCCTGGTGCAACAAAGGCCTCAATGAAGCCTCTTTGGCAGAAGTGCCACAAGAGCCAGTGAGCAACTCCAGAATGTCACAAGACAGGCTGGTGAGTGCCTACGCCTGTCAACTCACCATAAACAGAAAGGTAAACTCTGAGTTTACCATCTATATAATTAAACCCATCTTTCAATTCCTGCAATTCTAATTAGCAAATACAGATGAAGCATTTTTATGTACTTTAGACCAATGAATTTCTCTCTATGCACAGAATTTGATCCCTCTTATAAAAAGAAAATTTATGTAACTTCTAATGGTTCCTCACAGGACTCTCCCAGCCACCAGAGTTCTTGGTTGGGTTGAATCAAAATTTTGCCTCCTCTTCAAGAAAACCAATTTCCCTCCACAATCATCATGCTTCCAACAGCTATTACTTCTCATCTCGAAGTCATCAACTTCTCCTAGCTTCACACGGGCAAATCTTAAGTACCAAAAAAAAAAAAAAAAAAAAAGCTAAATGCACATAAGTAAGAAGCAACAGCTTACCTGGGGAAAAAGAGACAAATTTGTATGCCATGTTTGCCAAGGGCACTAGTGTCATAAAGCAGTTGTCTCCATTGGTCTCTATAAAATCATGCCTGGTAATTGCTGTGGGGTCAATATGATGTTCTCTAAAAGGTCTGATGAAAGCCTGAAAAAAACAAATGGATAAACATGACACCATGGCTCAATAATGACTGTGGAATGAAAAATACTAAAAACCCCAAAAGCCTCAGATGCCTTCAAACCAGGTAAGTGAGTTTAAGAGAGTTCTGTGGTACAAAGCATGTAAGCAGGATTCAAGCTTTGGTCATGACAACACTTCAGATAATCTGATTTACATTTGCAAAGCAATTCAGTTCCCAGACCCAAATCCAGTTTTTGATTGCTTTTCAGTTTTATTCTTAACTTTCACTTAGGACCCAGCCTCTAGATCTCAAAAACAAGGCACCAGCATGGTAGCTGCACAGATAAAATAAGCCTGAAAAATTCACAAGCAAATAGTAGTCACTTGCTAACCAGCACAAACCAAGAAAACACTAAAAACCATAAAAATGCAGCCTAACATCTTGTATGGGCTACAGATGATAGTGTTACAGACCACAGGCAAGTTAAATTACACAGACAAGACAATATAACACACAATACAAATGTCTCCTCTGGAAGAAATCACATCTGAATACACAATTTCACAGGAGAGAGCAAATATTACAGATAAGACTGGGAGAATAAACGAAGCATCCTTATTTGCCTGTAACATGTACATCATGTACAGCCCATGTAAAGGTGTTCTGATCAGTCTGAACTCTTGTTTATTTAGTGCAGAGTCTCCTGCAGTACCTTTTCTCCCTTTCTTAACTTTGGTCCACAGATAAAGGGATTCAAGGACCACTAAGTCGATTGAAGGAGAAGAAAAATAAGTCTAAAACCAAGTCTTAATCCTGCTGTTTTAGTTCACGTACTTCTGAATAATAAGGATTTTTCCATATACTTTTTTTAAATAGACACTCTTCCAATACCATGAGAACTAATGGTAGCCATGAAATTTATGTTAAAAAACAGATTATTGCTTATTATAGAAGTGAGTGCCCCTTCCAATAAGCACCTGACAGTTGTAGCTGCAGACATTTAGTACAACTCAAATATAAATCTTCAGTCATCACCATTCTAGTTCTAGCACTTTGCTGGGCAAGCAGCAAAGCAGACTGGAAAGATGTCTTACTTGAGTGTCTTCATGTTTTACAAGACTGCTTTCAGAGCTACAGAACAATTCTCCACATCTGTGTTTACTGGCCTCTCAGAAAATCAACACAAGTCCAGCCAGATTTTAACACTTGTGGTGTCACAGGCCATTCCTGCAGCACCTTGGGAAGGTGAACACAGGTATTGCAGAACTGTGTGCAAACCTTAAACAAGGTGATAAAGTGGCACAGTGTCACCTTGCTTGTGTCACCCAGGCAGAGTATAAAAACACAGCACTTGACCAATCTACCATGCCACTTAGTGGAGGAGGGTTCTGGGGGTGGAGGAGCTGGCAAGACTGCAAGAAATGCACAGCTTATATAAGATGTGCACTGTACAGGTGACAATACTGGAAGTGTTTCAGAAAAGTATTTTATAACTTTTTCAAGCTTAAGAATAAGAATCTCAAACCTTTCCAACTATAGGTAGCTCCACAGATCCCCAGGTATCAGCTCCCCAGTGAAATAATCCTGATAGAAAGTCAGCTGTAACAACTCCTGCAACTTGAATGAGAAGAGAGACAGATATATGAATGCATTATTACTCATTTATTTACATTTTATACTCATTTTACAAGTTTGTTTATACACCTCTAACTTAGATATTTACAACTACAGGAGATCTAACCACCCTGAATAAATCAAGCAACCGGGACTAAGAGTTTAACAAGACTCCATTTTGATGGTTACAATCTTCATCAAATCTATTGATTTTGTGTTTAACCCACCTTCTACAAAAGAGCCAAATCTTTGCAACTGCTTGTATGGAAAACACTAAGTTAGAGCTGAGTCACTTAGATCTGCCTACTCCCTTCTTCAGTAGTGCTTAAAAGATCACTTGGGTATGAAATAGGGGCATTTAAGACAGTCAGACCCTGTCCTCAATGAAAAGAAACACCAAAAGGTACCAGCTCAAGTTTCCACATCTTGCTCTGAACAGATTTCAAGAGAGATTAACCAGGCCTGGACAGAATCCAGATTTGCTGAAGAATGAACCAGACTAAGAACTGGGATTTTTCTTCACCACACATGCTGTTCCTCCAGGTTAATAAAAATTAAATACCAGAAAGAACTTTCCAATTGTTTTTTTTTCTCCCCCCCAAGACTGAGCACCCAGTGACTCCTACACCAGCATACTTGGTGGTTCTCTGTGGAGGCAGTGTTCAGGCTCAGGAAGAAGGCAGCACACCCTTCTTACCACGCATGTCAGCTGCAGTGGTAAGGGCTGAGCACAACAGCAATTGGATCTGCACATAGCAGCTGAAAGAGCAAACAGCCTTGATCCAGGGGGAAGATATCCAAACACTTCACTTTACAACAACTAAAATACCATTCTTGCTGAGGTAATCACCCTATTAACCCATATTGCCTCCAGCACACTGCATTATCAGAGCTTGAAAGAACAGCAGGAGTAACAACAAAAGTAGAGACAAAACACTGACAGTTCAATAGATATTTCGCATGTTACTTTGATGGCAGCTGGTAGAAAGCTAAGAGGAAAGAATGAAGGGTGCCTGGAGCAGTGCATTATACTAAGGCAATCTGAAAAAACCCTAACCACCAGAAATGACATTTCAGCTGTGTTACAGAAGGGCTTACTCACTGTTCAGCAATTGTGTATGACGAGTTGTAATAAAAGAGCAAAAACTGTACCAAAGGTTATAATGACTGCTGCTGAAACACTGTGTTGGCACTTTGCCTTCAGATTCAGAGGGCACATCAGCTGGCAATGAACTGAACTCTGTGTTCTCATATACCTAAGCACTGCCTTGAGATGAAACCGGAAAAAAACAAGGCACTGGTGTTCAGTTACTTCTCGAAGCTTGTGTAAGATCAAGGCTGGAAGGGTGAGGTAAGACTGACAGCCCTGAACATGAATTAAGTTACTCAAAGTCAGAAAAAACAAGATACCCAAGGTGTAGATATGAGGAGCAAATAGTGGATTCAAACACATTGGAAGCAAGGTCAGTAAAGCATTAGAAAAAAACTGCTCTGTAGACATTAGTTTTACTCCAACCAGCTGAGGGGTGGTATGGAGGATCAGCTCATGTCTGGCTTATATCTGAACAGGAGGTGAGTACTCAGAAAACACTGGAAGAGGAGGGGAAGAAGGCACTGCAGTTAAGAGGTGAGCTGCAGAACTCAACCTCCAGGATTTCTTTGTTTTGAAAGCAGACTGCTGAATCAGAAAGAAATTAACGACAAACTGCTGACAACTTTACCCAGGCCTCAAGTTCTTGAGCAAAAAGTACCACTGTGTGGATTTTTCCATAAAAATCCATCACTAGAAAAAGACATTAAGCCATCCCAGAAGAAAGTGATTAAAAGAGTTGAGAATAATGAATACTAAATGAAAACCACGATCCAATTTTCCCTCACTAAAAAAAAAAAAAACAAACCAATAAAAATCCAATACTTCCATTAGTCCAACTCATTGAACTGCCCCCTGCTTTCATCCATTTAAAACACACCCAGGGCTCAGTGGGTCCCAATCTGCTCTTGGGAGGACTGGGCTGTTCTGTCCATACAGGCTGGCACTCTGAGCAGCCCCCGTACCTGAACATTTTCCAGGCACAGGACGTACCAGCCACGGTGCTGGCTTTGCTCAAGGCCTGCACTCCTGCTGGAGCAGCTCCCTGCCAACACTCCCTGCCACCCCCTCCCTCATCAGGGCAACACTCCAGCCCATGTCAGTGTTCTGACATGCCAGAGGCACTGTTTGAGGGAATCAGGGTGACTGAGACCTACACTTCTGAAATCCTCGAGCCAAAGTCCCCTGCAACTTTAAGAGAGCCCCTGCAACTCGGCAAACAGACAGAGCTGCCTTTGTCCTGCTGGCTGCTGCCACACAGCACAAGAACACACACACCCTGCACACACCACTGGGATGCACAGGCACTGCCAGGGGAAACAGGGTGGGCAGGGAGGGTCCCCTCTCCCCTGTCACAGCACAGCTTTCATCCACCCTGCCTGAGAACAGCAGCCAGCCTGCTCAAGGAGTTCATTCCCTACATGAGGGAACAGATAACTGGTGTTCCCATCACCTGCCCGGGTGCAAACCAGCATTATTTGTACTCTTTAATTCCACTTCCAGGACCAACAGGCTCCAGGATCCTTCAGCATCAGAAAGGTCTGGAAGTCCCGAATTAACACACACAACTACTACAAAATGGATTGACACAAGGAGATTGCACCAACACAGCTTGTATCCTAACACAATGGTATAACAAAAGTTTGTAGAATCAAAGTTTTGCCTGTTTAATCAGAACAGTCTCCATCTTTAAGAAATGATACAGTGTTAGACAGAAAAGACAAAGTTACCCACAGCTATGAAATAACAGTTATTTCAGATGGGGTGAAACAGCAGATGAGGCTTATTTGGATCAACACTGAAGTAAAGTACAATTTTCCTTTGTTAACTGAGGTTTCCCTGATGTAATTTCAAGGATCAAAATTTCAAGTGTAAACTCATTTTAATATACAAAGTAAATCCAAAGTGTCATGACATGGCTACAGTTCTATCTCTTGCTCTAAGGCAGCAGGACTTTGAAGCAGCTGATCCTCATGCATTTCATAAAGCTGCCAGGATCTTTAGAGTGCTTTTCTCCAATCTGTGCCAGAGCTTTCAGATGTATTACACACACATCTTTTGCCTCTGCACTGCAGGTAACCAAGTGCAGCTCTGCAGAGCTACTCAAGCTTGAAACAAAAAGGGTTTGGGCCTTGATCAGAACAAGTTTCTATTTTGAAAGTGAACTACACAATTTCTTTTTGCTTACTATGTCTAGTTAATCTGCAACATCAGCAATAAGGAAACATGTATCTCAAACAGGTTTTAAAAAAAAAAAAACAAAAAACCAAAACACAAAAAAAATCAGTTCCCCACCTCTCCAGTCTGCAAGGTTTACTTGTATCTTGTGTCATGTTACAAGATGTTTAAGGTATCTGCTCTATGTGGGACAGTTCTTACAAATATAAACAGATTTTTTTTAAAAAAGTTACATTTGTCTGGTAGGACTGCAATACACAGTATCTAAGCACAAATGTGGCAGATAAAAGTCAAATGTCTGAAACAAGGCAACCAGTCTGGAAAAGGATTTTACACAAAAGCACAAGGAGGGAGAGAAAACCCAAAATCTATGGTGTAACTTGATGAATTTTTAATCTAGATGCTCTTAATATACCATCTATATGGGGACACAACTCATATATAGTACATAATATGCTGGACACCACAAATTCACCTGAATGTGTAAGAGCTTTCAAACCTAATCTTACACACATTTCAGTGAGGCTTTTCTGCTTATCAGACAAGCAATATCTGTGCCAGCCTTGACACGAGTACTACTGAGCTTCTATTACAGTGACAGAGGCTGCTCTGATTTTGCCTCTCCCCTAGGATGCTGCCCTGCTGCAGCTGGAAAACTGGGGTATTAAACCCCCATCAGATCCAGCCCTCCTAACCAAGCCCAGCCTGGAGTTAGCTGTGTGCAAGTGTACAAGTTACTTAACTCAAATGTACACAGTTGTCACTTGCATAAAAAGGAAAATCCTCCTATCTTGAGCAGCTGAAGCCATTCAGAAGAGGGCATGACTGGATTTAACACTGAAACAACAATAAAAAAAAAAAACAAAACCATCCCCTGACTGCTTTTGTGTGGGGTTTTTTTTGACAGTGCGGAGAAGAAAGGAGCAGTTTCACATCTCTGTTAAACCAGCCTGTAAGACAAAGAGACTCACAGGGGCTTCTCTTCCTTCCTGGCAGGATCATCTTTAGTCAGCAGAAAACAAGGCAGCTGCAAAGCTGTTCTGAAACTGCCTCATAAAGTTCTGGGC
The DNA here is from genome assembly GCF_036169615.1 of Heliangelus exortis. Taxonomy (NCBI): domain Eukaryota; kingdom Metazoa; phylum Chordata; class Aves; order Apodiformes; family Trochilidae; genus Heliangelus; species Heliangelus exortis. Next base: position 9,056,188 of record NC_092437.1, on the reverse strand, counting down.
TGCCCCACTCACTCCCCAGCCCAGCACCCACAGGTGATTCAGCACAGGACAGCAGGGCCACATCAGCTCCTCTCTTCCCAGACTGCTCACACCACACAAGGAAGTGAGGGAGTGCTCTCAGACTGCCATTAGCAGGAGGAGCAGAGATTTTTTGACCCAGTAACTTCCCGATTAAGGTATTTACAGCATTACTCACATAATAGCTGTGTCTTTAAAGGCATGGAAAAAAGTATCACATGGACTTTATACAGGGCTTAGGCTACGTGAAATGATGTGGAAGGTTCAAACCACTATTTCTTAGAAGAAAAATAATATATTTACATAAGAAAATACTGGAGGTTCCAACGATGCATCTTAAAGAACAGGTCTGTGCAGATCAGCTCCAGACCATTGGATTGCTTTCAGATTTCCAAAAACCTGATGTGAACTTGATCCAGAGCTGGTTTTATTAGTAGAATATTTATCATCTCAACTCAAAGGTCAATATTTTAATCTAATCTTCAGGAAAGCTTTCAATAGAAACACATCTGATTATGTCTGTGACTCAATATTCCCCATCTCGGCCATTGTGTTACACGTAGGATTTAGGAGTTGTCACATTTATGGAGATCTGGACTTTCACAAAATTAATAAAAACTAATCATAACTGGTAATGATAGATTACATTCTCACTTTAGCTGGAGAAATTGATGTACTGACATTAGAGAGCAGAACAAGACAGTGTGCAGTGCTTATTATTTTATTGCACTCATTTCTGTACACACTATCAGTCATTTCTACACTACTTTATTTACACAGAATTCAGATTCTGCTACTTTAATCATTCACTACTGCTTAAATAATATTATCAGTGAACTGGCTGCTTTATCAGTCACACTGGTAACCAGGATATCAGACAACTCAAGCTTTTATCAACATTATCTCTGAGATGAAAGCCTGTTGCAAACCAATTGCACTACAGGTTACCAATTCTCTTGTCTACATCTGTCCTCATCATTATGGAGCAATTTTCACACTGTGTTCTCCATTCCTCCCAACACCTCCACCTCATCAACTGAGAGCAGACAAAACTAAGTTAGGCAAGAGAGGTGGGATGATTCCCAGTGGAATGACACCGCTCCCTTTTACCACAACACAAAGCCAACAGCCTTTAAACAGACACAGGGAATAACCCCTTCTCAGGTTTGACAGAAATTCACAGCACCTGTCATGTGTCACTGTCTGAATCTGCTGGTTGGTTGGTTTAGGTTTTTTTTTTTATCATTACCAATATGCAACAGTGATTACAAACAAGTACAATTCTCTTCTAAAACATACACCACCTCACACAATTTAAAAAGCAAGGTTACTTGTATTATAAAGCACAGAAACTGAACACCTGTAGCCAGCTTATATGGTGTCCTAATAAGTGACACCAGACATTCTTTCAGTTAACAAGGCAATTTATTGAAAATACATAAACATTTATATGCACCCAAGCTAACACTGCATTCAGTATGGATTCAATATAGTGAGATGCTTAGCTGCTATCCTCTTCCCTCTCTCATCCCATATTAGAAGTTTACCAGAAAATTATGAAATGCATGCACTGCAGAGCTGACTGATTTCCAAATTCAATCCTCTTTCCTTCTGCCATTATGTACATGACCATAGAGCTACCACTAACATTTGCTGCCCAGAGAACACCAACAGACATGAGTGAGACAGAGATTACCAAGTGCCTCGGCTCCACCTGCTCCACTGCCCTCTCTCCTGCCTGTTCTCAATAAAGGTCTTGTGCAACAGCATTTCAAATACTACTCTATCACAAAGCTCATGTGAACACTGCCACTTTTGGCTCCAAGAGTTAAGCAACATTCAGTTTGTACACATGATGTAATGAATGTTGTTTTTACACCCAGGTTATTCTGAGACAAGTTTTTCCTTTAGCCGATTCCATGCAATTCCCAAGGAAAGCTGGACAGCATCAAACTGCAATCCTTTACTAGTTCTTCCTCTCTTTCACTGAAAAGATGAAATCACAAACATGCTGTGTCTAGCCCAGCCAGCTTTGCACTGCCAAAATCCACACAGCTTAAATATCTCTACACATCTAAGGCAAAGATCAGCTTGCTTGCCTACACTTCCGATCAAATGAAGAAGTAAGAGACCAAAAGTCACATTAACTACCACAAGAAAGCTGCAACTTTTCTTGCACTGCTGGAAAAAAGTCATCATTCAGGGGAAATGCTGAACTTCCCCATCCTGACATGAAAGCATAATACTCCCAAATACCCAGTTTTCATTATCAAGCCCCTGAAATCCAGAGTCTGATGCCTGAAACACCTTTTATAAGATTTCTCTTAGACTTCTGCTTTCTGGAATGTTCTTGCAAATATTTTGTCAATCAATGTATTTTGTTTCCAACTCTGTCATCCCTGACAGCTACTCTTTCTCTCAATGGTCCTCACCCTTAGCAATTATCATGAAAAAAAACCCAAACCTACATAGCTATGTTAGAAACTTCACCCATGAAATCCTGAGAACCCACTGAAATGAAAGACAAGCAGTAACAATTTTTGCACAGTCTGTTTCAGAGGCACTAGAACTACACACACAAACATTTCTCTTCCTTTCCAACATGTCAAGCCTAAAAGGTCACACATTTCTTCCCAGCACTACAACAGACAGTCTTGCCTTGGTCACAGCAGAGAACAGTTCCTACTTACATATCCCAACAATAACAGAGGGTGTGTGTTCCAGTCGCAAGTAGAAGAGAAGATTGTAAAAATTGAAACAGATCAGAGAGAAGCATAAGATGACAGAGATCCATTCTTGTAGTCTCTTTCCTGTTGGAAAAAAAAAAAGCATGGTTTATTTTTATCCGAGAGGAAACTTTGAAGTCTGAAATAATACAGACTATTCTATGCCAGGATGACTGACATAGACTGACATGCATTTGTCTGACAGGGAACTGAAACAAACTTATTTTTCCATGAGAGATGAATATATTTTGTTAAATGACATTGCTCTTCCTCAAGCCATTACTAACCCTTCACCCTTGCACAAATAACAGGGACAAATCAGACATCATCTCACATTGTCCTAGTTTCCTTTTCCCTGAGGTTGCTGGCATAATGTTGCTCCACATCACATCTTTTTTTCCAATTTGCATTTCATTCAATATTCACTGTTGCTGGTATGGTTGAATTTGGGAACCAATTTCTGGCCTCAGAAACCTTGTAGTTATAGCACCTTATGATCTACATCATTTAAAATCTCAGAAGTTATATATAAAGCTGCTGTACTAAGAGGAAAAAGCATCATCCTGCATTTTGGTGGCCCTAGAAAGAATCACCTTCCTAACATTGCAAGTATACTTCTGGAGCTTGCTTCCTTAATTCCTGCCTTCCTGCTCCCTCTCTGCCATTCTGAGGTGACAGACAAGAGACAGAATAAACAAATTCTCTCTTACATCTTGCTGTACTACTTCATACCTGATTTATTGTCTATTGAAAGAGAATAGACAGACTATGGCAACACTTTGAACAACCAGATTAACAGCTGAAGGCTGTTGCCTGTCAAACACAGCTAGATCCTCACAAGGCACTGATGCTGGGAGCAAGTGAACACTCAGAGTGAGACTTGTATGGATTAAGGCATCAGAAACAGACTTTTAATGCCTAAATCCAAGGAGACCTTGGCCCAGAAGGGCCCTGGATGTAATTACCTCTTAAGACACTCAGGAGCAGACAGCCTTCACTGCATGCAAGGTGCACAGCCTCTCACAGCAGCAGAAACACACTCACATGTTTGGCTTGTGTCCAGGGTAGGAGCTTTCCTACTACTCCTCTACACTGACCTACTGTCTGATCAAATGTCTCCTCTTAAATGCTCAATCAAGTCCTTCTTATCAACTACACCATGCAATGAAAAGGAAAAGAGGAACATCAAAGGAGGATCAGTGTTATCTTCCACGTGCCTAGGACGCAATATTTTAAAGAAGAATGGACAAAGTCTGCAACAGTTCAGAGTTTTGTTCTACAAAGGCCATGAGTAGATAAATTAACATCCTCTGCAGTAGGAGAGAATTGTAAAATTAAATTAAGACACAAGAACAAGCCTATTTCAAGAAAGCATCAGGTCACAAATGTGGAATATTCTATAAAGAGATCCCTGGAGTAACGAAAATAAGAGTTAATTAACACTCACTTCCTGCATAAGAAAACCACACCCTGATTAGAGGAGCTAAGTGGGTAGATCCTCACGGAACAATTAGCTGACTGCAGGGAAACACTGGGCCCCTTACCAGCAAGTCCCATGGGTTCAGCCTGAGCAAACACTACAGTATTCTGAGCACAGGGATCCTGGACTGACTGCCAGAAACACAGAGCCCCAGCTCTGGACAGACTGGGAAGTCAAATTGAAGCAGTGGAGTCAGCACCAGTAATTTGTGTATAAAGAAAACTCAAACATAAATGTTCACATCCTGTATGAGGGACTAAGATGCCAAGGGCACAAAGCATCATCCTGCATTTTGGTGGCCCTAGAAAGAATCACCTTCCTAACATTGCTTAAGGAATTGCAGAAATACTCCAGAATCATGTTCACGCTGCACAATTATATGTAAACCACTTCCTTAGTAGAATTACGTAGTTCAAATATCATGTGTCTCCACCATAACACATATTCTGCCATTGTTTATGCAAGAAAGCTCAAAAAAAATGCACATTTAATATATTGTCACAGCTCACTGCTGATAGGTATCACTATACATACACCACCTCACCAGCTTCCCAGGAACTTCAGTCTACAGTTAAAGATATGGGTAATAAGTTGTTTGAGGAGGAAAATGGTTTCCTTATGAGCAAAAGCACAGTGCACAGGTAAAATTAGATACTGCTTTTCTGTCAAGCACAGGAATCAGTTACTTGCTGGATCAGAACTGTGTATCTAGACCAGCTAAAAGATGTCATGCCTCACCTTCTCTGAAGGCAAGGAAGACGTGACCAATACAAGCTGAAATGAGCAAACGTGTCCTGAACAGTCTAGAAAACTGACAGACTAATTAATGCCTTTGTTTTCTTATCATTACTTGGCTCTGTACAAATAAGAACACCTGCTTTGCCAGTAACTGCATTCAATGTGAAAACAACTGTTCAGCTGACCTGCTGGAAAACTGCAAGATGCTGAAAATGTGTCTTCCTTTTCCCCATTCTTCACCAGCAAATTAATTCACTGAGAATAGCATTGCACACACCATGACACAAAAACGAATTACATTTTATTATAAGGAGTTTGCAGTCATTTCCAGCTGCATAATCAAAGAGTTGCTGTCACTCTACTGAGTTCTAACAAACAGTAAGCTTCAGGAACACGAGACCTATACAAAAATTCAAATATCTCTCTGCCTCTTTCTGGGGTGCCAGCACAGGGTACCACAGAGTAGTTCACTGAGTATGTATTCAGAAGCTAAAGCTTTTGTTGTTGCCTTGCTTAGCAACCAAACGTGTACATCTGCTTTTGGATGGAAAAGTTAAGTTTTTGTTTGGATTTAAAGGGAAGAGGAATTCTGTGCTGGTTCATTTGAAAACCTCCACCCCCAGCAGCAAGACCACGGGTTCAAATGTGAGATACCACTCAACACTGGGACCCTTTCATGAGCTGACCATCAAACCTCTTGGCATATCAGTGCTTCCTAAACTCTGCAGAAGTTTGCTTTAAAAGCAGTGGGCTATGTCGACTAATCTAGTTTCAGTTTATAAATGACAACTTCCAAATGCAGAGGAGCACTGGAGCCCAGCATGGCTTGATGGCCGCACAGATCAGGGTGTCCCCCCCGTGCCAGACAAGAAGGGGAAGCCATCGGCACCTCCACGACACCAAGAGCCAACGGAAGAGCCCTCGATGACACCAGAAATCCCGCCACCCGCCCAACCCACTGCTCGGTTCCTAACCCTGCTCTAAGCAGCCTCACCCACCAGCTCTGCCCAGGCCCAGACGAGGCAGGACAGCAGCCGAACGTGAAGCCGCCGACACACGGCATCCCCCCGCCGACAGACCCGGGCTCCGAGACACCTCCCCGGGCAGGGCCCAGCCCCAACCGGGCCCTGCTCGGCCCCGCCGCTCCTCCGGGGCTCCGTGGGGCCGCGCCGCCTCACAGCGGCCTTCTGGGGTGGCGAGGGGCGGAAGGCCTGAGGGGAACCCCCGCCCCCCCGGAGGAACCCGGCCCCCGAGGGGACCCAGCCCGAACCCCGAGAGGAATCACCCACCCGCACCGGGTCCCGCGGGGCGCGGTCCGCCGCCGCCGTCCTCACCTGGGGAGTAGAGCTCGGCCAGCTCCCGGGCCCCGGCGTGCTGCGCGCCCCACCGCCGGCAGCCGCCCTCCGGTTCGCCCTCGGGCTCTTCCGCGGCCTCCGCCTGCGCCTCCGCCGTCTCCCTCCGGCGCGGGACGCTCTCGGCGCCGCCGCTCGCCATGGCCCGGCCCCCCGGCTGCTGCTCCTCCTCGAAGCCGGCGGGGGGCGGCGAGCGCAGCCCAGGCCCCGGCGAAACGCCCGGCCCCAGCGCTGCGGCCCGCGGCAGCATCGGGAAATGGGGCCGCGCCGCGGAGCTGCGGCGGGAGGGGGGCGGGCGGGCGCGGCTGACCACGCCCTCGGGCACGCCTCCCGCACCGCCTCCCGCCTATCGCCGGTGCCGCCGCGCTGGTCCGGGCCATTGGGCGGCACCGCCCGGTGCGGCGGAGCCAATGGCGTCTCGGCGGGGTGGGCGGGGCCTCCTCGGCTGGCGGCGGGAGCGGGCGGGGCCGCGGGCGCGGGGCGGGACCGGCAGTGCCGTAACTCGCGCGCCCCCTGGCGGCGCTGCTGCTCCCGCCGAGCGGCCGCGGGGTCCCCGGTACCGGGAGAGCACCCGGGTTTGCCGGGATTTGCCAAGAACGTTTCCGTGCCCAGGAAATCCTTTTCGGACCCTGCCCGTGCTCCTTAACGGCCGCGGGTAAAGCCACTCACCGGTGCGCTCACTGGTCCCAAACAAATGCAGGCAGTGCGGGAAAAAATGACAGAACCCCCCCAGCAGTAGCTAAGTAGTGCACTATGGCTATAAAAATCATTTCTGTAACAGATTTGTGTCAAGATCAAATAGCACTAAAATAAAGGTTCCGCGTAATTAAATAGATTTCACTTAGATGTTAAAACCAGATCCATTTGCAGAGTGTTAAGTGCCAAATGTGATGTCTGATTAACCCAAAGGTTTCAAAGTGGGGCAGCAAATGCTTTTCTCATCACACCCACCCGAGAGGCAGATCCCGATCCTGCAGGATGTGACAGAGGAGCAGCCCTGCGTGTCCTCACTCCAAAGATCTGGAACAGAAACACCAAACCACCCAGGAATTTCCTAAAACCTGACCAAGCTGACAGCCAAGGACTGCTCTGCATTGTCACTGCCCTACTGTTTTGAAGATCTCAAATTAATTAATAATTAGCTGGAATTACATGCTCAAATTAGCAGTTCTAAATGAAAAAAAATGGCTGTTGAATTCAATGACTACTGGACTCATCAAGCCTTATATATATATATATATATATCAAAAGTTCTGGAAACAGTAAGTGATAACGATTTGCTACTGACACAGAAGATGGTGTTTATCTGATGAGATTTTTCTGTTAATTGAGTAAGAAGCTCACTAAAAGGATGAGCTCAGGGTACCACAGTCCTTTGGACTGTGCTGTGTTCAGACTGAGGGACAGGAAAGTTCTGGCATCCAGGGCTGCTGATGTATCCATTGGACTTTTGAGAGGTTTGGCTGTTCTGATGCCAAGGGTTTTGCAAAGACTTTCTTGGGGTCACAGTGACCTCAATAATGTTAGTACAGAAATGTAAATGTGAATGAATTCCTGTCAGTTCAGTAGGATATGACACCTTTAAATGTTTTGTGGTACCTGACCATATGTCCCCATTATGAATGTGTAATTAAGAGGAAAGACAGCAACGGTTTAAATTTACATACAGTTCTTGGCAGTGTTTCCCAAGACACCTTTAATATCTGTTATCCATCTTGTTTTCTCAAGGCTGCCAGTGTGAAGAAAAAGGAGTGAATTTCTAGCAAGGTTTGGCTTTGGGTGGGTTACCAAATTCTATCGGAAAATCTTTTGCCTTGGAATAGAGCTGCATCTTCCTGTAATAATCCCAATTTAGATGCCTGGAGACAAACCTTACAAAAGGGAAAAGGTGCTTTGAAGCCCTTTCTAACCTCACCTCAGTGTGAGAGAGAAGACCATCGATGAGAGCGTTTGGTCCTTTCCTGGAGACAAAGCAGCATCTGGGACCCCTCTGAAGCACGTTCCTTTTTTATCATTACCTGGAGGAGGAGAGACAAACCACAAGTTAGTCCATGGACTCTGGTGAAGCTCCAAGAGGTGGTACAGACACAGCCCCACCACAGCCCAAGGATTTAGCACCGCATGAGTCCAGTCCCCTGACTGTACCACTCTGAAGGTGACCCACTGGTGACCCGGGACAGGGCCGCTCAGACGGAGCCTGCGAACAGCTGGCGGTGCTGCCGGAACCTCTCGTACCGGGGCAGCAGGCAGGCGGGACAGCCCGATCCGACCCGCCCCTGGGTGCCGGTTCCGGCCACCGCCCGGTCCCGAACCTCCCTCCTTGTGCCGCTAGGTGGCGCTGCAGGCCCGGTGACGCGCGGGATGGCGGCTGCCCCGAGGCACGTGACGGGCGGCGCCCCGAGCCCCAGCGTCACCGATAGCCTCGCGCCGGCCCCGCCCCGCCCGGCGGGAGAAGCGGCCCGGGAGGACCGGGGACAGCACCCGAACCATCGGGCTGCGCGTCCGCCCCGGCCTTACCACCGGGTTCTTACCGCCCCGGCATCCCCCCGGTGGGGACAGGCCGGCCACCCCCGCACCTCACAGGGTGGCAAAGCGCTGTCTGCAGCTTCACACTGCCCGTTCACACCGGGCACACCGCCTCCACCTTCACACACGCGTGCCCCGTGCCCCCCGGACCCGAGAACCGCCCACCGGGCCCTCCTGCCCGGTCCCTCGCTGAGCCAGGGGCACGCAAGGAGCAGCAATGTCCGCACGGAACGTGTCGGTGGGTGGGTGAGCGGGGACAGCTCCTGCCACGGCCCCGTCCAAAGCCAGAGATCGGGAGATGGCGGTGACCAAGGAGGAGGGTGCTCTGTGGCTGTCCCCACCTGGTGCCCATGGCCAGCAGCCAGGAGGCACAGGGACTGCTCTTTGTGCCAGTACTCCGGGCCAACATGTTCCAAATGATCCCCTGGCAGCCCCGCTTTGTGCTCAACACAAGATGAGGGCAGAGGGAAAAAAAAATAAAATTGTACGGCGCACAGACCTTTAACACTTTCAATAAAGAAAAAGCTTTTAATTCTTCACTCAAGCCCATCTTCCTGCCACCCTTTCCAAGCCCTCCCCTGTGTATGTTGCTCCTGGCAGTACCACGGAGTTCCAGCTGCCTGGCTGCAGCTGCAGTTCTCCTCGTTTAGGAATTTCCTAAATGGACTACTGAGTCCTATTATTGGGAACTTCTGACAGTTGGAAGGATACGATTCTGTTCCTTTGATGGACATTTTGAAAGCTTGGATAGTCTAGATAAAAGCATTAATATGTGATCTGTACCCAATTTATCAAAGTAGGAGGCTGTGATTACCTAGGAAATGTCAGGAAACTATAGTGAACATCTGGAAAGTTAGTGGACAGCAACTTCTCTGTCCACTTCTTTGACATTTTTTCTGGAGTACAAGGAAAAAAGCTACTTATAAAATATAAAGTTGCTTCTTACTGTCCCTGCTCAGAAAAACAGCCCACAGCTTGCCATCCAAATGTCCTCAGCATGGACTTTCTCTGCAACACAGTACTGGACACTGTAGGTTCTGCATTGTCACTGTTCCCTTCCACAGGTATTTGATTGCACTCTGGCTGTCCATCCTTTTCTTTCTTTCTTTCTTTCTTTCACAGAGCTACCGAGCGGGTGCTCTGACCTCCAACTTGCTCTGGAAAATTTTCAGTCTGGTAGGGGAAGGTATTTTGCTCATGTTGTCCCACTGGCTGGAGGCAGCAGTGCCAATCTCCAGGTGTCGTCTCTGCAGCACTCGGTGGGGCAAAGAGCAACACACAGATAAAGAGGGGATTGAGCAACCCAGCACTGCAAAGGCCAAGCATGCTAGGTCAGAGGTGAGCAGAAAAATCAGCAGAAGACCAACAAATACCCGAGCATCACCATGTCACATGGGAACAAGGGGTGAGGGAGCATTTAGGGAGGGGGAGGAATCTGGTCTGTAACAAAAGAACCAAAGAAGGCCTGGAGACATGGCTTGCAACTGCCTGGGGAGCTCCCTGCCACTGGGGACTGCAAGGCAGAGTATCACAGCTGCGGTTTCAGAAGAGAGGCAAGCATGTGGCAATCAGTTTTTATGTTGAACTGAGGCAAAGTCTCAAGCCCAGTTTAAGAGCTGAGGGAGAAGGAAGGAAAGCCAACTGCTCTCTGAGTTGAGACACTGTCCTTGTCTGACATTTCACAGGTCCTGCTCTTCACAGCAGAGAATGGCAAGGGGAAGCAACAGACTGAAATCTGGCCTCTGCCAGGTACAACTTAAGAGCTCTTGTTGGCGTAAGGTGTGCAGCTGTATAAAGAAGGACCTGGGGCTAGGAAGAAGAAAAACAGAGCACACAGCATGCTCAGAAAGAAATATAAATTTTACTTCTCTATTTTGCAGCCTGGATTGCAACATTGCTCCACTTCAGGCAGTCCCCTCCTACCCCCCTGAGACCTTCCCAAACCACCTCGGTGCTCTCTCCCAGCCTACCCACACACAGGGATACTGCTCTGCCCTGGAAGCCCTCATGTTCTCCCCTTTAGCTCACCTCCAACATACTGCCTACTGGATCTTGTTCATTGATGCATCTGTCAGCTTCTTTCCTCTTTGCCCCTCTTCTGCCCTTTTGTGGTGTTTTATACTGCAAGTCTATGAGCAAGCAGCTGTGCTCCCACAGGGCTTAGCATGATGTAGCTCTGCTCTTACTGATGTGCTGTGAGCTACTGCAAGGCTAATAGTACATGAGACAAGTCTGCAGCAAGAAGCATGAGAAATGACAGACAGCTTTTTTCTTGAGTATGATTCTCCATTCACAGATGTCCTTATAAACACTTCACTGTTTGAGCTGTCACTGCTGAACTAATAGCATCTCCTGAAAGCTGGTGTCCTTCCAGGGACAGCTGCTCTAGACCTGGAGTACACAAATGGGAGAACTTGAAAGAAATCCTGGAAAATAAGACAATTTCCAGGAAGAAAATGCCTCTGCAGTGCTTTATTGTAGGTCTGAGCATGGAGATGGAAACTTGTGGCATCTACAAAAGGGAAAATGGAGAGCAGAATGACAGAAATGAGCAGTGAGGATCAGATTCTTCCCTCCACCTTTTCACCATTCTGGTATCCTTCTGTTACATTCCCAGTATCTATATTGTTTCACACAAGAGAGGAATCTGGATTCTATTGCATCAGAAGGTTGGGGTTTTTTTTCTGCTCAAAAATGTTGATGTTCATACTAGTAATTGGTAAGTTATACTGCCTCCTTCAGCTGACTAGTTCTAAAAAAAAAGAAATAATGAAATCACTGGAAAGAAGGTGCTTTTCACAGAAGTGCTGCCTTTCTTCTAAAATTTGTTCTTTTGGGAGACATCCTGCGGAAAGGCTGCCACTCTCAGCTTCTTTCCTGTTCAGAGTCTTACACACAGAGTAAACCAGTACCCCAATCCCTTCGTAGGAATGTCTGCATCTATTTTTCTATCTAAAGCATCTCTCTGAAGAGGTTTTCCTGGACAGTTGTTAGCAACCTTTGCCTATCTGGCCAGGCCAAGCCATGGCACTTGCAGGGACAGAGCTTTGTGGTGTGAGCCTTGTTCTGCACCTGTTCCCATTTCAAGAACTCAATTTCTGGCCACGCATTTGTTATAACAAGTGCAGAAACAATTTAAAAAGTGAACAGAATTAGCTCAAAACCTGCTTGCCAAATGCTAGAGTTTTGGGTAGGTGGTTAGTCCCGCCAACAAGATTCCCATGAGAAGCTGAGAACGGATGTTGGCTCCATGAGAGTGGCTGTTGGGATTTGAGGTGAGCTGGAGGAAGTTTAAAGAGATCCAGGTACAGCAAGGAGGTGAGGGGGAAGAAGGGAAGGAGGGGACAAGCTGGGCATCCAACCTCAATTACCACCCTGCCTGACGTGTGATCTCGGTGACTATGGGATTACTCAGCACTGGTCTGGAAAGGAGGTGTGGGCCACACCATCCCTGATATAATCTGTTTCACATGACAGTTGCACAGACATTTTATTTTGTTTGGGAAGATCAGCCCAGGACAGTACAATTTTCTGCTGCAGAGCAGCAGAGAACAGGGCAGAAATTTGAAGAGGGCAAATTTAGATCTCCAAAAGATCTTGAAAAATAGCCCAGAAAATTTACCAACCAGTCTCAGTGATCAATTTTAGCTTGTGGCAAGCTGGAGACCAGTTGAGGTAATGCTGAGAAAGACCAACCATGCATTTCAGCAGATCACCACAGCAGAAGACCTTCTGCTTGTGGGTGCCTGAGATGTTTTGGACGTAGGGAGCACATGAAACCAATTTTCAAGACTTCAGTTGCAAGGGCCAGTTAGGGCAGCCACTGGATATAACTGCCAGATCAGAATGCAGGATAAAGGCAGAGGATGAGGGAGTAAACAGCCAGAAGAACAAGCCCTGGCTCACTACAACTTGCCAGAATTTGCACCCAATACAGATGTTTGTATTTATGAAGGTATGGGCTCCAACTACAACCTTCAGACCCAGTTCTCTGGCCAGGCCCAGCTCCAGTTTAATCTCTGGCGCATTCACCAAAGATTAACTTGGTAGATAAAGATGGAACTAGAAATATTTGAAGCCTGAAAACCTGTTAGGGTACTTCTGTTACGGAAAGAAAAAAAAAAAAACCAAAAAACTTTTAAAACCCGAAAAGAAAAAGCAATGGAAAAGAAATAAAGGAAAGAAAAAGCCTGATGATCCACTGACTGTTTCTTGAATTCTTCCTCTTTTCAATGTTCTGAGGTTTGAACATTATGAACAGTTGACTGTTTGAATCGTATAATGCAATACCTGTTCCTCTGGCTTAACGTTACAATATTTCCCACACCGCAGGATTGCTTCACATTATTCTAAGAGGCAGTGTCATTTTCCCTGCAGTGCTGGGTCTTCTTTACTGAGGCAAAGGACACTCCTACTTCCTTTAATTATATGTTTTGTTTTAAATTAATGTCCTTTATTCTGGGGATGAATCACCAGCTTGTAGACAGGTAAATGTGGGAGTAAGAGAGTGAAAATATAAGTTTGATTCCCAAGGTGGGTGTCTTTAATTAAAAACGGACATCAAGATTCACTCTTCCTTCCCAAACTCATCCCGCAATTCTAAAAACATTTGGATTCCATGTTTCTACGCACGTATGTCCCTCTCTTTCTGAATCATGTTACACACGGTCCCCTTTGGTTTCAGTGCACAGATTCCCTATCCCTCGTGTACCCTGACAGTTGCACCATATCATGTAAAGTAAATACACCAAGACAAACTTTAAGGCCGCCATCCCTGCACGGAGAGATGAGGAGGGGAGCTATGGGCTTTCCGGCTGCCGGGTGCGGGCGATCCTGCGGCAGCGCCGTGCCCTGCTCCAGCTCCTCCTCACCCGGCTCCCTGCTGGCCGCGGTCAGGGGTCTGCGCTCGGGTGGACAGTGCTGTTTGCCCGTGGCGTTTATTTGAGCAAGCACTGGACGGAGAATAACGGGATCCGACTTGTATTTGCAGTTTTTCCCCTGCCTTGGCAAAAGGACTTAGAAAAATCTCTCCTGCCTTAATTTCCCCAAGGGTGAGGCGGGACCCGGGAGAGACCCGCGCCCACTTGCCCCCCCGAGCCCCCAGGACCCGGTTCCGCTCGGCTGCGGCAGCCGGAGCCGGGGCTGGCAGGGGCAGCGCCCGCACACGCGTGTCCTGCCGGAGCTGAGCGCTGCCCGATGCCACTCCCGCACCCCCCCCCCTCACCTGCGGGACCCGGCAGCCCGCTCCCCTCCCTCCCTGCCCGGTACGGCTCCGGTTTTATTGCGGACGGCCCGGCGGGGCACCGCACCGGCACACCCGCCCCCGGTGCCTCCTCCGGGGCCGGGGCCAGCAGTTACCGAGCGTGCAGCGTGGCAGGCGGCCAGGCGGTGACGCGCCTGTTGCTATGGGATCCACCGCCCCTATAAATAACTGAGGAAAGGAACTTTCCTAAGTCAGAGACTTTAGGACACGGGACCCAGAACCAGATGGTCCGGAGGAGAGGCGCCAGCTCCCGCCGCAGCTCCAGGAGCGGTGAAGCCCCGCCGCGCAGCAGGAACTGATCCAGCCCAGGTGGGCATCGCACCCGGGGGCCGTGCCCAGCGCCAGAGACTGAGGCAGGGTCTGGAGCCCCCCCACCCCGACGGCGGCAGCTTGATCCTCTGCCGGGGGGGCCCCCCCTGCGCCTTTTTCTCCTCCCCGCATCCCCCTTTGCTTTCATGCAACGCCTGGTGGCCTGGGACGCAGCATGCCTCCCCATCCAGCCGCCCGCCTTTAAATCCATGGAAGTGGCTAATTTCTATTACGAGGCGGACTGTCTGGCTGCGCTCAACAAGCTGCACCCGCGGGCGGCCGGGGGCCGCTCCATGACCGAGCTCACCGTAGGGGACCACGAGAGAGCCATCGACTTCAGTCCCTACCTGGACCCCTTAGCATCCCAGCAGCCGGCGCAGCCGCCGCCTCCCGCAGCAGCAGCAGGGGGCAACTTTGAGCCTCCCTGCACCAGCGGCGGCGGCCAAGATTTCCTTTCCGATCTCTTCGCCGAGGACTATAAAGGCAGCGGCGGGAGCAAGAAGCCCGACTACACCTACATCAGCCTCGCCCGGCACAGCCACCCCTGCGCCAGCCAGAGCCACAAGCCGGGGGGGCTGCCGGGCTGCTTCCCGCCCCAGATCGTGGAGACCAAAGTGGAGCCGGTCTTCGAGACCCTGGACTCTTGCAAAGGGCCCCGTAAGGAAGAAGGGGGAGCCGGGCCGGGACCGGGGGGCATGTCCTCACCCTACGGCAGCACCGTGCGCTCCTACCTGGGTTACCAGTCGGTGCCGAGCGGCAGCAGCGGGAACCTGTCCACCTCCTCCTCCTCCAGCCCCCCCGGCACCCCCAACCCCTCCGAGTCCTCCAAGTCCGCCGCGGGCGGCGGGGGCTACTCCGCTCCCCCGGCGGGCAAGAACAAGCCCAAGAAGTGCGTGGACAAGCACAGCGACGAGTACAAGCTCCGCCGGGAGAGGAACAACATCGCGGTGCGCAAGAGCCGCGACAAAGCCAAAATGCGCAACCTGGAGACGCAGCACAAAGTCTTGGAACTGACGGCCGAGAACGAGCGGCTGCAGAAGAAGGTGGAACAGCTCTCCCGGGAGCTGAGCACCCTCAGGAACTTGTTCAAACAGCTGCCCGAGCCCCTGCTCGCCTCCTCGCCTCGCTGCTGACCGCCGGCCGGGCCGTGGGGCGAGCGGAGCCGCCGCTCCTCGGGGGCCGGGGCGGGGGGGAGCCAGGAGGGGGGTGTCGGTCGGTTTGGTTTTTAATTTTGTTGTTGTTTTTGTTTTTGGTCTTTATTTACATGTTGGCGGAAGGCTCCGCCGCGGCGCGGGGATCTCACCGGGGGCCGGGGGCTGTCAGCGGGGCGGCGCGGTGGGGTTGGCGGCCCCGGCCCCGGGCAGGCTCTGTGCAGGCTGCTGGGCGCTGGGGTTATTTAAAAGAGCGAGAGGAGAGCAAGGGCGAAGTGATGCAATCCTTTAAGCATGGCTGGGAATGCTGTGTACATGATGCAATCTCGTGTAACTGTCAGTCATGAATCGAGTAATCTGTTAAAGATGTTCCTACAGTTTTTTTTATTATAAAGAATAATCTATTTCTATAAGAAAATACATATGTATATTTTGGGATCTATGCATTCTTGCTACATTTGAAGCATTAATGAACAATTTTAATAAACTTTATGTCTAGGTTAAAAAAAGTAGCTTGTTTTATTTTGCAGGCACGTTTAAAGGTAGATTAAGCACAGGGTTGAAATTCGAGCTCAATCTGGCTTAATGCCGTGATCAGGGATCAGGATTTTAGTTGGTCTTTTTACTTTTTCTGTGACACTGAGAAAAAAAAAAAAAACAACAACAAAAACAAAATCCAAAACTCCCAAGAGAAAACCAGCAAGGAGCAGAGCTGGGACTTAGACAGTTCTTGTTGCCTCATTTTATTTCCTCTAATCACTTGCTTTAGCTGCCACTTGGGTGTTGTTTGGGGAGGAGGTGTTTGTGTTTAGTTTCTTTTGCACTTCTTGCTGTTCCAAACGTGTAGAGCAAGATGTGCTATCCAAACCATGACCAATCTTTGGCAAAGTTACACCAAGCCTGAAGTGGGAGGGAGGAAGAAAAAGTAAGAAAGGAAGCTTACAATAAGTTTTTCTTTGTTTGTTTGTTTGTTTTTCTTTACAGAGTTTCTATTCTCTAAATTATGATTTGCATTTCTTATTTTGGAGTTTACAGGAATAAACATGAGAAAGTAGCATTTCTGTTGGATGTCGGTAATTTCGGTCATTGCTCAGGAAGCTCTCATGAAACCCAGCCAGGTGAGAGGCGTATGAACAACTCCCTTATCTTTTCTCTTGAGACATTTTTCTAAAATCTGTAGATGGGGTTTCTCTGGTGAGAGGTGTTTGTTTCTGTGTGCATGTGTGTTTGCTGGGGGCATGAGACAGATCAGTGGGGGGTATGGCAGAGGAGGTGGCAGATCAAGCTGTAACTGTTTTGAGAACCAAGGCTCTGCCAGCCTGTGGAACACACCAGCTGGGCAGGACTCCCAGGCTGTGTTACTTCCCCCCCTGTATGCTTCTGTGTCCAGGTCTCCAAGTAGTTAACAGTCTCAAGCTGGTTATGTGGAGGGAGCTGGGCAAATGATAGGGTCTTACTCAGCATTTTCCATTTTCCTGTTAGGCCAAACTCAAGCTTTTAGATCTAGATTTCCAGTGCCCCAGAAAAGACACTCCTGTGGCCTGCTTGGCAACTGCACACAGAAGGGGTATTCAGTGGACTTGATAAAGACAGTGGACTTGAATTTGTGTTTATACATTGCAATACAGACAAGAAGGACAAATCCTGAAGTTGTTAGTTGCTTCTAATGTTTCTTTAAGCAAAGCATGCTCTCTCCTGGAAGAACTGTTTTTCTTTTTTTGACACTTGCAATCATAGCCTTCTGTGGCTGAATCTCCCAGAACTCTTATTGAAATTTGTTTCACACTCCCTGCTCCCACAATATCTCCGTACCTCTGGCTACAAGCTGTGCAGATGTAAGTAGTGGAGTGTTAATCTTGATCCAGATTTCTCCCATTTGCTCTTCAATTCGTACAGTGCAGTTAAGTTGTTTTTATGAGACCCTAAGAATAGACTTTCCCGGGTGAGCTACTGCACTAGCATGACTCAAGTTCTTGCAGGCAAGATAGATGTTAGATCTTGTCTTGACTGTCCCTCGTGACAATGATTACTCCAGCCTCCTGTGGCTGTTTATTCTACTATTCTTCTAGTTACGAAACTTATCCACATCGTTAGATCCTATTTTCTTGTTGTGCTGTAGGCCATGTAATGTTACCCGAACTTTCAAGCAGTGTTCCCAGTCAGAATCCAGTGCTGCTGAGGGTGGAATTGCTGGAGGACTGAAGATGTCCTCAGATACACTTCTTTCTTTTTTTTTCCTTTTTTCTTTCTTTCCTAATGACAAAACTTCCAACAAAATTCAGTTTGTGGAGGCTGGAAGGCAGGGTAGACTGAAAGATAAGATGTACTAAAGGTATTTATATCTGTTTAAAAGTCCAGTTTTGGAGATAGAGCTCTATCAGATATGAACAAGCTAATCCCTGTCCTTAAACTTTGCCTGTCACAGCTCAGAAGAGCCAGGGTGGTGGTGCTGCACTTTAAAGAATGATGTTTGAATTACTGCTCTATTCTAATGTATCTCTTAATTAGGATTAGATATTTTTCATTCAGGAAGAAACATACAGCAATAAGGTTTTGTCAGAAAGATGCAATTATGGATAGGAAAATCAAGGATTTGAATGCAACAATTTTACACTAGTGTTAGAAGGAATCTGTGAAAGAGTCAGAAAAAGAATTTGAGAATCCTTTATTCTTAATCTTGTATTAACCACATAATTCACATTTTAGGAGCTTTGTAGTGCTATCAAATGCATGGAGGTCATGAAATACCCTGCTTTATAAACAGGCATATGGAAAAGCCCCTGTAATTAAAAAAACTCCTGGAAAAAAAGTCTGGCAAAAATAGTTTGGAAATGAATCTGAGAAAATTCCAAGCATTAAATTAGACAAAAGATTCCAAATACCTTTTCTAATGACAGCAGGAGAATTGGAAAATCCCTGTCCAAACAGTGGCTCAGCGCCAAATATTGATATAGAAGATTCTGTTGTTTGAAAGCAGTACTTGGTATGTCTTGGTTGTCTTCTGATAGGGTCTCTTGAGCTTCTTTTCCTTAAAACAAGCCAGTACAGCCTGTGGTAGGACTTCACAGTCTGTGTGCAGGCAAACCATGCAAAGAAGCTAAGGCACTTATTCCAGTACCCTGCTTTGAATTTTAAGCAAGTTTATAAACAGCATTTTGCTTGGGCTTTTTTTTTCCCTTCTGAATTATTTATTACATTCACTAATTTATGTAGGTCTTTCTCATTACTACTAAAATATCAGAGTTTCCTTCTATGTAGAAATAAGCCTGTAAGATCAAGTCCCTAGCACAGATACCCCTTTCCAAAGTGTCTAGCACTGTTTTACCATTTGCTGGGTGTTTGAATTCTGTCACGCTTAGCTCTGCAAAAGGAATCATATGTATAATTCTAAAACAGAATTTTTAAACTACCATTATATATATTTTTAGCAGTTCTATCTATTAATAGAAATTACTACTCTATCCTTATCTGTCCAAAACATGTAAAACCCTGTACAGCTCCACACCTGCACTGGTGTGGCTTTCACTCCTGCTGCTTTCCATTAGTGACCCTTAGAAGATGAAGGAAAGTTTACCCTTGTTTCTGTACTAATTGTTTCTCCTCTATCAAGTAAAATCACTCAAATTGCACACGTGCACCAAAGGGTTATCGGGTGGGAGACTTGATCACATTTGATAACAAGATGGGGTTTTCCTCATTGAAATGATGCAATAGCCTTCAGATATCAAACATACAACCTGAAAAAGCCTTTGTGCACAATGTTTGCCTTTACAATTTCATTGCTAGAACAACTACCATTGATGTGGATGTGTATAAAATATTAAGTTACTCTCATACTAGCTACTTTTCAAGCAATGTTTCATTAGCTATGACCAGAAAAAAAGTCAATGCAACTCAGTACCTACTTTAATAAAGAGAAAAAAGTGTATATGAGGCCAAGTTACAAATCTTTTGTTATTTATAGTGATATTGCTTAAGACACAGTATGCATTGTCCTGCATTTTCCTGTCATTTGTACCAACATAAAGTGACTCTAAAGCCCCACCAAGTTGGAATGCAAAGGTTCTGCATTCAGTTTGTACTGGACTTAGATGATTATATGGTGGGCAGGAGATAATGATGACTTTGGTTCTAATTCTTTTTGCTACCAATTGCTAATGCAAAAATATATTATTGCTACTTTCCTGAGTGTTAGTATTCTTTGTGTTTAAATTTTAACAAATGCATAACAGTCAGAATTTTAGGGCAAATCATGAACGCTAATGTGAACTGTGAAGAAAAATTTAAACCTATTCATGTACGTTGAAAGGGTGCTAAAACAGTACTCAGGAAATCCAAACAAAACTAGAAATATAGGTAACTACCCCCAAAGGAACAATTCAGTTCAACTTCTCAATACTTTTTTTCATAAATCAATACAGCCAAAGTATAACTGTGTGGCCAAAGCTGTACATGAAATACATGTTGCTGAACAGAGAAGTGAAATCACTTAAAGAATGAAGTTCTACTTAACTATTTTGTGGTACCCAAAACATAGTCTGAGAGTTTAAGCTCTGCAAGGCAAAGCTAAGCCTTGGTAGAAACTCTACACTTGGATAATATCCTGAGGTTTTCTGAGGTTACTGATTCTTTCACGTGAATTGAGGCTGTTTTGCCCCAGCCTGGGCAGATGAGCAGCACAATCTAGGGTGAGTATGTAAACACCTAAAAAGATTAGATACAGCCTTGGACTGACATCAGGATCATGTGAAATTTATGATGCAGTGCTAGCTTGATGCAAAACTACGTGAAATGTCAAGAGAGTTTCTCTTTGAGATGACCCTGAAAGGGGCAGTGCAGCCTCCTGGAGCACTGCCCCTGGGTTTGGTGCCAGCACCCCGATCCTCAGGAGATGCATGAAAGCTCTCAAGTTGGGCACAGCTGTAATTCTTATTTACTCAATTTGATCTGTCAAGACTCTATTGGAAATCAAAATGCCTTTTGTGATCATTTTCTCACCTGTTAAATTGTTTGAATGTTTTGTTTTGAATAAAAGCCTTTTCTGCCCTCCTAGAAATGTTGGTGGTTAGATCTGCCCGAATGTGAAAAACAATAGGGCTGGAATTTAAAAACAAGGAGAAATGGGTTAAGAATTGCTGGAGTGAATTGATTTGCATTTACAATAGGGACACATTTAGTTCCAAACCTTCCAACTGCTTGACACATTTTCACAGAACAGCACCGTATCTATCCCTCATTTGTTTGAAAATTTTCATATATTCATATATTTACTATTAAAATATTTTGTATAATAAATAATAACATCAGTAATATTTTCTAGCTAATGAAAATCTAAGGAAGACTCTGATCTACATCCACTTTTATCCTTGCTCTGTCCTATCTGCTCTTGCCTTTGGGATTCCTATGTCACACATGAGAGAAATGCCAAAGTATTTTCTTAGACTTCAGGGTATATAAATTAAACTTTTTTTCATAGAATTTGCAGAATAAATTCTCTAAGAACTCACACTATTGAAGTATTGGCTCTGTCAGCTAACCTGGTTTTCATGGGCTCAAACACAGACACCTCTTCACATCATGTCAGTCAGCATAAAGAACTGAATTTTTGATACAGGCTACAAGGTGCCATGGCCCCTATCATGCACAACAGTTTGTTTGTTTTCTATAAATACCTTGGGTTTGCTAGGATATTGCAACAGCAATTCATTAAGCCTGTGGCAAGCAGCTCCTTGATGTTGTCTAGAAATTACGGTAATAGGAATTGCAACCCCCTCAAACAATGTAAAAATCCCTCTAAAGCCTCATTGTTGTGTCCCACTCCTCTGACAGGAGTCTTCCCTCACCTGGGATCCGGGTCCACAAAAGTTTGCCATGTATTTTCTATAAGCAAGGAGATTTGGTTTTAGAAACGAATGTTATGGTGACACAATGGGAAAATATTTCTGTGCAACATGATGAAACAATTACTTGGCTGAAGTAATTCAGGAAGGGAATCACAAGAACAAGAGAAAGTGCCTGGAGCCGGTTAGAGAAGCAGAAGGAGAGCAGTGGTGGCTCCCCAGCAGAAACATTGTTTTGCTGTTTCCCAGCCTCTGCCATCGAGACAATAACTCATTTCTGACAGTGATTTGCCACACTTCTCTGAGCCTAGGTGTCTTACTTGAAACAGTAAAAATACCAGTTATGACTCTTTTGTTTTTTGAAATACAGAAGGCCAGAAAGGGAACCTAGAATGTAATTTATTAAGCTACTTAAGCATGCCTATCATTTAAATGTATAGGGAGCAGAATAAAATCTGTAGGATAACTTGGCACAGTCAGATGAGTAGAATTACAAAAAGGAAAAAAAAAAAAAAAAGGAGTAATTATCAAGCAGTTTGGTTGCTTAAAGGAATGCAAGCTGGACCACAGCCACTTCCACTTCACACAAGCCAGCTTTTGTGCCAGCTCTGTGAAGAAAGATAACTTCCAAGCTGCACTGCCTTCTTGCTGCTGAGTTATTGATGACCACTCCTGTGGAGGAAAATATTTTTGTGCTTAAAGTTCATGTTATTGTGTTGAGTCCCCAAATCTGAGAGGAGTGGAGGAGGAGCTGCAAAGCCTTTCTGTACGAGTTTAGCTGTTTGGGTACACAGTATCCTTAACCATTTTCAAAGCAAATTACATAGTTGCAGAGTTAATGAGGGCAGAATGCTGACAGAAATTAAGATGTAAGGGATAAAAACTAAACTAAAAAAAAAAAAAAAAAAAAAAACAACAAACCTAAAACAAAAAAACTAAAACAAAAGAGGCAGTTTCTGGTCCTGGCTCTTTCACCAATTTATCATATGCCTTCAGATTATCAGTTAGCCCCTAAACGTAATAGAAGCTGTATGCACATATGTGAATCCCTAGTTATAAGTGCAGTTGCCATAGCTGTAGGTGTATTTGCCTATTACATATTCAGATCCTGATCTTATATATGTGCTTCATTTAATACACGTAGCTGTAGTGATTTCAGTGGAACTATTATTACTTGCATGAGTAATGATAAACGCATAGATCTGTATTTACATTGATGTATTTACATGGATCTGTATATACATGGATCTGAGATCACAGTGTCTCTGGGAAAAGTTTTGTACCTTGCTCAGCTTTACAGCACATGCCCTAGAAATTTTTTAGCCCTTTTATGTGTTTTCAAATTCAAGAGAGTTACCCATGCACACAGGCTGATGTGTGTGACTCTTCTAGTATAAAAGGAGATGACAGTGGCTTCAGCATTTTTGCATTTCCCACCAAAAAAAAAAAAAAAAAAAAACAAAAAACAAACAAAAACCCACAACAAAACATTTGACCAGTGGGATACTCCTGATGCTTTAACAGTTATCATTGGGTTCCAATTCAACAAAGTACTCAAGTGCATGTTCTACATGAGAAGCAGCAACACAATGATGAACACAAGCTTTAAAGTTTTGGACGTGCCAAATGCTCTGCTGAAACACATCCATCCAGAGCTTCCACTGCAGCTGCAGAGCCCCTGGATTACTGCTGTGAAGCTGCTGTGGCATGGGCATAAATCCTGGGGAAGAAAACATGACAGAAAACCTAGATATCCAGAGACAGAGAACAAGATGTACTCAAAGGGGTCAAAAGGAATCCTGGTTTCCTCCTGCCACACTGAAGGAGCCCATCCAGATTGTGTGCTGGCCAGGCCTGGCAAGCTGCTGTTCCAGAGCACAGTGTTAGTACCTGGCTGCTGATGAAAGGATTCTTAAGCAATCACCCACTCCACATCAGCAAGAGCTGCTGCCAAGAACCATGGACTTCTCTGGGGTGGAAGACAACCGATAAAGTAGATGCTGAGAAAAGCAATGATGCCTGCATTGGGCAATCTGAGTACTACCAATGGCTACTGGAAAATGTTATTTTTATTTTAGTTCTGCAATTGCATAAGTCTGATATAGTAAAGGCTCACAGTGACATGAAGTTTGTACAGGTTTGTACAAGACTTACTTTTTTTTTTTTCATTTTTTTTTTTTTTTTTAGATCATTTTATTTAGATGAAAAGCTGCTCCCACTTGACACCACGACTCCTTGGTAGTTCTTCCTCTGCCAGTAAAAAATACGGTCAATTGCACCTTTCTCCAGAATCAGCTCCTGTGGATTTGGGCTTGTGGAGGCTGAGGCACTCAGATCTCTTGTAATACAGCTGTGTGTCTGGTTGTAGGGGATGGAGTTCACGAGTAAGGGTGACAGATCGGAAAGGCTTTGGCAAAAAGAACAAGGCAGACCTCCATGTGGTGAAGAGGCCTGAAAAGAAGGAAGTGATACCAAGCAGTACATGGTTCTGGGAAGGCTATTGCAAACTGGCAGTGATGGGAATCATTTCCAACAGACAGGCTAGGGGCAATGAACTGTTTTCTCACTGACCTCATGGTAACATGAAGTGAAAATTCCATTCTAGTGTTTTCTGCCAAGTCCTTAAAGGCTTAGCAAATGGCTCCTGCTTTTGCATGAATACACTAGCAGGTGCTCTTCTGCACGAGCCCTTCAAGAGCTTTATTACCAGAGGTACACTAGCTATTAAACAGCCATAAGCCTAACCTGGTATTTACTGTAGGACTGTGCCTTTTTATTGCACAGAGGGAGGGAACTCCCTTCTCAGCCCTCCAGGTGGTCCCTTCAGGGCAGGGTTGAGGCACATTGGTGAGAAGGGGTGGGGTTGGGTGGAAGAAGCTTTCATTGCTGCCCTACCTGTTCTGGGCATAAATTGAAATGATCAGTCTCTAAATCCTGCCAATTAGGCTTGCTTTACTGGCATTAGTCAGTTGACTATGATAGATAAAAGTAAAATGTTTACTTTTTAAAAAAAAAGAGGCAAAATCCTGCTTTAATAGCTTTAACTCCCAGAGCAGGGGCAGCGGGACACTCTGTAGAGCACTTGGTCTAACCCAGACAGGCAGGAGCAGGGTAGGGGACAAATACTCCTGACACCTTTGTGTAACCCTTCCACTACTACTCCCTGCTGTCTAGTAGGGAGCCCATGGAGCAGGGCTGGAGGATGCAGCCTGCAGTCCCTTGCAGCACCTTCTCTGCAATAACTCCAGGATTCAAGGTAGTATTGAAAGGTGACCATTTCCTAGGCTCCACCTGCCAACAAAGCTCCACCTACTTGAGAGAGCAAAATGAAATACTTTTTACAAGACTCTGAAAATGCTAATCAAGGAAGTACCTGTACACTCCAGTTGGTACATTCCTAACCTAAGCAACAGATTCCTACAATAAAGAGGCAATGCAGCCCTCTTGGGTCCATTACTTCTTGCACACTGCTCCACTCTGAGGGTTATCTTGATTACTATACAGGCCAGAAATGATGGGGTTGGTTTTCTTCCTCAAAAAAAAAAGTTATCTTTGTAGTATATGTTTCTGTCTGGGAAAAGACAAGTATACTGTGCTGCCAAAGCACAAGTTGGCTTCACCCTCATCTGCATTAAAGAAGAGAGTGAGGACCAACTCCCAACAGCCCCATATTGCTCCCTTCTTATGAACTGTTCTTATTCACCACTGAAACATTTATTCTCTGCTGGTGTAAAATAAGCATTTCTGACACCAATATTCCAGACCTTTGCAACTCTCACTTGCTTCAAAACAGGATTTATTCTGAAAAGAGTTTATCACCAGCACTTGGTGGTTTTTTAGGAAGTGAAAAGGAAAATTAATTATCCATGTCAAAAACATTTCATAGGGTGTAATGCTCGCCTGTCAGGAATGGTGCCTTCACTGCCTGATGTCCTGGGAACTCTGACCAGCTCAGCCTCCTGCATCCACAGCTTGTCAAGATCCACGTTTTTTTATAATCACTCTCATGTACAAATCTAGAGCAGAAAAGCCTGTGTACTATAAACATCTTTACAAATGTAGTACTAGATTTTTCCCCCCACTACCTAACACCTTTTCTTGAGGGGAGAAGGGAGCTGGATGTGACCTCCAAATAAACACCTCTCAGCTAATATGTGCTCTCCTCCAGCCTACCCCCAAGGATTAAACATGAGCCTGGGATCTCAGGAGGGCTTTGGCCACAGTACACAGCTGAGTAAGCTGGTGGGACCTGGCACTGTGCACTGCACTGGTCCTCTGGTAAACCCAGATTTCTCTGCTTTTTAGCCTCTGCTGCAGAGACTCCGCCCTGCATTAATGAGGGAGGAGTGATGACCCAGTGATTCTGGAGTAATGAAAGCAAAGTCCTGTATCTGGCATTGCTGGAAACTTGTTTCAGGATCTCAGGCAAGTTACTTCAACTTTCTTTGCCTCAGTTCTTTTATCTGTGGAAAAATACTTCCTGGATTTGGGAGAAGAGAGAAGGGTGTCTCAAGTATTACCTATTTAAAGAACTCTGAAATATGATGCAAGAGACCTTGACAATACCTGACTATATATTATTTAAAGTTTATATAAAAAGCTAAAAATAATAATTAATTCAGCAGGGAAAGTTTTCTGGTGAAAATGACTGGAAGCAAATTGTCCCTCACTCCCAGAACTTCCCAGACAGTAACATGACCACATAGAGTTTGGCTCATTATATATGTAAAGTAGGCAGATGCTATTAGAAAGTAATTTTTTTCACCTGGTGAGAAGCTTTCCCTCATGGTGAAATTCTCTGCAGGGGCCATATTTTTATCATGCCTCATATTCTCAAGGTATTTGAAATCACCCTCAAAGTTGGATAGCGTCTTCTCTCCCCTGGAATTTGATCTCTGCCTTCACAAAATTTCACTCAGTCCTCAGCATTTTCCTTTTAAATTTCCTTCTTTTGATATTGTTTAATTCCTAAGGTTGGTGGGTTTTGTCACAGTTTTAGTAAGTAAGTAATAATATGCTGTTCAAGGACAACATGTCATGATCATAAACCAGCCATGTAATTAGTCCTGAGTCATCTATCAACATAGAAAAGGACTGAATGGAGTTCATAAAAGCACCTTTAAGAGACTGATGGAAATGTTTAAAGGAAAAAGAAATTAGGAGTGTTTTGTATTGTTAAGTATTTTACCAAGCAGAAAATTAATTAGCACTGGAGAGAACACACTCTTCTGGAATGTCCATGTGTGGCCCATTGTATCCCGTTTTGCCCTCTGAGTCATCCCTCCACAGCCACCGATTCCGTGCAAACAGGAGCAGTCACAGTGGGATCAAGCTTAGTGACTTACTCGTGTGAGTAAGCAGCTATAGAAAGGAAATTACCCTTGAGCAGTGGCCACAGTACCATTGGCAAAAGCTGGTGAAATAACTTTTCTATGCAAAAATAGTTCATGTTTTTGCATATTGTTATTATTATACTATAGGAGTTTTGTTATTTTAGATGAAATGCTAAAAAAAGGTCTCAATTAAACTATATAAAGCACTATATATAAATATAAATGTATATATCCCAGACTGATGATCTGAGAGATCTGGCACTTATGCTCAGTGCTTTCCTGCATGGGAGAAATTGCCCCTATGAAGAGAATGACCATTTCCAAGATCTAAGTGAAACAGAAATAACGAAATAGTTCCTGGTGTGCCTAAGCCCTGAAACTTCACAAGCAAGTTATCAAGGTCAAATCCAGCTCTCTCCAATTCTAGATGAAAGGTCATCCATGAATTAAGAAGCAAACTATTGAGTTACCAGCATTGCAGCAGCAGAATAAACTCTCACCAACCGATTGACTAAGACTGTGGGATATCACCCCTAGCTATTGGCAAACGTCCTCTCAGCAGTAACATTCACTAAGGTGGTCATCTCCAAAGTAAACAAATGCACAGTTCAGTTACTAATACAAAAGACATCAATTAGATTTATATAAGAGTATTGCAAAATATTAAATAATAAAAGTGGCTACCTAACAACAGCAGGAAGATTCATCGCCCTACAACGTTTGCTTCTCAAACAGATGAAGCCCTGGCTGTTCTTGAGAAATTACACCTTGACTGGTGACAGCACTTGCTCTGTGCATCTGATGTGGGGGAGAGGGGGTACTGCTGGCATCCTCCCTCTGTCTACATCTGACAGCAAGGCTAAAGTTGGCGCTTCACTGCATGAATCACCAACTACTGAAATTCAAAAGCCTGCATATGCAAATCACTAATTAAACACATTAGCATAGTCAGTTACCCAAACTGTAATCTTAATCGTATCTCCAAGTCAGACCTGCAATCACACACCCATTTTGCAGATTTGCATTTGTGAGCATGGCTTCCCGAGAGCCGGGTCCAGAAATGAGTCTAATAACCAATTTTTCCTCAAGTAGTTTCAGGAAGGAAAAAGAAGAGTGAAAGTATGCAGAGTGGCTTCCTCTACTGAAAAGTAATGAGGAATTATACAAACACAAGACCTGATGTGGACAGCTGAATGACAGCTGACACTGCTAGATGGGGAGCTACGTATACACTCATTTAATCTAATGCCCATCTTTGTGACTCCTTCGACCCAAACAACGTGGATTTCCCTCTAATAGCAAATATTCAGACACAGAAAAAGACTCTGTGCCAGATTTTGACTTTATTTACATTGAATTAGTGGAGATTAGAATCTGAAACTAGAAACTTTCTTTATACAGTTACAAATAGCTATATTATGCACTTTTAAGGGGTTAAGAAAAGGAGGAAATCATAACCACAGAAGTCATAAAGGCAACTTATCCCAAGCCAAATAGTTTTGTTTCTAATGCAGGGCTTTAATTATAACATGTCATATAATGATGACATAGTGCTATAATAGGCAAATATAATGCATTAATCTGATATTTTATTTTGGCTTTAACAATAGGTGCAGCGAACCAGCCTTAGTGGATAACTCATTCAGAACCTATCTGCACACTCCACCTAGATACTTATCTGCCTCTTTAATTAAGTGGAGGGAAACTTCTTGAGGCCATACCCATAAAGCCAGTCTCTGATGATAGCAGAGTTACTGGAAGCCTTTGGTAATCGCTTACACCCACGGATTGTGGTTAGCTTCCAACTTTGGCTCTTTCTTTCTCGCTTTGGAACCACCTATTTATCCCCTAGTGTAAATCCCCTAGGTTTCTGTACCAGAAGGGGTACAAAAGACCTCAGGGGGTTTGTTTGAGCAACATCTCAGCCTACTGTCATCGTCCTCCTCAGGACTGACCCAGGCTTCCTAATTGCAGTGGTGAAAAAGAGAAGTGTGGCAAATTTTTCACTTACCAGTACACTTCCAGAAAAAGCAGCAACAGACTGCACCAGTGAACACAGCATGGCCATTGCCAGCTTTCCATAATGCAAGTTTCCCAGGTTGTCCTCAGCATGTGCTCATGGTAATCAGAGATAATACAGCAACTGACTTCACTCAAAATTGTATTGGGCCTTGTGGGAGAAAATTACCTTTCCTGATTCCATTGCCCTATGTAACTTTGTGTACACTGAAAAATGTCCTTTTTGGGTTCTCCAAGCACCAAGAGTTGTAGGACTTGCACACTAAGCTAAAAATAAATTTTTAAGTAATGGAATGGGCTGCCCCGGGAAGTAGTGGATTCTCCATCCCTGGAGATATTTAAGAAGAGACTGGATGTGGCACTCAGTGCCATGGGCTGGGAACTGCAGTGGTAGTGGATCAAGGGTTGGACTTGATGATCTCTGAGGTCCCTTCCAACCCAGCCAATTCTATGATTCTATGATAATACATTAGTTTGGAGAATGTGGTTCCCAAGTCACAGCACTTGCTCTCTACTAGGAATTTTTAAGAGAAATATTCTGCTCTGAGGCAGTAATACACAGGAATCATAAAGACCGAGCATGTAGGAAGCCTCTGAAGAAAGCACAGGGACAGCAATCTCAAGGCCATGTGAGATAACTCTCTGGGGTGAGTACCAGTACTCTTGTCCCTGTAGCAGAATAAAGGCAGCTGCCATGAAGTACCCATCCTCCAGTGCCAGCTAAGCAAGCCACACAGGACCAGCACAACCAAAATGGCTCCAACAGCTTACCACCTCCTTTTCCTTTTTCTCTCCTCCTGTGGCTCACTTCCGTACTCTCCTCCAATCTTTTCCAATATGAAAGGCTCTGCTAATGACCTTTGAACAGATCATGTTGAGAATGTCACTGCAGAGCTTCTTAATCTTACGGTGGCGCCTAGATAATATGGTGATGGGTACTGAAATGCTGAAAAACAGACAGACAGATAACTAGATAAGATTAGATATACAAGTAATTTAGTCAGTCATCATACAGAGCAGCTGACATAAGTTCATTTGTAAAGCCAACTGCTAAAATTGCTTTAGAAGTCCTTACACTTTAATTCTGTTGAAAGCCAGACCTTTGATCTGAATTGTTTTGGTGGCATGTACATTATTTGAATGGAACCTCACCTGACCAGGTAATACCAGACCGGTCATTCCTGGCATACTATTGTCATAGGAGAACAGTGTACATGCAAATCCATACCTACCAATAGCTCAAGGGCAGACAGATAACTGAGCATCATGGAACAGATACAGACTGAGAGCATGAGCACCACTTTATGCTGATATGCAGACTGAATCATGGCTAATAAAAGACTTAAACAACCATATATATGACTAAGTGTAACTCCAAAACACTTAAATTAAGCATGATCAGAAAATAAAAGGAGAAAAATAAACAGATATGTGTTATTGCTTCTATTTTTCATTAATATTTATTAATTTACACTGAGTACAGATGGAGGAGGAAGAGAAATAAAACAGACTTGTCAGTTTTGCTATTGTTTATAGACAGTTTTGCATTCCAGCTCTCAGGTACTAGCAAAACACTGAGATGTTTGTACTGCACTCCTTGCAGGGAGGATTATTTACATCCGCATGTTATGTTTTTTTAATTCTGCATTGAAAAAAATTTCAAAGACACTTCCTAGGGCACTTTATTTTTGAAGTGGTTTAGTTGTTTTCACTGTAAATGTGAGGCCATGGTGGTATTTCCAGGTACAGAAGGGGAAAGAGAGTTATTATAAAAGTGTGGAATTTGTCAGTGGACAAGTTTGAGTGGCACTCAGCACAGCAGCCACTTTGCACCACTAAGTCCCACTAAAGTAAAAACATGGATGCATAGATAAGCCACAGATAAAGGCTTGTGTGTCTTATTTAGTGATGGCTGAAGCTCTCAGAAGATTCTGTGGTTAATCCAAGCCTCTTTAGTTTAGAATGATGGAAGTCACTCTGGGCTGTCTTTTTAATATATCCTGACTGAAGTTGGGTTGGAACCACTGCACAAACAGCAGCTGTCAGGAGAAGTGGCTCCTCCTTCATACCCACTCAAAATTGGTCATTGCAGGTGTGCAGAAAAAGGAACCCTCTGAACAGCAGTGCTTGTTACAGTTTTGTGTCCTTCTGTGACACTTTTGCATCGACTTCCCTCTAAGGCTTGAAGGCTTAGATTAATCTTACTGAACTGTTAGAATCCCTGTTTCCTTAATATTTGGGAAGCTCAATCTCTTTTTGAAGGCACTTGTGTCTTGCCATTGACTACAGGGAAGGAGCTAAACTTCTAGTCTGAGCATCTCATTTATTTGCCTGTACTTTGGAAGGACCAAGGTCCAGCTGTCTTGTGAAATGCCTGATGTTATGGTATCTCCCTGACCTGACCCCATAGATAGTCCAGCATGGGATATTTCAGGTCAGCTTTCCTGCGTGTTGGTGCACTATACTGGACTCTAAAACTGGAGACTTGATTCTCTAAACACAAGTGTTCATACACAATATCCCTTAGAGCCTCATTCCCCACTGTCTTATGACTATGCAGCCAAACCCATGAACTCATAGCAAGTCCACAGGGTGTGTAAAATGCTGTCTAGAACATCTGGAAGTGCCAGGCTCTCAGTCTGCGTAATTTAAAAGCAATGGAGGACAAGGCCATTAGTTACAACTGTACTTCTCTGCCTATTGTCTGTGTCTATCTTCCTACTGAGGAAATATCAGGATTGTTATGGGTGTATTTGGCATCTGCTGCGTAAATGGAGTAGGTCCTTGCTTCCCTTGTGCATTGCATGCCAAATACGTGCAAATCAAGCACAAAAGTATGCCATCAGCTGAGAAAAACATTTAAAAATAAGTTTTTAAAAGCATTACGTAGTAAAATGCTAAAGAACATAGTTTGAATTTTCAAACTTGCCAAGCCGCAAGCAGCTCTTGGGTTTTTTTGAGAGACAGACCACTCACACATTTCCTTTTGGGTTTTGGAATATGATTTTATATACTTATTTTTTGAGGAACACTGGTTGAATTGCTAGCTGTTGGCTTGTGTCTTTATCAGGCAATCTGTAACTTAGCATTCCAGGCTAGAAAAAAATAGGCAGAAACTTGTCTAGTGTGGTGGTAGTTACACTGGAACTAACATAAAAATGATTAAAGAACCTAATTCCATTAAGAAGTCCAGTTCAAGAAAAGAGACAGAAAGGTACTTTTGTGAACTTGAAATGTGTACTTTTGTGTTTGCAGTGATAACAGCACTCCTTACAGCACTGTGCACTTTCAAAGCTTTGAATGAGTAACTGTAGCTAGTGAATAATAGAGCCTTTAAATAAAATCTTAATTGCAAAACAAAGGAATAACAATAAAAAAAAATTATTTGTTTTGTTTTTTAATTCAAAGCTTAGAAAAGTTTAGGTTGGAATTCTGGATGAAGGTTTGGTTGCTGCCTTTTCCCCTTTTATCTGAACTAGCTCACTCAGACCTAATCTTCATCATCTAAACCACATGATTAACACACAAAATAACTTTGGAGCAAGCCAGGTCCAAGCAGGAAGCTGCAAGTACTATCATGTCTTCATGATATTAGCCAGCAAAATAACTGTGGTTTCTTCAGGTTTTGTTGGTTGGGTTTTTTTTTGGGGGGGGGGGTTTGTTTTGTTTTGTTTTTTTTTTAATTCTTTACATTTATGTTTTCCTTGAAAGGGGCTTGTGTTTTTGTTTCTTCTTTGTATTGGAAACTTTCAGAGTTACCATCTCACTCCTGAAGGGAATGCTTAGTCTCTTAGACAATCCCCACAAGACCAGGGCAGGCCTGGACCCTTTTGCAAAGTGGCTGAGGACCACTCAGGTTTGTCAGTCAAAACCAAACCAGCCAGCCAGAGAGCACCTCTCCCACCTGGGCAAGCTTAAAAGTATCTGTGACTGCACCATATGAGGGTCTTGCTGGTGTGTATTAGGCCTGCTCAGCATATTCCACCTGAATTGGCTGTCCTGACAAAACAAGATAATCCTTTACTTTTTTTGGGATCCCAGTGGGTTTTAGAACTCTGTACTAAGCTGCTCAGAACACAGGAGTTCTGGGCATGTCTAGACACAGAGTTGCTGGTACTGAAAGAAATGCTATCCTGAGGAGGGAGGAACCTATTGAGTTGTAGGTACTTAAATTCTCTTTTGCATCTGGCCCTAACTTGCAAGGGAGGAAGAGGCATATGCTCAAAGGCAGCTTCCATTTTATGGCTTCGAATTATGCAAAAAAAAATTATGGACTCAATAATTTTGAACCTGCATCTGTATTAGAGGTAAAGGAGATCCTCAGCCAGGCAGGGAAAGGCTCTTATTCTCTGCCCTTTCTCTGCTCTGTGAATTCAGAAGGGAAGAGAGGCCTGATGCCAGCAGAAATCAGAGTCCCCATCTGTCACACACTCCTATGCAAAGCTGGTACACTGGGTGCTTGCTGGGCAGTGCCATGGAGAAGGCTGATTTCCTTGGACTGTTTTCTGTTCGTTGTACTGTTCTTTCCTGGCATTTCACAAACCTTTACAAAGAATATGACAAAAAAGGGAAAAAAACACCAACCTTCCTAAAATGAGTTGTGTGTCTCTTCCCTCACTATCCCAACAGCCTTGGCAAGCTCATAGGAGCTAGGCAGAGCTGGTCTCTGCTGGATGTTTCTCTTTGCACAATTTAATGATAATTTGGGGGAGTTTGCATGATCAAATGGGGAAGCATAAGAAGGGAAGTCAGGACTCAGGCTTCACTCCCAGTTGTGCCACCAAGATCTTGTTTGTATTGGGATGACACATATAAACCCTGTTAGTTGTCCCATTGGCATGAAACTTGTTTTGTATATTTGGTACTTCTGTTAGTTCTGGGGCTATCTGAGACTCAAATAAAAACAACAGCAAAATATCCCACTTTATCTGCAAAACAAATTATAAATGTAAGAACTATGACCTCTCTCCTCTGATTCAAAGCCTGGTTAAGACAACACAAAGACATCTGTTGTCTCCAGTACACTTTAGGCTCTTGACCAGATGGAAAAGGAAGACTTCTAGAACTCAAGGATGCAGTAGGATAACTATGATATATATTAATAGGAAGTAAAAGTATCCTCAAGGGATGCTGGAAGCAAGACTTCTGCCAAGGCTTGGCTAGAATACACCAGTTTAGGGACCCAGCTTTTGCAGCTTCTTGGCTCATTCTAGAAAGGAAACAGCTTAGTGTCTTAACCTAATGTGAGTTCTATATTTTTAATTTCCAGTACTTCTCATACCTGAAAGAAAAACTCCGTTCTGCTTCTATGGCAAAATTCCCAAGAGCACAGCACATCTCACATCCCTTTATTCTCTGCTGTTGGGTCTTTCCATGCTGTGAGGCTTGACTTGTCATTTCCACACATGTGCCCATTCTTGGTCTCTGTTTGTTTGACACAGTTAACAGTTGTCACCTCCATCTAAAGTTCATATTTGTTTCTGTAGCAACCAAAACAGAAAAAAGATGAAATTGATTTAAACACTGTCTTCTATGTCCACTCAAGACATATTAACCCAGGCTTATGAAGTAGAACAAGGCAGCTGAACAAATACCCAGCTTGCAGAAATAGTCTGCAAATGAATCATGTCATCATCCCAAAAGAAAAAAAAAAAAAAAAAAAATTACTGTTTTTGAACATAAAACCTCATGATTTCACTATATAGCACTGCTATTTCAGTATTGTGGTTTTCAAAACAGTACTAACTTCATGGTCCTTCTTTAAGTACCTACTTCCTTGGGATTGATACCTAAAACTGCTCCCTCTGCCTTTCAGAATCTTTTAAATTAAAAAAGTGGTTCCAAAGGTATGATGGGCTACACATAAAGCCTGAAAAGTTTATCTAAGACCAGATTTTTCCTAATTTATGTCAAAGTCTTTACAAAAATAAAAATTGCAAAGTTGCACAACTACTATCCACTAATAGCCATGTCATCTCCAGTCCATCTGCCACCATGGTGAAACATGAGGGAGTTTGGAGAATATGAACACTGATTATTTAAGGAGTTGCTTTGGGTTGTGATCAGAGATGGCTCTTTTTTTTATGAATATACTACATTTGATACACTACCAGCAGTGACAAAAAAACATGTTCCGGTTCGTAATTAAATTTTTTTGATTCAAATATTTAATTTTGATTTAAGGGTTTCTAAGAATACAATTAAGCACCAAACTAAAATGGTAACTCCAAACCCTGAAGCTAAAACTTTGCACTTAGAAATTGCTAAAATTGTGTAATTTGATTTGTTTGGAATTTCAGGATGATATAACTAAAACAGCCAGTTGAAACTGGTTCTAGTTCACAAAGCATTCAATTTGCTTAGATTTGAACATTTTGGCTAAGATTACCTGACAATAAATAACAGGCGGATGTCACTGTGAAGAAATAATAGGCTGTCAGAATCCAGATTTCATATTACAGAATACAGGTCTATAATGGCACTTCACAGCACTGTTTTATCAATTATATTTTCAGACCTCTCAGATGAAAGGCAGAGTGGGTACAATAAGGAGTAAGTTGTGCTATGGCAAAGTTACATCTCAACAAAGTCATAAATTCTACTTGGCAGGGAAATACCGTGCACATTTGTGACGCCATATAAATATCATAATAAAGTACCATAATTAAAACAATGGTTCTTTTCCTTCAAGATTTTCTTTAGGCCTGTCCTCAGAATGAATCCTAGGCAGGTAATTCATTGTTTATCCATGTGATACTTAAGCAGCATATTTAATACAGTTGCAGTTCATACTTTAAATTCAAGCATAACATCAATCCAACAATTTTTGGCATATAAAAGGCAGCAATGGAGTGTCAAGAATTCAAGGAGATTCCAATTTAATTTAAATGGTGTTGCTCTCAAAAGCTGGCAGCAAGGAGTGCATCTTTTAAAAATGTTTCTATTAGAAGCTGATGTTTATGATCACTCTCAGCTTGGCAAGAAAAACATTCTTCTAAACATTTACATTTTGCATTCTTTAGGACAGTTGAGAAATGTTGGCTCACAGTTCTCCACATTGCAGAGAGGTTGTGAGGAATGTTATAGTAGAATGTTAATAGACATGTACTTTTCTTGTTCTTTGATTTACTGTGTGGCAGTTTTTATACCAGTTGTGTTCTTGTCTGTCCTGATTTGAGTTTCACTCCAACAACATAAGCGTAGGTTTATTTTTTTAGCTAATAAAAACAAAGTCAATTCATTTATTAACATCACTTTGTACTAATGTTATAGTAGCCACTTGGAGACTTTTCTTCTTTAATATATTCACTATATATTGCTGGAAGTAGTGTATAGTGTAACTCTAGCAGTATAACTGCTCTAACTCCTGAGCAGAATTAGAAAATGGGCATTTTTCAAGAGATGCAGTCTGTGATGGGGGGGCTGTCACTGTGTGGTTTGTACAAACATTGCAGCCATGTTCTGGTTTCCCTACAGACATCAGCAACCAAAATAATAATAATAATAATAATAATCATAATGTAACGTAGATCCCCTGGTTAGTCCCTCTGGCTCCAAGGTAGCTACTTCCATGAGTAACTGCCCTGGCTGAGTAAGTGAAGACATCTGTGCTCTGCTTGCTGTGTGTCACACACCACAGGCCCAGTGCACAGCTCTCATAAACACTGCCATTAGAGCCAGCTGGACTGACTACTTGTACCTGCCTACTCCCTCCCTTACACACAGATTTCCCAATCTGACCCAGCCTAACAGCACCAGGAAAAAAAAACAACAAAACATTAGCATTGGCTTTATTCTTCACCGACAGCGCTGTTTTCAAAGCAGTGTTTGGGCAGCACAATGACACTGTAGATTAGAGGCGCATAAATTTATTCACTGTGTTCCCCATTCCACAAATCACTTAAGGATATGTATGAATCTTACTGAGATGGGTAAATGAATTGCTGAATTAGGACTGGTGCATGGGATATGATGAAGTCCCAAACATTTCCAGCTCCCAGGAAGGTCACTCGAAGTTGATGGTACCTGGGGACTACAAGACTGGCAGAATACAAGAATGTACCCACACAAATAATTGTGTGTATGCAAATCATCTCACTGCAATGTTGCAAGAGCTGAAGTCCCCAGTCAGGGCTGCTCCTGTGGGTAAGCTCACTCATGGTCTGAGGATCTGCAGAATCAGGCTTGGTGGTATGTGCTGGATGCCTGTGCACTATCATTTCACTTCAGTTTGCTAAGGTGTGTACAATCTCTGTTCAGGTACACGTAAGCCACAATCACAGTGGCATCGAGTTGGCTGCTTCAGGTCTGGGCCATTTTGCTGCCAGTTGAAGATGTGAGGCTGATGTGTCTTGTGCTATGGCACTTGGATAAATAAAATTTGCTGTAGTAGTAGGGAACTCGAGGCAAGGGAATTTTACAGTGTGAATACAAATTGTAGGTGTGAAGTCTTAATTGCTGTTCATAATTAGGCAACAATGCCAGCAAGCTGTATGTGTATAATGCCCTTCATCAGAGTAATTCACTTAACTTAGGATGTTTATTAAAGTCTCATCAAAACACGATGTTGTGACAGTATTACACAGAGATCCTCTGAAACAGCTGTAAACTACCTGGTCTGGCCCATGGCAAACAGCCTTGGCTACTGATGGCCACTGGCACCGTGCAGTCAGGAGCGTGTTCTGCTCCGGCAGCTCTGGTGCTCTGAGCTGAGGGTTTATGTTTTCAGGGAGGTGCTTTTATTTGGTAAGTAAAAGCTGGGTCTTGCTGGCTTACACCAAACTTGTTTGGGAATATTTGCAAATTCATAGAAACAAAAGACACTGTCTCTTGACAAAACTTTTTAGTGTAACTCTGTGCAAGAAGACTCTCATTCCAGAATAAAAATGACCACACAAAGACTGACTCAAAACTAACTCCCTGCCAGCCTTTAGAAACTGAAAGTCACATTTTAAAGTTGAAGGCACTTACCAAAAGCCCATGGTTTTATTTAGCTTGTTGTTTCCATTGTGTGCATCCCCTACAGCAAGCACCCAAATAAAGTCAGGGGAATCTCAAAGGACCCAGTGACAATTGAGTCCCTTCAAGGCAAGTACCCAAAATCAAGTAAGGTCAGTTAAGCCTCGAGGTGCTCAATGAATCACCTCAAGACAAATTTAAAAAATGAAGTATGTTTGAAGGGTTTTGAAAATTTTAGCCTAAGTGACTGAGGCTCTGGATGAGGATAAGGAATTCACGTTCTCATAGGCAAGTCCTCTCAGAGCAACTCGCTCTCAATCAATAATCAATATTCATGTAGATGAGGTCTCTATAGGAAACCAGCAACACATCATAAATAATAACTTACTAGAGTCTGCATATAAGCAGTGTCTTGAAGAGAATACTAATAACTCTGTTTAAAGAGAGGAAGGGAGCAGCAGCCCAGAGTGGGTGGGAAGCAGTAGCCAGCAGGCTGGCTAGGAGGAAGGGAAGAATAATAAGGCAGCCAGTTCCCAGGAAGGGCCAGTAGGTGTATTTATAGAGGTCACACAACTTCTGGTCAATTAGGTCTAAACCCAGAGGAACCACTGCTAAAATATCCATTGCTGCTGGCTTTGGTAAAAGCCAATTAGAGATGCATTTATATTATAAAACTTAATTTCTAGGGAGTATAAGTGCGGAGAACTTCAAAGACTTGCCCAAAGAAGGATGGAGCATGGTGTATGTTCAGCTGGACTAATGGATCCCAGTGTCCCAGACTGTGGACATTCTTTTAGACTACAGGGAGAATACCTTAAAACACTGGCCTGTGCTTATAAAATTTAATAATAATTTTTTAAAAATGTATTTATTTATAATACATTTTAATTGTTTACTTCCTCCCTGTGCATCTAAATGTTCAATTTTAATTGTTTCAAAATAAACACTTGCTTTTTTTTTTTTTTTTTTTTTTTGCTTGTTTGTCTGATGCTGGGGGTAAGCAGATGAAAACAAAATTATGGTGTTACAATTCCATGGAAATCACAGACTGAGTCAAAGGGTACCCCTGAGAATGTGTACCTCAGCACAGCTCCATGAGATTCTGTGAGTGGGAGTATTTTCTGCCAGGCTGCAAAGAAGCAGAGCAGGAGCTGGGACTGCCAAGTGTCAAGTTTGCAAAGGCAGTCCCTTTGGTAGGCACAAACAGAACCCTTTCGGAGGCACAGAGAGGCTCCCCACAGATTTTTTTAAGCCAGGGTGCTGTACAATGAGCAGACCAAAGTCATACCACAGGTTAGTGA
Source organism: Heliangelus exortis (assembly GCF_036169615.1). NCBI lineage: Eukaryota > Metazoa > Chordata > Aves > Apodiformes > Trochilidae > Heliangelus > Heliangelus exortis. The sequence continues at coordinate 9,017,174 of NC_092437.1, read as the reverse complement.
CAAAGTTGAAAAGAATCCAGATTGCCAGCTCCCTGTCCTAAATACCACTTGTAGTCCTGCCTTCTCCTCTAGGATAAAAGCATAAGGGAAAATATTCTAAAAACTTTCAAGAAGCAGTGTGTATTTTGCTGTTAAAAGAAGGAGACACTATCAAAGGATCAGAAAATTCCACAAAGTAACACAACAGTTACTATTGCAAAACTCTGGGGGATCTCTTCTGTGGTACAGAGTTATTCAGCAGCTCAGATTCAGAGCAGTATTTCTTCGTCCTCCACAGTCATAAATTCTTTTTCCTGTTTTGGATAAGTTCAGTAAGCTCAACTCTTGGCTCCAGTGAGAGACAGACCTTGCCTAAAATGTAATATTTTTATTGTCCTTTCCATAGAACATTTATGCTGTGTTTATCAGGTTCATTTCTTTTTTCATTAGAAGTTAATGGCAATGCCATTACCCCTGCTTTAATGTCATGAGAATCACACTCTGTAGGGTGCATCCTATGACTGCCTCAAAAATCACTCCCTGTGGATATTTTGTCTTTGTGAAATAGTCAAGTTCCAACTATTCATCTTTGCCAAGAAGAACAATGTTACCAATTATTACAACAGTGGAAAATAAATCAGAACAATAATTTGTTTTCTTGCAGTTGGTTGTACATATCCTTCATCAGAAGAAATTTAGCTATGAATTAGAAATATTTCCTTCCACCTTCCCAGGCTCTTCAGTTTGTGCAGGATTCATGGTATGCCTATGCATCAGATGAGCTGTTTTACCTGGGAGGTAAGAATTGTTCCAAGTTTGTACCTGCTCAAGATGTAATTCAGTTTCTGAAGGAGACTGGCATGATGCCTATCTACAAAAAATCTCCAGCATTATTATGCAGAGCATAGAGGAGTTAACAGTGACCCAGTAAAAGAAATCAATTTGAAAGTGGTTTTGCAGAGAGAAAAGATCCATCATTAATGAAATAAGTTGAAATTACTGAAAGAGCATTTCTGATCATGCAATCAAGGAAATGCAGAACGAAACTTGAGGACACAGAGGGATATATGAGTACTACCTTGGGGAGAAGGTACTACAGATGCTTCTTCGGATAAGGATAGATCAAAATTAAGTGCCTAAGCTCAGAAACCCAAACATTCATATTACAAATACAACCAGTTCATGATCACGGATAGAGACATGAGTAGCTTTAGGACTTGGCTCCCATCTTCTGCTTAAACATGGAATTCACAATAACTGAGATGTGCCATCCCTTGCAGGTATTGGAAATGACAGCAGATGTATTCTCAGGTTATACAAACACTGTGCACGCAGAGGTGAATATCTGCTCCTGAAGACTTTTTGCACTGGTTTGTGCTCTGCAGAGGGTTGCAGAGGTGTTGTCCGAGGTGCTGAGTCCCCCTTGGGCCACCAAGAAGCTGAAGGGAGCTGCAGGTGCTCTGTGCCACTGGACATCACGTCACAGGCTTAATCATCAACAAAGTCTTATACCCAAGACTTGCACCTGGTATCCAGTGAAATCTGAGATAGCAGTTACAGTTCTAAGAAACTAGCAATACCAGTTTTTCTAGGAAATTAATAAATGCAAATTTTAACTCTTCTAAATTCACTTAATAAACAAGTCACCTGGAAAGATTTGTGTTTTCATTAATGCAGAGAATATAAATAGAAAAGGAAATGGAAGGTCTGATACTTGGTGTCCAATAAACTCCATAATGTGGCCAAGCTTCTGCAGGGCTCCCTGGGTATGCAATGAGATAATTAGCAAAATGTCATTGTAGTCTTTCAATCACTATAAAACGCATTTAAATGTTTTCCAAGTGTGCAGCCCATAGTGACTAATGAAGCAGCTGCAGCTGGTAGGCTGGGTCCTGCACTTAACAAGGCAGAGCAAAGCAGATCCTAACCGCATGGCAGGAGAAAAGAGGCTGAGAAGCTCCCAGGAAGCTGTGAATCCTGTGTCCAGCTAGAGAAGGAGACTGGCAAGGGAGGAGCCTCATCAACACAGAGGCACTGAGTCTTGATACATATCCACTGTCCATTGCCACCCATGATTTTGAGGCTAAGTGAGCAAAGAACTTGAGATTCATCACCATTTGGTGTAAGAAGCTGGGTGCTGTGAGGAGTCTTGCTATTGTTTCCACTCTTGCCTTATTCCCAGGACAATAAGCCAAATCCCAAGCAGACCAAGTCCCAAGCAAAAGTTTTGTGTGACTGCTCAGTGCTGAAAAAACTTTGCTCCTCCTGAACTCCTGGCTCTAGGAGAAAAATGTGTCTCCCCTGGAAATCTGCCCAGACCTAAATGTGAGTGTGGAAATGGGTGTTATTACCTGCACTCAGTTTTTGTGTTCAAATTCTCTCTGGACTGTAGTTTCCAGATTTTTCCCATTGAAACCAGTGCGAGGTTATAAAATTAAAGGATTTACCAAATAATTAGGCATAATTTTGATAAAGAATTACAGATTGAAAACAAGTCTCACAGGCTGAGAAAGTTTGAAAAAAATGCACTTGCCTCCAAAGGAAAAGGAAAAAGCATATTAAAGGAGATTAAAAATACTATACCACAAGTATGTTTAGCAAAACTAACTCAAAGGGTAGATTGCATCTGCATTTGGACCATGAATAAGATCTTTCCAGCTTCTGCAGTGGCCTAGAGATGTGTCACCTTCTACATTCCTTATTTGTCTCTCAGGAAGCCACCATAATGCACAACCACAAACTCCCAGCCATGAAGCCATCACACACTACCTGCCCAGCCTGGCAGAGTCCAAGCAGTGACACTGCTCTGCAGTACTGTGTGGACTGCAGGAAGAGTTACCCCCCAGACCTCCATGAAATGAACTGAGTGGTCCTGCTCAAAGCATTCTGTGTCTTCCTGGAGTTATGTATTGGAAAGGACTCTCTGAGTCACCCTCCTCATCTGCATATCCTTTGCATCTTGGCATTAACAGTCAAGAGCCATTGGAGCCAGCTAGAAAAGCCTCATGTTTGTGCTCTCCCATGCAAATATCTCTTCTCCCTATATATTAGTTACTGTGTGTGGGTTTTCTCTCTCACTCTCTCTTGCCATATGTGTAGGAGTTGATGGCATCAACTTTATGAAATCACAACACATGCCAAGAACAGCTGGAGAAGTTGAAACAAGTTCTGGGTGAGGTGAGTTTCATGGGCAGGGACTGAAATTAGCAAAGGTACTGTGGCTGCTTGCCATCCTGGGAGTCTCACATGGAGCATGCGGGCTTTGCTTGCTCCAAGAGCAGATTCCCCCTGGAAAAAAGGATTTGATTTGATTTAGATAATGTCAATGTCAGAGACAGCTGAATAGAAGAATCTGTTCACCAGGAGAGACCATCTCTGAGCCTCTTCTGTGTCTGGTTCATTATGTAAATACAAAAATTTCATCATGAGTCTGAGGTAATTAGTATCTTTAGCCAGCATGTAGCATTCTTCATCTTCAAAATGCTTTACTATCATTAATAATTAATCACCACAACACTCCAGGAAGGTTATAATCTTAATCAATGGGTAAACTGAGGCACATAGATTTAAAGTATCACAACCTGCCAGCAGTGGTACTCTTGTGTCCCAGCCTGGTGCTCAGTGTGTTACAGTGTGTGGCCGAGCTGCCTGATAAGTCTTATGATAAGAAGGAACAAACCAAGAGGGCATTCCAGGATGAATAAAATCCCAGGCTGTTTCTGTTGATCTCTCTGCATGTTCCCTTCACCAGTCCAACAGTATTCTTGGCATAACAGATACACTCTGGGCTCAGGCTTAGCTGACTCAGGTATTTATATCTTCTTTTCTGAGTAATTGTACAGTTTAAAGAACCAATGATATGTCTGATGAATCTTAGTGTTGCAAATTGTTTAATAACTAGCACTTGCTTTTAAAGCAATTTATGTATCTACCTCAGAAAAATGTCCACACTTTGCCTCAATCTCTTATACAGGAACATTCGAGACTGTTTCAGAGTTTGGTCTTGAATTAATTTTTTATAATCAAGTCTTGTTCAGGCTAGGAAATGCAGCCTTTAACTTACCAGTTTTTGCCACTAGTTCCACTTGGACATCTCCCTGGGTCATACATTATTATTGCCCAGGAATATGATTGCCAGACAAACCTGGAAAGAACTGTGAAAGCAGCAACCTCCCTTCCCAATTCAGAAAATGAAACTTCAGCAGCCTACTAAATACAGAAATATGCACAGTACATCTGAAAGTAAAGTCTGATTTTCTTGAAGCTTCATGAGAGGGATCTGTCAAATATGGCAGGCTGTCATTAAAAACAATTAACCTAATCAAAAATCCATTCTCTCTTATTTCTGTCTAGTCAGGTGAATATTAAATACTAGATTTTCCAGAGGGGGAAAAAAGAGGAAATCAGCATCTACGTTTTCATACAAACGTGTATGAAGGAGCAAGTACAGATTTGCCTTCGTGTACCTAAAGTATGCATGTAATTAGTATGACTGCACAGGGAGTCATGGGACTTGTATACATGACTGGCCACCTGCATGTCATTTGGGTGGTTGTCTTAGCAGTGACAAGGTTTGTGTGTGTCACCCACCCTAGCATTTAAATGTTTGAAAACACACATTTCTTCTGGCAAAATAGACTTGTGAGAGTTGCATGTCTCCTAACCTCACACTCCCCAGGATTTCTGGTCCCTGTGAGGACAGTACTGAACATGTAGCTTTTTGTACGTGTTTGGTTTAGAGTAAACCAGTTGCTTGTGGTGTGTTAAAGCATCAACACCTCACGTACAATTCTCTCTTCATCACTCCTGCCTCCCAGAAGTGGAGGAGGCAAAGAATAACCCTGGCTCCTTTGAGGTGGGAGATCTCCCCAAGGGGAAGGAGAGGGAAGCTGACCTCCAGTGCATTTACTGATCACATTTATTTTATTTTTGAAGGCACTTAGCCATAAGTCTCAGCCTATGGCTCTGCTTCCTGCAGGCACACCCTGCTTGTGGCTGTGAAGGTACTCACTAAGCACTAGTAACACCCAGCATTTATTTAGGGCTTTTCATCTTCAAAGCACTTCCCGAACAGTGTTAATTAATGAATCCTCACAGCCCTCTGTGAGGTATGCACAGTTATTACCCCCACATTTTACAAGTGAGGAAAACTGAGGCAGCGATTAGCTGAGGCAACACTGTGGGAATTGGGATTAGAGCTCAGGAGAACTCAGGAATGCCTGGACCCCTGTACACAGTGCTTGCCTGGCTGCCTCACTGGGGAATGCATCTGTTGGTGCCTCAGCTCAGTACAGTATCTTGAACATGACCAGTGCTGACCCTTTGGTGCATCAGGGACATCTCCTTCCAGGTCCACACAGGCTTTCCGTGTGAAGATCTGGGAAAAAAAATGCTTTTCCATCTTTCAGTATCAGCTTCAAGATCCTGCTGTCACCCTTGCAGGAGATCCAAAGAAAGTCCTGAGGCTTCAGAGCACTACAGAGCACATTTGGTTCTAGTGCCTCCAATGTGTTTTTTAAATGCCACAGAAGGGGGACTTTCACCCAGAGATCTCAGAGTGCTCTATGGACAAAGGACAGTGTTGCAATCCCAAATCACAGTCTGGCTCTGTGAGACTCACAGACCCACTCAGGCTTGGCCTTAGCTGAAGATCTGATGATTCACGACCCTCAGCCCACATTCATGAAAGTTCAGTGAGTTTCACTCACATCCTCCTCAGTAACTGTGGGTTCCTCCCTTGAGAAGCCTCAGGGTATCCCAGTTCCCAGCTGACATGAGGAGGACAGGAGCAGACTTCCTGGTCCTAATGGTAGCCAGTAGGGTGAGAGAGGGCACCAGCAATGGGGGTTAAGCCTGGATGGTTCAATCTTGTCAAACTTGAACATCCGAGAGAACCTGCAGGGCTTGGTTCCTTTCCAGCCCTCCAGGGCTCTCACAGCCCTAATTATTATTGTTGTTGTTGTTGTTATAACAAAACATTCATATACTGCCATAAAATACAAACTAGATAATACACGTTCCTTGCCTGAAGAGCTCAAGCTTTAAAGAGGCTGAACATTCTGAACTGGATCCCTCAGGAGAGACAGGGAAGGCACAGCCCTTCTGGAGCAATTTCCCCTCTGTTCCTTTCAAGTGTGGTTGGACACTGAAGGGCTGAGGGGCAGCATCAGAGATAGGGCATGATACTCCAGCTGTGCCTCAGCTCATGTTCTGCTCTGCACAGCAGCTGGGGGAGAAAGATTTGTGGCCAGCAGTCACCCTGGGGGGGCAGGAGACTGAGGGGAATGGGATTGTGTGGTGGGTGCTCAGCTGCAGCTCAAAGCTGGAACTTTCTACTCAGAAAGCAAGGTCCAGCCCACTGTTCCTCGTGGTGGAGCAGCTCCCAGCTCTCTGAGCTCTCACAGGGGCTATCAGGGAATCACTGGCAATCAGTTATCAGCAGTGCTGCCTCTGTCTGAGCCAGATGGTGCAGGAGCTCCATCCTGCTCCTGTACATCTCCCACAGGCCTTGTTTCATCTAAACCAAGGTGGTGGCATTGTAATGCTCAAAAGAAAATAGAAAAATGGTAGTGCACGGTGTGCTGATGCCTTTGCACAGCTGACTGCTGGGATGCTCTATGGAATCTCGGGTTGATAAATGCTCTTCTGACTGAGACTGGAGCCTTCTCTCATCTATGAGGTCCCTTCTATTGCCCCCTGACAGTGTTTCCCAGTTTCATCCAAGATGCCATGAGATACTGAGCCAAGGGAGAACTGGAAAATGTTGCAATTCCTAAGCTGCACTTTGAAATGAAATAGTAATACTTGTAATTAATAATAATCTCTAATGAAAAAAAATCCCTGCTTATTCCAATACAGACACTCCAGGTAGTGCTAGGGCGTCAGGCAGGCTTATTCAGCCTCTGGACAGACTCACCCACAAGGCCTAACATCAACACACCCTGTGTACACCTAGCATCATTTTGAACAACAATTGCACCAAAACAGAACAAAGACAAGGAACACTTTAGGTCCTTTGTGTATCAAAGAAAGGGATCCCTGGCAGGTTTTTACGAGCTGAAGGCTCTGAGCCAGAAACTGTCCCTGCATCTATATTCATAACTCATAAAACAAACCAAAACAAAACCTCAACAAAATACATTTACAATGAAGGAAATGTTTCTCAGAAGTGCTGCTGTTTTCATTCCCATCATGTCTCAATGTTCTAATGTTCTCTAACCACTTATTCAAAGACATTGAGCAGACACTGTTGAAGTTTTTGAATGCTTAATCTGACCTATCTTAGGCCTGGCATAAACCCACTAAAATATTAAGGGCACACCCAATATATTACTAAGGGATGTAATGTTAATATTCTGATTAATATTGAAGTCTGTAACAATTTTCATCACAAACCTTAAGAGATGATGGGGAAACCTTACTGGACATCCTGTACAAATCTTTACATCACTGCTGCCTACCCATAAACCACAATACTGCTGCTACTTCTTCCCATTCCTTCTCTCCAGGCTCCTACTCCAGCCCCCAGCCAGGCTCTACACTATCCCTAGGGGAATTTGTTCACACACACAAGTATGTTGGTGACTCAAGAACTAATTTTTCCCCAGCTGATCAGCCTCTTTATGCCCAGTCTCTCCCAGCCTGCCATGTTCTCCCAGGTGAATTTCCTTGATTTTTTTCCCATGCCTTCCTTTTTTCTACTCCTGCCAGCATGCTCTTCCCATTTCTTGGCTGTCACCAAAGCAGCCCTTTTTCTTTACTGCCTCCTTGTAGCACAACCCCAACAGCTACTACTGTTAATCAGAACACTTTCTGTGCAGCAGACATCTGTTTACAGCCCTGACACACAGGGTTGCATTTCAACAGAACAGTGAAGCATTTCTTTCTTTTCCCACCTGTAGAAGGTAATCCAGACAAAATGGATCATTTCTAAGATATCTCCTCTTGGTTTATGCTTCCTGCCATAGCAATAGTTGTCAATCAAGCAGAAATTAATCTTAACTCAGGCATTAACTTGAACACAATTAATTCTTGGCAGCAGACATAAAATGCTATAAGCCCCATCACTCCTGATGGTGATAAGGCTGACTGTCAGGACAGGCTCTGCATTTACTCCTTGACTGTAGCAAGAGTTAGATCAAGCCCATACAGAATAATAAAACAGATGACATTGTTTAGACATTTCAAGTCTAAAAGAGTCAATTGATTTTGGTCTCACCATGCTGCCTCAATTTACAGACATGGCTGGGCTTTTCTTATTAGTTTTTAGGATATCAATTCAAATTACAACTGGGTGAGAATAAAAAACACAAATTTAAGGCATGTGGCCTAACCCAAAGGGAAGATGTTTGATATGCTGCAGTGTTAACAATACTCCTGTAGCCAGACACAGGCCAGATGGTTGCAGATGTGACCTGATGCCATCTGGGCCAGCATAATCTTACCTTGCCTTCCTTGTTTCTGTTTCCTCACTGCATTTTCTGCATGGGATTTTCAGTCTTGTTTTATCTCATTCCACATTCTCACTTACGTGGCTCACATGAAACCTTGTTAACTTTGCTGGGGCTCACAGTGATTCAGGTTGTGAGAGGAGATGGCCCAAGACAGACTGTCACCAGTTTAAGTCCAATCCAGGTTATCTTCATCTTGAGGTGGAGGAGCCAGCTGAGCCATCTGTCTTGCACCACTCTCAAGTCTGAAACTCACTGTCCCACTCTCCTTCCCTCATTTTTCTGGCTATTTTTCTCATTACCCTTATCAAGAGAAGAACTTAACCAACCTGGCATGCCAGTTTGAGGTACTTGGCAGATTCAGTGTGACTCAGAACAGAACTCTTCCTATGTTTTCACTCATAAACACAACCAGTGGACAAGAAGACAGTGAAAAGTGTATGCGATGCATCACGGAGATTGCAAAACCCTGGGGAGTCAACAGTCATCAAATTCCCCATTCCCCACCAAAAAGCCCTGCTCCTTTTTTATCTGAATAGTCTTAAGTTTGCAAAATATCTGAGATTCATTTGGTTATGCACAGGAATAGCCATATTACTAAAACTCCTGCATATCCTAGAGCAATACTCTAGCAGCCATCCTGAAGACTCGTTAGGAGTTCCCCATTCACACAGCCATGTAGTTGATGAGTGGCATAAATTACACCACTAATGAAGCTGGGGCAAACATTCTGAAAGTGACCCAGTGGCAGAAATTAATTCATATTAGCCATCCAGTGAAGACCACTCTACACAGATACATCTGACCCAGGGGATGAAATAGCAAAAACTACTCAGGTGCTAAAACTATGATCTTTAAGACTGATTGTTGTATTTCATCAGAATTACAACTTTTGGTAGAATCCTTGGTCAAAAGGCCACCTCTTTCCATGGGAAAACCAGGAAGAATTTTAATCTGCTTTATGTTGAACAAAATATTTACCTAAAATTTCATTTGATTTGTTCTGCAAACATGCTTTGTTCTGTAAACGTGCCTCAAGTTTGCACTGTCTCATAGTGATATTCTGGACAGCCTGGGAGCTAAGGTGCATTGTATAAGGTGTTGCCTACTTATGGTTTGCATATTATTAGCAATATGTCTTTCGACTGACTGAAAAACCCACACTGATGGAGTATTACTGATGAAAAAACTTCAGAATTTACATGGCGAAAAATGTCTTCTGATTTTACTGCAAACAGTCCTGATGACATTTATTCTGAGAAGCTCTGCCTTGCTAAGATTCATGTGGATAAAAAACTCATATTAACTTTTTGAATACATTTTTACAAGGTCCAAATGCAGTACGTGCTTGCACTGAAACTGTCAACTGCTTGACTTACAGTAAGTAAAATTCTGCAAGTAGCAGTATGGTTGTTCATGGCTATTTCAGATAGTTGCTTCACTTTGGCTGATACAACTGTAGTAAAAACTTATGAAAAAGCTGTTAGGATTCATCAGTTTTTTTTCTTTGGCAAAGCTATGCAGGATTGGCTTCAAGAATTAACGTGTTTGTAAAATTCTAAATAAATGCAAAGAAGCAAGTTATCTTACTCAAGAATATAATTCAGTTATGAATACTTACATGATCATTAAGATGAAATAGTTTATATGTAATTTATGTATTACTTCAATGCATGAGCTATATGTATGCAATAGATGATATTAAATATCTCCTCTGAATAAAGACCAAAGGAAATCCTATATTCATTTCATTAAAAAATATCCTCCATGTCTCTCATAAAAATCAGTCTCTCCCATAAATCAGTTACTTCCATAGATCCTCCATGCTGAAATAGTATCACAAAAAACCTTTTTCTGCTCAAACATGGGTTAACACTTGCTTTACTGAACACGTTGAACCTGTCCTTCTAAGACTGCATTGACTCTCAAGGGAACACTAACTCTGTTCTTCCTTCTGTGTGAGCCCAGGACCTGAGGCCAGGCATGCAAAGGACTGCCCAGAGTTTAAAGATGAAGAATTAGGTTGGGGGTGGTTGCATCCTAGGGCTCAGTGGAATGGGCTGAGCCCTGTCCCATACCACAGGATAATGGAGGCAAGCTCCACATTGTGCTGTGTGACAGGCAGGGGCCTGGGGCAGGGGCTGCAGACAGGGAGAATCACAGGCTGCTTGCCCTACACACAGCCCCAGGCTTGCTCCAGATCCCCATATCTAGGATGTGGGACCACAGGACTGGAGAGGCCCTGAAGTGCTGGGTTTTGTGGTCCAGTCCAAGAGTGTGGAAAAAACTCCCCAGGAACTAAGAATCCTCACAGTTCTCACCATGTTCCATTCTCTTCCACTTTGATGTTGCTGTCTCTTACATGAATGTTTTTATGTACTTCATGTGTATTAAAAACAAATAAACATGAAACAGGACACTGCTGCACAGTTTTCCATGTTAAAAGGAAATGAGAACAAAACAAAAAACAAAAATTAACTCTCCAATAGCTAGGTTACATCCATTAATTCAACTAGAAACTAGGAGAGAGAAGCAGTTACATTTTCTGTTTTGCAAGCATTACCTCCAGCACAACAACCACCAGGAACAGAAATACAGTCTAACAGACTAAAGTTTTCATAGGTCTGCTACCCCTCCACAGGCAGCATAATGTTTAAATGCAGTATTCCAATATTACAGAATGTATGTACAAGAACATCTTCTAAACTAGCATTTATAATGGGTTCTGTTACGGGTTTGACATGGCTGGTGGTAATCATTTCCCTGAACTGAGCTCAAGGTAAAAGTGCTGAGACAACTATACCTGAACCTCCATCTCTTGAGGAACAGGCCTCACTGTATCAGGCATCACAGATCTTTCATTGCCTCCTCAAGAAATGAATTGTGGAGTAGCACAAGGAAGCAGAGTGTTGAGATCTCGTGTAGTGCATTAGCACCTGAGGATCAGTAGGTGTATGATCACAAACAGCTAACGCAGCAGAGCAGCCCAACATGGTCTTACTTTTACTACTGAACTGCTCTGAGATCTTGTTAATCTTTCAATATCTCATTTGGTCCTTCTGTAGCTTGGGGAATAACACTTATCTGCTACACTGAGGCCTGTAACAATAACTACGAACTGTTTGATAAGAGATGCTACTGAAAGACAAAGGTGTATTATTGCAAAATCTTGTGGGTTGGCAACTTAGCTAGTGGCACTGTATTGCATCCAGAGCCCATTTGGCTCCTGACAATGAAATGAGAGTGGGGGGAGAGGAAATCAGGTCAGAGTTTTTGGCAGACCTATTCAAGGTAAGCATAATCCAGCTGATTCATTATGTGCTGCAATCCTTGCTGGCAACGACTCAGAAGTGAAGTAGCCTCCAGCCTTATTGCAACTCAACCTCTGTGTGTGGGTGTTGATGCTGCACATTAGGGAAGGGTGTCACTGCTGGATAAACTTAAGGGGGTGAGGGCTGGATAAAGGACGAAAAGAACTTTGCAAAGTGTGCAATACCAGCCTAATGCTCCCTGCTGAGCAGCCCACTGTAAAAATGTTACTTCTACCTCCTAGAAGACCAGGAGAAAACCTTTGAGAAGACCCTTCTGATGGCTAATGCAATCTCTGGTTCATGAATCATTGGGATGTCCTTGTGGCATAATCAGAGCTCTGGTTATTATACTCATTGATGATAAAACAAGTAAATCTTAATGAGTTGTGGGAAAGGAGACAATAGGGCCCTCTGCCAGGTCTCATTTACCTTGACAACACGCCTACAGCCCAAGTACAAAGATCACTATTGTTTATCCTCAGTATTTGTGAAGGGGCCAGACAGTTCTCATTTCACTCAGTCTCATGCTACTCTCTTTATCTCTGCCTTCTCATTTCTTAGGTACCTATCACTTTGGAATCTAAGCATCTCAGCTTTGGTCCAAGGTTAAATTTATGGTAGATAAAGCATTTGGACAGCCTTCGAAGGTGAGAAACAGATATATAGTTAAATAGTGGTAAATCATTCCATTTACATGGTGCCTCTTCTTTGACTGAAAGGACAAACAAAGACTTTGTTGTTCCTATTTTAAATGAATTCTCTGTATGATTCAGGCTCTAAGTAACTGGGTCTGTTACCTCACTAATACAGCTAAGCCAATCTGCCATGCCAGTAACACATGCCCAGCACGAACCCTGCTTCTGTCCCAGCTGGACTGTATTTGCATGAGGGACTCTTGTCAGCATAGCTGTCTTGGTCAGGGTTACAACTTACCATACTCCTGACCAGAAGAGCTACAGCAGTAGGATTATATAGAAAATAACACAAAGAGAAAAATGGACCTGTTCCACCCAGCAATGTGTCCCCCGTGGGTACTCACAGCCAGAGCTGCTGACCTCACTGAGCTCCTGCCCTTCTGCTGCTGCTGCCTGGTCTTGCAAAGCCAAAACTCAGCTGTGAATGGGCCAGGAGGGCTTTTACCTGGTGCAGGCTTTACCTACAGCCTTGTCATCTGCAGCTGCTTGGGAATCTTCAACAAAGAGGATTTTTGAACAGAAGAAAGAGATCTCTATCAAGCTATGTTTTTGTACATATTTTTTAAGGAAGTGTTTGTTAAGAAAGGCTTCCCAGACCCCAGGTGGATTAGGAAAAGCAGCCCCTGAATAGTCAGCATTCCAGAAGATTCCACTGCATTCCAGAGACTTGCTAGAGGCAGGGGAGAACCAAGACTGGCACCTGGCACCTTCTCATCCCAAATGGCTGCCAGAATCACCAGGCTGCAACTTACACTGGCATGGGTGTCTCCTGTGGGTTTTGAGCAGAAAACATTTAAAGATGTGCGTTCCAACTCAGTGTGAATGCAGGAACATTCTCAAATTTCTGAGAAGTTTGTCAGGATGGCAAAACACTTCCCATTCAGATCTGGAGATAAGTGCAGATTTCAAGCAAGAAACAAAAGACAGACCCTGACATTTAGATCTCAGAGTGAATTCCTTGGGACAGCAGTAAGAGAAAAACATCTTTTTGCTTGTGCTATAACTAAATCAGAACAGTTGCTGATTTATAATGCTGAGCTGAGAGAGCATTAAAAATAGTGTCTTTTTTTCCCCTCCATGTTGCCAGCCACAGGGAATTGCAGCTAAATTAGGGATTGTCTCCTCTTTTAAACATTTTTTTCTGTTCTCACATGTTCCTGCCCATGTTCTGGTCTAGCTTCTTTTGCTACTGTCAGCTGGAGCTCTGCTCCATGACTCAATGTGCAGAAAGACAAATGACAAACCTTTCCCTTAGGACAGTGTCACCTCCATGACACACCTCTATCTCCTGGATTCACACCCTGAATCTCCAGTTCACACCTTTTCCCCCTACAGTGACTTGATGCAAATTTTTGACGTGATGTTTCTGCTGTTCTAATGCATGGAGAGGTAAGGGATGAGCAGGGGAGAATGACAAGCACATGCAGTAAGACCATGGCAGTAACATACAGAAAAGTCTCAGTAGGTCAAACAGGATTGTGCTTTGGTAGGGAAGGTTGCATAACCAACCAGATGCTCTTCCATCACATGGGAACTGAACAGTCTAACACGGGAGGGGGGCTATGGCCCTGCCATTTCCTTCCTCTTTCCCCTAAGAAGTCCACCACCAGGCCTGACTGCTTATGGTTGGGTAGGACAAATGGCAGGACTTTCCTCCCACCATATATTTGTGCAAAGAACCATCTCAATCGTGCTCTTGTCACATATTGAAGCCACTAATTTACTGATATAAGATGCTCAAGAAGAGTGTAACAAAGGTCTGACTGGAAGGAACAAGGCTAACATGGAGACAAATGCCTATTGCCCTTGCTTGCTTGCTTCTTACAGAAGCAATACCCTGAATTCTCTTTTCACTTACACTGAAGTAAATTAAGCAGCTGAGATAAGATTACATAGCTCCAAAGCTTTTGTAAGTGACAGAAGAATCAGATCCATTGTCTCAGTCAGAAAAAATTATTTTAGTGCTCTCCCATGGAGCAAAATGACTTTCTGGCTCCCCTGTAGCTCTTTCCAGGCAGCAAATGAACACAAACAATTTAAGCCAGAGCAAGTTTTCAGCCCTCTAACAGCTTCCTTAGTCTCTCATTACTTACACAGGATTCCCTTTGAAAGAGTCACCCAAAGTCAGTGAGTTCTACCTTAGCAAGAGATAAGTAATTAATAATAATGATGCTTCCCCGCCTCATCTCCTTCAGTATGCTGAAGGGACACAAGAAATTTCTACAGGAATTCCAGCTCCAGCTCCCCCTAGTTAACCAGTATGTTGCAGATCTTCAGTTTGACCTGGACCTGAAGAGTGAAGAAAAGCTGCAGCTTCATCCGTAACCCAGTCTGTTTTATACCAGCTTGTGCCAGGTAGACTTAATAAGTAGTTTTGTGGGCATTCATGCTGTCACACAGTATTTTTTACATTCTAGAAGAAAATAAGCAAGAATATAAATATTTTGTGGACCTTGTTCAGCTTTCCAAGAAGTTGCCAAGTCCTTGGAAAAATCCAGTTATTAACATCACAGAAAGGGCTGCATGCCACTGTCTAATCTGGCACTCAATTACAAAAGTCCCAGAAATTACAAAAGTCTCAGAACGAGAGGGGTGATGCTTTGAAAATACAGCCTCTCATTGCAAGTGCTGAACACTGGAAATCTGGATCTGGCCTCTCTTGAAATTTGGACTATCAGTACTTAACTATACCTGTCAGCTGGGCAAGAGCAGCATCAGGGCTCTTCTGCCTGAAGTAAAAAAATGCCCTGACTAAGCCAGAGTAAAAGACCAGCAAAGAACATGAGGACCCTAAAACCCACCATGAACAAGTAAAACCACACAAACAGCTTAAATGGCATCCTCATACATGGCATACAGCAAATATTAGAACAGATCCAGGTCATTTCTGCAAATGGAGGACACAGTCCTCAGCAGGATCAAATATCAGAGCTACTCAGATCATTTAGAGTTGAATGATGCTTGCTCCACAGGACAGATGAGCACATCATGAAGTTTAAAATTCATCACTGCTTTCCAGGGAAAGGTCAGTGTCTGAACAGGCAGTGGGGAGGGAATTCAATTCTCACTTCTGAGGGAAGGTAGGAAAGATGCATATCCTCCACAAAGGTTAGTTGGCTGTGTCTTCAGATCAAGACTTGATTCCTGAAGCCTTCTCATGCCAAATAAATTCACCAGACTACACAAAAATACTGAGTTGAGCACTTGCCAATTTGTGCATGCAGCTGTAGATACATAGTGTGTAATTGCATTTGCCATCAGGGTAATTGTGCATGCAAAATTGCACAATAAGTATTTTGTACACATGGCCATGCTTCTAACTTTCCTTTTTTTTTTTTCCCAAGTATATGGCACTGTTTGAACAAATACTCAGGTGAAATAGTTAAAATTCTAAAACATTATTTTAACTTTCCTTAACTACAAAGTCACAAATGAATGACAATACTGTTGACCTTAAATGACACAAAACAGAGACACAACAAATCACTGCTAAGTCATTAGGATCTGCTCTTACAGTTTTTCATTTGACATTTGAAAGATGGATTCCTCAGACTAAAGCTAATTTTTACACATTGTCTGGAATCTAGAGTAAATTAAATACTGATCATAGTTACTATGCAGTCCATGGCAATTAACTTGCTATTTTTGAGGATTCATTTAATTTTATAGTTGGAAAAACCTAGGAAGAAGCCCTTCTGACAGTCAAATCACAGCTGTTTCACAAAAAGTTAAAAACCTCCTGGATCTACATTCAGATAACAAGTGGCAATGTCTACATCATGAAAATACAGCACTCTACAAACACATTCAGCAGACCAAATGAAGGTCAATGATGAGTTTCTCAAATAGAAGAAATCCCAGCTTCTTTAAGATACTGAGGGCTGGACAAAGGCATCATCACTACATGGCAACCTGGAGTCTCAACATAAAATCAGTAGTCCAATGCTATAAGCAGAACTACAAAGCAGGTCAGGCTAAACTTTGCAAACTGTGTAAACTCTGCTACCTGCGCTGGCCCAAGATGCTGAAAATAAACATTGAGAGGAAACAATATACCATGGCACTGCATCTATGAACAGAAGATACCACTAAGTACCCACAACAAAGCACTATTATCATACAAGAGCTACCAACACCATGAAATGCAACACTGCTGAACACAGCACCTATTAGATGTGGCCCAGCCATAATAACTGGATGCTGCAGTACACAGTGTGGTGCAGATAAAAACCAGAGTTTTACTTCATAAATACACAGACAATTTATATACATAAAGTATTGTCTGAAGGTAGGAATGGTTTTGCTAGGCACAGAGAAATGCTTTTCTTTGAAAATTAGATGTTGTAATATAAGATTCTTAGAGAAGTTAAAACAATCAGATACCTGAAAGGGGAATGTCAACAACTAGAGGGGGAAATAAATTTAAGCATCCCAGTTGGGCAATCAGTTCTATCACTAAGATGAGGTAGGCGAATCACAGGCCCGTTTAAAGTAATAACTTCAAATGTCCTTATCAGCCCCCTTCAGAGCTCTGTCACTGTTAATGCCATGACACAGGAGCCTGGGATCTTTCCATTTGTTACAGACAATATTAAAAGGCACTCTCCCCAAATGTCTGCTTGTCCAGTGCTAGGGAGCTCCCAGTTGCTTTCAGTTCTTGGGCTGCTACTGGACAGCCAATATAATTTAATAAACTGATCATAAGTGATACAGAAAAGAGAAAGCCTTATATTAACATCTGAGGTCTAGCTATCCAAAGGACACAATGCATTTAGAGCAGATTAAAGAACCCCAGTGTGGGTGGAATCCTAACTGACACCTTCCATTTCTGCAAAATGTTTGATGTAAATGCAGGTAGGCTTTTAACAATGCAAGGGAGGCAAAACCTCACTGCTGCATTAGGGAATGGGAGTTATCCTGCTCCAATCAATAGCTCAGATCTGCATAAGCTTTTCACTTGGCATTATTATTTTGCCACTGGTCTGCAGAAACTGAAACAGCATCCCCTGTTACTGAAAAACCCCATCCACAGGTGGGCAAGCACCCATGCACATGGGAAGCACATATACACAAAACCAGCCTCCTGAATACTCACATCTGTAACACACAACTTCCACCAAACACCGACTTACAAAGCCACATGTAAGTGCACAGATACACCCATATTTTTTCAGAGTGCATGCACACAAACACAGGCACCACACGTGTTTCTGTGAGCACCTGTATAAACACATTTGCATGCAAGCACAGACACGCCACATTCTCACAACTGCACATGGGTACTCACACGTATGTGCTTACATGGATACAAGTAAACACCCATCACTTGCTCAAGGCAGCACCATGAGCTTATGGCACAGCCAGGAAAAAAGAAAGATTACAAGGCTGGGAGTTGTCCCCACAGGGGAAATGACAAGGCCTGTCCTTCAGTCCTTCCTTTCAGAGAGGGTGGGTATCTGTGCAGGCAGTCATGCTCAGTTAGACACATCCATGAGCAGAGGCTTCAGCCCAGACAAACACACTCTCACTTATCCCTTTGTGCACTTTTCAGTGGTAACGTGTGTGCCCTGCTGCCACCCTTCTTCTCCTAATCCTTTATTTGCACAAAGCTCTTCATATCAATCCGTTTCATTTTCCAAATGCATATTCACCTTTGTTTACAGCCAGGACACAGGGCTGCTTTGAGTCAGTCTCTATAACCATCTTGGCCAATCCAGTCTTGTCTTGTTTGTTTGTTTTTGCAGTGACTGAGTGTGTAAGGAATATGGAGGGTGTAGGTGGCTCTACATGTCCCTTCACCTCTTGTGGGTTTTGGCACATTCCTTTCATAAATACTCTTTTCTCAAATGCAGGGGACAGGATGCTTTGTTTATATAAGCACTGTTTTTTTGCTGAGGCTCAAACCATCCCAACACATCTCTCTCCAGGAGGCTCTCCTGAGGAGGTCCATGTTCCTGAGTTACCTATGACCTGGACCCTGGGTAACAGGACACCTTGGAGAGCTGCTGGAAAAAGACCTAACCTCAACCAGAGCTAACTTCAGAGAGACCCACTTGAAGATGGAATGTGACAGTTTAGCACCTATTCTTCTCCAGCTCCTCTTCACCTCAGCTGTTAAGTGGATGCTTTAGGAAATGGAAACTTCCCAGGACCAGCTGGGACTCTTCTGATTCTCAGGACCAGCAGACAGTTTCTGTGAAACTGCTGCTCTGACTGACAGTCTGTTGAAGCTGTAAGGAACCAGAATTAAGAATAAGCAGAGCTATGTTACAAACAGCCTGCTAAGTTAGCTAAAAAGGCTTCAGTTACACAAAGAAGTTTAAACGCTTTGGCTAACCCCAGCAACAATATCCCTTTTCCTCTTCTTTTCCTTCTCCAAGACTGAGATATTATCCTACCCCTTACTTTAAATAAGCTGTTTCCAATACCATTAATTGTATAAGTTATTTCAGGATAATCATTTCACTTTGCATTTTCACACCCATGCAAGTACGGTTACAGAAAAACTCACATACAAACCCATAAACATCACAGAATTAGAGCAGCTGCTCTGCAAACACCAAGCCTAAATTACTTGCTATGGGAAGTTACACTGATACAGGCACCTTCACACAACTGTAATGAGAGTTATCCTTGCTTTAGCTGTGCAAGTTTGAAGTTAAAGTGATATAAACAATGCCTTTTTAAATTCCTTTCCTATCCCTTCATGTCTTCTAGATGTTGCTTCAGCTAAAAGTGGTGGGCTGAACGAGCAGAAACAACAGCAGTAAATGGGATGAGCAAGGTGCCAGAGCCAGGTGCCACCCTACTGTGTCATCCACAGCAGATGGTTCTCTTACATGCTCTTGTTACAGATCTATATGCTATAAAAAGCATGTATTGGTGGTGGTGTGCACACAGCACTTGCTAGCATTCAGTAATTTATCATTGTTTCATAATACTGAGTGGGAAGAAAAAACAAGAAATAGTTCCAGGGATTTTTCTAGTACCACATTGCTAAGAAGATCTCTTTCCCATAGTTAAAATTATAGACACAGAACAACCACTAACTTAACCACTTGAAGGGAAGTGAGTACACAGCCAGCCAGGCCAAGGAGATGACACCACTAACACAGGTTGAACGTTGCCTGTAAGCAATGGACAACAAGACAATTTTCAATTTTCATAGGTCTCACTGACTGCAGGACCTAAGTCTACCCAGCACGGACTTAGGGCATTCTGCAAACAGCCTGTGGAGTTTTTGATTAAAAAACAAAACGAAAAACAAACAAACAAGAAAACCACTTGCAAGTAAAGAGCCAGTAAGACAAAAGGCCAAAATTCTATAGCGACACATACATTTAAAGGTAAAAGATAACCTTTTTATTCAATAAATGTGGATCTAACATCTGTTCCAGGATTATGTATATGACACACACACCTGGAATGCCTATATTCTTTTTGCTCCTGCAGAGCATTCAGACCTTCTCAAAGGTGTCTTACCTGCATCTGCAGTCAGAAACAAGGAAATCAGAAAAAGGGTAGAGTGATTTGTTCAAGTTCATTCAGCCACCAATGAGCAAAAGGCAAGAATACCTAAATCCCCAGTGTCAGCTCCATTCACTACACATAGAGCAGAAGTGCATCTGCAGTCTAATTCATCTTCCTTTATTTACTGCATCAACCATTCATGATCTGATACAAACAAATGTTCAGTATTTTGGCTTGTATCTGCTATACCCGAGATTACCAGATGGTCTGCTATCCAAATAATTTGAGGACCCCTTAAATTCTATCGTCAGATGAGTTCAGCTCATAGACTTCATCTAAAAATAAAAAGCACCAATTCTCTGACTGGACAGTGAGAACAGCAAACAAACTAAGCAAGAAGGGATTTCCTCTGTGCATCCATACTGACTGTGTTATGGCAGAGTTGTGTCCAACAGCACCACAAGCATCTTCCAATCTCTATACCAGACCAATATATAAGATCTCTCCTAAAGCAGATATCAATAGCATATTTTACAGAAATAACAACTTGATTACAGACAGCAGACTAAGAAGTGCCTCAGTCAGTAAAAAAAGAAAACCTAAAAATCAGTCTCTCCAGGTAGAGGAGAAACAGGCAGGTTAAAGAACTTCAGAGTGATTGCTGCTACCACAGTAAGACAATCTCCTAATGAAGTCTGCTGAGCTCCTAGACCATTTAAAAAATTTTTCTAATTATCATTTTTCCTGAAAAAGATTTCCAGGTCTTCATACACTTAAAACTTATTCCCAATTCCTTTATTTGCACCTTAAAAGCAGTGGGATTATGTTCATCACCCAACTAAATAACATTGTCACTAATCTCTTTGGCTATCAGGATGTACTTTACCAGCTCCATGAAAAAAGATCTCAGAACCAGGAATTAGCTAATTCCATAATCTAGGAAAAAAAGTGCTAAGAAACTAACTCTAAATTCATTCTCAATCTTCCCACTTCAGTTGCTCCTCACTCTCCCCATAAATGGATTGTTGACATTCACACATGTTCATTTTAATTAATGCATTTAATTTGCAGGCTTCACACATATTCCAGCTAACCATACCTGTATGGTCCTTAAATAATATGCTTAGTGCAATAACACAATCAGATTAACACCAGTAATTGGATTGCAGAAGTTTTAAGCAACCCTGGGGTCAGTGGGAAGGGATGACAGGATGGTTGTGCCATCTGTTTCAGCTGGTCAAAGCTGCCTTGGCACATATTCTGTTATTCTTAGTCCACCTCTTTCTGGAGCGCAGAAGAAAGAAATTATCTGCTGTTTGATTTTTCCTTTTTTGCCAAGGCTACATCTGACATAAGAGCATTATTTTTAACCACAGCAGTTGGCATTCAGTCTCTGGTGAACACAAGCCCATCTGAAAAGAAGCACCAGAGGTATCTTTTCTGAATCTCTGCCATAATTTTCTGAATCTTTTCTAATCAAAATAGTTGTATAGCATCTTACAGATGCAGATAACAGCCTACTATAATTACACATGTGAAAAATTGCCAATTTGTATAAAACATAAACTCATATGTCACTTTCTGTCTATTTTTTTTTGTAAGAAAAAAAAGCTAAATCAAAAAACATCTAAATTTCAGCTAAATATTATATCCCCACACACTGTAATAGCTGAACAGTTTAGGAACTGGTTAACAGTAAGTGAAATCGATTTCTTCCGTATCTGTGGAGTACAGGTTCATGGTTTAAGAGTAAACCCTACCTCTATCTTTCTTTCTGCACTCATAGTATTCTCCTCACATCTCCAAAAGTGATATTATTTCCACTGAGTACAAAGCAGAGAAGCTATGACCACAAGAAAAAGGCTGATTTGCCCAGTGAGATATTTTAATTACTAAGCAGCTTTTAAAATCTGCTTTAACTTTGGATTCTTTGAGTCCCAAGTGGTTATTTATACTGCTGTCCCCTGCCTGTATTCTTTGACCTTCTGACATACAGTTACTGCAGTCTGTTGCATGTGTCCCCAAGCAGAAAGCAGATTGGACAGAGATTAGATAGTATCATGGTGTATGGGTTGGGTACTTCTTTTTTTTCTTACCAGTTTCCTGTTGATAGAATCACACTGATAAGGAGTTTAGTTGGTAGCTGAAGTATGAAACTGCAAAAAGCTGCTTTTTAAAAGACATGTTCCAACTGGGATGCAGATGTGGCCATAAGATAGCTTGGTGTGTAGCTCTGCTCTGGTGCTCACACCCATCAACCCAACTATTACAAAGGAGCACAGAGGAGTTAAGGGGGATCAGTGTGGGTGCACGGCTCAAGGGTAAGAGCCTTCAAACCTGTTTATGAATATGGTTAGAGAAACACCACAGAAACAGAGGAAGCTATATGAGATATTACTTCACTCTGGCTACATCTTACCACTTAGTTTCAGAAAGTTATTGCTCCACAATGCTTTAAGGGAAGATGAATTATCAGAACAGTGTGTGTTTGTCTCATCTGCTTCAGTACAAAGCCACTCAGGTTGCCTCCAACAACTTAAAATAAGGCAGCTGACTTTGCCCAAAGTGATGTGCAGCAATGCCACGATCGATCCTGCCAGCTGAGTTCCAGATGCACGAGCTTTGTCAGAGATGTGGGAACAAGCAGCTTGTGGGCAGTGATGTTTTCTATTGCCACAGATCTATCTGCTATGATCATGCACAGATCCAAGGCCTCCAAGGCCCATAAAGCTAACACAAGGCACAGCTGGGTTGGAATAAACCTCAGAGCAAGCCAACCCGTCACCTCCACTTTTGTTTGGAGGTTTTTATTTTAAATATCTGGACCTTCTGGGTTGTAGGGTTATTGGCTCCACAGAATCTGAAGGTGTATCTTCCACTGCCTGCCAGAAAAGTGAAGAACCAGCCAATGCCTTTACTGTTGGTGGTTTGTTGGCATCACAGCATTTTCAGTTCTATGACGGAGGCTTTGGTTTTGCATTCAGTGGCTTGGGCACCCCCTGCCTTCCACACTCACCATGCTGCTGGCACAGCTGCTCTGCAGTCGACCAGAACAGCTGAAAAAATCCTTTCAGCTGGCAGTTCAGTTTATCCCATAACCATGGAAAAAGGTGTGCTGATTCAAAGAAGTGCAAGAACTGGGACAACTAACTGCTGGAGGGAAGTGATCACTGAAAAAAATGACATGAATTCACAGAAACAGAGGTTGTCCTGAAAGATCTTGGTAGGAAAACTCAGAACAGAAAGGATCACTCTCCACACACAGCTCCCTCTGAGGCAGAAGGGAGTCACAGATATAAAATGAGAGCTGTGCAAGCAGCAGTACAATGTAAAGCAGATTTTCTTTGATTAGCCATGGCCTCTAATCTCTCCTGTGCCCCCCTGCAGCGAATTCCAGAGTTCAACAGCCCCCACTGGACTTTCCTGTTAAGGCTCAAATCATTAAAACTATTTGTTTAGTAAAGGCTAAAGCACTCAGGTCCCAGTGCCTGAGATCTCCATGAGGTTAAATGCTGTCAACCTTTTGAAAGCAAGCCATATTCCACGGGGTCTCAGTGACTCACTGTATGTGCTATATGGAAATTTTATCTCTAGGCTTCACCCTTCACCCCAGCTCATTTCAGTCTCTAATGAAACTGCCTGGACAAAATGATCTAGTGTGGTCCCAAACACAATTCTGAGCATGTGGCAAACCCTCTGCCCAATCTTGCACACTCAGCAGAGATGTCACAAGCTGGCTGCCTCTGACACCTAAAAAAGAATCTTCAGCTGGCTGAAAGCTGATGAGCTTCATGGCAATGTAGTGTCAATTCTGTTGACCAGAACAGGTGTAACAAAGACAGAAAAAAAAAACCTGACCTACCAGACTCTCCATCAGATAACTCTCTCAAATTTAAAATTCACATGTCTGAAATCCAGGATTTACACTGCCCTAGGACCAGGTTTCTTTATTTTAACATTTTTTACTTATGATGTATTCCACATGAACCAGCAAATGGTTTGAATATTGCAGATCAGACCCACATCAGCTTTGACTCAACACTGTTCCTTAGGGCAAAAGATGTTCAAAGATGGGATGTATCAGATCCCAGAGAGAGCGAGGATTCAGT
This sequence comes from Heliangelus exortis, assembly GCF_036169615.1. NCBI lineage: Eukaryota > Metazoa > Chordata > Aves > Apodiformes > Trochilidae > Heliangelus > Heliangelus exortis. The sequence goes on along the minus strand of NC_092437.1, from coordinate 8,993,160 downwards.
TAATTTATAACTTCCAAAAGGATGAGTATTTCTCACATTAACACTCCTAGTTACACCCTAAACAATATTCCTCAACTGGCCTCTTTAGATTTAAAAAGTTACTGCAGTGAAATCATGGACATAATTTAGTGGACAAATTCACAATCCTGGAAAAAAAAAAAAATTGTGAGTTTGAATTGAAGCTGAAGTGGAACATGATATGGGGCAGCTGGAGAGCCTGCATAGCTCCCCTCCAGGGCAAATGGCTGCCTGACCCTTAGAGGAGACCATAGGTGGGAATCAGCAACCAAGCCTCAAGAGCTCAGAGCCCTTGGGGAGTGCTGCTCCCATGTATCCCACCTGGAGAGCTGCAGAGGCTCAGTGTTAAAGACTGCTGAAGAGCTCAGGCCTGGCATGCTGCCCAGGAGCCAGAGATCCTGAAGATCCCAGGTTATGGGAGATACATTTGTTTGGAAGCTTGAAATGCTCCAGTGATGGGCTGCACAGAGCTACAGCAGTCATTCCCCTGAGACCTCTGCAGCAGCCCAGAGATTTGAAGAGCTACAGAGATGAGTTTCAGGCTTTCAGCTCTCCATCCATCCGTCATCAGGCTCCCTGGGAGCTGGGTGGGTGAGCTGAAAGGAAATCAAGCAGGTTTTCAAACCTGCCTGGCAGGCAGTGAAAATCCTACCTGGTTTCTGTCAATTTTGCAGAAAGTGTCATACTCCCTCAAGGAGTCAAGCTGAGATCAGCAGGAAATGCTTTTCCTTGCTTGTGAATATTTTTGCAATTTCAAAAACTTTCCCGATACCTACTTAGAAAAAAATGTTTACGACTTTCACAAACTCAAAAACTGAGGAGAGGAAGAAAAAAATATGGATGGGTCAATTAAAAATTCTGTTTCAAAAACATTTTCTTAAATATTTTTTTCCAAGACAAAACACTGACTGAAACCAATTCTGTGCCTCTGAATACTTCCATTTTACAAACCTGACGTACTCAGATGAATAAGATGTCCTGTTAAAGAACAATTGTACTCTCATTTTGAATGTCTGTCTGCATCATTTAGCTATTACTGTGCATACAGAAAGTTGTAAAAACTGGGGGTTTAGTTCTTAAGCCTGTTTGTACCAGTGTTTATGTACAATGTCTATGATATTTCCAAGTAAACAACGTTGAAAGCCTAGACCTCACAGAAGTATCAGACCCTGCAGAACATTTGCTGGCACTTAGACTTTACCTGCCTGTAACAAGCAATCCTTTAGTAAGAATTTCACACAGACTATTACCTTGAAAAACAGCTACGAATAATGCACTGAAGGTCTCTTTCACTCAGTGAAGTAGGAAGCACAACCAGCTTCTTCCTTCTGACACTTTGCCAGGTACCTAAGGAGAGGCTTCTCAATTCAAAATCCACACTGCAGCACAGCTGAACCTTCCAGGCTCCAGCATGCCAAATCTTGCTTGGCTCCCTTGTATCCCAGATAAGGCAGGGGTCTGGTGTTAGAAAGTGCATACTCTGAAACATGTCTCACTGAAGTTTACAGTGATTTGGCACTCCTGAAAAATCAGGTCAGAAACAGAAATTTTTATCAGATTTAAAGCATAAATCCTGGTGGTTACATTTAGACAGGCAAACTCCAGAGAAAGTGGTATTAAAGGAAGGGAATATGGCCTCACAGGGAGACACGATAAACTTCCACTTCCAGAATGTGTTTGATGAGGGAAATTACTGAAGAAATGTCATGCTTTTGACCAAAACCAACTTTTTCACTTTCTCTTCTGCTTAAACCCACGAAAGGCTCAAGTACAAGTTAAATTTTACCTCCAAAAAATATCATTATGTCTTTGACCTTTACAAACAAAACAAGAAAACAAGCCACAGAGTCACAGGCCTCTCTTAAACAATGCTTGGGTTCAATCCAGTCATTGCTTTGTTTGAAAAAGAGTAATCTCTGCAAAGGCACAAACTAGTAATGTGTGTAAATACAGAGAAGCAGACACAGCATTGCCATCAAAACCACCACCTAGCCCAAGCATCAAAGAGCAGCTTGCATCTATTGCTGTTGATGGTCACCTGCACAAAACAATTAAGCAGGTAATTGTTTTTCTAAAGGACAAAACTGAGGGTGATGTTGTGGTATCCAAAGATGTGCTATTTGTTCTTTCTGGTAATTGGTTTTGATACGGTAACAATTTGGTATGAGAACCATCTGAGAAAGAGGGCATCACAGAGCTGGTTGTTTCATTTGGGAACTGAAAAAGAACGATTGCTGATGTGTGGACAGAGCTGGACTCTTCTACTGTATATTTTAGGGTGGGGTTTTGTTATTGGGTTTTTTTGTACTTCAGGCACTTAAGGAAAGAGAGGAGGAATTAACTCCAGAGGGTAATTCGAAAGAAATCTATTTCTCTCCCAGTGGGGAACCTAAACTTCAGTTCCCAAACTGGGCACATAAATTTGGGCAGTTTCACATGACCACCTCTCCTCTAATCATCCTCTGCTGATTTTTGTACAGTTTTTATTCATAGTTTCCTGGATGTGATGGACATCTTGTTTGATCTTTTGCATAACACGAGGAATTTCATCTAATTTCCACTGTAATAAGCTCATCTTGACAACAGCATGGTGGCTGCTACATAACACTAAACTGAAACATATTTACAAATGCACAGCTAAGGTCTCATGTGCCTGAGAAGGAATGGGTTGTACAGAAGCAAGGAACCCCCATAGGTAGCATTTAAGGTGAACACAAGAGACACAGCTTAAAGAGCCATTACACAGTCCTGTCCAACATCCACTGCAGTCACCACAGCAATCCTAACACGGTTCATTGTGGGGAAGTATGGAAAGATTCTCTCAATCAACTGGAATATGCAGATAGCACTGGGAGAGGCACACTGAACCCACTATCCAGACCAGGATAACTGTCTGTACAAACAAAAACCAAGGAAGTCTTCCAGAACAAGTGGAGCCCCAGGCATACAGAACACCTGGTGGTTTGGCACACCATTAGAGTGCTTAGATAAACAGTTCTAAAGTTTGCTGGGACCAGGCAGACTATTCCCAGAATCTCATGTAACATTTAGAAAGGATCTTGTACCATACATTTGTGTCTAAGGAGGTAAAAGTCCCAGTTTTACAGGGCCAGATGGGCATACTCTGCATGGTGAGCACAGCAGGCTGCCAGCCCAATGCCTGCCCTGTTTCACCCACAGTGGAAAGAGGTCTTGGCTGGAAGCCAGCTCCATAGGAAAGATGTTAAATATCAAAAGATAACCCTTTAAGTCAAAAACCCCAAACCACCCAAACCCCAAAGTTAATCTTACCAAGTCAAAGTAATTTGTATCCTATTTTATGGTGCTTTTATGATTCCCATTACTAGTTAATATTTATAGTGTAGGAGTGGGGATAAACAAAGCTGAAAACTCACAGTGCAAACTTGCTACTGTGCAAATACAGATACAGTCAGGATGTCTTTAAAGTCATATTCACTGATACATACATGAATTGAAAACAAACAAAAGAGTTCAAAATTACCTCCTGAAACTTCCTTACAGGATGTATAATAATGTCAGTGGACTTTCCAGGGCTTGTGGTGCAATCAGGTACTGGATGGAGAGTTTTTGTGGATTTTGAAGTGGTCAGCTTTTCAAAGGGGACAAAGTGCTCATCCATCAGCAAACAAAATAAATAAGGCAAAAGCGAAGGCCTAAGACCATCCATGCCACCTGCCAGCTCCCGGGGCTGAGCTGATTTCAGCTCAGTGGAACTTTGCCAGGTTAAAACAAAGAAACCACAGAACTTCTGGGCAGCCACTGCAAGGAGGAGGAGGCCGTTCAAGAGGTGCTGGATATAAATCCCACTCCCTGGATTGCAGGCTCCATGCTCCCAGAATGCCCGGGGGGTTGAGCTGCACAGTGCAAATGGAAGTGCAGGGAAGTAAGTTACAAGAAATAGCACGCCATGAGTAAAGCTAACAAGAAACAAAAAGGAGAGATCAGCTGACAGACGCCTCAAGTGCAAGAGGTTGATTCACACAAAGAAGACCAAATATAAGGATTTTGATAAAGGAGGAAAAGGAAGAGAGTTAAGCTCCAGTTAATACGCTTGTATTTAAACTGGACATTATATTCCAGAGAGGGCTCAAGAACTAAAAACTTCATTGCCCAATCTAAAAAACTTCACTGTCATGACAATGGGGGGATTGATCACCTTCACACCACCTATTTTTCTGGATGTAGCTAACAGGGTCTGCTGCCCATTTCCATGTGCAGACTCCCAACTTCTTTGCATGCTAAAAAAATTGTACTGAAACAGTGGGTTGGGAATTCTGTTCCTAATGTGTTGTGGGTTAACCAGCAACACCCACAACTATGTGCTTAAGGTAGATGTCACCAGTGATTTGCCCTTGTGATAAGGCTTTGGTGGTCTGAGGACTGAATGGAAAGGAGAACTTAACTGCTGTAGTCTGGTCTCTCCTGGTCTACTGAATCTGAACCAGAAAACACTTTCACCAAAAATGACCTTGGAAAAAGCATTCTTCCTTTTTCCGGTCAAGAGAAACATAGAAAACCAGTAAAATTTTTGGAATGAACCATCACTAGGATAGCTTCCAGAGGCCAAATGTACACAGATGTTACACATCTGCACAACCCAGTCAGCCAGCCCTTCCAGCAACATCTATGTGTTGATAAAGTACTACAATTACAAAACCAGATTAAATTATCTTAAATGTTCTTTTTGATCAGGTTTCACTGCTTTGTTCCAGCCAGTTGCCCAGAAGTCTGGCACATTATGGACATTTCTGTGGGATTATTTTCTACTGCACAGAAAAAGTCTACTTTCAAACCGAGGGAACACCTTCTTTTCTTTCTATTCTGCATTATTCCCAAAGCAAGCAGTGATTTGAGTGAACAAACAAGCAATATAATTTTTTTCTGGTAGGAGACCAAGGAACTAGTGGCTAGATTTCTGCAAGGAGAACTGAAACTAGCATTATCACTGGACAACAGATCAGAATAGCAGCAATTCCCACCTCCATGATCTAATCTAGGCCTCCCTGACTCAGAGGAACACAGTCATTTCCATTCTGCAACAGAATCTCATGAAGAGATGTGCTCTTCCACCTCTGCATCTAGCAAGCATTCAAACAGTGCCACAGAACTGCAGCCTGCAGCATGTGAGGCTGCAGATGGAGGCTGGAAAGAGCAAGTCTGGCAGTTTGCTAGAACAGGGCTTTATTTCAGTTTTTGCAGAAAGGCTCATGCTAATCAGAGTGTAGTATTGTGCTTCAGAGGTTAACATGATTTTCATCACAGGCAGATATGATCTTCCAAATGAAGGACTTAGATTCTGACTTCCTACAGATTGATTCTAATTGGGAAGTGTAAGATTTTATATCTTTTGCAAAATGCATTTGTTACCATTACCTCTCATAACCTGGCCCACCTCAGGAGATGGAGCCATGCCAGCAACTTTTGTCACAGGGAGGTCCCAGCTTAATTACTCCTGCAGGAAGTATCCCATTTTTGTGCCCAAGCTTTGGAAGTGATATTTTGTACATGTGTAGGAGCTTCTAGAAGAATTCACTGGGATAAAATACCTCGGGCACTTTGGAAAGTTCTATTCTCTTTTACTCCAGTGAAAAAAAAATTAGGCACTAAAATTTGTGAAATTCAGAGGCTGGAGCTGAGACCAGATGAACAGTTTGAAGAACAGTCTGAAAAATGTCAGTGTTCAAAGGGTAGGGACTACCTGAAAAACAAGTTAAAAAAGGCAGTATCAAGAGTTTTATCCCAAGGCAGAGCAGAGTTATGTGCTGGCAAGTGGCCCATGTGGGTCTTAGGCTGGGTTGCTGATAAGGCACTGGGGAGGAGAATGGGGGAGACTTGTACTGGTGTTCTACAAGTACAGCAACTGACTGGAAAGAAGTGGCACAGATAAATTGGACCAGCAACACTCACTCTGCTAAGATGCCTGAAGCCAAGGCTGCCTGGAAGGGGAAAATTATGGCCCCACTTCAGAACAAACATAGAAGCAAAAAGGCCTCAGGCTGGGTCATGCCTTGAGAAAATGACAACCATGTATGTTTAAGTTAAACAAAAACAAAATCAAAACAAAACAAAGAAAGGGAAGAAGGAAAAGTGTCAGTCCACCCACTCAGCCATCCTTTCACACAAAATACCAACAGCATGGAGATGGGGGCAAAACATAGTTATTTTTAGTGCTGCTGTTTGCTTACAGACTGCAGCTCTCACAAATATGGGGTCACTGAGGTAAGAGACAGGTCACATTCTTTCAGCAAAGTCCCCATCCACGTGAAGCTTTGCTTCCCTTCTGGGTCCTGACCTGAGCACAAATTTCAGAGATTTGGAAAGACTGACTGAAATTCTCTCCTTTCTCCAAAGGACCTAACCTCATATTCCAGAGGATCTAGACAGCCACTCCCATCTCAACAGCAGTGAGCGGACTGCAGTTCTGGATTTACTCGGGTCTTCAACACAAAATATACATATATACCATATATACCATACGGTACAGAGCTAAAGGAAGAATGGAGGGATCAAATAAATGAAGCCCTATTGACACTTGCAGATGCTGAAAGAAAAATCTCCCTTAAAGCATTCCTTAGTGTTTAGGATAGATAGTCTGAAAAGGGACACACTGCAGAACTAAGATCAGATGATCTTCAGTTCCAAGAACATCTGGCATCCCTGGGGAGAAGAGGAGGTTCCTTGGGCAGGTGTCACAGAGAAGGTTTTGCCTGAATTCTGGAATGATTATAACGCCATGGGGAATGCTGAAGGAATCAAGATGAATCATAACAGGTCCCAGACCAAAGTATTAGGAGCAGATTACACTCAAACCACATTGGCACATCTCTGCTCTCAGATGCATGAACCAAGGACAAAAAGAGGTGGGCCATAGCTGTCCTGACAGTAAGTGCTGTGCCCAAAGGAGCAATATGAGCATGAGGAAAGATTATTTGACAGACCTCTACCAACACTACAGTGTGAACAAACAGGGGGTACTCCTCAGACACACCTTTGCCACCCACTGAAATGCAGTTTCAGCCAAGAAACTCAGATGCATGTGTGGAAGCACGCACCAAGTCACAGGCTGTGTATGGTTGTTCTTCCTTCTCCTTTTCATCTGCTGGAGGCCTCTGCCTTCACTGAGAAGCGTTTTCCTTCCCTGATTTTTTTAGTTCCTGACCTAACGGTTTTCTTTTTTTTTCTTTTTTCTTTTTTTTTTTTTTTTTTTTTTTAAATATAGCAAAGAGGAGTAGCCCAAGCTTGATCATGGGGAAGATGGGTGTGTACATTACCAGAACTCTGTGAGACTCAGATGGTTCCCCCATGACCATCATTTTCCCATGTGATGGTTTCCAAGGGAATACAAAGAAAGCCAGACAATAAGGGAGATTAATTATGAAAATTAGGTTATCAGGATCTGTGTGACTTCAGTGTCTGTTTTTTTTTAAATCTCAAACCAAAGGAAACAGGTAGGGAAGATGTACTGAAGCCAGCTACCATCTGCCAAGGAAAAGGGTTCTGCCTGGAGCAGGAAGAATTCCCCTAAGGATGAAGAAAACAGCTTACCTGGACCCAATTAATAGGTGCTTACCTCAGTGCCACTGCCTCTCAAAACTTCACATACATAAAAGGGAGGGAGGAAAAGGCAAGGTGTGTCTGTCAAAACTGGTAGTGCTATGCCCAGAATGGAACCAGGCACAGAGAACACTGGACTGGAAAGTATTTCTGTGTCACTAAGTCAGGCTCCTGCTGTTACAGGAGACACACCAGGAGCTGCCTAGCTGAAGGGTGGACCCGAATGGCCAAGTACACTTTAGTCCTGTATACTGACAGGAGGTCAGTTAGTGGTCAGCTACAGTGACACCACTGCCTTTCCTACGAGCCCCCAACATGAGTAAGAAGTATCTGACTTGCAGGGCAATGAGGGAGGCTAAGGGGAAATGCCAGCCATGAGAGTTGGTCCAAAGAAGCTGGAAATTGCATCCAGCTCAATTTCTAATTTTAGTCACTTTCTGAGGCCATCAAACACAACTTACCCTGCTCACCAAACCACAAATTTAGGAAGTGGCTAAATCCTGAGGATAGCATGATACTGTACTCATCTGTGCATACAGGAATCACATGCACACCAGGGACATCAGCTGGATGGTGACTTCTGTGAAGGAACAACTTCAGCCTCTGCTGCTAACCATGGTCTCATCCCTTCTGCTTAGGCTTCAGAGTTGGCCATGAATAGCAGATAACTCCTCTTATTTATCTTTCCTTTTGTCATCCTTCAGAAGAGTGGGAGGGAGACCACAAACTCTGTCATCCTTGCCAATAAATGGCTCTAGAGTGCAAATGACCTTGGGGCCCAACTGATCTGGATCAGACTGGAATAAGCCAACTGGGAAAGCTTATATGGCATCATTTGTCATCTTTGGCTTGGGTTTGTCCTGAGCCAGTTAGGCAAACAGCTCATGATCTCAGGCAAGTGACAGACCATTACTCACAGACTGACCTCCTTCAGCACTGAAGTTTGAGCTCTTCATTCATCACCTGTTTTGACAGCTTTTTTTGGTCAAATGAACATTTTGCCATAGGATACTACTATCTGACAGCACTCACATGTTGGATGTGTGTGTGACCCTTAGAAACATCCTCAAGTCATTAAGGAGAAATAAAAACATTATAGTTCTATTACAGTGCTTACTGAGGATATCTCAAGTTAAAGAGATACTTCTTCCTTCACTCTGGGGTAGCTTCATGTTTACCACGGGGTAAAAGCAAGCACACAAAGCAAACCACAGCACAGATGATTTGCAACAAGTTCACACCTTACTTTATCCCTCAGTAACATATTCCTCTCTTCATACCCTTAGAAATAATTATTCCCTGAGGAATTTTTAAGAATATATTATGCTGTCTAGAAGTTGTTTAAAATGCAGTGATCTATTACACTCAGTGTATTGACTTTCTGAAAGCAATGACTACAAGGTAAGTGGTACATTTCAAATACTGTAGCCCCATCTCGCAGCACTGTTTTGTGACCTTTGCAGAACTGTGCGACTCTCAACTTTTTTTTGCAGAGGCAAAAGCTACTTGTAATTAATTCCTTGTGTGGATGCTAATTTGGAATCCATTTTAGAAGTGAGTTAATTAATTTGCATTACAACACTTATATCCTGGGACAGAATCCATGCCACTGAGGAAGAGTGAACCACTTAAAATTCATACACGGGCTTAATCCAAATTAATAACTCTTTATATACAAATCATTTTTACTCAGCCACAGGGAAGAAAAAAAAACATATAAACAAATCATTTTCATAGGTAACTTTACAGCTCCGGAACCAGCGCGTTCTGCCGCATCTGCGCCGGGCAAGTCGGGCTGGTGCGGTCAGCACGGGTCTGCTGACAGCTGCTCACGGAGTTCACCCCTGCCCTGCAGCGGCTCCTGCCCATCCCGGCCCGATCCCCCACGCCCCTCGGCCCCTCCTGACATTCCCACCCCCGGCCCCTCCGCCGCGGTTCCGCCGGGCCCAGCCCGGCCCGGCAGCTCCCCCTCCCGTCCCGCCGCCGCCGCCGCAGCCGGCGCGGGCCAGGCCCGGGGCTACCGCTCGCCCCTCCGGGGTGGCCACAGCCCGGGGCGGTGCGGGCCCCCTCGCCATGCCCCCGCCCCTCTCGCAGCAGCCGGTGCTGCCTGTCCCGGCCCGCCCCGCGGTGCCGTTTGAGGGGATTTCCCTCGGCCCAGCTCCGCTCAGCTTCTTGTAACCAGAAACACATGACCGTGAGTGGGGAGGCCGCTTACTGTTACTGCAATTAAGGCTGTTGGTAACTGGAACTGCATCACCTAATTAGAGCAGCACGAACAGCAACTCCCTGCAACGCGACGCCCAGGGCTCGGCTTCCAAAAAACACGGCCCCGGCATGGCAGCCTGCGGGCCGGGCCTGAGCCCTCCCGGCCGGACCGGGCCCGGGCAGTGGAGGGGAAGGAGCACGGTGCGGGACGCTCCCCTCCCTCAGCTCCCGCAGGGCCCCGCTGCTGCGGGATCCTGCCCCGCAGCCACCCCACAGCCACCCCGCAGCCGGGGGGATCCTGCCCCGCAGCCCCTCCAGCAGCCACCCCGCAGCCAGGGGGCTCGCCCACCATCGCAGCTTTGCTGGCACAGACGTTCATGGTGGTGGTGTCACCCGAAATTTCATGGCAATGCCTATGGAACTGAAGAGTACGTGTGCACACACACACACACACACACACACACGGAGTTAATCTCTCCCAGATGTGCACCCAGCTCACACCCACACCAGCCAGTCCCATTCTGCCACATCCCATCCACACAGGATGGCAGCGCATGTTACTCACCGGAAAACACGAGTCACACGTAAGTTCTGGGGCTTTTTGGACTTGCACTCCCTCCCCCTCCAGACGTGGGAATTTGATGGTACATGTGCTTTCACTTTTGCATTGAACTGACCTACATTGTAAGCAGTCACTTGGAATCACATTACTTTTCCAGCTGATTCTGAGTCCAGACTTTCAAAAACAAAACAGTGTCTTAATACTTCTGATGTCCCTGCTGATGCTGTGTGCGTGCCACCGTTCAGGCAATCCCTTTTACAGAAACCTGCTGTTCTCATTACACTGATCCTTGACATCAGTTCTGGCTTGGAGCCTGATCACGATGAAAAAAAATACTGTGAGTGTGCTTGAAAACTCTTGTATTGTCACAATCGAAGTAGGATGCAGAACAGTTAAATCCAAAATAGGCTCAAACATAAAATCAAGGGATTATGGCTCTTTCCAATACTGCACACTCTACACACATTGGATCATCAGAGTCAGATGTTCACAGGAGCATGTGAAGTGTCTGCACAATGGTTAAGTTGTAATGAATATTAAGTGAGTTAGTAGGAAACTGAACAAGTAACTTGTCTGATGATGGTCTGGAACTGCCACATCTTGGGAGTGCTGCAGCATTCCAGTGAAACTCCAGCATCATCTGGGAAAAAAAGAAAGGAAACATCTCTTCAGCTGTGTTTCGTGTATTGCTCAGATCTGGCAATGCTTAACAGGAAGAAGAGTCTTAATTTTTGAGTAGTGTTTCCCAAACCATCTGAATATCTACCGAGTATTGGAGTGCAATTTCCATAGCAATTCTGCAGCAGTAGCACTTCAAAGGCAGCTGGTGTGAGTAAGCCTCACATTTGCATGTGCAAACAGCACTAACAGGTACAAAACACAGGCCCCAGTTTTCAGTACTCTATGTGTGATTTTATGCAGCCAGTATGCACATCAAATTACTGTAATTGTACTTCCATGTTAGAGGTATGTCCCAACCCTTTTAATTTGTGTAGAGATCACTGTTTAATTAGCTGCACCATGCTATAATCTAACTTCAAGAAAAAATTTGCTGTAACAATATATACAGGTTGTAAATATATCAGCTGAGGTATTCAGTGTATGCAGAGAAAATAAATACGTTTGGGTCTGCATAATACTGCATTCAAAAATTAAAATAAACTAGAACCCAAATGTAGCCTGATTTTACAAAATACTGTAGGAAGAGTTATGTGCACTGCACCACTCAACATTTCTGTTTTGGTGGGTTTTGGATAGTGAAATTAGAGCTGAAATAGAGGACACCATTTTTCTGGGCTGAGAAAGCATCTCTAGAGTTCAGCATGATAATTCTTACTTACCATTATATGCACACATACTAAGAAGAGAATTACTGAAGTTTGTACAGTGAACAAAGAACACCTGTTTACTCTTCTCTGAGTCCATAACAGCTCCACAATCATACAGAAACCCAGTAACTGTTGATGTTATTCTTGGTAAGGCTTAAATTAGAAGATCATGTCTTCCAAAAGGTGCCACTGATCCACCTTAACCACACTGACAAAACTATCCTTTATTCTAAGTCCTGCAATTGATACTTGTGCATCCCAGTATTAAACAATCTCTATAATACATTGTTCTGAAGTGCTCTGAAACATTAAAGGTGTTCTGTACAACCTCTACAAAGTCATTATGGGCAATATGCTTAGCCTGTTCTCAGCACAGAGAGACAGGAATAGACTCCTGCTCTTGCAGTCCACTTCCCAGGCTGCAGCTTCTCTCTTATTGCATTTTGTTGGCTATTGAGAAACTGAAGAGCATGGCTGCCTTTCAGAATTACCTATACAGTTCCCACTTCTGAAACATAAGATTTTTATGTATTTTCCATACTTGTAGGCAAAAATCTACAGCATTGTCTGATATCCTGCCTCTTACTGTAACCCCACACCCAACAGCTCAGACATCCCCCCTCACTCAAGCACCTTTACTGTTGTGCAATGCCAGAGACGGGGAAAATAATTCTTTCTTAACTCAAGCAGTTGAACTCTTTGCACTATGCAGCATGAGACTGGATCATACTGTTCATTATCTTATCTTCCTCAACTACACGTTACTAATGGTCTAAAAATTAGCCAGGCCTTCTGTAAAAATCCACCCACTCAGCTGGTACCTTTGACTCAGTTGAATGGCAGTGTTGGGGCTGACACATTCAAAACCCCCATATATCTCCTGACTGCAAAACAAAGCACACTCTTACAGAACCAGTTGGTCAGGGACCAATTTTGCACTCCATGTTTGGACTGCACAGAGTACAACTGAGTTCTGTTGAATAGCTGGAACTCTCAAACACCATCATAATACAAATAATTTAAATTAATTGTTAGGTGTATTGGAGGGTACATAAAAACAAGATGCTGACCAAGCCCAATATGAAGCTCAGCCCTGTAGACTTTCCTGAGATATAAAAGCTGGTGTGTGTCCTAGCAGCATGCAAAACTAATCTCTTTTTTTCCAAAATTCTTAAGCTGCAAACAAGTTCATTTCAAACCACAGTCCTTCAACCTCAGCAGATCTGCTCACACTAAGCAGGGAGCTCAAGCTAATAACACACCATATTCTGTAAAAAACAGTTTGTTCTTCAGTCCCAGCAACTAAAATATCAGCTCTGTCTCTGGCAACTAAATACAGCAAGAATTTCAAAGACTTACTGTATTCAACACATTTAAATAAAGGAAACATCTAAGAAGCCAATGAGAATACAAGGTTTGACATCTTCTGTCTTGACAGTGGTTCTCCAGGTGTGTTTCTAGGTCCATTTTAAACTTCATGGTGACATATACAACAGAAAAAAATATTTACTTTGTACCTGATTTCATGGCCACTGGAAAGCTCAGACACTTGGAAAAAAATACAACGGTGCATATAAATCATGTCATTTCAGATAAAAAGTGCAGTATCTGATAAACCATTCAAGGTATGATTGTAGTAGTTACCACAAATCAAATATACAGTTTGAACCTCTAGAGAAGGCAAGTTTTTTCATCTTGTTCAGCCATCTACATGAAGAGGTGCTTAATATGCTAAAAAATCCTCAGGGATCAGATCCAAGGCACAAAAAGATCAGCTGAAGGATTTTTTCTCATGCACAGGAGAGACTCCTCCTGATTAAGGGGCTCTCTGGCAGTGGGCAGCTGGCCATCAGACTTGCTCTGTAGTCTTCAGCCTTCCTGGCTAAGCTGTACTTTTTTCTTCTACTCAACTTGGATAATGTGTATGTGCACAAGGGAGCCTGCCCCTTTCTATCTTTTTGTTTGAAGTGAAGTTACTACCTTATTAGACTCTCATTTAGGAAAAATAACAGTAGGCTGAAAAACTGGTCTCTGGAATTGCCCCCGGGCCTCTGAGTAAGTCATACAAAAGGAATGGGTCTCCAGATTGCTTCACTTGGGACAAAGATACCCATCATTAGCTGATGCTGAACAACACCCAAAACTGCTCTATGACTGATAAAGATGTACAATATGGTAGGTGAGGGAAAGGGCAGGGCCTGTGCCGTCTGGACAGGGCGTTGGTCAGTCCATACTGATTTCCTGTAACCCACAGTGCCCCACTTCTCCTTTCCTTCTCAGAGCTTTTGTCTAACAGGAAAGCTGCTTCTATGCCTTGTTTGGACACTGTGACTGCTGAGCACACCCCAGTTGCATAAGCCTAAAGGGTACCTCTAGTACCTTAAACCTCATGAGATGTGTGCTCATTGCCTCTTTTCCTTCCTCTTCTTTATTTCCTTGCTGTTGCAGAAGAACAAACACTAAGTGAGTGGAGAAAGCATCCAGAAAGGAACTTCAGACAGGGAAGCATCCAGCAGTCCCTCTGCTATGGGTAAATTTTACGGAACCTGCTGTTAATCAGAGATGAAGTTTCTCAGTGCAGAGTCATACATCCCCTGTTGCTGCCTATTACTTAATCTTTGCTTCCTCAAATGGCACCCAGAATTGGGTAACAGAAGCAGGGAAAAGATAGCACCTCAAGGATAAAAATGAAAAGTTTATCAACAGGGACTTTGACCCATGTCCACTAATGAAAGAAGAAAGAAGTAGTCAAGTGGGTTCTAGTGAATGTGAACTGGATTCAGCAGAACCTGCCTGAGTTTTGCACAGGGTTGATCCTCCTCTTACCTCTCTGTGTTCCTGAGCTCACTGAATACAAACAAGCAAAATTCACAGTGAAATAATCCTTTTTTTTCATAATTGACAAGCCTTTTTTTGTCAGTTCCATTTTGGGACAGTTAGCTCAAGATCTAGAGTATCAGACAACTATGAGATGGGTCATTTTATCTTTGTTTCTTATCACTGATGATACCATAATATTTTCAAGGACCAGTAAACAGCTGACAGTCTTTGTGCTCTTGAATGAAGATTAGAACTTTCTAAAGTTCTTTGACTTTGAATATGTTATTAATCCATACAAGTGCTATGTTCAGGTAAAAATCTTCCTGATCCAGTGGTTGCAGACTAGGAAGCTTCAGAACTTTCTTAGGTGACAAGGTTGCTCAAGACAAAAGTGGATGTTGCCCTTAGTCTATTTGCACTTCAAATATATTTTCCAGATGAAGTATTGATTTCTGGATTTATATTCTAAATCCCAATCTTAATTCCACCAAAGTCATACTTCAGATTTGTCAAATTAATTTAATCAAGAGAATGGGGAAGTATGGAGACAAACATTTAAACATCTAGAAAGCAGAAAGTGTAGGTTTGGAAGAACAGAAAAAAAAATTATTGAAACCCTACCTGGAATCTCTTGGGACTTTGTTGCTTGTTGCTGCCTGCTCTTTTGGGATTTTCTGTTCATCACCTGATTCTTGGGTTTTTTTTTTTTCTTCCTTAGCTATTTGAGTATCAAGAAACTGAGCCCTCAGAAATAGTATTGAGAAGCTAGAGAGCAGTAGGTTAGAGAAAAGGATAGAAGGAGATACACTTCACACAGTTCCACTGTGGCTTTGTGTGCCATTTACTGCCCTGCTTTAATGGCTGAGCTGTCCTCATGCAAGGAATGACATCTTTTGCTTTGTGTAACTGATTCCCACTGAGAAGGTTCTCAGTGCTCTCTCATGGTGACTTTGCTGCTGATTTTGTGTCCTTTAATAAAAAAAGAAAAGCTGATTCTGAGAATATGACTTTCCATTTTACACTTAGAAAACTATTTTTCTCAAGGTTTTCCAGTGCAACCCTTTACAGAAAGGCACTGGAATGCTGAGGAAGATTTAGGGCGTGAGGTGCACACCCACTAAGAGCACAAAGAAAATTTAATTCTTAATCTGGAAACAAAGGAAGAAAATGCCACATTAACAGTATCACAGTTTGGAGGACAAGTTAGCTCATCTGTGACAGCAACGGTAAATGAGAAATTGAATGGCATATTTCCATATGAACACATAGGAAAATGACTGCCATCAGGTCCAGCATCAAATGGCTGATCCTCTTCTGCAAAGCCTCTGACAACAGACAATCTGTGCCAATTTATGTGCACCCCACACATGAACTCTTCTCCATTTAAACTTCATTTTTCTACAGCAGCTAGGGGTGGTGAGACAACAACACATTGATAATAAAAAAAGAAGGGGTGAATTTTGAACGTATGGGACAGAAAACATTAGAATAGAGTTCTTTCCTCAGGCCATCATCCTCAGTGGGCTTTGAGTAAGTGGGGAAAGTACAACTTTAGTATTAGAAGGACTATGGAAAGGGAAACATTGAAGGCATCTCTTCTCAAAACCAGGAGCAGTAAACTGCTATGTAAAATATCCCCTTGATTTCCAGCAGCTCTAGGCAGACAAAGGAAGCATTTAAAAGCACAAAGCTTTCAGTGCCTTGCACTTATTCATCATGAACATCTTCTTAAACTTTAGAATCTAGAGTCTTAAAGTGTTTTTTATTGGCAAACTTGGGAATAGTGCATTGCATAGAAGCCAAAGCCAAGGAAACAGGATCAGGTGTTAATGAGGATACTACACAAGTGTCTGTGGGGTTTTAAATTATTTTTTAGCTTTAGAACCGACTTTCCCAATATTCAAGACTCTGGGGATAACTTAGAATCTGATAAAACTAATCCTTCAAGTATGTACGGTCTCACTGACAGATTCAGTTTGAACCAGTATTGCCTTTACAGTAAGAGAACAACGAAATAAAAGCCCATAATGTATATACTTGTGATTCCCTATATAAACAGGTAGCATTTTTACTTCGACTTTAGTATAGAGACTTCCTAGGTTTAAAGATGCAGTGCAGTGATATATTTGTTAAATTTCTGTTGGCCAAAGAGGAACCTGCCAGATTATTTGCATTTTTATTATTGCTTTTGAAAACACTGAGATCTTGCTTAAACAGAAGTCAGGTCTGACTTTCAGCTACTGAGACTCATGCTGTCAAGAATACGAAAAGGGAAAAATATGTCTATTTGAGGACAGATAAAATATGTAACATCTTTTGGCCTAGAAAAGAGACCAGAAGACACAGTAAGAGGTCATCTTGCTCATCCCAACAGTTATGGTTGGTTGCTTATGTGAATGTCTGTTCAGGAATTGAGCAAGGTCTGTTGGTGTGCTGCAATCATTCTGGCAGGATCTTGGCAGCATTTCCAAAGCTATTAATTAGCAGATTACTCATCAGTTGAGCTAGGGCATCCTGTAAACTGATGCCCCAGTGACCCTGCTGCATTAATATTCCATAAATAATACGCAAACCTCACAGATTTTATTGGTCTCCACAGGATAGATTTTTTTTTTTCCCTTCATATTTGCAGTTGAAGCAACTGTTCAAAATTATATAAAAGCACCAGCTTAGGGTGACTACCACTTAGCAGGCAGTCTCCTATACAATATCTATGTCAGTGAAACAAAGTATATTAAATACTCAGGTAAACATGTCAATGCTTTTGCAGACTTTGGTAGTTTGCCTGCAGCCTTGAACATTTGTGTAGAAAGGAAATGTTGACAAGGACACTGGAATTTCGGCCCTGCTTATTTAAAAAGTAAAAGAGGACATATAAATTCTACCTGATGGCCAGAAGGACTGATCTTGCATCAGCAGAGCATCTGCTGAATAGCACACACAGCTGGGCAGCACATTCTTTTTTCCATATTGTGAAGGCAGCACAGGATACAAAGCTGAGCAAAATTTCACTTATACAACTGGTGGTTAATTCTGTGCCAACAGTAATTAGCTTCTGTGAAGAGTTTATAACAAGAAACCACAAAACAGTTTTATTCTGATGAAACTGATGGGAAAAACCCATGTGTGTCTGTCTGCGGGGTGTGAGCTCCAAGGCTTGAACTGAGATGCAGCCTTTCAAGCCAAAGAACGACCAAGCTACAGAGGAGCTTCCTTTTAATACTCACATGTATTACAGAAGCATCTCCAGTCCTAGGCAAAGACCTGGGCTGCTCCTATTATGAATTAAACAGCTATATAGAGGGAGGACCTTGCTCCCAGGCATGCATAGTCTAGGGCCCTGGTTTGGACAAGACTGACTCTTAAACTAAATCTTTAGTATATTTATGCCAAGGAGATTGCTGTCAAAATTAAGTGAAATCTTACAGGACTGGAGGCTTAGCTAATTTTTAGTAAAAACACGGTACTAATTAATAGTATTTATCTTAAAAGATAAGAGAGTGTATGCTCAACTCTGCAAGCGGGACCAGCTGTTTTAATTTCAGTGGGATTGCATCCATTTATAAAACTAGAGAAACTGTTCCTAGTTTGTAGCATAAAGGCTTGGATTAAGATCTCATTCATATCAGAAGTATGGATGTAGGGATTCTGTTCCATTTGCTTTCTGGTAGCATATAGAAGCCCCTGTCAAAGGGGCTCACTGCACTAAGCACTGGGCAGATACTGAGGTCCTTATCTTACAGTGGAAACAGATAAAGGGAAGGAAGGGAAGGGGGTTGTGAAGTTAACTGTAGCCAGCCACCTGTGGCCACACATCAGATGGATGTTGGGAAGAGAAACCAGGTCATCTGTATCATGGTTGTCCTTAAAATATTTCAACAGCTGATTTAAAAAAACAAAACACCAAAAAACAAAACAACAAACAAACACCCCGCCCCCCCCCCCCCCCCCAAAAAAAAACCTCACAATATAAAATACTTAATTAAATCCAGGTTTATTGAAGAAAGCTTACTGAAAAATAGATTCTTGATGGACTTAGAGAGCCCTAAAGCACAATGGATAAGGGGGAGTCAGCAATAAGAAGTCTGGAAATTCCCAGTCGAGGAAGCCACTCCAGGAAGCCTGAGCTGCACTGGGGAAGAAACTCTCGACTCCTAGGGCTGCACCTGGGGGGACTGCACAAGCAGTGCTCCTGTTGTGGCTGTGCTGGAGGCTCTGCTCTCATGCAGCCACTGCTGGCAGGGTGCTGCCTCAATACTCCTTACAGGACCTATGAACGGAGTTTTTACTGTCACTGCCTTCAAGAAACCTTGTTCTTAGAATTCATTCCTTCTCAGCCTGACAGTTGGGCAATCCATGATATCTTTTGTATAAAATTGTCTTAACTGCTGTATTGCTTAGTGGGTAAAACACCAGCCCTCCCTTCTTGCTCCTTCAACTCACCTCTCCTCAAGACATGAGGTATGTGTGAGCACTGCAAGGGCCAGAAACCCAAGTGCCAGACTGCTTGGTAGCCAGACACTGAATAACAAATAATTAACATCAACGTTTGTTATTTTCAGTTCTATCACAAAGAGTAACAATCTGCCATAGCAAACAAAAGCATGGAAAGGTTATCTGAATAGACCAAGCTGTAAAGACAAAAGTGCCAAAGTAGCTGTTTTCTTTAAGATATTCTGCCTTTGACTGTATCTATGAATCAAAAATGGGGGAAGGAGTAACTGCAGCATGTGCTGATTTACCTGTGCTAGGCTAACATAGCTTGGTAACAGCAGCAGCAAAAATGTGGCAGTGTTGGTTTAACAGCCACAGAATGTACCTGGAGTCTTTCAGAGTTTGTAATCTGGTTACTAGCATGTTAAATACCTCTCAGCTGCATCTGTGGCTGTTAATTATTCATATTTATTAGATTAAGCTAGCAGAGATATTTTTGCACATGCTCCAAGTGCACCTTCATTTTCCTGGGTGGAGTATGTATATGCAGGGGAGGGTGTGAACAGATAGAATTC
Source organism: Heliangelus exortis (assembly GCF_036169615.1). Classification (NCBI taxonomy): domain Eukaryota; kingdom Metazoa; phylum Chordata; class Aves; order Apodiformes; family Trochilidae; genus Heliangelus; species Heliangelus exortis. Next base: position 8,973,643 of record NC_092437.1, on the reverse strand, counting down.
TAAGTTTCTCCCAAAGTGCAGATGGGACAGGCTGCTTCATCCCAGTTGTGCAGAAGCAAGGAGTTTAGCAGTTCCATGGTGGAGAAGCACAGAGCAGCCCATCTTGCAGTTCATGGAACAAATGCTGATAATGTACAAAAGAAAAATCTTATCCAAAATTTGTAGCAACTTTGCTATAAGTTCAGGATATATGCATCTTTTTCAATACAGAAAGGAAGTGGGCAGTGTGGTAAAGTAAATGTGTGATTAACTTCTCAGGAGATGTGGGTTCAGAGTTTGGTTTTTCCTGACCGAGCTCTATCACCAGCTCTGTAATGCTATTCAAGTTTTTTTTCCCTCCTTCTACTGCCCTCCTTTTGTTTCTCACTCTTTCTGTGTCATTCATTCATGCTGTAGTTTCTCTTGACATATTTTGAGCAGTACTTAGCAAGAGGGTCCCAGACTCAGTCTGTGAGTTTGGGCATGACTTTTGTAGAAATAAACAGTAATTCAAATTTGATATTCTTGTTCCTAGCAGTACATGCACTCCCTGACAATTTATAACAGCAAGAAAAAAGACCATTCTTTTTTCTTTTTTCTACCATCTTGTGTGTCTCAGGAAAGAAGCAGATGATCAGATTCTTGGGTTCTGTACTGGTGCTTAGAGCAGAAAGACTGCAATTCAAGACTCATGCAGATAACTTGTATGCTTGTTCATGGGAAAGCCAGCTCACCTCTGTGACATATTCCATCATAAACAGCATTGCACAATCATTCAAAATTTGTCAATGTTGCAAACATACTGAAGGTGTAAACACCTCTAAGCCAAGTTTGGAACCAAGACTTCACATGACAGCAGTGGAACAGAGAAAGGCTACTCCTGAACTATTAGTCACCAGTTTGCTGCTATCAGATTTTACTAACAAGAGGTGGCACTGGTACCTTGTTCTGAAACTACTGAAAAGTCATTAGCTGTGATTCAAAATCCAAAACCTGCTGCATTCCCTTTTAGCATCAGCCAAGAGATCATGACTTCAAAAGATGTATAATTAAAATTGGTTTAACAGGAAACCAAGAACCTCTAATCAGTCTAAGTCTGGGCTTTATTCCACAGAAAAGCAGAAAGGATTTATCCTGGGTATAAGCAGCATGCCAATAAATTGTGTGTCAGTAAGTGTCACAAGTAAGCAGATGAGGAAAAGAGAGTATGAAGGAGCAAATGGCTGAGCACAGAAGGAGCACAAAAAGCTACAGAACAGGGTCTCCTCGGGTTCCCTTGCATCTTCAGCTTCCAGGAGAGGAGGGCCCTGTGTCTTCTCTTGCCAAAGGCATTCTGCCCGTGGGCACGGAGCATCTTCAGTTGCTATCCCACCAATGGAACTCTGTCAAGGAAACATCAGGGTTAGCTCTGGGGAACAAGATCATCCTGCGTCATCCAAGGGAGGCTCCTTGTTCAGCCCTCAGAGAGGGAGGGATCAGCCTGTTGCCCTCCAGTAACCTCCTCCAGCCCAGAGTGGATCCTCTGTGTACAGCCACTTTCCAGTCCTCCAGATGGAAGAATGGGCCAGCCTTCAAGGAAAAAGGAGCAGACACAGACGGAAGGGATAAACCTAATGACAAGTTTCAGTTACAGAATCATTAAATACTTCACTGACTTAAAAGCTTGAAATAAATCATGTGGAGCCAGTAGGTTCAGATCCAGCATGATAAGGGACCATGAGCTGTGTATGGGCTGTCTCATGACATTAATCTAGCACTTAAGGCATATCCCTATTTCTAGTTGCAGTTACTTGCTAAAAAAAAAAAAAAAACCAAAACCAAACCAACAACCAGCCCAGATTCCTCAAAAGAATCTTGGAATAAGCAAAGAAGAGACCAATGCTTACAGTCCAGAGCCAGATCAACCCTTGCTGTGACTTCCCAAATTCCAAAAGCTGTGCAGCTCCCTGTGAAAGGCATCCATCACCCCTGTGGCTCAGAGCTGATATGGACAGTCCTCACTGTTTCAAGCAGAGTGGCTTCCTCGCTGGAATAAACATACAGAAGGTTGCAGGGCATGGACATGCTTCTGTGCTGCTTGTTGTGTTGGTGGCATTCCAACCTGCTGACTGGCAGTACTTCAGAAACTCGGTTGGGGTAGCCAGTCCTCTGTTAGTCTTCATTGTACAACACGTGTCTAGGATGTTGCTGCTGGATTTTCATTATCCTCTTGCTAAGATGTATCACTGTGCAGGAAGCAGCTTTTGGAATAGATGGCAAATGAGGCTGAAAATAATTTGAATGGAAAAGAGGGCTAAAATATACTGTTGCGATGTTTCTGAGTAAATAAAGATAAGACTGATGTAAGCTCCTCTGGCAGGGACATTAGCAGTGCCTCAGCAAATTAGTTCAGCACGAGAAAACTGACATGGAACGGAAACAAGGCATTCAAAGCAAGGATGTGCTTTAACTAGGCACGAAGCCGAAGTTATTTAAGAAGTGGACTTGGTTCCAGAATAGCTAATTCATTTCTCCTTATCTTCCCTTGGCAGAGGCTTAGCTGTGTAAAGACCACTTGATGTATGCCTGCTGCTTCCTCCCCTCTCCCCTGTTTGCCTTGCAGAAAACAAAAATTGGTTCTGTTGCAAATGACTCCAGTTCTCCATGGGCTGCAGAGAAGCAAACCACAGCCCATTGGGCATCTGTGACATCCCAGCACTCTGCAGTGCATGGCAGTATTGCACTTGCTCTAAGTTGCTGGAATACAAATACCAGTTCTAAGTATTATTTTTCTCATCACATTTGTATGTTGGTAAAAAGCCTAGTAAATACACATACATTGTCATAAAACCACTTTTCAAGTATAACTTCATTTGCTTAGCAAAACTCAACTGACTACAACTTTTACTGCCTGAATAATTTTTTTGTAGTGTAAGCCTGTTAAAAATTTTAGGGAGATACTGAAAGCAACAGGTTTGTTATTTGTAACATACTTGCTTATTCTCTGGTATTTAATTTTTTCAGCAGTTCATTTAGCAGAAGTAGTATTACATGGACAGAGATACTTAGAACATCCTGATGGATCATACAATCATAAAAATAGTCCTGGTCTATATTGATATTTAAAACAAAGTGGTCCCTGTTTATTCTATCTTGAAGCTTAAGTTTTAAAACATGGCAGAGTTAAGGACAGGCTTAGGCCAAACTGAGAATCAAGCTGGGTTAACTTTGCAACTGGAATCTCAGCAGGTATTCCAGGTCTGAGCTGTACAGCCATCAAAAAGCTGACCTGAGCTTTGCAATGTGTAGCACTGGTGACCAATATTCTGTAATAACTTTAAGCTCAGGTCTGATTACCAGTGTAGACCAAAGCTGCTACTCTTACCCTCTTCCTTTAGCTGATCAAGGAGAGCCTCTGTCTGTTCACCAAGGCTACAGTTCCCTTCTGCCTTCATAAATCTAAAAGTTGATGCACTCCTTTGTGCTTCTTTCTTCAGGCATTCTGTCACATCACAGTCAACCTTTGCACCTATCTTGCTGCAGCTCCTGTCCAAGAGTGGGAGCATAAATTCCCCAAAGTCATACAGCTTGATTTTCTCATTGTCATAGAAAATAGAAATAAGGTTTCTTCCCAGAACACTTCCTCTTGCTTCCTAGCTCTTCAGCCTGGCAGCATGCCAACTTGGCATGGTACCTTTTCTGGATGTTTTGCTGAACTGACAATATGTCAGTACAGATGATGTTAACTCAGACTCCAGTTTTACAGTTTGGTGATTTCCAGCGAATTTCCAGTAACCTCTCAGAAAACTCTTCTGTATTATTCATAGCTCTAAGCACCTCAGTTTTTTTTATCACCTTTTATTTTGTGATCTCTTCAAACAGGGTACTGAATCTGCTATATTTGTCTAGTAACAAACTGAGTACATTTCCAGGAGTAAGTAAAACTAAGTATTTATAACCAACTAGGACACAATTTTCAGCAATTTAAGACAAGCAGTGGTGGTTACCTTTGAGTTATGAGTTAGAGAACTGACAGATTCTGCTACAAAAGCAGTATCCATGAATGACTCCTCAGTGGAAAATATGGGTTGTCAGCTTATTGCTAGCATCTGTTACAGCAAAGGCAGTGACATTTTAAAATACTAAACCCAGTTGGTAAGTTACTATTTTAGAACAGATGTATAAATTCAGCACACTTTCATCAAAACCAGAGCATGCATCTAGCAAATTGGAACTTGATGTCAGAGTAAACATTTGCACAATGAATACAAACAAGGAACATGAAAGAGTTCTGTGTCATTCTTTTAGTAACTCAGGACTGGAGAGGCTAGGGGCAAGAAAATGTTTCATTCTGGCTTTCTTGGCTGAAGAGACAAATTCTTCCCTAGAAAAAGGCCCACGTGTGCAAACCAGAAACTGATAGCTACCTTGCCATATGTGGTCTGAGTTAGGCAGCATCTTTCATGGTGAACTGCTCATGAGGAATGAGTTTGTTCAGCCCTAGAAGCTTTGAAATGTATAGACTGGTAGATGTAAGTGAGCATGAAACCTCTGTTAACCTCGTGGCTGCAGCTTCTAGTGCCAGGAACACTCATGAAGAACATTCCTGCTCAGTTACAGCACACCAAAGGACAGCAGTAACTCAAGCACAGAACAGCAACAAACTGTACAGCCACAGAAACCTTGGTGTGAAACAGTTAAAAATAGGTGAGTCATGTCTTTTCAAGAACTGAAGGACTAGCTGTGAAAAGCTCTACTGACTTCCAGGGATCCAGGCTGTAAACAACACAACACAGCTCAGGCTCAGGACAGTGTAATGTATCTGCTGGGTACAAATCTTCCACATGGCCAGCATCGGGTGAGGTGCTTGTCAAAAAGGCATCTGCAGCTGTTCCCTCTTCAGGCTGTTTACTCTACAGGAGGATTTACCATCTGTGCAGAAAAACAATGCACACACCAGAAAGCAGTCTGTCAGATGAAGTCTAGTCTCGTGGCTGAAGCACAGGACAAGCAGTCAGGAGATTTTGATTCTATTTATTGCTTTCCTAGTGGCTTCCAGAGTAAATAAGGGGAAATCACTTCACTGCTTTGTGTCTTGTTTTCCTCCAAGACACTACTTTACCTTATTAGCAGTATGAATACCCATTGTGTTTGCATTACTGTTGTTTGGATTGCAATGCTAAAGCAGAAGGAAACAAGATGTATTTCCAAAGATTTTCTGAAGCTTCAGGAATAGTGGGTCAACCTTTCTACTGCAGCAAAGTTAAAGGTCTGTAAACTATACCCAAGCAACTTAAAAGCCGTCCAAGAGTCCCTGTGCTCAATTCTCTGTCAAACTCAGCATAGTAAAGAAGTGATCTTTTACAGTTCACGGTAATGAGAACACTAGAAATACATGACAAAAAAGACAGATCAAATTTGTTCAGTTGAGGCAATACAAATGACCAGACACTGGGGATTTTGATATTCTACCCTGATTTTTTCAGCTTTGGCAATTGAACAGCACTGAAAAGTCAAGATATCCCTTTATATAATATATTGCCTTCTTCAGAACAGATCTTTTAATTTTTTTTTCTAAATCAAAGCACTACTGTGGAGGGCTCAGCATTTCATGTCAGCTTTCTGCGAAAAGCACTGAGTTCAGAATGTACAGTTCCTAGTGCTACCAGGCTTTGGAAGCACAGTAATTTCACAAATTGTCCCAACAGTCATACGAAATTGATCTCTAGAGTTTGCTTAAATATTTCAAGGGTTTCCTGGATTGCCCTTACTCTGGGATTAGCCCTGAGTCTATACAGAAATTATGAAGGAGATCATGAATGGGTCTTCACTGATAACATTTCTCTAAAGCCAAACAATATTGCCTAATAAAACACACTTCTGGAGCAAGACTGAATATGCAGCACAAATACTGTTGTCAGTTCCAATAGTAAAACTGTGGTAGGATGTATGTTATGTTCCCCTATGGCACCTAAGAAAATAGCTTTGTCCCACTGTTAACATGGTTAACATGGTTACCAAAGTACTGCAGCATTATAATAAACATTTTATGAATTTTCTGCCTTCCACTGAATTACTGTGTGATCTGTCCTACTCCTTTCCTATCTCAGTGTGGCTGATTATATATATAAGGAAAACAATCAAGCCATTTCTGTGTTTCCTTTTAATTCTTCTGTTGTTATTGAGTCTTAAATGATCCTGTTTTTGTTTTTAATGCTCTGTAATGAGTCACTAGTTTATTTAATTTAATTTTATTGTAATTGTTATCTTTTCATTCTTGTTTTTTTCCAGTCAGTTACTCATAAGACCACAAGATATAAACAGGACACTGTTGCTTGGACAACTTCTGAGGGTAATTTTCTTCACTGCTGCCCAAATCCAAAGCGAGTTACTGAATGGTTCTCCCGTCCTAAGAACTTTCACTTCAGTTCACATATATTTTCCTACGTCATATTTTTGTTGATCCTTAAAGTTTCCAATTAAAAGAGATCTGCCTATCTGGTTTCATTGTTGTTTGGAAGCCTTTCCAATCATGCTTCATCTACAACTTTGCCTGGACATTTTAGTGAGAGAAAATAAAATTTATTTTTATATAATTTCTTTAACAGCAAATACATTTTCCCAAAACCTGGGTTTCATTTGAAAATTTGGGATAAATGGTGAAATGTTAAATTTTCCTTTGCCATCTCCCCTGTTTTCATGATAGTTTCAATTTTGGCAGAGTTTTCTGCAATGACTCTTTCTTGCTAGACTTCTTACCTTTAACCTGGTTTTCCAAGGAAATGGAATTTATGTGGTTGTGCCACCTTTGCATTTGTTATATACATGTGCTTTTATTCATCAAGTGGCAGCTTTTCACTAAATATTATAAAAAGACAGAGATATAAATTTATTTCAAGGTTTTATGTCCCATTATAGCAGTCAAATTGAGATTTTAGTAAAAGCATCTATGAAGGGAACAGGTTCAGCAGCAGTGATCTTGTATTCAATACCACAGAAAGCAGGTGAGAAAGACCAGTAAATGCTCAGCTATGAGAAAGTTTCCCAATGGACTTCACACCCACCAGAGCACACACCTCAGGACATAAAGGCACAGAAAACCAAGATTCATTAATGCCACTACCTTTTGTACTTTGTTTCCTATGAGAACAGAAATCCTACAAAGCTATGAGATAGATTGATTATAAATGTGCAACATGTTTGATTAGAATTGGTTCATCTTTCAGTACAAATAAATTATTTAGTTCTTTTGTTTAAGGTGATCTGCAGCCCTTAAGCTGCTATTGTTACCCAAAGAACTAGAACTAGAAAGCTTAAATCTGTGTCAGCATGCTTGCCTTCCTCCTGTTACCTGTGTCACCTAAGACAAAAGAAGTCCAGAGATCCCTATATATGCCACAATGCCACCTTTCTGGCACAATTTTAGACATACCCTAAGATGCAATTTGTCTGGCATGAAAAAATATCTTTTCCATATCTATTTGCAGCTTTTAGATGAAGCAAAATTTATGGAGTATTCTGCAGCACCACTTAACTTCAACAGCCTCTGCAAATACTCTGCATTAGACCAGGAATTATTGGTATAGGTGTCGCAGAATTGCTACAGATATCAGCCATAGTCCTGCAGAATTCAACAGATTTGATATGCTGTGCTTCAGAAAGCTTTTCTAATGAAAAATAGCCCTGAGAAGTAGTGGCAAATTCTAGACAAAGGCTTTGCTAAACTCCAAGTGGTATGGAAGTGGCTTTCAAGATTAATAACAGCAATTTTCTCTGAGTCAGCAATGACCCAGCCCAACTCCTTACAGTAGGAGGTACCAGGATGCTTGGAATGCCATCCACAGGGCAAGAGGTCAAACTGAACTTCTGACCAGTGTGATCATTCAAAAATTTGTGGCTGCTTTTTCAAGAGTTAACACTGGTTAACTGAAATCAGGTTCTAGCTTGGGTAATTCCATTCTGCCTCTCTAAAATTCCCCGTTTATTTCAAACGGATGCAATATTTTTTTCACTTCCCCCATTAAAAGCTGCCATGTAGTTTTGTATATTTTGCTGAGTTCTTGCTGTGTTCAACCCCAAAGGTAACTACAACACGCAGTGAAGGACCCACTGCAGAGCTTTGATGCATGCAATACTATTTATGGGGAAAATTTTGTTCTGTCTGTTCAGATACAGAACTGCTAAACATCAGACAGAGCCATGGTTTGTAGCAAACACCCAACAAAAGCTACCGTTAAGATTTTGTAGCTTGAACAGATGAACAGATCAGTAGAATATGAAGGAGCCCTGACCACTAGTTTAGGTCTTCTGTTTAGCTGAAGTAGCAACTTGGTCATGTTCTTTCAGTTTCTAATAAGGCCAAAAAGCACCTTAGTTTTTCCTCAGAATAGGTTGGCTTGGACCCTTAATTTCTATGACTTAGTACTGATTGTAGTTTATTGGAATAGCAATGCTCATAATGTATCATTAGTATATATTATAATGGATGCTTTATGGTCACTTTCAAAGGAAGAGTATTCCTATTTCCAATTTCTTGTGACACATATAAATTGATGAACAAACAAATTGATCAATTTAAGTTGCATGCAGTGCTAGACATCTCATGGTGCTTGATGGCAGTAAAAGGAAACACAGAAGTAAAGCCAGAAACAGTAATTAAAAGCACGTTCAGTGAGACAGAACTGTAGCTTGGTCTTAACGAGTGTGTGGTAAAGATAATGTAAAAGCAGTTACTTTAGCAAAGGCAATTTAATGAAAAATTGTTTTTTACTGAGCACCACCTCGTTCAGCTCCTGGGCTAGCTGCCAGAAAACGGAGCCAATCAGTGCCACTTACTTAGGAGGCACTGAGATGTGGCCATCTGCCTGCTGAGGCTCACCCTGCTTTTCACCAGGCCACACAATTCCTCTCTGCCCTTTCCAACTTGCTCTCAGCATTGATAGGGCATCTGTCACCCCAAATTATAACCTTGCATGTTACTAACAAAGTAAACTAATCCAGAATTTATATCTCATTTTTTTAACTGTGATGTGCACATGCCTCCATGAGGCTTTACAGCAGTGTGAGACAGACTGGTGTAAACTAACATTGTTCTGCTAATCTTTGAATTTCCACCAGTAGAACTGAGGCAACACTGACCCTTTGATCATGAGGCACTTCTAGGACTGATGTTCAGATAACCCTGTAGTACCAACAAACTAGAAAAGTAATTGAAAAATGTAAATGAGAGGTGTATTCAGGTTCCTTAGCAAGGACAGCTTTGGAGTAGCAGTGACATAAAAATCTACTGGAAGAAAAGATAACCCTCTGTGCTTTTGCTGCCATTCATTGGATTTCTAAATTCAAGTATCACTCACTGAGTTTTTATAAAAAAATAGATGTGTAGCCTTTTGGTTGCAATTCAAGTTCTAATAAAACTGTTTATTGAACTCCTTGACCCCTTCCTGGAATCTGCTTGAGCTTCCCAGAACTTTGTGTCATGTGGTTCTCGGTCATTAATAACTAAGTATGACACAGCAGTTTAGACGCACAGCAGCCTTTTCTCCCCTCCAGCAGGCGCCAGGACAGAGCTCAGAGAACACAAACAGCTCAGCCCGGGCTGCAGGATCCAGTCCCAGAGCAGCGCTGCCGTGATGCCACAGCAGCAGAAAGGGCAGAGGCAGGAAGTGAATCATCTGAGTACAGTACAACGTGCGGGACATGATCAAAAAGATCTCAACCTCAGGACAAGTACAGTACTGGGCAAACGGCTCCAGGCTTCAGCCTGGATATTAGATCCATCTCCCACTCTGTTTACACTGAAACACTCCTCCACCAGCCAGCTGTGCATTTAAAGCAGCGTCTGGTGCTAAAGGGGGTCAGGGACTGGAAAGACCTCTGAATGCATGGCTGCTCCACTCTGTCCACCCACTCGTTTACGTTTATAGAGCCCTTCTGGCTCTTGCCTGGAAATCTTTGGCTTTCAAACTAGAGATCTCTCCAGCAGTTCTCCTCCAGCTTTTGTTCTGCTTTACTGTTCCCTGAATCTATTTATCCCTTTCCCTGCCAACCTCCCACCCCTCGGCCCCCTTGTCCTGCCCCAGCCCGATGGCTAATTCATCATCTCTTCTTATGACAAGTAGGCTGTAGGTAAGAAATTCTGAGTGTCTGCTTCCAAAGGGCAGAGTTGTTGCGTCTGCTGCAGCAAGATACATTCCAGGTACATTCTGCCCCACCAATTATATGCTAAAAAGGAAAAAAAGGGCAGGAATACTGCTGTATAGAGAAGCTAATTGCATTCTCCTGTGAGAGATGCTGCACTTGAGCTACAGTGGAATGAATGAGACTTATGAATTGATTCAGAAGTCGTATCTTTGCCAAATTTGGATTCAGCTACACATATGCATTTCCTATAAACCAGAGAAAAAAACTTTATGGGCAAAATGAGCTTAGTTTTGATCAAGTTCCTTGCACTGTCTATCACTGTAATTTCAATGGAGTGGCTCAAAATTTGCTGTAGGAACTTGGATGATGTGGGAGAGGGAGGACAGAAAATAGAAATCTCAAATTAGGTGGTAAGTTTTACACACTACATAAAATTATGATTTTTTTCCCCTTCCTATTTATGTCCTAGGATGCTTCTGCTTAATTCTGTCTCTTTCCATCATATTTACAATTGCACATTTGCAAATACTACGCCTTTGTGTACTCTGTTCAGTTCAAGTTCCTTTGTTAAGGGAACAGAGATGATCTCGAGTCCCTGGAATAACTCTCCAGCACATGAGGAATGTTATTACCTTCTACTTCATGCATCAGGCATGCTTTGAACCAACTTTGCAAACACAAAAACAGTACAGGTACATAATTTTCAACAAATATGAGTCTACAGAAAGAAAAACATTTTATGGCAAACCCAGTTCTTTCTCAGTGGAGAGAATGAGAGACTGACCTGCATATGGCAGGTCTGATTTGTGCTGCATTATCCAAGGCTGGAAGGTGTTCAGAAGGTGTGGTGATGGGACTGGTACTGACACCACTTTAGAAAAGACCCAGCATTCATTTCAGAGAAATAAAGGGCTCACATATACAGTGAGATAATTATGATTTTAGTATCTCTAGCTAAGTCAATTTAAATCAAGTTGAAGGCTCACTGTCTAATCCACTTTTCTTTTAACTGGTGTTAGCTAACACATTCCATATTCTGGTCTAGACAAAGCCTAGAAGCAAGGAAAGAAAGAGAAAAAAATGTGGGAGACACTGTGAGAAAAAAAAAAACAAAATAAAAAAACAACTTAAAAAACCCCCCAAGAAACACAGGCGAAAAGGAAGACAATAAAATGGAAAAAAAAATAACACTATCTTCATAATGGACTGGGCAAGCAGAGCTTTCGAGGGGTGCTCTTTTTCCTAATCCATAACACATGCTTCTTCTTAACTCCAGTTATGAGTTTGTTTATTTGTTGTGTGTTTTTGTAAAATGAATCATACTTAGAAAAAAACCCATGGAATTACATTACTGAGGGTAAAAATCTCATTGTACGTCAACTACTTTGGCAAACCCCATAGGTAGTTCAAGAGGAAAAGCTACTCGGGAATTTTCCAATGAAAAGTTTCTCTGTTGTATTTTTAAAGGAAAATTACACCATGATGAACCTGAAATTTTTCATGGGAACATGGCACTGGAACAGTCATATTCTGTATAAATATTAAATATTCATTGAACTTGGTCTCCCACATCCCACAGAAGTACTCTCAGCATTGTGGCAAAAAAATTTTCTCTTTAATTTAGGTCCAGTAATCTCCTGAATTTTTAATAAAAACATAATAGCGTAATAGGAGAGCCCTGAAGCAACTACTGGCCTGGTAATCAATACTGTCACCTTAGACCTGTGGCATAAGTTCTACTTCTGGGTTTGACTTATGAATCTGTCACATTCCATGTCCTTTTAGGACAATTTGGGAAGGTAAACATTTTAACCCAGTGAAAAGAAGAAAAAGTTTCAAGAGCTTGAAAGTTTTAAGTGGATCAAAACACTGCTTCCTCAACTCAACATGCAGAGCTTCAAACTCCCTGTGTTGCCCCCATTCTTCATAGGCAATAACTCAGTTTGTGTAGGTTTGTGTTTGCCAGGTTTGATGTGTAACAGGCTGCATGTGTTTGCCTGTGGATGCAGTGTGGTCAGATACTTGAGGATTGTGTTGTATTCAATGCATATTTCTTGCAGGGTAGGTTATATGCTGTGTGTTCCTTTGTGCATAGATGGGTTTAGTGCATATATCACACATGTGATAACACCTTGACATAAACTGGAGTCATATTTAGCTAATCATCATTTGGACTGATTAGATGCATTAGGCTTCTTCCTGTGTGACTTTGGCACACAGAACTTGGAAATAAGAATTAAAAATAGACAACCAATTGGCACGAGCTTAAGTGATGAGCAGTGACTGCCTGTTAGATAAAAAAGCACTTTTGGCACTTCCTAATTAATGGATATTAGTAAGTATTAAGTACCTGTACATAAGGACACCAAAATATCCCTTATATTTATCCATATCTATCATAAAGAGAAAACACATTTGGAGAAAATCTTCGTATTTTATTTTGCCTCTTAAATGTCACCAGTAAAAAGAAGCACAAACACATCCTTTCATCCAGTGTCCTTGCCCTGATGATGTGAAACAAGCAATAAAGCAGCAACTATGAGGTATAACCACTGTTTCTCTGTTCTCAAACCCAACTGAATAGAAGAGTCTGTCTGCCACCTCTACTGATCAAAGAAGAGTTCTGTCCAAATGCTCCAGGCCCTCTCCATCCAGAAGCAACAGGCTCCCAAAGTTTACTTGACTGTGGGAATTGTAAATAAAACTTGATCTCACAAATACTAACTGGTAGAGAACAATGCTAATATTGAGACTGAAAGGAAAATAAGTAAAGACACATTTTTGGGGGGAAAAGGTGTTCAGTATGTATCCAGTTTGAAATATGAATGGGGATGGATTAGGTAGCAATGCCCAGTCTCTTGGTGATGGTGGTTCCTGCTGAAAGCTCTTGAGGACAGTAAGCTTTGATCCTTCAGGACCATGAATACACACATATTTTCAAGTGACTGAAACACTCACTTCCTTGTTATAGTGTGTGAATGCTCTGTCACAATATGGGACACAGTGTGGTCACATCACCTAACCAGGGCATTACTGTCACATTATCAGGTATGAGGGGCATCTGCATTTTGGTCACATGACAGAGATATCTCCCATCATTTGACAGAGACAAGGTAACAGAGAACAGGCTGAAGACCACTTGAATTAAGCACCTGAATTTCCCCCTGACCGTGTGCATCCTGGGGAGAAGAAGAAGCAGGAAGTAGGCAGCAGGGCACAGAAAGTGTTCAGGAAACTTCACTTAATGGTTAAAACCTCTACGTGAATGAAGCCTTGAGCTTGTTTAACTTCAAACAATGTTCCATGCAAAGTATGACTCAACTTTTAAGGCCTAATCCAAAGCCCCAAAAGACAATGAGAGTTTTTCCATTTGCTAGAGTAGACTTCAGATGAGGGCCTTGATCCTGAAAGCCTGATTCACATAAGAAAGGCTACACAAAAAAAAGATCAAATCCAGAAACCCTCATTGAGATTGTAACCAATCCTTTCCCAGGTAAGTATTCCAAATTAAGCCAATGAAACCAGTTTTGTCTGATTGCTCACTATCCTGAACTTCACATAACATTTGGTGAACCCAGTGATTTATAAGGATAACTTCCTGATCCTATACTTCCACAGACGTGTTCATGTTTGCAGAGCTGATAAACTCTTTTTTCTTCCCTCTTGACTTTATTTTGTTTAGGAAACTTATCAGAATGTAATTCATGAACCATTTACTGTGGACTTAAGCATATGCTACATAGCCCAAAGCCTGAAGTCCAGTTATACTTAAAAGTAATGACTCCAATATAGAAATCTAATGCTGTTTTGGGGAAGCAGGGGGGTAGCAGGAAAGGTATAAACTTTTTTGCCCACCTTGCAAGATAAAACTGACTACATTTGAGTAGAATGTCTTTAAACCCCAGTATTCAACCACAAAAGAAGAGAGTGACCAATCAATGAGACAGCTGAGCTTTACAACTTCCTCTACATCCTCTGTATTTTCCAAGCAAATACCATCTGAGATGACTTTATAAATTCCTATTATTCTGTATACAAACATCCTGTCCAACTGTAACAGTATCTGCTGTGCCACCTTGCTTACAAACAAACATACAGCTGGAGAGCACAGTGTGGATCAAAATCTCTTGGATGCTACAAATCAGACTCAACTCACCATATTTGTTTTGTGACTGACAAAGCTTTTAATGCAAATCCTGTTAGCCCTTTTCTTCAGCACACTCTATATGGTATATAAGTAATATTTGATTGTACTGGTGGAGTTAAAGCACAACAAATGCTTTTACTCATATGCTTTGTATTAACTTTACAAGGTAGATATAGTATATGGAGACAAAATATTTTTTGCTTGTATAACCATGTCTGCTGCAACAGAATTATTTTACTTAACATAGAGAATATTATGACCCTAATATGAACAGGGTCCAACATGAAGAAAAAGCACAAGCAATACAGTAAGGAGTGTTAATGAGTGGAACTGAGACAAACAGCCCCCACATTCACCCTTGCAGAAGATTTACTTTGGTGATTTCTGTCCAAGCTTTACATTCTAGAGCTATGCTGCCTTATTTATAAGCACAGCCAAAACCTCAGATTGCCTCACAGATCTGAGTGCTCCAGGATCCATAAACGTCATTTCCCAGGATAATCCTTTTGTTTGAGTCTTTTATCTCCCACTTAATACCCACAGCTTTTTAATTGGTTATTATTATTTCTTATTATATTTGAAAACTTTAAGAGTCTCTTAAGAAGCAAAAGGGGGACACAATTAAAGAAAAATGTAGAGACCAATCCAAATCCATTTACAGATGGGACAGACATTGGTCCTTGCCCTTGGGGAGGGAGACAGGAAGCTGTGGTGGGCCAGAGCTCTCAGCCATCACTTGACTGCAAAATCTTCCCTTAGGACTTGCTTTGTAAAACACAGTCACACAATAAGCATCAGCAGCTCTTGCACACCAACTCTGTGACACAGACTGTATTGTTGCTGTGTGCAAGTCAGGGTGATGTTCTTGATGCCAGTGTAATACAATGGACATTTATCTACTTTTTTTAAAAACAACCATTGACGTGCCACATGACTTCAGGCAAGTTACTTCTGTGTGTTATTTTTAATCCTTTGATAGCCTTTCAGACTCCTAGTTCTTCTAATCATAAATCTAAGTATGAATAGTGATGACAAGAAAAGGAAAATATGCAATATGAGTACTGTACATGGAGACTGAAGAAGATAATACAATCAATTTTCAAACAGCATCTGCACCCAGTTGATATCAAATCAGACTAATTTTGCATCTATGCTTTCTTTTGCACCTTCTTTCAGATGTTTAGCTATTTTGACTGGTTTGCTAGGTAAGTCATCCCAAATAGTAAGTACAAGACCAAACCTCAGATTCATGTTAGGTTATAATTAAAAATAACCTCAGATTAACCCAGCACTCCTACCATTGACTTGGGTAGGTATGGAGTTCATAGAAAGATGGCATTTCTGCAACCTAATTGGTACAAAAATTAATATGCTGTCCTAAAGACTTAACCATAGCTTGTCATTATTAGACTTAAGAAAATTCACAGAATGCCAGATCTACTCAGTGAGCTATGCACAACGACAGCCAGACACACTGTATAGTATCTGTAAGATAACTTGATAATACCATTGATTAAAATCCAAGCCAGCTTTCAAAATACAGCTGTGAGTCTGTCACTTATCATGAGGAACGGATCTGTAAAAACAGAAATGGGAAGATAAGGAGGATGAGACTGGAAAGCACAAAGGGTCTTCCAGTGCTGGAATCAGCCGTTCCTTGAACACCAAGATGGGTGACTTGCTTATAAAAAGGGTGGTAAACAGGAAAAGATCATGGAGGGAAAAAATAAACATAGACTGATACAGAAATCCCATGCACTAGTGGCTGCTAATAGTTCATGTCTGTGTGACACATTCACACCATAGCAGAGAGGGTGGGGCTGGTTTCTGATCATTGCCTGATTGACGTTAATGACATTCTTCCAATGGCTGTGGCTTTCCTCAGGCCACACCCAGGAGGGGCAGAGGCACATTCCTGATGAGTATTAATATGAAAAAAACATATTTTTAGTCAAGTTGTTAAGTGATACCAGGTGCTTGCTATGGTTGTCCCAACTAGTCTAGCAGAGTCAAAGCTCAGCCTGCACCTCCCAGCAATTTATAATTGTACCAGATATCTGGTTTTAATCCAGTTCCACCTACTAAATTGATTGCACTCATCCCTGTGATAATGCCTCCTATGCAATGGAAGACAGCAACATCTGTGAGTGTGGACTGAAGCCCAGCATAGTATTGAGAACTGTGGTGTTTATTTGTGTTGCCTAGAAGCCCCATTTACAGATCAGGGGCCTGTGTGACAGACATGAAACAAAAGCACTGCACTTTCCATGGGTTATTTACCTCTGATGCTTGTGTTCTGTCTGCCATGAAAACCCTGACTTCTGCCAGTGAAAAGTAAAGCACTAGAAATGGAACTGGGCATAGATCCACTGCCTTAAATATGACAGTGTAGGATCTGAAGCAGTCACCCAGTCCAGATTATGAAAGCATTCTTCAAAGCTGAAACCTTGTAAGAAGCTAAACTCAGAGCTTCTGAGTTCAATTCCCAAGGCCACTAAAAACCTCCAAATAACAGCAAAAAAGAACCACAGACTCTTAAGAAAGAAGTCCGTACAAATTAATTGCTTGCTTTGAAAGTGAAAGTTAATGTTTTCAGATGCTGTGTACCTAAATCAGAGGTCACACTGCTGGGCTGAACACTCAGAAGATCCCTGGAAAGCTAACAGCAACTGTTAGAGATGAGAGTTCCTGAAAAACAGAATCTTTCTGTGTTAGGCCCCTAATTTTAGGAATTGCAGTTTGTAAATAATTGTATTCATGCCATATCTAAGTTTAGTAATGCTGATGAATCTAGAAAAGTCAATATGCTGAAGACTTGCAGAGACAGTTTCATAACAGCTGTGCAGGATGCCAGTGAAACCTGTATGCCATGGTGTTCATGCTGGCTGTGCTGATACCCATGGCAAGGCTCGTGCCTGCATGTTCTGTCCTGTTCTCTTTTCCACCCTTACAATCTCTCATCAGGATCAGTAACAACCCCATGGAAGCAAAACCACAGCCTGGCCTGGATTGTTCCAGTGCCTCCAAATGCATGGCACAGAAGAGGGCCGCACACATGGAGGAGGAGGAGGAGAAGGAGGAGAAGAAGGAGAAGGAGGAGGAGGCCTTCCTCTTTCCTCCCTTGTGCATACAGAAGGGATGGCTCAGCCCACACCTGACCATGAGGAGACAGAGGCTGTCAGCTGCTCAGGTGCTGCATGTTGGCTGAACTCTCACTCTTCATCCCTGGCAGCAAAGAAAAGGTGTGGACACTTTTAATCAGAGCACCCTAAAGTACCAAGTTCCATTTGTACAAACCCCTGTACAGATCACAGACCACTGCCAAATAGAACTGGAGTCTGAACTCATTTCACACAGGCAGCTACACCATTACCTATATACACAATCAGGAATGTTTCAGGTATAGAAATTCCTTCATGGTCTGAAAACCTGGATAAGGTGTGAGTGCAGATCTATTTACAGCAAGATAAATATTTGTGTAAACATGCAGAGGAAAAAAGGCAAATCTTTAAATTAATTAGAATGCACTCTGAAAAAGTGAGATTAAATAGTGAAAAAATTTCATATAGATATTCTGTATTAACTTCTCAGATATTATTTTTAGGAACAGAGATCTAAACCAGTCTTTTAACAGTCTATTTCCAAATTTCACAAGAGTAATTTTTTTTTTTCTATTTCCCCAGTGACCCAGTCACACATATGCATTTTCTTAGGATTACTACAGTGATTCCTTTGTGATGATGGTTCTATTCTGCACTTTATATTAAGGCTGAACATTGAGGCTCAGAATGTTAATCATGAAAAGAGGAATAACAGAATAATCAGAGGGTGCTTACAGAGCAATGAAGCTGCAGATCAGGTGCTGAGGATAAATTCCAGCCATGAACAGGCTTCAGACGAACAGAACCAAAAATAATTAAACACAATATATTTCCTTTAACATAGTCTTCTGAGGTCAAAACTTTTTCTAAAACAAAACATCTTCCATACAGAACACATTCAACACCTATGTCAGTCCTTTCCAGAGGAAAAAGGGGATGGGGCACAGGCTCTGACTCGGCAGTAGGGTTCCCTCTGTAACTTGACAACTTTGCTGTGTCATTAACTTCAACTTCCGTGCAAATCATTCCGATAAGCAGCTGTATTCATTTTCGGATACCTCAGATTAACTGATCATGTTCAGTCAATTAAATTAAACTGAAAAAGAAACAGTGAAATTTTGTGTTTATGCAGATATTAAAGAGCAAAACATTTTCATTATTATTTCCATGCTAGCGGGATCTGCAGACCAATCAGAGACTGGAGACCATAAAATGATATTTCATGCACACAGGCAGTACTAAAGTATTTCAGGCAGCTTTGCTCAGGATGGAAAAGGACATGCCAGCAGAAAAGAAGAATAGCCAAGGGATTATTATCCACAGGTTGTAGCCAGACAAAATGCAGTACAAAAAGTTAAGCATGTAGGAGCTTGAATCCTGAAATTGCGTATGAGTTTTTATTTGTTCTCACAGTGATCTGGGTCTCAGAAGAACTTCTTACAGAGCAGAACCTCTTTGTGGACTTGTGTCTTAAAATAGTTTTTGTTGTATATGCAGGAAAGATAGAGCACATTGAGCAGGCAGCTCAGGAAGCCTGCGGCCAGAGAGGGTTTCTAGCTGTTCTGACATACTTTAGAGTATCTGGACCATAAGAGTATGTTCTCTTTGGGGTCCAGTCAGACAGACTGCACTCCATTACAGCAAAGTGCTACATAAAACTGGAAACAGAAATAATTCACACCCAATCTATACTTCCTGAGCATGATTTCCCCCCCACACCAAAAATCCTTCATTTAACATCTCTGGTGGTGTCACTTAGAAGCTACATTGATGACAGGAGATTTGGGAGGTTTGTGAACTGCCTCTTCTCATTGCTTTGCAAATCTGAGTCAGTCACAGAAATAAGAGAGACAGGAAAAAATAGAAAGGGAGAATTGGTTAAGGCATTCCTCTGTGACGCAAAAGGCAGTGATGTCAGAATTGGAGACCACAGATACCTCAGCCAAAATGAATGGGATTCCAGCAGGCTCCAGCTGGTCTCATGGTTTCTGCATTCTTTGTTGTTTCCTGGATACCAGCAATTCCCAGCTGTAAACTGAACAACCATTAACCCCTTCCCTGTTGCGGGTTTCCAGGCAGTCACTCATGGGGGGAAGTTTTTCCCTTGCTGGTGAAAGATTCCAATATTTCATAATCTGGCATCTTGTATGAATCAATCAGCTAGTTTAAAAATAACCTCTTGACCCTAGCTGCCTGGAGAGCTATCAGAACAATGAAAAGAGAAGCATTTCTACAGAGTAAAGTTTCTTATCTGATCCCACAATTGCCTCCCTGCGCTCCTGAGTTTCATTCCCCATTCACCCATGTGCCTCATTACCTTTTTCACTTCTCTGGGATCTCATTTTTCCTTTCCTACTTTTTTTTTTTTCTTGTAGTCTTTTTCCCTCTCCTCCCTTAAGCTTGTGGGTTTTTTCCTTTCTATCTCTAGAATGTGAGGACGGGGCATGGTTTTAGCTCTGAACTGACACTGGGAATAAATATAAAGTCCTGGACCTGACATACAACTCCCAGAAATTTTTGTGAGGGAAAGCATCCAAATTCTTAATCTAGTGGCTGATTCTCTCCTGGCACAAACCAAAAACCTAATTTTGGATCTCAAAACCCTGAACTTCCCGAAAGTAAAAATCTACGCATGGATTTTTTTGGCTGAACAAGCCCTCCCACTGCTGGGAGTGAACAAGTCTGATCTCAGGCCAGACCAAAATATTCAAACAACATCTGATTTATTAATCACTATTAATCAAACTGCATTCAAGATACACAAGCAGGCCCTACCACTCTTCTCTCTGGGTACTCACTGAAAGAAAGGACAACCAACAAAGTCAATACAGACTGAAACATCAGAACAAATCTCATCAACTGAGTATGTCTTTTCAGAACAGAAAGTATGAGTTACTTTGAAAATTGCTGTGCATTCAAATAGTGAACAGACAAATACTTAAACATCAAAGCAAGTTAAAATACAATTACTACATTTTTCAAGAGGGAGAGGACATACTTGTCCAAACTGTAAAAATTTAAAGTAACTCCACTGAGAGCTAAATTTTGCCTGTTCAGCACAAATATACACTCTGATTACCTTGGATGGCAAGAAATGTGGGCCAGTAATTACCAGTCAATAAGCACTGCAATCCTGCTTGAGATGGGCTCTTTGCACTACACCTTGTGCTGATGCAATGAAGGAAAGGCTTTCATGTCACTACAGCATGGAACCATGGGGACAGCCAGCCTCACCTGCACCTTTCATATTGCCTTAACCAGCTGAGTTTAAATGGCAAAAGTTGGGTACTTTTTATTTTCTTTCTAAGTTTTCAGCTTTTATGGTTTATGCATATAATTTCTGCTCTACTAGTATGAAAAATGGTAATTCCCATGTAGCTGGAAGAGTCCAGCTTTAAGAAAAATAATAAAATATGAAATTTGGAAGCATTGATCCTGTAACCTCATCTTTCTTCAGGCACTCCAGTCAGCGTCCCACACAGTCCTTCGTAAGCCCATATTTTTTAAAGTTTCCCTTTTCTTTTCAGCTGTGTTAGCATAGTAGGCAAGTATTTCACTTTCATTTCACTTGCAGTTTTCATTTCTGAGACCAAAGAATAAAAGGAGAGGTTGTGCTGCGGGCCAGGGGCTAAGATATGAAACTATCAGCCAGTTGGGCTTCTGTTTTCACCTCCTCAGTCTCTCAGTCACTAACTTCTTGCATGATCCTTGATCATTCTGTTTCTACCCATTCTCACTCAGTTTACACCATGTCAGAGCTAAAACCAGATACATATTTCTGTTATTTCTATTGCACTAGCACTGCAGATCCAAGCACTACATTTCATGTGGAACAGAATGCTCATCCTCCTAAATATTTATTACTAGATACATATAATAAGCAAATATTATGAGCAAGCATATGTCAAAAGGAGTTGATCTTGATCAATATGATGAAACTCACTTATTTATCTTGAAAAGATCTTTGGGATCT
This sequence comes from Heliangelus exortis, assembly GCF_036169615.1. Classification (NCBI taxonomy): domain Eukaryota; kingdom Metazoa; phylum Chordata; class Aves; order Apodiformes; family Trochilidae; genus Heliangelus; species Heliangelus exortis. Next base: position 8,952,321 of record NC_092437.1, on the reverse strand, counting down.
TTGAATTCCAGAAGAGCAAAACCATTGGCGTAGATTAAATTTTCTCTATAGGGCTTAAAGATGCACACATTGGCAATAATAGTAAACAACTAATATTAAATAGGGAACTATGATTATGTAAATAGTATAAAAATCTGAATTGTAGAACTACAGAATAATTTATCTTTGAAGACATCAGGAAGTCAGTTGTTCAACTCCTTCACTTGCATTGGTTCAGCTCGAATTAAACTGCAAAGTCTCCAACAAGGCAGTCACGTCAGAATAGGCCTTTTCTGTGCCACAGTTGCCAAAGAAATACAGTCCTGTAGAGTCTCAGCAACTCCTAACCCAAAGTTTCTGTGATCTTCACACAGATCTGTGGTTTTCCCAGCTTAGTAGAAATTAATTTGAGTCTTGCTCTTACCATCATTGGCTGTCCTATGATAATTATCAACATGGAACTGCATAGGAAGATGCTGAGAAGGCCCCTCAGATCAGTAGTGTCAGGCTGTGTTAAAAAGCAGCCAGCCCAGCACCACGTCATTAGTCACAGCAGAGATTAAACAAACCTGCCTGGCCTCTTTCCCCTTTGCTTTGTACTGATGTTCACAGATTAACCTATGAGGGAGAAGCTGGAAAGAACTGAACGTCCTGTGGGAGCTCTTATCAAGACTGGGGAGTGAGCAGTGAATAACCATCCAGCAAGTCACCTTCTAAGTTTAAAAAGCAGCCTGTTGTTTTAAAGTATGTTTGTAATCAACAAATTGGCTGAAATGTTCCTCATTCCCTCAGTTGCCCCTCTCCAGTCTCCCTCTGCTGGGATTTGCTAGCTGTTTTTTCTTACGCTTTTTTATAGGCAAAAATTTTTTTGGCCTGTTTTTAGAATCTAACTTGTGTCATCTTGCTTGGAAGGCTAAAATGTTTGTTCTAACATATGTTTGCTCTTCCTCCTTTGACCTGGAAGCTCTTGGGACAGGAACTTCTTCTCAGTATTTATCCAGCACCTGCTCAGACAACTCCATTAGAGCTTCCCTCTGCTGGAGAGGGAATCCCTGGCATACAAAGAGTAACTCCAAGTGACACGGGATTTGCTTCTGCAGTTCTTCACCACTGGAATAGACTCAACTCCTGGCACCCAGAACCTGATCAGAAAAGACCACCATCAAGGTCAACCCAGGGTGTCTTAGGAGATGCTTGGCTGAGATGTGGGATGGAGCTGTCCTGCTGTGCCCTTCTGTCTTGGTTCTCCCTTGTGCACAAAGATACATTTCTCAGTTTCCATTCAGTTTCCATTCAGTTACATTTTTCATGTTTCTGTTATTTACAAACAATAGTGCATATGAATCACACAGAGCTGACTGATTGAGGCCTCTAAAAGCATGGATTAAAAAATCAAAACATCAATTTCTGTCATATATCCAAGCTGACCACAAACAGCAGAACAGACCCTACTCCACTGCACTGCTGTTACTGCTGTAACAGTGATTCCAGCCTCAGCATTGCTATTCCCAATTCATTCTGCCTTCAACTCCCCAGCACTAACACTCTGTAGCCTTCCAGTCTCTTTACAATTCCCTGCCCTTCTGAATTTCTTCCAGTTCATGGAAGAAGAAACTGAAAATTATTTTTTAGTGTGTTCTATCACAATGCCAGGATATTCTGTATTGTTAGTAATTACTTTTATTAATCATCTATCATTTTAGAAGTACAGATGGTTTGATTAGCAAGTATGAAACAAGGAATTGCTTAGTACAGCAGGATACTTGTCAAACATCTCTATTTATAGTTCTTATAATGGTTAATTCTTCAAAGTAGCTTTTCATCAACACTGTAATCACTGGTTTGTTTTATTTTGTTGCCAATTTGGTTATAGTGTTTGACTCCAACTTGATCTCAGGATCAGCTCCTCTTAAGGAAAATGCCACCACTGCCCTCTCCTGTCCTTTCCTTGTCTTCTGTTTTTATTCCCTCTTTTCCCAGTTTTTCATTAACTCTGGACATACAGTTTTGTTATGGATGTGACATAGAAGAATGCCCAGGAAATTTTTTGCTCCCTCTTTGTCATATTTAGAAGCTCTCAAGATATGAGCTGCCTCTTTTCTGCATTTTTTTCTACAGCACCCAGCACAAGAGGTCTTGCCCAGGGCAATGACTACCAGCAGAAAGTAACATCCACTCCTGTGGCTACAGCACAATCTGTAAGCTTTCCAACTCTTTCTTGTCACTGCTGTTAAAATAACTTCAATGACAAAAATATGCAGCATTAGGTTGTTGGTTCTTCTGGCATGTCATACCAATATTTATTTCTGAAAACCTCTTTACTAGATCATGGAAGAAATTTGGGCAAGCCTGTGTATGTCATGAAGCAAGAGCACTCTAAGAGTGAAGGTAAGTTTTGGATAGAATTCCTTCTCCCACTGAGCCTTGAAGATTTGGGTCTGTGCTGAATACTAATTAGATTTGCTGTGAAATTTAACAAGTTATGAAATCTGCAATAGATACTGATAGAACAAAAATTTTAAAAATCATAGGCTAAATATGCCATGAACTCAGAGTTCAATGAGCATGCAGTAGTAGGGGCAGCAACTGCAAACACAGCTAAGCACACAAACGAGTTCTGATTTCTTTCATGGCCTTAGTTATAAAATCTGGGAGTCACATATACAGCCAGGCACAGAGCTGTACACATGTACCATAGAGGATGTTGTGTGCCTGCCCACAGTGGCTGTTCTGAAGGATAACCCTAAAAGTATAGAATTCTCAGGCTCAAAACTTGGTTGAATAGAGAAGATGGTACACAGACACAGACTATTTGGAATAATTAGGAAAATATTAATCAGGCATAGGATGACCAGAGTCTCATTTTGTCCTTCATAAAAAGGAGACATTTAGCTTTTTAGTCTAGCCTTCTTCAAAGTAGTTGAGAAACAGCAGATTCCACATTCCATTACTATGACATTGACCAATAAAACAGAAGATATGGACGTGAAGAATGTATGAAAAGATACGTTCCTTCTGGCTGTGAAAGGCTGGATAAAATAATGTAAATGTTACTTCATGCTAGAACTAACTAGAGGTAAAGCCATATTCTCAACATCACACACTTTAAGAAGTCATTTCACCTGAAATATACAAATGTAATTAAACAAGAGGCTATTTGTGTTTATTCCCAATTTCATTAGCAAGAGTTACTAAAGAGGAAAAAATGCTGAGAGGCCATTTCTGACCACATTAACACCAAACTTAATATACAGGCAGACATAAGAAGGCAGCTAAATTCCTAACTATGTTTCTGGGAATAGAAAGGATCCAGTGCACTACAGATGACATCTGGACAAGAAGTCCAGACATCTAGGCACAGGATTCATCACTACTACACTGTTACTAATTGTCTAAAAGTATCTGGGAGTATCAGAGAAAAGGTCAGTCCTCTGCACTCCAGTCCTCTGCTTTGTCAGGTATCCAGATACCAAAGTTTCTCTGAAGTAGATTTATAGGACCCAAGCCAGAAGGGAATATTATGGTCCTCTAATTTGACCTGTGTGGAGAGGCTATAATTCTTTGCAAGCCAAAAATAACACATGCATTCCTGAAAGATAATTGCACTGTAAATGTTCAAGACCTGGTGAAGCCACTGATGTCCCTGCCAAATTGCTACAATGTTTAATTACCTTCACTTCTAGAAAGCTGTGTATTACTTATTTTAGAGGATTTTGTTTGTTTGTTTGTTTGCTTGTTTGTTTTTTCTTCTAGGATGAAATTTTGTTATGTCTTTGTCTGCACAACTGAAATACCCTACTGCATATCTTCCACTGAAAATATATACACAGGGTGGTCAAGTCATTTCTAAATCTCTCCTTTGAGATGAATTTGGCTTCCAAAGTTTGTTTACCAGCTACTGGACTGCTTTTGTCTTTTCAATCCCCCTTTGGGATTTTTGCATCCTGCTTCAAGTGAGTGAACATCAGAATAACACATTGTGTTTAAGTAGCTGCGTTATTACCACAGAATAATTTTCATTTTACTGTAGGTCTAATGGCTTTGTAAGCCATGAACAACTGTGGAACTTCAGATGACAACCTGGCTTTTCAGCTACCCCTGTTTCCTGATCCTATGTGTTTTAATTATGTTGTTTTGGTGAGATTCTTTCTTTTTTTTTTTTCATCAGACTTTTACTGTGTGCTGTGGAAAGAAGTTCTTCATAAAAAGTTAGAGAACAATCTCCCTTGGTTTCTCTCCAGTTCCTGGAGGTAAAAGTAGGACAAGCAGCGTTATTCTATAAAACTGACAAAAAATCTGTGCCAGGTTCTTCCCAATTAGAGCCAATCAATCTTTACAATGAAGCCTTTTGTTTGTCCATAAACAAAGCTCAATTATACCTCACAAGGAAAAAGGATGGAAGGACTTTGTTTCTAACAGGTCTTGATTCTTTTTTTGTCACAGCTGTGTTGCAATAATGATACCTTAACTCTGGATAACTGATCAGAAAGTCATTGATGAACTTTGCTCATACCCATCACCCAGAAACACAGTATTCCAAATAATTTCCAGGTATTTTCCAAAAGAGTCTCTGGCACCATATACTGATGATATCAATGCAAAGGCTGACTGGGAACATAAACAGGGCAGTTACAACATTCTGTTGCTGCAGGCACCATCAAACTCTTCATCATAAAATTGACTCATGACTGCCTTCAGGAGCTGTGCTCAGAGAAATGCACTCTGTACCTCTCTGATAAAACCATTCTGGAGGCCAGGGGAAAAACAGGGCAATGGACTTCAGAAAGTGGCCGTGCTCATGGCTTCCTCTGAAAAGCATCTCCATTCTCTGTTATCAGAATGGGTCAGACCACTGGACGGACCCAGGCGGGTATTACCTATGCTCAAATGTTATTTTTTTGTTATTTATTAAACACATTGTATCCAGAGAGCTTTGTATCCCAGTTGTCACATTTCATGTATTATACTTATTTTGGGGAAGATGCTTCCATTTTGAAATTATTTTTCATTAAGATACATGGTTACAAAACTTCTTGTGACTATCTTTTCTGTCACTGAATGTGATTCACCACTCTACTAGTCCAGGCCATGATCTGTTTGGTCTATGTTTTTAATTATGAGTCTTATTTTAGCAACTTGGCTGTCCTTAATCCATTGGGATTAAAATTGATTGCAGAACTAATACATTGGCTAACTATAACCTGTCACAAAAAACAACCATTCACTCTCTTATTGCTGGTGTTGTATTTTATTTCAGCTTTTTGTAAAATTACAGTGCATCTTTTCTCACTTTGCGTTTTCTATGTGTCATGTTGTAAAAAGAAACATTACTTTTTTTACATGTCCTATTAAAAATAAAATTCTTCTTTTTCTCCTTTATATTCAGAAATAAATTTACTTCACTGCAAGTGGAACGTGTTCACTGTTTCAAAGGTGGAAGGCCACAAGCTGATATTACATATATTAAAATAAAATTTCCTGAATTACTGTGGTACTACAGCAGATTTCTGTGCTAGTCCTCCACATCTGGAACTACACATCTGCGAGACAAAATTAAACCCAGAAGTTAAGCAAGTTCCCAGCTATGTAGCTAGAATTTCCAAAGTGACAGGATATTGTGGTATCTCCCTGAAAGCTGTCCTCACCTTGCTGATGAATTATATTTCCTGTAATTTTTGGCTACATGGCCTTATGTGATCCCACAATGTCCAGTAATTTCACCAAGGGAATCACAGTAGGACAAACCAACTTGGCTTCTGGTGACTACAAAAAAGCTTGCTAATCACTGGTTTAGAATGTGCACATCATAACAAAACACCTACTACATATGGCATTTGTGTGACAAGGTTTTTCCTTTTTAAGAAACTAGATACAGATTTAAATGCATTGGGTACTTCATTGAGGCAAAGTAGAAGTGTCCTGAATCAAAAATGGTGATGGAATTGCAAACATACAGATGTTCCCATTGATACGAGTGGATTTCTGTTCCCTCTGGGCTAGTAAAAGAAATTGTAAAAAGGAAGTGGTAAGAGGCAGGCAGCTCAAATGTTGTTCATAGGCAAGAGTTCACACAGACTATCAGAGACTACAGGACTCATCATCGCTTTTCTTTCTTTCTTTTTCAGTGATAAAAGTGGAAGAGGAAAGAAAAGTGATAAATTGTGTATTTAAATTTACTTACTTTAGCAAGGATCTAATAGCCTGGATGACCTAGTACAGAAGCTGATGCTCAAGACAGTTCATTACTAAGACTGGAATTAAGAACTGCTACTCTAACTAATGCACTGCTATAACTACCTAAGAAAGCTGTTACACTTCATTACACCTCATCAGGGCTCGGGGCTCTGTAAAAGAATTCTAGTAGCCTAGATTGCCTTTGTGCAGGAAGTCACTGGAAGGGATGTCTGTACTGAAATGGGAATGGAATACCTCAATAGTTTCATAATTTTGATAGTCTGCTTGGGAGCTGGAGCACTTTTACACAAGACAGGAATATGGGCCACAGAGACAGATACCAGGTTAGAGTTAACTATGGTATCCTAGCTCTTAAAATGTCAAGCTACTTAGATTTCTTATTTTTTCTATAAACAATACTAGTATAGGAAGAACCAATGTAACCTAACATCAATAGGAGCCAGCATGGAAGGTGGAAGAGATACAACTTAATGCCTGCTTCTGCCTCTGAGCACAACTGAACACATCTCTTGCCCCTCCAGCCCTGCTTCCTCTCCCAGTATCTCAGTAATCAAGCTGATGATTGTCTCTTACTCCATTTTGAACAATGATGAACCTCCTGAGGACAGGTCCTGCCTGACTCAACTGGGGATTCACTGGCATCACAGGAAAAATTAGTAAGTTTAATACTATAGAGCTTTTGATTGTTTTTCTTGCTAGCAGCCCAGCAGAAGCAGTTGCTTTACGCACAGCAATAGGCAGTGTGCAAGCTGAGTGAGTTTATCCAAAACAAACAAAATTTTTTAATACAACATGCAAAAGCTTCCCTTTCTCTTGCCTAATAAAGCAAGCTTGAACTTTATGAGATTCCTCACTTTCACCAAAGCCAGGTGTTTATACTGTGAATGTTTTCATTTTGTGAAGAATAATGGCAAGACAGTTAGGAAAGTATCAGACTTTTGTGTTCCCCTTCATGATGTGACGTGTACACTGTAGAGTGTCACAGTTAAGCCTGTGAATAATTCTTACAGACTTCCAGATGAAAACAGAATTTACAAAGAATCTTCTCATCCCCCCAGCACTCCAGGCAAGAGTAAGGCATTATTCTGAGAGGAAACATCCTCATAAAACAGTCAAAGGATTCTTTGGTTTAATCCGGCTTATGCCATAAACGCTCAGTGTGACTTTGGAGAAATAATTTGAATATAATTTTTATTCAGTTTGTTATGGGCTTAAGCAACAGGCAGTATCTGATTCGTTCTTAGTTTGTGTGTTATTTTCCTTTAAAAAATTAGTGACTGGGTCTGAAGAAATCCTGTGGAGGGAGTGAAAAATTGCTTCTTCCCTTGAGGAGAAACTGAGACTGGTCTGGGACAGAAGCTTCCAGACCAGAAGAAAGAACATGACAGACAAATGGAAGCAAGGCAGTCCCAGCAAGGAACTATGAGCCTGCGGCTCAGTGCGACTACTGAGACGATTGAGCAAGCGGCCAGGGCTCAGAGGTGATGGGAAGAGACCAGAGGAGCCACTACCCACACAGTGGGCAGAAAAACTTGTTTATAAATTCTTTTTATTTCTATTCTGTCTTAACCAATTAGTTGCCATTTTCTTAATTTTAAAGTTTGAGTATTTTAATCTACATTTGAACACAACGGCTTATTTGGATTACTTATGTTCTAGCTAGTCTGGGTCACTTGGTGACAAATTCAAAAAAGTTGCCACAGAGCAAAAAAGAAACAAAACAAACAAACAAAAAACAGACAGAGCAACTCCAAGGATTTATTCACTATCATCTCAGCGATGTTTTAGTTCTGCAGATGGAAAAGCCTGACTTCTCTGGCCTCTGCCTCTTTCTGGCAGGAGCAGCAACTTTGAATACCATTCAGTATAAGACATAAGGGTTTGTATCATGATCAGAGTTTTCAGTTTTGATTTTGCTGCAGCTGTTGGTTTGTGCTGGTTTCAATTACTAAGATGAAATGAAAAAGAGGCAACGAATTCCTGACAGACCTGAGCTGAAGCCAGGATGAGGGTTTGTGCAGGCTTTTTAAAAGCCTTTTGTCATTGCTCTTTTTTTCTTTGCTCTTGATGCTGACCAACAGATTTCCACTAAAATGGCCTGGAGCATCCAGGTATGACTATATTTTTTCCTCTGTGCCAGAAGGCACCATGGTGAAAGACCATAAATTTATATTGTAGCCATGCAAAAAAGTTAAAGCATTTGAATACCAGTTCCCTGGCTGATGCTAAGAAGTATTTCTCCACAAATTTCAAGTAAATATGCATATTTAAACTAAGTTTAATTCTACAAATGGAATTCCAATTTAAATGCCCACAGAAAGTAAAATCTAAATTTAGTAATTTTAGGTAAAAAAATATAGGCTAGAAGGAAAACATTTCCAGTGGCATCAGACATGCTCAGTAAGGTAATTTGCAGCATATAATGGTTCACTGCAAAACAGTCACCCTAACTTGCATAGGAAGATGTAACCTGAAGCATAAGATAGTTTGCAGTAACAAAGAGAGTTGATACAATGCCTGTGTCAATATTCCTGCAGGTGTTGATCCACCACCAAAGAAAATAAGCAAGTTGAAAAGAGATGCTGATAGCAGGAAGCATCAAGGTAAAGCTATTCAGAGGAAAAAAAAAAAAAAAAAAAAAAAAGTAGACAAGTTTTCATCCCTAATGCCAATGCCAAAAGAGTATGAAACATTAAACCAAAGAAAGGCCAAATCTTGGCTTCCCCAGGCCAAGGACATTTTATGGCAAAAGTTCCTGTCGGACTAATGGTCAACCTCTGCTACTAGATACTTCCTTTCACTGATTTGCTTCTTTCCCTTTCACCATCAAGAATATCACATCAGCTTTTAAAAACTTCCTTTTCCCAAAATTCAGACACAAACCAAACGTGATTTCACTATAAAATTAAAATCTCATTGTGATAAAAGTCATTTTTTACACTCACTTGCTCTAAATCTTGGTTTGCCTAAGAGTTCATGAAAATAAAATCCAAATGGATTTCTTCATGGTCAAAGATAATTTCTAATTAGAACTAAATCAAAGGTTTAGGATGGCATGTCAGTGTTCACCATGTGCTTAAGTCTCACTGAAGTGCATTATATATAACTGCATTCTTACAATTAAGCACATGATGTGGTGCTGTCTTGTGCAGCTAAATTCACTCTTTGGCACTTTCCTGAATTAAGGCCACAGTCTGTGGGATTTTCTCTTTCATTAAACGATTCATAAAAGGCATGTACACATAACTGAGCCTTCCCCGTTGACATATCTGTCAGCAGTTATGAAAAACAGTGTGTAACACTTTGAAACACCTGGGCAAATAACCTTTCATAGTAAAATCCTTCAAATGCTTTTGCTTTAATACACCACACATGACTGTTTATTTTTTTTGGCACCGCCCTGACTGAAGTGGAATCTTGCTATAAAACCAGGACAATCACACTTGAATAGGTTAATTTTTTACTGAGAACTTTTACTGGTCCAAAACTGAACTAGCTGCATTGTTAAGTACTTTCAGAACAGAGGATGTTTTGGTTTGTGTCCTTTTAAGTCACTCTGGGAAGTTAAAAGCCATGGATACTCTATATGCTGGAATAGTGAGACCTAAAATTAAGATACAAATCTGGACACATACAACACCAGTGTCATTATTAGTCACTGAAGCTTTATTGCTGTGTCAAGACCCTGATATAAATCAAGTGACAGACTTAAGGAATTATTGAGGATCCCAAATAAAACATAATAAAAGACAGAAATAGGAGTGAAGCTAGAAGCACAGTGTGCCTCAGAAGGATACAGAAGAATAGAAAAAAGCTTTGTGGAAGGTAAGTAGGCTGCAAACTTCCTAGGCAGCATCTCTGTTTCACCACTTCTGTAATATCTTTGCTCCAGTCCTCTATGAGTGTGTGTGTGGTGCAAGAGAGTGTGTTTGTAGCACGCTTGGAGAACAAGGCTCACTGGAGTGCCTCGAGGGCCAGAAAGAAACACCATGAGACAAATCCATCAGAAAGGGACTTTGCCAGCAAAGGCAACCAGGTGAAGCTGAGAGTATGACAGCAGTGGCCTAACACTGTCCTACCTGAAAACTATGGAGAGTGAAAATGGGGAGAAGGAAACATGAGAATAGCAGCTTATCTCTGACAGTGCTGAAGGGGACAAGATGGAAAACTGACCACTCTTCCACAAGGGAATGTCTTGTGACATGCAGGCTCTTTGGAACTGGTAAAGAGAGACTTTTCTTTTTGAGTAAGCAGGTGAGAATTGGTGCTGTGCTTCTGTCATCTCTCTTTCCCACTTTCTGTCATTTCTCTTTCCCACTTTCCCAACTATGGCCCAGGCATGGCAGACACAGTCACATCAGGGCAGGCTGCAAACTCCACTGAGGAGAACCAGCATCAGTGCAAGGGAATGGAACTAAATACTATGAGATGATCCAGCTCTTATTTGGCATGTTAGATCACATGTTTAAGCTCCCTGATGTCTATATGGGTTATTCCTTATATAATTTCTGGAACACATTATTATATAGAGAGATTTACCACAACTTTCCTACAGAAGTTAATCCTTAGTTTCCAGTCTGTCCTTACTAAGATCTTTAGCTTTGTTCATACTTATCTGATCATCATTCCATGGTTAAGATACTTTACACTATGTTAAGCATCATAACAGATTAAATTAGTATTTTCCCTATGCTCCTTTAACTGGTTTTGCTTTAATTCTATTTAAGAAAAATTACTGTTTCATCACTTGGATTGCAAGTAGCAGAAGAGTTGCTTGCACATCCTTCATCTGGAACTACCAAACTTCTTCCTTCATGTTTAATCTATGTGCAAATACTAACCCAATTTTAATGGAAACAGGATCACACAAGTTGTCCTTTACGTAGTGCCAGGGACATCATACAGATAACACTGGGACTGTAATTTTTACTGTCATATTTTCCTTTAATATTGAAACATCTATATCTATATCCTCTTTCCATTTTAAATTCCACTGTACCTTGTTCTGTTCTCACCGGCTGAGGCTGAGACCAGGATCTTTGTAATTGTCTTGATTTTGGCTCACTCCTTACCCAGTACAGATTCTAAAGGTACCACTTCCTACACACTCATAGTAAGACCAGGCCATGTTTGCTTTGGTAACTGGTATAGGTTTTGTACTGCTGAACATAAGTACATAAGAGCCTCTTCTTGCTTTCCTGAGCAACTACATAAGGAATCTAAAGAGATTAATGGAAATAACTCCTACACTAGCTGTGTAGCAGCTCAGAGAACTGTATCCCTCAGAGAACATTTGCCAAATAATCACGGTAGCTGAGCAGACACTGGATATCTCCCAGTCTGGGCTGTGTGCCATGTCAGTTATTAAATCATGTGTGTTGAACCAGCATTCAGTTGTTTTTAGGAAAAATGATGTAAGGCACAAAAGTGCCACACGGCAATACGATTAGGTTAATCCCTTAGTGTTTGGTGAGGGTCAGAGCTGCAAGTGACACGCTAATACGCTGTATTGGAAAATCCTGGGTTTCAGCAGAAAAAGATTGCAAAATTCTAAATTTGGTACTGACACAGATTATGAGCCAACTGTAACAGGGAAGACAGCATCCTCTAACAGATTAATGGATGCTGTGCTTTGTGGCAGACCGAATTGCTGGATTTTCTGTTGGTGTTTAACCAGTAAATTAGGCTACCTTCTTCACCCAGCTCAGTCGTACCCTGAGGGTGAATTGTTTACTAATGTCATTCTGTGTGCACCATACAAGCCCTAGATAATATGGGCTAAGCTAAAACCTGAATTTCTTCACTTTTACACAAAGAGCTTGAGTGCTTGGCTATCTGACTCCTATGCCTGATAATGACACAACCAACCAACAGAGGAAGAAATACTTAACTGAGACAGATGGACAGTTAAACTAACTAATATTTCTAAGGAGATAATTAAACCCATAGAAATTGCAAAGGACCTCTGGAGGTTATGTTGTCCAATCACCTGCTCAAAGCAGGACAACCATCAATGCTAGACCAGATTGGCTGTGACTTTTTTTCATTGAGTCTTGAAAACCTCCAACGATGCAGATTGTACAGCCTATTAGGTAGTCTGTTCCTGAGTACCCTCTTGATGAAAAAGATTTCTCCATGTTCAGTTTGAACCTCCCAAACTACAACATGCAATTATTTCTGCTTTCTACACTTTCTGCCACTACAGAAGAGTTTGCCTCTGTCATCTTCACAATTCCCTTTCAAATAGTTTTGAGCTACTATGAGATCCTCCTCCCTACACTTCTCTTTGTCAGGTTCAGGTTTATATAAAGTGAACAGCTTTGCAGGAAAGCACAGGGATGTCATCTTAGTGTCTTTTCTGTCCTTTGTACAAACAAATCAGTGTAATTCAAAATCTGAACACAATGATGAAATTAATCATGGGATTAGCATGTGAGCAGTGTGACATATTGCCCCAGGTACACATGTGGTCTGCACTGTGAAGCATGACCAGCAGTTACAATCTCATCAGGCCTAACTTGGTCTCAGAGTAACAGAAGGACACTTTCATTTGTTAAAATTATCTGTGGGAAATTTCAGCTTTGATAACACAGCATTTTCCACTCACATCTAGCCTCTGACCTAGGGAGAGAGGGTAGTCTTGTAGTCAGATAGAGCTAAAAATGTCAGGCTGAGCCTGAGGTTGTCAGTGGCTTGTGTGATAGAGGCATCTTAATTTCAATATGTTCTGCTTCCAACAACTGGAAATGTCCTGGCCAAGATAGGAAGACTTGAGCTACACCTGCTATGCTTTGAAAGTCAAGTACTCCCCATCACATACAGAAGACCCCCAGTCAGATATAACAATCCCATAAAACCTGTATGAATAAGGACCAGGTTTTATTGTGAAACTGCACTGGGGGCTGTTACTGATATGTCTGTCAGTCTGAAGTACTTGGTAAACTGGACAGAGCCTGAGAGATCAGGAGGGCCATGAAGTCATTTCCTTTTTGCAGCTAAACTGCATTTCTGGTTTCTTCATAAAATGTGTGTGCATAGTTGTTACAAGCAGGTTGCTAAAAATGCCCCAATACCACCCCTTGATTTCTTACTCACTCATTTTATTCACCATTATCACACTGCTGACAAAGAAGCACCAAAGACCACAGAAAAGGAAAACATGATTTTAATATGTGTAGCCTGTTCACACAATGTAGAGAGAACACCCTCCTCTAACTGCACCAGGGGACTGTGTTAATGGTGTCAGAGCCCATCATTCTGTTCTACACACCGAGTTTAATAATGAAATTAAGCCAAAGTTTACATTATGCATACAAGAAAATGCTATTGTGTTATTAGCTTATCTGATACACCTAAGTCTTGTTATTTTCTTTTGTAGGTGGAAAAAGGAATATTTCTGAAAGACAACACTGTGAACACACACTAGGTAATCAGACACTATAAAATACAGGCAGGTTAAAGATTGCAGGGAGAACTTCTTCACCATCTTTCACAGTTGCTTGAAAATTGCTCTATTTTCTAAAACAAAATTTTTCCTGCAGGACATAGTGCAGTAATCTCCTCCTCTAGCTTCCTAATCAATCCATATATACCTCTTAGTTTTACAAAGTCCTTTTTCTAGTAGAGCAAGCATTAGAGTGGGACTGCCAGAAGAGCCAGGGCGAGGTTCTGGCCATAGATCCTGACTTTGTCTTGCAAATTGGTATTAACATACCATTAAAAATTGCGGCTGCTCAAATGTGCAAATAATTCTAAAGTGAGAAGCAAAATCGAGTACAACTTAAAAAAAAAAAAAAAAAAAAAAAAAAAGTTACCTCAGGAGTGCTCAGCTGCATCTTTCCACGTTTTCACAAGCATTTTACAGTATTCATCTAATTCCAGGTTTTTACACCACACGTGACAAGAGCTGATAGTTAGAATAGCTGAATATTTATTCAGCTGTAGCACTGATAAATGCAGCACTGAAAAATATGGCAGTCTCTGCATTGAAAGTAGAAGTCTACTGTAATTTTAAATGCATAGACAAGGTGGCTCCTAACAGTAGATATAAATTTCTCCACAGATATATACTTCATGTCTTCCTTTCTGATTATAGACTTCTTGGATCCCTTAATCTTTTATTTAGGATTAAAGCAAAAATAAAAACCTTCTTGACTAACTGTTAAAATAAGCACTGGAAAAAATTAATACCTTATTCTTTCCTTAAAGACCTTTAAACGTGGGCTTCATCCTATTCAACAAAAGGGAATATTGAGACTGTCTGACAGGTGCTTTAACCTATTACTTCTTATTGCCTGACTGCTGTGCTTGAGAGAGCCTCCCACACACATCCTCCCTGCCAGCAAGTGCATTAAAAAGGTGTGTCTGAGCCCCAGCCACTGCTGCAATTCAGTACAGGCTTTAGAAATGAAAATACCACCAGAGCAGTGAAACAGCCAGTGCTGTCAGCACAGCAATTAAGCTGTCAGGATTCTGATATCTGCTGCTTTCCACATAATCATTAACTATTTTGTTTCTTCATAGCATAAAATCTAATTTTTACTGTAAGCAGTAAAACAGTATAGACTTTACTAGCCCAGATAAAAGAATTTTAATTTCAAGTGGCATTGCTTTCCCCGGACTATGGTCTATTGGTACCCAGTTCAGTTTCACATCTAATACAGTATTCCTTTTCCCCTGCAGCTTAACAAAAAAATTCTTTAGGCTCCTCCATATCATACTTTTCAGGCAAACTGCTTTGTGGTTTAGACTAGGGGAATAACAAAACAGGAGAAAATACACAGACCTATGTAATGGGAGAGCATTAATTTCATATACATTTAACATGCTGCCACCACAAATGAAGGTTAGAAGCCAGTCCTGGATCATGATCCATTTTATTAGGTGCTACAATCAGAAAAAAAATTCTGTCTGAAAAAAGTTTCTGACATAAACCAGTTTCTAGCATATGGTCTCTGTATGGTCCACACCAGTAATTTATCTTTGGAAGAAGGTGGGAATTTCTCTGCAGTGTCAGCCTCTTCCTAGCCACATAATTTTCCACGTGCTTTCAGATCTCAGCTGGAGATTGGTGCACTCACTAAAGGGTAGTACAGTTGCTCTGTAAACAGAAGCACAGGAAATCTGGCACTTCAGCCTTGCCACGAATCACCTGACCACAGGGAATGTCATATGACAGAAAACCCCCAGGACAGGGCCTGGCTTTGCCACCAGAATAAATACACAGATCCTTAACCAGAAAGCCCTCAGCTCCAGCACCCCAGTGAGCTATAGTAAGAGCTATGGCTTGTAGTGGCGTAGAAGAGAAGACTCTGATAATGGTGAGGACAGTGCAAGCAAAAGTGCAACCAGCTGTTCTACAGTTGCTAAGAAGTTTGAAAAAGAAAAAAATTTTGCCTACATCTCAGAGGCTGGGAATAAAAGAACAGGAAGAGTGAACAAGAGCATCCTATGGAACCGCATAATTATGACATCAGAAAGTGGAAAGGACTAGCAGTTCAGTCATTCCAACTCCATGTGAATTACTACATCTTTCCTTTTAAGAAATATCATTGCTGAGATGTTTGCTTATGTGCTCTGGCTTGTCAAAAAAGCACAGATTAGAAGTATGCATCCTGTCATAAAATCATTTCCATGGTAACCAGAGGGTTGCATCTGAGAAGCATGATGCTCTTCAAACAAACCTCTTCCTCCTTATTTCTGTTACTGGTATTCATTCAGGATGTGTTTGATCTTGCCATGTATGGTCCAATTGGTTCTCTCCTGCTGGTTGCTTGCGTAATCTTTACAAAAAGGTTTGGTTATGGTAGAAGACCTCTCAGTTCTCTCTGATCAAACCTCTGTGGTCTTTCTGTCTGCTGCTATTGAGCAGACTGCCCCACATGAGGAATATGTTTGATTCTCTGATACTCAGCCATTTTGTCCTGGTGTCTCCCACCATTCTCAGTGCTCCCGTACTGTGAGAAAGGGATTCTTTCATTTCTGCTCTGCTTTCATCATTAATCTCTTGGCTGTTGACTCAGCCTTTATATTTTTTTTTATTGAACATGGAGATCTGTTTCTAAGTTCAGACTTTCCCTCTTGCTGTTTTTCTGCCTTAAAAACTCCTCTCCCTTTCCAAGTGCTGACAAAAACTCCCAAGAACTCTCTGATTTTATGCTGAGATTTTCTGATGTTGCATTGCAACCAAACTTACTGTTTGCACAGTCAAAGGCAACAGGTATGTATGTCAATAACCATAAACTTAAGTGATAACATCTTTTTATTTTCACAGTTTTCTTATCAGCACACTGTATTCGTCTCCTGACCTCAGAACTGCTTAATTATAAACCCCAGCAGTCAGTCACATTTTTTGAGTCTGGTTTGTGTTTACTGTGCTGCTGGGATTGCACTGTAGCTGGCTCTGTTATTTAGCTTGAATCACAATGGTCACTGATTAAAGAAGATAGCTGAAAACATAGGAATCATACCAATGGCACCTTCTGTAGTGCACTTTTTTACTGGCAAGACCTTGGATTTGATAGAATTATTTTGCAGATAGCTGCTGCTTCATGGGAAATTCCTGGATTCCAGGTCATATGCCTGCTGCTGCTGCTGCTTTACATCCAGTGAGGCTGCCCTGGCAGTGGGATGTAATATGATGAATTTCCACACAATTTGCATTGCTGATGATATTTTACCATGTAGGCTACTTTCTATGGCACACATGCTTTAGAAGGTCCTGTATTTCATAAAGACTGAAATATATAGAACACCAAAATATAAGTATTTTTACAGTAGGAGGCCAAATTCAGACTGCAGTGCAATCCACTGAGACCAAATCTTACACATGAAGTTGAAATATCCCTACCCAATCATCTAAGGATTTGGCTGCAATTGTACACTAAATTAAAGAGCAGAACAGGAGTCTGAAACTGAACATTTTGAACTTTGGGAAACAGCAAAGCTGCAACCTAGCTATGTAGCTAAATTTAATGTCACAGTTGGGGAACAGCTGCATGGCAAGTGGTGAAAACTCCTTAGTTACAGTACGCTGCCTTTCATCAGCTGAATCACTGTCACATAAGTGTGAACATTCTGACTCTGCCCAAGTAAAACACATCTGCTGAAGCCATAATGACAGCACTTGGGGACCAGAAGTATTCCTTGTCTTTTTCAGTTAAGTGTGGTTTACTTAGGTAAAGTTAAGACCTTCCACTTCTGCACCAGTGCATTTATTCAGTCGTTAATGGATGCTATATCTTTTGCCCAACATTAAGGCAGCCTCCATTATGACTTCCTCCAATGAGAAAGGGAATAACCCTAATCATTAAAAAAAAAAAAAAATATTATCACAATTTAATTTAAATAATGTCTTACAGCAGAATCACAAGCATTGATTTATCCATGTTTGAACCAATACTAGGTAAACAATTAGAGGATCATAGGGGTAGGGGCCAAGGTATAAGAAGGAAGAACAGAAAACAAACCTGAGAAGCCAAAACTCAAGAGGCTTTTTGCAACAATAAATTATAGGCACAAATTCTAATTAATGAGAGCAATAGCAAGCCTCAAGGAAAGGCTAAGGCAAATTCAACAGGTCACAACAGAATAAGAAACAATTCATAGAATGCAGTGTGTCTGGTCTGTGTTTGATTACATTTGCTGTTCTTGTTGTTTGCATCAGCTTATTTTTAATTGCTGGTTGCAGTGTTACTGTGGCTTGTGTGTGATTTCCCACAAACCAGAATTTCACCTAAAAGGCTTTTTAGCCAGACGAAGCAGAAGGGATTCTATTATGGAAGACAGGAAAGGAACTATACAATTTTAAGGAAATGCTCTTCCAGTAATTAAAGATGAATTAAATATAATTTGGGTGGATGTAAACGACATGTTAAATTATATAAATTTTAACTGTATGAACCCACATGTATATTAGGAAAAGCATAGCAGAGACCAGGGCTATAGCGTTGGGACCTGTATGTGTATAAATATCTGTAGATACTTGTCTATAGACATATGCATTTATGCATAAACCATATATATTTAAGCACATATCTGATGACACTTCAGAAACCTATGCTACTTTTTATCCTTCCATATTGTCTTAAATGCTGGCTCAAGTTAGCACAGTGCAGAGTAGATCATATTGAAATACAGGTAATTGAGAATAGAATATTGCTTTGAATCTCTGTTGCTTTTGATGGCTTTTAATGTCATCCTAAAGACAGTAGAGCAAAAAATGACAGATTGCATCAGTATGTCTCCTTACATTCTCTGCTTCATTACAGGTGAGCTTTTAGGAGTGACAGGAATTACTGCAGCAATTGTCAAAAAGGTGAAAATGATAATCAGATTGCAGACAATTACAAGAATGATGCAAAAGTCAGGAAATCAGTTTTGTTCAGCTTCTGATCTATCTACCTTTTGAATCCCTCACTCTTCCAAGTTTTGCATTACAGTCCATACTGTCAGGCCTCCAAGAAACAGAGGAAGACAGTAATATTCTGCAGGTGCTTATTCACACTTCTGTCTGCTTCTCAATCTCCAAATTAATCCTATATCCACATTTTCCCAGCATATCAGTCCTGCTGTATCCCATCACATGCTCCTCTTTCTCTTGTTTTGTTCCCTTAGTCCACTCAGCAGGTGTTTCAATGAAGATGAACACAAAAAGTGATCCCAGAAATAGGGAAGAGGACAAGTGAAGTTGCCCTATATTCTGTTTTCCCTTTCTCTTTTTGTAAGAAAGTTCCCTAATGGATGACAAATACCTCAGTCTGCCTTCCCAGCAAGCTGTGAGTTTACCCCCAGGTATGCCTGATACACTCCAGAAGGCACAAGCTTCTGTCATGTCAAGTTCTGCCTGGGTCCAGTCAAATCTTTCCACTCACAAAACAAGAAAGTAAATCATGAACATTTATATCAGTGCTCATATTCCAGCCCTGTGCTAGAACTCTGTGTATCACAAACTGCATTGCTAGAATTTCAACCTACTATTTATGTTCCAGATACTGAATGTTCATAGCAACTTCAGAATTTCAGTATCACAGTTTCTATCAGTGTAAGTAATGCTTACAAGAATAAAAATTAAATAAACTATGTTAAAAATTATTTGCAGCCCATTCTGTGCTGACAACTCCCCATATTTATTTAACTAAGGAAAACTACCAGATGAAGAATGAAGACAGTACACATATGACTCAAAGCTGATCTTCAGCCATTCTTAAAACAATATTAAGCACCATATGGCTGGTGAGCAACAGATTGTCTTCTTCTGTTATATAAATGCAGAAACTAACAGAAAACCTCATTTTTGCTTTAAAAAATCTAGTCTTTATGAATGAAGGGTAACATTTGAAGTCAATCTCAAAACTTCCGTTACAGAACATAATGAACAAAAATCCATTATTGGTATCAATAAAATATTTTAAGGTTTTGAATCCAATCAAAATATGATGACCCAAGCCCTCCCAACTGGAGAAGGGGCTATCTCACTATATTTAATCCCCACACTTGGCTACACTGCTCATGGTGTAAGAACAAGTCTTGAAACACGTCTCAGCTCCCCCGGCTGTTTTGCTCTCCATGCTACCAGCAGGTCCAGGCATGGGTTGTTTTTTTTTGTGTACAAAGGGTGGTATTGATGGATACAAACAGTTGAGGCTTGTGGGACAAGTTCTTCAGGTGGCTTATGGGAAGGTGCTTGGGATTTTCCCTGTTCCTCTTCCTCCTCATTGTTAAGAGTTGACTCCCTCTATCCTCAGCAGAATTCATGTTAGATTCAATCCATACCAGAACTGCTAATACTATCCATATGGAAATATGGAGGTGGCTTGTGAGACTCACTATGAAATGTTTACCAAAACATGGCTGATTTAGCAATTTAAAGTCAGATGTTCACTAAATAGGGTTTTCTCTTTCACTTTCTTAGCATTTCTCTCATTTAGATGTTTTTAGTTCTCATTTCCTAAGATACAATCCTCCCCTCAGTTAAACTTTCTGCATTTTGCATTATTTGCACCTTCAAATTGTTTTGCTATAAATTCCAACCTGAAGTCTCTATCAGACTGCCACATGCTTAATGCTGGGTGATTTAAATATTCCTCATATTTGCATTTTTTTCTCTTTGAAACACATGTATTGTTGCCTCTGCCTTGATCCACAGCAGATTATGTTAAATTATCCATATTTCTAATTAGCAAAATAGATAATTAACCAACAGTACATGACAAGGAGATTACATTTTGAGATACTGGTGACATGTCTTTGGTAGTGCTGGCAGAAGCACATTATTGTGAAATGGAACTGAAAGGTGAAAAACCCAGTGAGAAGAACTGCACTGAGTACAGTATGTTCAGTACCAGGCAATGCTGCTCCAAGGGTGAATTTCCTGACAGACACTTTCTGGCTCAAATCTCACAAAGTCTGCTCACATCAAGCAGGAGCACACTGCTGTGGAATGATGTAAAATCTGCTGAGCAAGCAACTGTACTGCAGGCGAACTGATAATAGGAATGAGCAGTCAGGGACAAATCCTGCACACATTCAGCCCCTTCTATAAGAAACAAGACATGATCACATATGTGATTATCACAAGTCTACTGAAAGCAGGGTTGATATTAAAATCCCACAGGTGACAGAGGACAATTTGGGATTTTGTGCATATAGTGTTCGTTGTTTTGCAAAGACAGAGCCAGTCACTGCTGCCAAGCAGACCAGACAGATATTCTCAGCCATTCACAGCAAGTTCTAGCTCAAGCCTCTGGCAGCTGGGCTTAGGAGAAAGTTCAAAACATCATCTAGTAAAGTGTCAAGATGGGACTGCTTTCCCATTTCCTATCATAATGTGGGAGGCAGAAGAGGCAAACTTGTTCCAGCTGCTGAGATGCCTGCCATGGAGCATTATTTACCATTACAATACCAGAGTATTCTCTGCCAGATGTTTCTCTTTGCTTTGCCAAACCCCCTTTCCACCTCCAATAAATAAGTCTCCTCTTTTTCTCAGAGAACACAGTGTCACAAGACTTAATGATTTTCATTAAATAAACAAGAGTTTGCCACTGAAAATTTTATCAAAAGACCTAAAAAGTGCCATGCACATGTCAGACTGTTGTATGACATAAAGAATAAAAGATCTGCTTGAATGTTTTAAGCTGTTGGCATCAACTGTGGCCTTAGATAGAAGTCACATCTACAAACTACAGCAGACTCCAGTCAGACTACAGAACTGTAGCATGATACAAAGTCTTCTGGAACAAGCTCCAAGTCTTGGCATTTGGCATACTGGTGAACTTAGCAGCCCTTGCCCAGTTCAAGGAGTGGCCTAGGGAGTGCCCTAGTTTATACTATTATGGCCAACTGATTATTAAATCTCATTTCCAAACTTAATAAAAAAGAAAATTTCATTTTCAAATCATTATTACAAGTGTTATGGCTTTAAAATAAATTTCATTTAGCTTTTACTCTGATCATTCTGATCAAACTGCTGTTACAGGCCTTTGCAATTGGCCTGAAGGTAACTATAAGGGGAATCTCAGTCTCAACCTCAGATCAAGATACTCACAAGCTCCAGGCATCTTTCACTGAACTCAGATATATGTGAGGTTTAAATCTTTGTTCATTGATACTCTCAATCAACAACATGTAGACTGAAACTAACATTAACAAAACTGAATCAGCCATGATCATGTGCACAATGATTTCCAATTACTAGAATTTTTTTTCTCCATTTTATCTGGGATTTCTGTGATTTGATGACAAAAAATAACATGGAAAAGATATCTACACAAAGAAAACTTGAAGTTTACAGAGTTTCTACTTTCATTCCACTTTTCCAAGGTAAGATGTTTCGCAAGGAGCATCACAGAGGTGTTCAATTTGAGTCTGCCATAAGGTTCAAGCAAAAGAGGTAGAAGCAATCTGTGGCTTCCTTTGGTACTGTGGACTGCTTGTCAGTGCACAGAACACACAAGCCAACAAATGTCATTTATTTACCTAAGAGGTGGCTTCCTGAGGGTGACAGCAGCCTATGTTGTGCACACTATTGTAGCTACATGGTTATCTTTGGTGGAAGCTGACTCCTACTTTCTCAAGGCTACACTGCCCTCCTCTAGCATAAGGTTTCCATGCTGATACTGATGAATTCAGATTTTGTCCCCCATAAAAATTTGGCTTCTCAACAGGTGTAGCTTCAGAATTTACAATTTTGTACCAACACAATGTAAATTTGAAAGATTTTTCTATTGGTTTTACATAGCTTCACCATTTTATTTTATTCTCATCACATTTTCATAATGAATCCTTAGCTACAGTAGATGAAAATGCAGCCAGATAAGCAGCTGAAAATCAGTATTAACTGTCACAAATTAAGTAAAGTGAAATATCTATAAACATATGTAAGCAGCCTTGAAAAGACAGCTCAGATTGTCTGTCTATCTCATATGTCAGTCTATCTTGGAAAATGAAATGAACACTTTAAAAAGAGTTATCCAAGCTACCAACAAGAACAAACCAAACAAGCAAAACTCCACAAAAAAAGGGAAAGAAGCAGTTGAAAGGCTTTAATTTGACAGGAATAACAAGTATCGTGCTTTTCCATGTGGAGCCAGTTTTATCTTATTTCACCTTGCTTTGACATATTTGCTTCCATTTTTTGGTTCCAAATGCTTTCTTCCTAGTTGTGAAATACTTGCAGATAAGCTTTTGCTATTGAGTCTCCAAAAACGAGTATAGTCATCTCTAAACTTCATTACATTAAGTTGTACTTTATTAATTTATAGCATCTGAAGAATTTCTATTTTCCCAAACTAGGTATCCTGACTTGCTTTGCTGGCTTTGAGCATGTGCTGCCCTTTGATTACTGGGTGTAACAGATATGGCATTCCCTTCCCTGCTCAGTTTCTGAAGAAGAGAAAGTCTGCATTCACCAAGACATTTTTAATGGTTCTCATTTTTATTATTAATAGAAAGCAGAGTAACCATGAAAATATTACTTCTGAGAGGACTTGTTTCCTGCAATAACCTATCACAGAGCCTGTAGATATGGTAGACACTACCACAGTCCGTGGCAGACATTGCAGATTCAATATTCTTGTCCTCCAAGACTGCAACAGCTCAGTATCATTCAAATCTGGAAGGTCACACACACTACAGGGTGAAATGTCCCTTCAGGATGCAGAAATAACTCATCAATTCAGTGTAGCTGCAAACATATTCAGGTGACTAAAGCAGTAACTGCAACTGAGATTGAATACATCTGTATTAGAAAAATATTTCTAGAACTCTGTGCTAGTAAAAAATCTAATCAAATGCTTGGTAACTTTTTTAATTGTTAAAAATGTTTTGTATTGCTCATTGGAGACCTGAGTTCAGATCCCAATATTGATTCATACTGTGGATCATATCTTGTAGGGAAGAGCCCTCAACCAGATCTAACTTGGTTTTGGCTATGTGAAGTAAATACAGCTCTTCAAGCTTTTCCTTCAGGACACTTTAGTTTTCTTCTTAGCTCAGATTTCTGAGTTCTCTGATTTTTTTCCATCTAGAGGTAGAATAAAAATGCTGATTTTATAATATGGACTACTTGAGCCTCCAGGAAGAGAAATGAGACCAACTGTCTCATTCCTGTGGACTAGAAAATAGCTGTTCAATGAAGACTACCATGTAGGTAATAGCTGCCAGTTGGACTGGAACAGATAAGATACATACAAAAAAGCTGTCAAGTCCATTATCAAGACTTATCTTCTCCAGCAGATATTTTACATTTATTCTGCAAAAATCTTTTCCTTTCTAAAACTCACTATGGAAAAAATGTATTTCTGAACTGAAACATCTGAAATTGAAACAGACAAGTTTGAAAGCTGACCATGAAGTTGCCCTTAATTAAGAAAATAACTTGAACTACAAATCCAGGGCATACTTTGTGCATCTGAGACAGACAAGAGAAACAACTTTAAAGCCACATGCCTCTTACAACAGATAAGCATTTAACTAGAAAGAGCAATCTAGTGTTTCCTTCCTTTGGTCTAATTTCAAACCAGAGTAATGCTAAAAAACCCACCTCAAATGTAGCCCCTTCACTTGAGGTCATTATGAGAGCCTATACCTAGGTTCTGACTTAAAAGGATGTCACACATTTACTCCCTGGTGAACAGAAAACTGCGTGAATGCTTCTTGTGGTTTTGAGTTTCAGATCACACTACTGGCAATACAGCACAGACGTGTTGCCTTTACATTACTTGGTTTTTTTCCCAGTCAGTGTCCTATTTTCTATAACAGAGCAACTAAACCGCTTTAAAGAATTTCTGCACTGCAGAGACACAATTACAACACAAGTTCGCAAGAGAAATCATTTGCATAGATCCACCAGGTTCCCAATGTGCTTAGACAAACTTTTGTAAAGTTTATGCTGCCATTCCATCATTGCTAGTTTAAAAGTAGCTTAACCATGCCTGTACATGTTGCATTCATGCCTCTGATTTAGTGTAGTCATTCCCTCAGGGCTTGTTTGAATTAGGATCTCAGTCATGATTACAGCTGAGTAAAGTCCAAGCACCTAGTGTAGACGTGACCTAAGATTGTGCTGCGCTGGCTTGAACTGCTGGAGTTACCCTAATACAACTCTACTCACTTGTAAAATTTGGATTTAGTAACAGAGCACATTGGATTTAGTGACTGCTAAAGCCAAATGCAATTATGTCACCTGAGCAGAGACTAAGGTTAAGACAGCTAAATATGAGTGATTACAGTGGAAGTTGAATAAGAACCGCCATCTCAATACTGACAAACTGACTGCTCAGATGTTTTTACTGGAGATTACTGCAAGTAATATATTTGGCACCAGATTACTACTACATATTTTCTCATTTTCAGAATAAAATTTCAGAAGTACATCATCATCACATCCTTCTCTTTGCTCATAACTCAATGAAAGAACACACACTCGTCCTGTGTGCAGTTCAAGCTAGGCAGTTCATTAACTTTATCATTTATAACAAGCTGTGGTTCCTTGAAGTGACTTACAGCAGTTGGTGACATCAGAGGCAGGTAAAAGGAAGAGAAGACAGTGCTTTCTGAAGCTAACAGTGCTGCCAAAACATTGTCCATAATCAGTGTATCTCCAAGAGTAATAAGAGAACAAAAAGCAACTGAGGACAAGTTTTCAGGAGGAGCTGAGGGTCATAGCTGTTACAGAGATAACTTTGTCCAATAGGCAGTACAGTTGATTTTCCACCATGGACTTCTTGATCCTCCATACAGATGTCAGAGCAATGAAAGTACCATCAGAGGTAGAATAAAGCATTAAAAACCTTCCTTGAATTAAACTTTGTTTAATATACAATCCTTATGCAAAGGTCTCCAGCTAACTACTCCAAGTTCTGGATTCTGAATTTCAGGGAATTGATATGGAGGTTATTCTCTTCTACCTGCCAGCTGCAAACTCAGCATAACTGAGGATACAGCCCCTTGACCTCTCTGATTTAGTCCCAGGACACTGCCATTGCCAGCCAACGACCCTGAGCTATGTATTCAAAAGAAGAGCTGCAGCACTCTGTAGAACATTCCTATGAATCACATAACCCAAAAAGAATGTGGTATTACAATCTTTTTTACCAATGGGGGAAGAATTTACTGGCACCAGAACTCGAATCCAGATGTTTTCATCAGGCACAATTCTGTTTTTCTTTGCATGACTCTGAATAGTACCTACAGTTGCATTAAATGAATGCAATTACAGACATTTCTTACACATTTCCATTTACTTAGTTCCAGCGACACAATTCATTCTGGCACCACTTCAGCTTAACAGTTTAAAAAGGCTGAAATTTAACTAATGGTGTATTTACAGCAAAGGAATTTTTCCTGCAGTTTTCCTTTATGTAACCCCTGTTGGTGACCACATACAGAGGCATATAGATGTGCCTGGACATACAAAGATTTATAAACTGAACAGCCGCTTAAAACTCAAAAATTAATTCTTGTTCAAAAATTCAGATGCTGGCCAGGCTTACGCAGATCTGACAAACTATGAAAACTGACAGTCAGTAGGATTACCCCTGCTAACTTAAACACATACACTGTGACCTGCAGGATCAGTCCTGGGAAAATAAACTTCAATTTCCAAACAGATCTGGACTAGTAACATTCAGCAGAAAAATTTCTCAGGAACCCTTACTGAATAGGCAAAAAATGACCAACTGAAAAATATTTAATGACCAAAGCAAATTAACTCACAAGTCTTGGGAAAATATATGCAATTATTACACAGTTTTGGTTCAGCTAATAAAAAGACAAGAAAAGCTAGTTGATATCTAAAGGAGTTTTTTTGTTTGTTTTTCTCACAGAGCAACAGAAAATTGTGTTTAATTTCAAGGGCTTTTAAGAAACATAAACACAACGAAGACAGCCAACTGTACAAAGCTGCCTAACCTCCTGCAGAAAACCCCATTTACTCTCTCAAAACTTTATCTTAACCACAAGGTCATATCCTGTGTTGGCACTGCAGTCCAACCTTATGTTGCAGCTTTCCTATACTGTGTGAAAAATTCAACAGGCACTCGGGGATCAACTGAAAAATGATTTGTCATTGAAGAGCATGAAATTAATGGGAGTTGAAGTCATCATCCATTAATCCATCTCTCACCGTGCCTACCTTAGCAAGTCATGTGGCACAACAGAAGCAGGTCAGTTGAGTGGGACCATTTAATAGAAACTATTGGTATGGGGGACTCAGCAGTCACACTGCATGAGTGTCAGGAGGGTTGAGACTAACTGTAGTGGCTTCTCTTGAATTCCCATTTACAGTTGGAACATGGTCCTGAAGTATCTCTCTAGTTCCATCTCATCTGAAAGAAACTCAGTATAGGTACTGTAAGGCCAGCTCAGAACATTAGCCAGACTGCAAGTGGCACAGTTGGAAGATGCATTTCAAAAGTATACTCATCTTGTCCACAATATCGATGTATGTGCATCCTTTTCATTTTCCAGCACAAGGAATTACTATACAACACAAAGAACATAAGCTATCAAAGAGCTGGAAGTAAGGCAACTGACCATCTATTATACATGGAAACAAAGAAACCTCCTTCCAAAGTTCCACACATCTGCACAACAGAATTAATTATAATAAAAATCAGTATCAATTGTGGCTGGTTTTTTTTATGGATTCTTGCCAGTATTTCTTCTCTATGAAAAGGTGCTTTTACCAGTGGGTACTTATCCTCAGCTGAACTGCACCTTCTTGGACATTTTAAATTGTCAGGCAGCAAGAAAATAGTTGGAAGATTAGCAGTATAATTAGAACAGATGGTAATGTGAGCCAATCAAGTGATGAGATAGAGAATAACTTAAAAGCAATTTTCATTTTAGAAAGCTGATAAATTTTCCATCTTTCATTTGAATTACTCAGCTGGACTTTCAGTATGGTATGACCCCAACTTTAAACAGAATTCTGAAGAAGGAAGTTACAGAGCAGGTAACTGCTGCACCGGTATTTTGTGGCATTCTGTAGAAGCTGGAACAGGTATAAATGTAATATTGTTTCCACAGTGATGTAAATACACCTTTCCTCAAAGATCCTGAGAATGTATGAATTGTTCTGATGGCTTCCTCAAACGAGCTGCAACTAGTCTTTCAGAAGACAGAAAAAATAGGCCTTAATAAATCTAGTGTTTATGCAGAAAATAATTTCCCCATTATTCAAGCTGTACCCTGGATGATTTCAGAACTGGTTTGTGCTTGTGCTAAATGCACTGAGTGCTAATAAAATCCGTCTTGGATTAGAAATAGGGCTCTTTATTCAGCATTCCAAATGGAAACATTCAGATGACTGAAAAATAATTTAGTGCTTTGATTTTGTTCAGAAACATTGTTTTCATTGCACGCATTTATGAACTGGCAAAAAAACTCCATCCCGGGAGTGTACAATAATGTTTTCATTTCTGTTTCATCCATGCCAGTAAGAATTATCTTATGAACACAAATATCCACAATATATAGTACCAAAGGAAGCTTCATCATCTGGTATGTGCTCAGTTGCATCATGGCCTGCTTTCCACTACATTAGGGTGCTTTACTTATTTGCTGTGGTTGGCAGGGAGAGCTAAGTCAATTTTTCATTTAATATAAAACTAAACTTGAATTTTGCAAAAATGCAGCTTTTTAGTACTATTTTGTTTCTTTGTTAATGTTTATTGCAGCATCATTTCTGCTTGCAGACACTGAACACCTCTGTAGGTGGTGCTCAGTTCTCTCCTGAGAGAACCCCATTTCTGGCCAGTTAAAGTTATGATGGCTCATTTTACCATGTATATGTATAACTACCACAATGATTGTCCTCACCAATCATTGTCAAATAACTCATTATTTTCAGCACTGCACTGACTTCCTAAAGCTTTGAGTTACACAGTGCAGTGAACTAACTTGTCCTGTTTGAAGCAAGAGGTTGAACAAGTTTATCAATAAACCAACCAGTATTTCTGTCAGTCTCTTAAACAAATACAAGAAAGATATCTTAAAGTCAACACCAAAAAAAATTTTCATATGTCAATAAAAACAAATATTCTTGTGTCAATATAGCAAAACAAATTTGGCTGGGAAACAGGCATGTAGCCTTGTTTCAGTAAAACCTGAACACAGTCTAAGAACACATGGTCTAAAATACTGCCAGCTCTCATCTCTTCTGAGATGCATTTTTAACTATTTCAAGGCTATGTTTTAAGTCCTAAGAATATTACACAGATTACCATAATTATGTACATTGGTATCTGAACCTTGTCAGTGGATACTTTGCACCAAACCTCTAAGTATCCAGCTGCTCTTCATCGCCTTACAAACCTTTACCATGCTTTTTAAAAATAACTCTGCACTTGGGGCACAATCAAATCTTCCCAACTTAGCACTATGCTCATTATCATCCTACTTCTTAAACATTCCCTCCCACTCAGCCCCCACCCTTTTTTATCTTCCCACAAGGTACACACCTGTAACTCTTAAGCTAGAAAAGCAAAGTAAACGACCTTATGGCACTGTGACTGAACTCTCAGGGTACAGTATGTGCAGCACTTGCCAGATCTGACAGTTGACAGTACTTATTTTGGACACATTTGCAGATAAGGATGAATGAGTTTGTACATTTCCTCAAAAACTCCACATTCCATTAACAAGCACCGCAGAGAACAACTGGTCTAGCAGTAATCCTGACACCTCATTCCACTGCTCAGCTTCTTGAAGTACATATTCTAGAGAACCATCCAGTTAGCCCATCATAGTCACATGAATGCTTTGCTTGGATATCTCTGGCAAATTTTTTGGATTAATACACTTAAACTTTTCATCTTAAAGCAGCATCTGTCATCAGAGGGGTTGAGAGGTTGTAATGCATTTCAGGTATATGGTTTAAGCCTATAAAGATCTCATGTATATATAAAATTATTTTGCTTTTTTAACCACTCCAGGGACAGATACTCTTTCCATGACATAAATTACATTAAAAGGCAGTAACATGAACTGCAATCCCTTCTTTGATGTCCTCTATTTCTTCTTAGACTTTTATAGAGCTACATAAAAGGAACTTTGACCTAACAGTAAATAGCAACTTCCAAAAATGGGATGCAAGTAGAGTTTGAAAATGGTATCCAAACTACCAGTATCAAAAATCTACAGGGAAGAAGAAAACATTTTTCTATGTAACAAGTTTCCATTTTTATTCCTATCTGTGAACAATGTTGCTACATTGATGTGAAATTTTCATCACTGGAGATTAATTTGTATTAAAGAAGTAAATTAATAATGGAATAACTCCTAGGAAAGGGAGGGAAGGCAGTGGTTGATAATAAAATGCACCACTGGGCGAACATTGAGTGGGTCAGACATGAGATCTAGAAAATGACATTTTTTCTCTTTGGTCTTCCTGTGTATCCAATACAGACTCTATAGAAATAATGAACATAAATTATGAAAAGACATATAAAATATATAAAATAAACTATGAGACAGTGTAGAGTTAACAAAAAATTCTCAGTCAGCTATCTCTCTTAACACATGTTGCAAACACTTGCATTTCTTCTTTTCCCAGATCTGCATTCTCTGAAGAACATTGTAATTTATTGTCTTAAGCCATATTTGGTATTTAGTGCCTGCAGAAGCTTGTGAAAAAAATATCTGTTTGTTACATGAAAACGAAAACATGTTGTAGTTTCACCTCAATTTCTTTCCTTCTCCCCCACTTCTGAAGAGACAATTTTAAGACACAGGAAAAGTAAACAAATGAGATACACAAAAATATACAAACACAAAGACAAACAAAACCAACTCCTAAGTTAAGAAAAAACTGGAACTTGTGCCTGGGGTAAAGTATGCAAAAGTGGTGATCTGTTCAAGGGCAGAATTTTGGCATTTTTCTTTAGCTTCAAGTAAATAAATAAGACAAAGAAAAGTCTTTTCATTTGATTGTTTTACAGTGCCTAGGGCTATGTACATTGGACATTCTCTGCAACTGTTTTCATTTAGAGATGAGTGAAGTGGTTCAATTAAAACATGCACATTTCTGAACCTTTCCTGTGAATAGAACAGAATATTTCTGTGGAGGTTCAAGGAAGTCCAGTTAATTGTCATGATTTACCTCTTTATACTCATATGTGTTGTGACACTCTCTGGATTCAAAAGTGCTACCATATAAGCCAATTCTATTATATTGTGCTTAATTCTACTGATCAAAAGTTTGAATTGGTTGGGCTAGCAGCATGGAAATTTGGGGGAACTAACCCAAATAACATGTGAAGTTTTGAGGTCCACCCATTACAAAGTTCCCACACCCACTACTGTGCCCTTTACTTGTGTGGGAAAAAAAGGAGCTCTTGCAATTTCTTAGGAAAAGAGTGCTGGAGCATTAAAGCCTCAGGGTAGGGTCTACACTGCAGACTTCTGGAGGCATGAACAGTGTAGGTGAGAGTTGTGAAGAGATGTGTGACATGTGGAAGGAGAAACCCTTAATGTAAAAACAATTCAATACCCAGATGAGTGGTTTTTCTCTGGAAGGATAGTTAGGTTTCACTGCACTGCTTTAGTAGAAGGTACCTGTGCTGTAACTACCATGCTAGAAGCACCTTTGGCTCTAAGGCTAATTAGTATTTCTTCCCCCAGTAAAGCCAAGAGACATAGGTAAGTGTCATCTTAGTGCTTAGAATCCAGGTATCTCAGCAACCTAAAAATCAGTGGAATATTCTCCTCTGTTTTGCAATCCATCTGTGACATCTATTTCCCACATCACCATACACATTCATTGCATCCCTGTCCACTCACAGATGCAGAAAAGAAAGCCTCAAAGCTACAGCTCCAAAAGACTTAGAAAATTAAAGACAAGCTAACAGACAGAAGTGACTGCAAGCTTTCCTATGGATCATAACTTCAGCAGCTCAGCAAGTTCCTCTGGTTCCACTGAATTTGACCTGAGACATTGGTTGCTCACTGCCTGACACCCCAAGAGCTGTTAAGGGCATGATATTTGTCACAGATTATGTAAACTGGAATTTTTTTTTGCTGACAATATCCTCAGAGAGGATATGCTGAACAATTTTGCTCTTTTTGATGCTGATTTATTCAGAAGAGGATTGCAGCCGTGTCTACTGCTCAGATTTTACATGCTAAGATATGCATTGTCTTGGCCTGTTTGCTACTGCACTCTTTTTTCTGTATCAAATTCTGCAATAAAATTGCTTATTTGAAAGGTTAAAAGACTGCTTCTCCTCAAACTGTATTGAGGAAAATTGTCTCAGATACCGTATTATTATATCATATTGCATGTGAAGAGATCATTCACCTCTGAAAGAGCCCTCAGCCTCTGATATTTACAGTACACTATTTATACATACAACTACATCCAGTAACATTGGAGGTTAATTAGTGATGACAAAGTTATATGCAAGACTTACAATCTACTAATCATACTGGGTCAAGTAATAAAAATTCTTCATGCCAGTCCTACTTTAACAATTTCCAAAACAAGATGAAAATGGTATCACCACCTGCTTGAGGGACATTATTTGGGGTAGGGGTCAAAACTGAAATGGGAGCTTCTGACTGCATATACAGAAAACTTTTTTTCACTGAGCAGGTAATTAAATACTGAAACAGGATGCTGAGAGAGGTTAGCAAACTGGTCCCTGGACTAGAGATTTCCCCTGGTTCCTTCCAGCCTGACCAATGCTATGTATGATTTGATGACTGTCTGTGTGATAGAGGGTGGGGCTAAGACCTCAGTGACTACATAAAAATCCTTCAGCTGTCTCTGTTATAGCTCATACTGCTAATGCACTATGTCAAACGAGTTCTGAAGTTTATCACAGTATTTTTCCCAAGTTACTCCTCTGAAGTTCTTCTAGTTCTATTAAGAAACACTGACAAATTTACATTAGCTAAATGACTATTACATGAAGATTCAAAGCTCTGAAAGAGGCAACTACAGCGTGAATCTAAAAATCCATTCATTCATTCAGTACTTCCCAGCAGCATTCCTTGGCCTGGAGCCAGATACCGTTTGACGTCATGGCTCTAACCAGGAACATAATGTGCTGGCACTGGGACAAAAATTTTACTATGGAAAAAAACAGCAACAAGTAGAAACTTATCAGAGTAGCTGGGGAGAGCAAGTTAAGAGAAGAAGATTGAGAGTAAATCAGCAGAAAATTAAATTACCTTTGTCAGGTCTAATATTTTGTGTTTCAGCACAAAACCTTTTTAAGTTAATACAGAACTGTACTAATTTTACCAGCACAAATAGCACATAGAGCAAAAAGATGTCCATAAATACCTACTTCCTGTTCTACTTTTTGTAGCACTTGCTGAAGTATTGCAAAAGGCCCATTCTTTCATGTTTTTTACTTAAAACCTTTAAGTGACTTGGAACAAAATAATCTGAAGATTTTTCTGGCCAGCAATAGCTGGTTTTGTATTAAAAAATCACAGTTCTGTTTATTTGAGTTAAATATTAAACAGGTCTTCAAGTAGAGACTGAAAAAGTTTGCAGTGTTAATACACAAAATCCAGAAAACAGTTTAAGGGCAGAAAACAAATCTTTCCACTCTCTTCACAGCCACAATTAAGGTGCTGGGGAAAAAATGAAGGTCAACAAGTTTCTAAAATACTATTTTGCACAGGAAAAAAAATTAAAACATAACAAAAAATATAGAAGACTAGGAAATATTTGACAAGTGACAATTGGCGTTGCTGGTATGAATTTTGAAAAGCACACTGACAACTCCAAACCACATCAGGTGAGTACTAGTAAAGGTTTCCCAGTGCGGCACTAATGGATCTTGAGGTTCTGATGAGAAAATTCCAGACCCAGGTTATGCTGGAGACTGAAAGAAGGTGCTTAACTTCCAAATTCCTCTTTAAGAGCTGTGATCCCTGTGGGTGGTACACTGGAGTGAGATGCCTGACAATTACACTCTGCTTATGAATTGTCACTGACAAGCAGCCTGTTTAAAGGAAGTACCGTTACCTCTCCATAATTCAGATTTTAACTAAAAATGAGATTAATGGGAAAATTATTTCCCCTTCAAAACACTTAGTTCTATAAAAGAACAAGAAGTACTGCTAGTGTTTGCTTACTACTAGATTTAAATCTGTGACAAAAGCAAGTGCCACAGAAAGTAGAATGGGACGTAGAAAGTATGAAAGGACATCCTTTCACTGTGCACACCATTTGTGCTAGTGACTTGTTCCTGTAAATTTTATGATAGTCTAACATGGAATTAATTCTGGAAAACAAATATTATTTAGCACTTACTTAAAAATTAATCCTCAAGAATATCTTCTGAACATGCCTAACACCTTACTGATTGTTGGAGTTCCTGTGCTCATCACAGAAAATGCTGAGTTTCAGTCACACTGGAATTTGAGTCTGCTCAGCAAACACCACCAGACAGCTCTCTGTATTTCAATGCCACTTAAAGGAATGTGTTCCTGTTCAATTCAAAATAGAAAGGACATCCTTGAAGCTAAACTAGAATCTTGCACAGCACACTGCATGTACATTCCAGAAGCCAATTTCACTATTTTCTTTTTGGGTATGTCATGATCACCAGATTCACACCATCAGTAAGTGGAGAGTTCAAATCCCTCTTCAGCTGAGTATACTCAGTCATTAGAGACACATGAAGTGGAAAAAGTTCACAAACATTGTGTTTTGCTGAAATCTGGAACTACTTAGTATGAAATTAGACAACTACGGACAATAGTCTACTCACTCTGCATGGAAAAATGCTCTGCCCAAAGTACAGATATCTGTTTCATGAAGAGTTTCAACTAGGCTGCCATTGTCTAATATATCTCTCATATATCTTAGTTTTTCTCATTAGCTTTGAACTTGTGAATTAGCAGTAGCAATATTTACGTATACCAATGGATAAAATTATCTGTGATAAAATTCAGGACTGCTAAAATGCCATCCTCTCTGGTCACCGGGCAGTTTCTATGATGTGACCTATACCCTACACCTTGCCACATCTATAAATTTATTAATTAAAGTGAGTTTGTGTCAAGTCATATTACCACTGAGAAATTTAATGTGGCTTCAGAAATGTTAATCTGAGTTAAAAATGCACAAACCCACCTGGGCACTCTTAATGTACCCAAGTTTCAGTATGTGTTAGGACTACCCTAGACACATTTCCTGGTGTTCTAAATTTGCACCTTTTCTAACCAAGCAAAGAGATACCCTGCAAGTTAACTCATTCAGTTGCTCAACTGTTAAGCATCACTGTGCTTAGCACCTTTAGTGTTCTTCCTCTAGTTATCAAAGAGCTGATCATATTATTACCAATTTTATCTTATTTAATAAAGACAAAATCAAAGGCAGGTTTAAAACACAAGTTTCCCAGTCACATAGCATTTAAACCGTAATTGTAACATTCTTTTTTCCATCCCCTTTGTAAGTTCTTCTTACTGACTTCTCTTAGTTTGAGAACTAAAGGCTTTATTTTCAAAGAAGCCACAGATTAATCTTTTAATTTGTAACAGATATTCTGATAGCTTCACATTTCATTAGGCCACTTCTATTTGACCTAAGTTTCCCTATTGAGTATTTATTTATTGAGTATTGTTTGGACTGTTATTATTATACTGTCCTCCCACGCCTAGCTTTACAGTGATAAAAGCTGCTTCACAGCAGTGAAAATATTATTAGTTCACAAAACTTATTAATTCAACATTTTCCATAATCCTCTGGACTTTTAAGCTGTAATGCAAAATTTTGACCTCACCTCAACTGGATTTTTCCTGAGAACAGTCTGGATTTTCTCTAATTCCTAAAAACTGCTTTACTGAAAAAACAATTGTTTGGATGCTGCTTGTGAAATCATTAATTTGACAAGTTCTATGTTATTTTGAATAACTTATTTAATGGATTTTCTCTTCTCCATTATTTACTTGGGATCAATGGCTTAAGTGCAGAATGCACAAACCTAAAGACAAACAAACCCAAATCATCTTATTGTCCAAGCACACATTTTTGGTTTTGGGTGTACACAGCCCCATCTATTGTAGCTGATGATACAGTGCCAGAACTTCATTAGGTGGGTCACACATCTGATGGCATTGTTCAGCTGGGCAACAGATGTAAGATAAACACCATATGTACACATCCTAAAGAAGAAAGAGTGAAACCAAGATGTATGGTAAGAAGAAAGTGTGTTTTAATCACTATTTAAATTAGTTATGGCTTGACGGGAGAAAAACATCTGAGCAAAATCCTGAAGGATCAACATTTAGCTGCCTTCCCAATTGGAACAAACCATGACATTCCAAATTTTTTCCAAGAGGAGAACATGAGCATATAAACCCTGTACAGGCAGCCAAATTTCAAACAGCCATTTCTGCAAGGCACTTCTCTGAGACACAGGAGACAAAAGCTAAGACTCGCCTGTTGTGAGTGACAGTGCTAACCACTGGACTTCTTGCTTTTCCAAAGTGGGATAGTCTCTCACATTCTCTTTGAATAGATATTCCATTCTGGATCTCAGAAGCTTTTTGTAAAAAGTGCAACATGTCTGCAGGGTTTTCTCTTTTCAAAATACGAAAACATCATTTTCAGACAAAGAATGTTTTGCTGAAAAGCTTTCAACCAATACTCAATCATTCGTCTTACAAGCTTAGCTATACATTTCTATTTCAGATAAGGAAAATAAAATCACAGATTTTTGTGATTCATTGTAAAATTGCATGGTGTAATGTATTTCATAGTCTTGCATGCTTCTTTGCTCAAAAATAGTCCAATTTTTTGTGAAGACACTGACTTTTCCAGCACTTAAAACTACGCTTTGGCAGGAGAGATTTTTCACCTCATAAAACAAGATGTTCTAATGTTTGAAAATGCTTTGCTGTAGCAAGAATGAAGTCCCTTTTTCCATCTTAAAAGTTCCTTGTAAAAAAATATAAATAAAAATACACCACAAAAACCCATGTTAATATGGCTCTGAAACAAGATCTAAAAGTGTTACTCTAAAATTTTATTTTAAAAATTAATATTTGATCTGACTTTGCTGACTCTGAAAGCCATGCAAAGTCACACAAAGACCTTGCAAAAGGAATTTTGTTTGCTAGCTTCCCTTCTGTAGTTCTTGGCAGTTTTATTAGAACAAATGAATTACTGCTTTAAAGAAATAATAGTCAAAAATTTGCTAACTTTTGACTGTCTAATAAGGAGTCTTTCTTTTTCATCAAAATCAGCATCAAATTGCCACAAATGGGACCACATTATGGGGGCAAAGAGTCAGTAATTTTGGATTGCTTATCAAGGAGAGAGATAGAAATTCTAATACTGACTCGTGCACGATAAACTGGGCAGACAAATGGGAAATTGCTGTCTGAACTTAATCTGCTGTCAACACAAGTGGTATTATCCTTGGAACACAATTCAATGTATCTAGCTCTAAATTTCCATCTTTTTCTATTGACTGCACAGGTAATTAAAACCTGATTATGTATTTGGAATGTAAGATGTGCCTCACTCACAAGCACAGATGGATTTAATGAAAAAAAAAGCAACTGCTTGTCTCTATTATTAATGGAGTACTAAAATAATCTTTAATAAAAAATGCAATTATATTTATAAACAATAATGTGAACAAAGGCCTTCACAGATATTTTATACTGGATACTTGTATCTTAGAAACAATTTCTGATTGTATTGAGGAATTATCCCAGCTTCTGTTTCATTACTTGTTCTTGATATTTGTCAGTTTTCTTTCCTGCTAGAAAGAAGTAAATATATTTGCAAGATTTTATATGCACACACACACATACATTTCAACAGAGCCGATAGCCAAACCTCAATCAATACTAAATCTGTCAATGAAGTTCTGTAAGTTGATCAAAGCATAGTTTATAGATAATGAAATTTCTGAACTACACAGATTCTCAGTCTGTCAATAAATTAATTCTTTGCACAACAACTGGATATGGGTGTTATGTCAATCAAATGCTTACAAGCTATAGGTGACAAAGGAGGTTTTCATTTTTTTGTTTTGGTCAACAACAGTAACACCCAACAGTGTCATTCGGTTCTTCCTGTGGGCAGCTTGTTTTCTTAATGCAATCCACATGAGCCTAAATTTCTATAGCAAAGCACACATTCAACAGACCTAATTAAGCATTGTTCCTTCTTCACTGTTTCATTCTCTTCCTTCGGGAAAATTTTTCTTTTCTTGCTGTTGATCTGTAAGCCCCCATTACATACTTAAATCAGCAGTAACATTCTTGGAGTTGGTTCAGCTATATAAGTATAAAAAGCTGATGAGAAAAAGGAACAATGAACCTCTTTTTTTTCCTATCCTGTCAGATGTGAATCAGTGTTCTTGTAAATCTCAACATTACAGCTATTACTATGGAATATGTACCAAGAAAAACAAGCAGATACTGCACAACAGTTTAAGATATTGAAGTCTTTAAATAAGATCTGACATGAACAACCAACAACAACTTAACATTTCTTAATCTCAGGACAGAACAGACCTCAGTGGCAACTGCTTTCTGTATTAAGCCTTAGCAAGCAGCTCAAGTGTTATCTATTACAGAGGTGAGGGTTTGCATCTCTGTGTCCATTACCAAAAGGATCAACATCAGTTTTCCCAGCAATCTCCCAGCGTATAAAGCTTTGGAGAAAGAATTGGAACTGATCCAGCAAACATAGTGCAAAACATTATACAAACATTATACAAACCCTAAAAAATGTAAACCAGACTGTCATAGCTCCTCAAGGATACCAGAGATTACCAGATGGAAGGTAGCAAAAATGATGTCTGTATACACATATGAGAAAACTTCAGACTTTAAAACTATCATAGTTTTGGTTAAGCCTGGATTGTCTAATGTGCATTTCAAATTTCAAAGGGATAATAACCTATGCCCCTGTGGAGTTCCTGTCTCAATTGTTACAGTGCTGCAAATAATGCAGATATAATAAACCTTGTATCTATGTGTAAATGACTACTCTCTCCCTTTACTGCAGTCACCTTAAATAGTTGAGAATTGCATGTGGACTTCTACCATGCATTGTCTTTTATAAGATCATGAATGGGTGCTGATGTTTCATTTCCTATAAAAGGTCTACTCCAATCTACAATAATGCAATCAACACATGACCTCTAAAATTTAACACTAGGACCTGCCTTTAACCTTCACAGTGCTTTAATCTAACACATTTTACTAGAGAATTGGCACAAGCTAATAATGACTTTGTGGTCAGTGACTACAGCTCAGCACAAAAATTTATGAGACAGAGAGATTCTTGAGTGTGCTGGGTGATGTGGCTGCACCTGTGACACTGTACTTCTGCCTTTGCAGCACCTGAACTAAAAAAAGATGCTACAGAAAGTTGTGATAGAGAGTCTTAATCAAAAGTGTGGGAAATTGAGATTTTTGGATGAGAAATATTTACAAGAACTGTTTACAAAGATTCAGATTTATATTTATGCCAGATTTTTGTCCTGTGTAGTTCTTGGTTTTACTGAGCTATTGTTCATCATCAGCCAAAGACCAGACTCAGAGGAAGCTGATTATAGTTTTGACTGCTTGATCATTTGTGTGGAGAACAGATTAATTTTTCCATACTATTTCTTATTTATTGAATACTGCATTTAGCTGTGATGAATAATACAGTACCTTAATGTCTAATAGAATAAAATGGCAGATGAGATAAAAATTAGGGTATGTATTCCATAATATGTTTTAAATACAAAAAATAGTTTTCAGAACTTTGAGTAATGGAATCTGATCAGTATTACTGGACTACACATCTAGGTAACAAGAATTCTTTCCAAGACATCAAAACCAGACAATATTGTAAGGTCTTATTAATTGCTTTTCCATCTAGCTGTTTTACCACCTAGCAGTTCCCAGATGGATTCAGACTTTCAATTCACCACACACAATCTGCAAAGTCATTCTACACATCTATCCTGTGATTTTTGAAAGCACTTATAATATCTAGGAATCTCAATCTTTACTTTCCAAACATAATTCTTCTATGTTCACATCACAAAAAGGGTACATACACTCCTTAGGCTATGCAGTGTTGACAGAGCACTAGCACCCCAACCAGAAATGGTGTTGGTGAATTATGTCAGAGATGTGACACAATCAGAAATCATGCAGGAAGGCAGGGCTTGGCGTTTTGCTACACCTAAATTATATTATTTAGAGTTGCCAAATAATACATCTACACAAGTGTGCTGCACCAAGTTCCTGGGTCAGGCTGGCATCTCTACCATTCATCTCAGCACCTGGTACAGACTTGTCTTTTAAACTTCTTACTTAACAGCTTTCGAAAATGTTATCTCAAGATCTCTGAGGTCCCTTCCAACCCAGCCAATTCTATGATTCTATGATTCTAAAATGGAGATGTGCACAGTTTACTGCAT
Source organism: Heliangelus exortis (assembly GCF_036169615.1). Classification (NCBI taxonomy): domain Eukaryota; kingdom Metazoa; phylum Chordata; class Aves; order Apodiformes; family Trochilidae; genus Heliangelus; species Heliangelus exortis. Next base: position 8,912,248 of record NC_092437.1, on the reverse strand, counting down.
ACAGTGGTGATAATTTCAGAACTTCCCCTGCATTTAATCCATTAAAAGCATTTAAAAGTATCATAGTAGGTTGGTCCTTTGACAAAAAAGTGAACAACAGGCAATGCAGAAAATAGACTTCTAGATGAAATACGTCAATCTATACTGATGAAAGCTTTACTTCTGCTATGATGCAAAGTTAAAATAAGCCATCTTAATAGAAGATTACTCAGACCTATCTGATATAAATTATCATGTTAGGAGCAGGCACTCCATGATAAAGGTGGTTTCTGTTTTTTTTTTAAGAGCCTTAGATACATAGTAGGTTTGGTTGTCAAGCAGACCTCTCTAAGAGGTTACTGTGACCCATTCATATTGATCTACGTGCAGCTAGGAGTGAAGTGTTGGCATTTTGTAAGTGCTTTTATGTTTTCACAGACAATATTTTTCACAAGAAACAGAATAAATTGGTTTGGTTAAATTTCATCCCAGCCAGTAACAAAAGAGAGATTCATTCCTGCTGGAAGGGAATTCTTCAAACATAAGGAGAACTTGTAGTATAATCCATTAGCAAGAGCCCTCAAAAATTATTCATCTGTGGTATGCTCACTGCCTGCTGCCACAGACATAACAGGCAACTGATTTTTAAAGATGCAAATCATGCAAATTTAACTTCAAAATGCATATAAAACTGTTCTCTCACTATTGTAAATACATATATTGTAAAAATCACAAGCTGCAAGTTTTGCCCCAACCCCAAACTCACAGGATACATGAAGGTGCAGAATGTGGGCAACAGCAGTCCTAATTCTGCAGTAAAAACAACACATGGATTATTAACGCTCCTAAACAAATCCAGAAAGCATCTCTCTGCCGCTAGACACACCACAGGCAGAATATATAGCAATGTTTTCATTTTGTAACAGTGCTTCAGTTTCTCTCTCTTACATACTTGATATAAAATTCAAATACCAGATCAGAATTCCTTCTTGAAGCCCTGCTCAGTCCATTGAAAACTTGTTCAATAAAATGCATTTCTCTCTGCTGCCTTATACAATTCACATAGTAGGGAAGAAGCAGTAAAGCAGGGACTTGCACCTTGCCTTTTTTTCTCAATTACAAACCAGATTATACTTAAAAAGGACAGGGCTGCACCATAAAATGTGAAGCCAAATCATTTATACTGTGCATGGACATTACAGAGCTGGCAGGAATCACATCTTAAGGCACAATCATTCTCAGTGCTTCCTTGGGAACAGAGCAGCTCTGAAAAATGGTAGTGATTGGTCACTGAAGAGCAAGCTATTCCAAGAGCATTAGTCTTTTTAGCTTCTAAAAGCCATTACATTCAATAAATAAGGTGCTAGCAAACTGAGAGATAATTTTAGAAATTAAATATTACCATTTCCATTTACATACAGGGTTAACTTCATGGATGGGCTGAGAACACCTAATCACTGAAAAATTAAGGATTTTGTTCTGTCTGGACCAGCATAACAATGCACGCTATGAGGGTTCTCAGCACTGTAGGCACTTGGGAGTACTGCAGTCAGCAAGGCTTGTGTATTTTAAAATATTAACAGATGAAGACCTAAAAATTCCATTCCTGTTTCATACATTTCAAAAGGCATTTTTAAGGCTTTGTAAAATCAGATAACTAACACACAGTAATGACAAAGTTGTTCTCTAATGTATACTAACTATTGTTTCATTTACCTGTTGAGGTCAGATAGAATACTGGCCTCTGGATATACGCCAGCACAATTTTGTATTGTGCAACTTCATTGTCATTTGAGAAAACAGTGTATTCTTCCAAGAGGATTACAGAAGAGTCAATGTAGGTTAAAACCTTCCCTCCCCAATCCCACCACCCTATCCATTCTCCACCCCAACACGTCCTCCTGCACACGCACAACTTCTCCCTCTGTTTATTTTTGGTTTTAAACACTCCAAGCAAAAATTGACTTTGGCTGCTCTTCCTGAACTCTGAAGTGTTTGAGCAGATAAGATGTAGATAGGTTGGAAGAAAGTTTCATAGGTCCCTGTATGCCTGGCAGGTAGTTACCAAGGCCAACCATGCACTGACATTTCTTTCCCCTGCAGCAGTATTTTTCAGGCTTGTCTGCTTATCAATATAGGTGAGATTTTTACTGTATCTGCCTTGGAACAAGTATTTTAGTTGAAAGATACTTGTTTATATACAGTGCTGGGAAAATACAATTTGTAAATCTACAAATTATAGATCCCAAATGTGGTGTTAGTTTCTCAAGCAGTTTTACTAAGCCCTTGTGAAAAGGAGTCAATCTGAGCTCTTCTTCCTTTGTGGGAAATAAATTAAGAGCAGTAAAACTGGCACCCTACAAAAGAAATAAGATATGCCTCCAGAAATAACTGGTCTTTAGAAGACAATATGAAAATAGTCACTGTAGCTTCAATGAAATAGTGGTTAAAATGGATGTACTCTAACTTTCCTATCACTGGTTTTTTTTCACTTTGAGGCTTACCTGAAACTGGAGGGCTCTCATTCTTCTCCTAGGTAAAAAGAATTTCAGGGCACTCTTTCCACATAAGGCATTTTCTTTCTGTTTACTTACAGGGGGTTCTTTTGGCTGTTAATATTAAGCTCAACATTGAGCTCTGCTCAGAATTCTTTTATCTGTGCTTCTCAGGGATTATACTAAGTCTGTGTGACATCAGGAGATGGCATATGGAAATAGCTCCAAATAGAATCATTTAAATATGAACTTAAAACACACTGCATCACTGAAATCCCAGATGTATTTGTGGTGTCTCAAGATGAAGTCTTCAGTGGCAAACTGGCTTATGGTATTGATACATGTCTTCTGTTATTCTGCTGCCCCAGCAGCAATGTGTTCTGCTATTCTAGAAAAGCTGTTTGTGTAGCACGTGGTTCACTATACTAGAGACCTGATCTTGCTTAAAATTAACTCAGGAAAAAAACCTAGGTGCTTTTTTTTAGCACCAGTTTCCAGCTCCATTTCCAAGCACAGCTGCATAAATAATTGGGTTGGCACAACTGAAAGGGTGGTATACCACAGAAACCAGCAGCAGGTGGCAAAGGAGGTGAGGCTAGGTCAGTTCTGCTGCCAAACACTTTGCATTTGGATGCACAGCCTCAAGCCTCATCAGCAGTTCATGTATACAATTCATGTAGCTTCAAACTAAATGTCCTGGGAGTGATTAACTCAGAACAATCTGCAAACCATACAGGAAACTCATGTAAATACACAACTGGCTTGCTTGCACTGAATGTCTACATGTTGGAGTGACAGCAATGACATAATTGTCTGAATATTAAACTAATGGTGTATCAGTAACTCAAATAATAGCTAATGCCTCCTTGCCTGTGTAAAAACAGCAGCCACCAACACTGAAGGAACAACAGACATTCCTTTGAACACTTGAGTCTTCAGCTTGAGGTGAAAAATATTTATGCCTACAAGACTACAGGTCAGCAGATTTAAACACTCACCCATCCTGTAGCCCTGGGATACACAGGTGAAGGTGAATTCAAACTCAGTATGCCATATCTTCTGTAAGGAAAAAGGATTATTTAAAGAAAAGGTGGCTGAAAACCTTCTCTCATTAATACAAAACATTGCATAAAGCTTAAAACAGTGAGTGAAAGGCTACGGGTAGAATACCCTATAATCAGAAAACATACCCATAAGATTTTTTATGACAGTAGAGAGTACACTGAGACACTGAGTCCTATATGACAAGATCAGCTGCATTTTGAAATCTCTATTTAGAACACTGAGCAACTTGGCAAGATTTTAACTCAGACTTCCAAAAACCTAATGTTGCAAAACTTGAGCCAGGTCTGCAAGTGTAATTTTATTAACATCACATTATCCATAAAAAAGTCTTTCCACTAACCATTTCCCTATTAGTTACTACTTGACCTAAAATTCTTTCGAGTAAAATTATTCAAAACTGCAGCTGCTGTGAGCAGTAAGGACTACAGTGCCATCCAATGGTAAAATGGTCTTTAGCAGCCATGACTTCCTTACAGATTCCTTCTCTAGATGTTTCTGCCACAGCCTGGCATTAAATTTAAACACATTCTGTAAACCCCCTGAAGGCTGAAAGATATCAGAAGCAGCAAAAGGTGCACATATTCACATATACGTTTTTCACTTCTCCCATAGGCACAATTTGTCATACTTCCCACAGAACTGTCAGATTATTACTAAGGCTAGTTCAGTGTAAACTGATGTACTTTGCAAAAAAAAAGTTATTCATACTCTCCTTTAATAGAGGCTGTAAGCAGTGTTTGGCATCCTTGTCTGTATCTGCAACTTTCTCAAACTGCTTTGAACCAAGGCACATGAAGAGAGGATAAGAAACGTGTTTGAATTTGGACAAGCACCTTGCTTTTTTATAAAGTGGAATAAGTAACAAGATCCAACCATTTATTTTGGATTCTCACTTCCTTTTCAAGTGCCAGTTTCCAATGGACACTTCACCAACTGAAAACTGAATCAGAATATATTGGGATGAAAAAGTAACATGCCTCAGGTTAAAAAGGTAGGAATTATTTTGGGGAGGGACTGACTTCCTCTGTGAAGTGCAAAATCGGTTGTGTCCTGAGATCACAGAACATTTTCAGTGACCTAACCCTCCATTATTATAAGACTCTAAATCACTAGTAATGCTTTTAATCTTTTCTGTTGTTTTCCTGCAATGTTTTGCAGGTTTTGCAACTTCAAGTATTTTGTAAGGTACATTGTAAATTTCACATAGGCTGTTAGGAAATGTTTTGCTACCCTGGATCTGTGTGGAGAGTGCAATTTAAGGACTAAATGTCTATTAAATGATTGCACACATTTGTAGGGTACAGGTCTGTATTAACCAAGTGGCTTTTTTCAGCCCATACTCTTGACTGGAATATATGATTCTTTGATTCTACTGGGAGAGGCATTCAAAAACATGGAGCCTGTTGAGTCCAGTTCGGGATTACAGTAAACAGGTATTGACCCCTTTTGGCTTCAACTATAATTATAAATCCAAAGATTAATTTTCTTTCCTTACACTGCAAGTCAGGACTGGAAATGTCATGAAAAGAGACCTTCTCGTAAAAATTCCAATTCAGTCATTCCTATTACCTATTCTATTCTACTCTATCCCAGTCATCACTAGATTGTGTTATGATTGGTTTTAATTTGTACTCCTTCCTCTTAAGAAGGAAATAGCTCAGAAGCCCCTGGAAAAAAATATTTCAAAACAAGCCAGGTCAAATATTTCAAAAAATATTTCAAAACAAGCAAGGGTCAGTTTTCCCTGCAGAAGCATTTTTAGACTGAAATATTTTGTCAACGGAAAAGTGCATCTTCACAGTGAAGAAGAGAAAGGAAAAGTTAAAAAAATTAAATGACTCAACTTTTAATAACCCTTCATCAACAGTCATAGAAAAATTTTTTAAATCACACTAAACAACTTTAAGACCCTATACTGAAGGAAAATCAATTAGAACTTTAAATTGTTACTTGATTAAGTGGGTCAAGGATGATCTCTTCATCCTGTCTTTGCACAGAGCCTAATTTAGAAAGGGACAGTCTATGCACGTGACCACTGATGCATGAGACCCTTTAGCACTGCTGCAGCAGTGATATTGTGCTACATTTTGTATTTTTCAAACTATGGTCCTAGTTTCCAGAAGACAGAAACTGCTCTAGTCCTTGTTTAATAGTTATGATATGCAGCACAGACTCACAGCAGTGCTGCAGCCTTCTTCAAGTACACCTGCCCTGCACTTTAGATACCACATCTACTCTGATTCTAAATTTCATGCGCTTCCTTGGAGAATCAGAAGCACAGAAGTGGGTAATTCAGGACATTGATACCATTATCATTACTGGAAACGATTAATTTCAAAGAATAAATCTGCTTCATTACTCGAGCAGCTCTGCTCCTACACAACTGTCTGCAGTAATGCTTCCAAAAGCAGACACAGAGTAAACAATTTTAATACTTCATTAACTTTATCCAATGTTAGCCACGGAAAAGAGTGACACCAAGCGGTTACTTTTACTGGTGTTACATTTCTTGTTACCACAGGTTATTTTCTCTCAGTGGTCTCTTTATTAGAGATGATATGGGAGCCCGGATAAATTATTAAGATTTGGGAAGAGGATAGAGTCCTGCACTGAGTTTAGCTGAGTTAAGTGGCTGCTAAGCACCATGTCAAAGTGTGAATCATATTACCGCACGCTGATGTTTTTCCTCTGAAACTCAAAATGGGGCTGACCCACGATTATAAAGCACAAACACTCTTGATTAAAAATTTAGCATAAATACGTGGCATAAGAGACCCCAACACAGTGACCTGCCTCAGCAGGTCGCACAGCAAGCTCCGCAGCCGGCAGATGGAGCCATCCAAAACCGTAACACAACCCTGAAGTCACTTCTCGAACCTGCACAGAGACAACACCACTCTCACTCCTCAGAAAATCATTCTTGCTTTTATATCCAGTTTTGATCTTTAATGTGCCAACAGAAAGACCGCCCTTTTGCTTCTCCTGCTTCACCTTTTCATCACCATTTTCATTCTTCTGGAACTCTGCAGATCTAAGGTGGCTATATGCTACCAGACATACAGACATATAGCCACAAAAACCTTTTATGTTCCTCTCATCCCTTGATCTAAGGGACTATTAAGAAGTAGCTTGAAGCATCTTTGCTTCCAAATGCAAAAGACAGCAGTCACTGCAGAAACAGATACTCATCCTGCTCCCTGGTCTTTCAAAAAGAGCAAAATTCTAATTAGTTGTCATATGACTTCCACATCACAGGGAGATTCACTGACCACTGAGCAAGATAATTTTAGGATTATCCATCTTTTTCTTGATGAAGACTTATTTTGTATCAAAGGATAAAAAGTTTCTTCTTCTGTAGAAGATTTCTTCTGTAGAAGATTTCTTCTGTAGATTTCTTCTGTAATTCCTGCTGGAATTTTCTGTATAGTTCTCTGTTATAATTTAGCACCAAGCAACTATGTAAACACTTTTGAGCATTTTTTTTTTAATAAGAGTCACTGATTAATCTAATTTGTTTATTGGCCCTCTGAGGTGAGACTTTCATTAGTTTATTTTAGCATTCTAAAACTCTTTTTTTAAATCTTGGCATAAAGAGACAGCATGAGGAAAGCCAGATACAAGAAAATTAATCCTTTTGAGAAGGATAAAATGCAGAGTTAGAAGCCAGACTGAACCCTGACACTGACTCTACCACTGTTCAAGTCACAACAGCCAAGTCATTTCACTGCATCTTCTCTGATACATTGTGAGTGGTTTCTGTCACCAGCATCCTATTACAGTGTCCCTGTGCAGTGCCTAGTAAAATAAGAACCCTTTCCTGGATCACAAGATCTCTTAGGTCACCATCTAAAACTTTGATTTGAAAATTCTCTATCTGAACTCTCAGCATGCACAGAATTCCTTCTCTTTTGACCTAAGTGCATAAATCAGCATTTCTCTTCAGTCTAAGTTCCCAGCTCACAAATAGGTTCTCTGTACTTAGATTCCTTGAGAAACCTGGTCCTGATGACATACTCAAAGCACCAGTAAACCACAGTCTGAAAGCAAAGAAAGGAGCTGTGAATGGAAATCAACTTTTAACTAATACCTTAGTGGTTATATTTCTCACCACACCCAGGGATGTGGTAGATCCATGTCCAACTATTGCCTCTGCCTGAGGGAAACCCGCCTTTACATCTCAGCAGTGCCCTAATCATGAGAACACGGAGTCTGGTGAGGAGATCGTTCAGCCACCCTTAGGTATGCAAAACTGTTTTGCTCAGTTACGCAGCAGGACCAGAATCTGACTGTCCTTTTGGATGAGTTTACTTAAGACTTGGGCTATAGTAATTCTGCCCTTAACCCATGTTCATTACAACATTTTCTCTCTTCCAGTTACAGAAATGATCTGGCTTGTATATCTCACTCCCTAAGGTGGTGCAGATTTGTGAATCTGGAGATACATACTTTCTTGAACCCTTGAATTAGATGCCTAAGCCTCTCAGAAATCTGTGAATCAAAATATTTAATATTTTTAATATTTTAATATTTCTGCTACTTTCCATAGTACACTCTCAATGACCCTGAGTCTCCACAATGCATGCTCTCTTAACTCCTTACCTCTTCAGTGAGTTTTACAGTTAAGTGAGCCTGAATATTAATTTGTGTGTGCAATCTTAGTATTAAAAAATTACAACCTAAAGTACATTTTTATCACAGAAATCATACCATCAGAATATACCAGGTTTGATTCTGCAGGTAATATAGATCAAGAGTATTTTTATCACATTAAACTTGATGCTAACACCAGAACAGTATCAGAAGCAAAAAAAAAGCCTATTTACACAGTATGACAATGTCCAGTTGCACTGGAGTTTGCTCATCAACTTACAGGTACTTCAAAGCCACCTGCGGCCCCTCAGCCCTGACGAGGCCGCCCTACCTGTCAGCGCGGCCGGGGGCGGGACTGCCGGGACGGCGGCGCGGGTGCCGAGGGGGAGGTGGCACCCGAGCCTACCCCGTGTGCCGCGGACAGCAGCTCTCGGACCGACTGTCACCTCAGGGGCTGAGAGGACAGCAGCCCCGGGGCGGGAGGCGCTGCCTGAGGTGCTGCCTGAGGCGCAGCCTTCGCCCCTCAAAGCCTCCTCAGGGGACTCGCGCTCGCCGCGACCGTTACAGGACGCGCGCACCCCCCGCGCGCACCCCCCCTGCCCCGCCCACCGCCCCGGACGTCGCGTGGCCGGGCGCGTGCGTAGTTCCGGCGGGGGGAGGGCGGGGCCAGGCGCGGGCAGGCGGAGGCGGCCTCGGCAGCGGCGGCAGCGGAGCTGCCCGAGAGGCGCTGGGGGGTGGGGGGCAGGGGGCAGGCCCGGCGCGGCGTCCCCACCATGGAGATCGAGAAGGAGTTCCACCGCCTCGACCAGGCCGCCAGCTGGGCCTCCATCTATCAGGTGAGGGGCAGCCGTCCGGCCCGGTTCTGCCCCCAGACCCGGCGCTCAGGGGGGGAGCGACCCTTCCCTTGCTGTCTCCTGGTTCTGTTGCCCTGCCCCTCCCCTCCCTGCGGCTTGCCCGTGCCCCGGCTGCAGAGGGAGAGCCTGGAGGGGTGTGCGTGGGGGGGGAAAAGCGCAGCTCTCCGCTTCCCCTCTCGCCGGGTCGCAGCTTTCCCTTCCCCGCTTCCCTCCCTCGCTGCGGGAGCCTGTCCGCCGCTCCCTCCTTCTTCTTTCGCTCGGTGCTGAGGGGACAGAGCGGGGCCTCCCTCTGCCCACACCGGGGATCGCCGTTTCCCCAGCGGGGCGAATCCCCTCTCGCTTCCCTCTGCCCAGGCTGCCCTGGCCCAGCCGCCCCCACCCATCGCGGGGCGCGGCTCTGCCCGGGGACCCCCGGCTGCGGACCGGAGCCTCTGCGGGTCTGCCCGGGCAGGAGAGAGCCTGGAAGGAAGGAGCCGTCTCTGCGATATTCCTGAGCCGCTCTCTTGTTCTGCTCCAGGTTCCTCTTGGAGATAGGCGTGGACATAAATTATCAGTAACCCTTTAAAACTGCTCCCTTCCGAAGCGCGAGAGAGTAAATCTAAATCTCGTATTGGTCCCTTTGTTTCGTTTTGTTTTTACAGAAAAGCAGTGATGGGCAGCACTGCATGCACCTAGCTCTTCAGTCACTGTAATAATAGATCAGAGCCTGAAAACAGCTTGTTAGTAATTCTTGTGCAGTTTTCTGGTACTATTTTGCATACTGCATTTAGATTTCTTGTGATGCGGTAAAAAAACCTGGGTGGCAGATGAGAATGCTTGAAGGAGTATTTGCCGACTGGATCCAACTTCACACACACAAGCAACAGAAAATAGGGATTTTCTCTTTAAGAAGTTCTTTACACATTTAGCCAAAATGAAGTGTAGGAGAAGATGAAGTACATGAGTGGTTGGGCGGATGTGTTCAGGCAGATCAGGGAGCATTACTGTAAAATCCATTTGAGTGTTCAGACTGGTATATTGCATAAACTAATGAGTTGTAAGTTCGTATTTGCAACACAAAAGTTGGACTTTGCTTCCTTTGCACTATGACTTTCTCTGGCAGTAGACACTTAAAAGAAGGAGTTTTATAAAAGTGAGATAAACGGAATCCAGTTTCAGAATCATAGCAAGCAGGTCTTAAAAGCAGTGCCTTGGAGGTTGAACCTTGCCTGTTGTTTGGCAATAAGAGAACAAGCCTGAAATTTTGCACATGCTTTTCAGCAGGTCTCTTTTTTTGTTAGAATATTTCATTTCCTGCAGAGTTTCAGTGCTTGCTATCTGTATGGGTTGGAAGTCATGTGCTGCATGTATGACGTTATGTTTTTGCTAAACACTTCTTGATGATTTGGTATGTTGCAGGCTTAGTGCTCAGGAAATGATTCTGAGTAATATCATTTTGTATATTTCTATGAGTACAGTTTACTTACAGAATTGAAATGTATAAGGAAAATGAGGAACTGTGGCATAATTTCCATGTAGGATCAGCATTCAGTGATATTTTTGTCCTGCTTATTTTGAATGATGTGGCTTCATAGCTTGCTAACACTGTGGCTTGGTTAAGGACTAAAATTCAACTGAAGAAAAAAAAAGCAACTGTGATTCTTTGATTTGCATCCAACTATTGACAAGCAGGAGGTGTGTGAATTTTTTTTATATTTTTTGTTGTTTTGTTTTTCTTAAGATTGATTAGTAAGCATGTGCATTGATGCCATGTAACTTAGTTCCTCAACTGCATCCTGCTTTTGAAAATGACATCTTGGCAGATGATGTATATCTGGAGGAACAGTGTACTTCACCATAATCCTTGCTTCTGATGCCTGGTCTGTGAAATTAACAATGCAGTTTTCCTACAAATACCGATCTATTCCTGAAGTGAGGAGAATAATGTATTTTATTGGTGCAGAAAAAAAAAATTTCCCCAAGTTAATTGTACTACAGGCTTCGAGCATCTAGGTGTTCTGACTGTAACTGTTAAAGTCTAAAAAAATGTTCATCAGTATTCTGAGTGAAGCATAATGCAATTTACTAACAGTCACTTCCTCTTGTTTCTTAGCTAAATCTATTATCTAGAGATACAGAACTGCACAGCATCAAGGGGAGGAATTATGAATAGTACTACAGGGAGGTGAAGCTAACTGGAAGGATGGCTACAAGAAGACTTGCTTGGGTGCCACGTGACCTGCAAGAGTTAAAATTGTCCAAGCTTTTTTTATTGGAGCTTTTTTTTTGGACAAGGGGAAGCTATGTTGAGCTATGATAATAGTACAGTTCTGAAATTTTTTTTTTTTTTAAGTGTAAACACGGGAGACAAAAGCATTTAAAAAATAAGACCTTGTGTAGGTGATTTTGTTGAGAACCATGTCTTGGGCATTGCATGTGTGCAGAGGAACTTTTCTCTGCTGTAGCTGTTCAAAAAACAGTGAAACTGATGAAGTTCTCCTGTGTTTTGTTGGGTTTTGTTGCTTTGGAATAGTTGTGTTTTTTTTAACTACCAGATACTGTCCCTTTCTTTCCTCTAGATTTACTTGCTAAAGAAATACGAGCCATGAGTTTCTTTAAAATTTGTTCAGATCAAAAAGGACTGATCTGGTTCTGGCTGTTGCTTTTATTGTAGAGAAACATACCTGGAATATACTAAAAAAAAAGAGACCTGATCTAAGCATAAGAAACGACCTTTCAAATTAAATACCTCTTCTACAGCATACTAAGGGAAAATGGAGACCAGATTAAATGTGAGCTCTGCAGTGTTACACTGTAGTAAAGGTATGCAACAGAAAACATGCTTCAGGTTAAGCCACAAAGCATAAATATTGGAAGGATCAATAGGAATGTAAAGTATTAATTCTGGAGATGTCACAACAAAAAGGCAATAGCCCAAAGCTAAGAAAAGCACAGTTTAGGCTTGCTGCTAGAGCAGGGAAGAAGAAGATACAGATATTCATCCAGCACATCAAAGGCAAATTGAGTTTTCATTTGCTGCTAGTCTGTGCAACACCTGATTTCAGAGTCATCTTACATGCAGAAGTCTGTCAGAATTTTAGAAGGCATTTTAGTTTCTGACTTCTTACCCATGGTGATAGCATGAGATAGTATCTTAAAAACACAACCACCAAGTACAGCTGGAGTTGCTTCTTGTGTTTATATAAATGAGGTATGTTGACTTTAGTATGTTGGCTAAGGATGTTAACTTTGCTGTGCTTCTCAGTGACAGTAAAGATACCTCTGAATTGTTTACTGCTCCACCATTCAAGCAGAGATCCCATAGCTGTGGATGGAGGCAGAGCTGACACTTGGTTTTCCAGAAACATTCATGGGGACAGGTCACAGAGTTTTCCATGTGGTAGCAAAGGTACCAGTACTGGAATGTGCAGTCTTTTCTAACTCTTACTATTAGTAGACTATAAAATAAGAAAAACCTGGGTGTAGTCTAGATTTTCAAATACATTGAGAAGTGAGAATACTGAAAACTGAAGTAACTTCTGTGTGTGCTCTGGAAAGCTGAAGTGTAGTTTGGTTTGAGGCCTGCAAGAGAAACACAACTTTGCTCAGTTTCTTTATCAATTTTTGAGGGTATTTTAAACTAATATTAACATGAATGGGTACTTCACCCCCCAAAAAACCTCTCTAAGCTAAACTAAGTAACTATAAATATTGAAAATTAACAAGCTCACCCACATTATGGGAGGATGATACAAAGCTGTAGTGGTCTGCCAGGAGAGAAAGTGTGGGAAGCATTTTTAAATATTCACTGGATCTGGAAAAATAATTGTAGAATATGTAGATAGATTGTGATGTTGAAAGTAAACTGTGAAATGGTTGACCCTGTAGTCTTCTAATGGTGTGGTTGTGTTGTGTATTTGAAGTACATGAACAGGAAGTTCCACTGGTGTTTTTTGCTTTATAAGCTGCAGGGAGAGTTCAGAGTTTGTGCTGCTGCACTCTTTAAGTGTTGGGATGGATTTTTTTTTGCTCTAGTGCTACAAACTGTAAACTTCTTTGCAGCAGATAAACTGAGGCATGAGCATGACTTATTAGCCATGCTCTTTGTGCTTTATTCTGCCAGTTCTTGCTACTTGCAAATGCAGGTCTCTGCATGCACACCTTGCTACTTCTGAATTCATGCTATGTTGATTCATTCGAGGTTTAGCTTAATTGGCTCTGGTTCTGGAAAGCAAGTTTAGAACTGATCCTTGCAGGGAGTCCCTTTTTTCCTTCTTCAGTGCTGCTCAAGCTATTCCATGTTTTCCAGTGCTATGCAGACACTGGATCTTGATGCAAATGTGGGAAATGAAGTAGCTGATGTCCTGGGCCTTGCCAAGCCACTGTCCTCTCTGTGAAAACCCGAGTTTATTTACAGTTCCAGGTGTGTTTTGTGCTGGTGAGAATGTTTCAGGGCATTTTGCTACATTGGCTGTTTTGGTTTTTTGTTTTTTTTTTTTCAGAGCAAGACCATTGTGCTAATGATGGCAAATGTGTGATTGTTCAAGTCCCATTATGTGGAGTAACTGAGCTACTTAGTTTTGCTTGGTTTTGAGACTCACAAGGCTAAAATCTGAGTACTTGAATCTAAACATCTGTGATAATGCTGTTGGAAGTAGAACACTGAAAAATGGAGCCTGTTATGGCTTACTGTTAAGGGGATATAATTTGTTAAAGCCCTAGAAAAAGTACAACATGCAGAGTGTGCTACTCCAGTTTCTGAGCACCCTCAGAAGATTTTTATGGTTTTAATGTGTTCTTCCACATGTGTTTTATTAATCTTTCTGTCTGGTGTAAGGGTACATATATACAAGGAAGCTGACAGTTAAGGTGAATGCAGTATTGTCCAAGTGCCAAAAGATGTTAAATTCAAATAGAAATATCCTTTGTAAGCAGAGAGTAAAATGTGACAGTGGTAGACCAAGTATTTTTGAAACTTAAATAACTTTCTAAATATTCTGGTTAGGTTTGAATTAACAGTTCACCCTCTAGTTAACTAAACATTAAAATGAAATCTTAAAAAGCTTGAAGTCATTCTGTCTCTTGTACTCCACTGACTGTGAGAACTGGGTGGGTTGTTTCAGTCACCAGATATTCCACTGAATTTGTTTTCCCTTAGTCAAATAAAACTAGTTTTTAGTCTCCCCGTATACAAGATGAGATTTATATTCTGTAAAGTATTAAAGAGAGGGTTTTTTTTAAACACAAAATTATTTCATGTCTTCTGTAACACAGAAGTGCAGAAACCAAAGCTATGCATTCAGTAGCATACAGTATCAGTATTCTGTCACTGATAATATATTAATTAGTTTTCTCATTGGGTTTGAGGATTTGTGTGTTTGGGATTTAAGTATCTGCAAATTAGGTTAGCATTGTGTAAAAACTCCTGTAATGCTTCAGGCAGTTCAACATCATAGGAGGATTTTCTCCTGTGACCTTACCCTTTCTTGCAATTTTGTTCTCTTTTAAAACCAGGGGCCTGTTGTCCAGCAGTGGAAGGGATATGATCTCTGCATAGAGTGACAGTTTTTCAAAATGGGAATTGAGGTGGATACTTATTAACAACAAATTAATAAATATTTGAACGCTTGCCATAAACCTAAAATATTAATAAACAAAAAAACCCACCAACCCCTTAACTGGACTGGCTACTTAGAAAGTTATTGAGTGTAAGATTCCATATTGAACTTCAGTTAATTCTGCTTATTTCTGGAATTTGGAGTAAGGTTAGAAAGGTTAGTATAAACTGAGATACAAAGATAAACATTAGAGGATTGCCTGAGGTTTTGTATCTTGAGTGCTGATCTGAAGTGCCCCCAGTGTTCAGACGTTTTACAGAATTATGTATACTTAAAACTGTATTATTTTAAAAATTTTAGACTAGGCTGGAACATTTGTATCTGCATCTCTGTAGAAGTGTGTATAGCATTGCTGACAGAGGAGAGCAGTTCTGGTGAACAATGTGTGCATTTTTCCCTAAAAGAAGTAAGTTAATGAAAATATAGAAACACATTCTCCACCATGTTCAGAATTAATAACATTAACTGCATCTGATCTGTAAGCTTTGATGTTTGCAGCATTTACCATTAAGATATGTTTTTTCTTTAGTGGTTGGTCAACTTGTTTCATGTCGATTTGCACAAGAAACACTTTTTTTGTTTATATTTCTGGTGCCAGTAGACATGCCCTTGCTGGTTTGGCTGGGAGAGGCACTATGATACAGCATCAAAATACCTTTGTGTTCACTTTGTAGATCATGTAGTACAAATACCAGTTCCTTTTCTACCAAACCCTGTGAATTTAGATGTGTTTTTTTTCCCTCACCCACACAAAACACAGCTAAGATGCAGCAGCTTGCCTCTCATATTATACTAAGAAAAAGTGATAAAAGTGATTCTTGGAAATTCATGTGATGCTGCTAATAGCAATTGCTATTCAAGCTTGGTTTGTGCTTTGTACATTCTAAGAAAAAAGGCTCAGAGTACAGCAGTTAAAAATCTGATGTCCTTGCTAGGAAGGAAAATAAGCTAGCATAATATAAAACTTTGGGGAAGGTTTTCAATTATTTTCTTTTTTCTAATTCTGTAGTTTCTCTTCCCATATTCTTTCACCTTGCACAATATTTTGTTCTAGAATATGGGTTGACAAACACATTATTTCCATAGCTATTGTGTTTTGCATTCATAAGTAGTGGAGTAAAATTGGTTAAGAGCCATCTACTTGTGGAAGCGATTTAAGTGCAGTCAGCTTACTTGAGAAACCTGTGGTTTCAGCCATTGTAGCCAGAGTCTATATTTTTCAACTTAAAATATTTATCATCAACACTAAGTCAGATGTGATTTCTCCCAAATTGTCTGTGTGGGTTGGTTTTTTTTCCTGGTGGCTCCTGCTTTTTAACATACACTGTCTTGCTGACTCCTACGTGTCCTTGTTGGCATGTTACACTATACTTCTAACCAGAAATTATAATTTATTTTTTTTTTAGTTCAGTGGTACTGAACATGTACCTTATTTAGTTGCTGATTTGTTAACCTCTGGAATTAAAAAAATGTTTGGACAGGCCTACTTCCTAGTGTGGCATATCTTTGATGGAAGAAAGCAGAGAGAAAAAAAATCTTTCCACTCAATCCAGCATTGATCTTGTATTGGATTTTCTGTCATGCTGATACCTCCATTGAAGGCTTGTTTCAGGGGCCTCTTTCCATTGTTAGGGAATGAAACTGGATTACTGTTTTCTTATACAGCATGTCTTGTTTCCTTCTGTGTGAGGATCCAGACTTTAAGTAGTTCCATAGTTGTTCTTGTGGATGCTTTGGGAGCAATTGGTTTGAGGGATACCAAGTCACCTTCAGCACCCAGGATGAAGAGATTGATGAGGAAGAGTTACTTCTCTCACCAGCTGTTGAATCACCAGAGATTGTTGAATCAGATTTGAATCTTGTGGTGCAGTGCTTTTGCCTTTGCTTAGATGAAGTCTAAAACAGCTTCTACAGAAGTAGAAATGGGCAATAAAGCAACAACAAAGCAAGTTTTGCATTCTGGCAGTATATGCAATTACAGAAAAACTTCTTGCTGCAGGGAGAGTGGAAACTGTCCCATCCGGGAAGAAAGCTCCCTATACTTTTTGTACTAAAATAATTGCTTGTTATAATGCTACTAAATAGTAGTATTTTAAATTTAAAGTAGTTGTTCTATTTGAGATCTTCCATGTGCTTTTTCTTAAGTTCTCAGAATTTTATGCTTCTTCTGTGAAGTGCCTGATTCATCAAGTACTTGATGCTGTGAGCTGTTCTACAAAAGACCTTCTGTTTCTCAGATTCTTTATATTTATTTGGAACAAGAACAAGTGGTCTACACATAAAGAGCCATGTCCTCATAACCTTCCCTTGGGCACATTTGAATGAGAATTGCTTGTTTGTAATTTCTAATCCCACAGTAACAGGTTACAGTAGCATAAACAGTGTGACCTTTTAATGTGATCACAGGAAGTAAAATGTGAAATCTATTTTTAAAATGCATCTTTGACTAAGGAAGAGTATACTTCCTTTTTCTGACAGAAAAAAACCCAATTCATAATAGATCAGAAGATCTCAATTCCATTATACTGTGTAGGGCCTATTTTTTTCCACTGTCTTCTATACAGCAATTCCAGCTGCTTGAAGTAGGACTAAACCTCTGCCATCCTTGTATGGAATTGTACATCCTTCCCCTGCATTGTGCAGGCATAAATGACTAAAGATGTGGGCTACTGGAAAAAGAGAACTCTTGACAGAAGCAAGAGATTTTAGTAAGAGGAACTTCTTTTGGAAAGGAGAGGGTGGGTCATTGGAGCAAAAAGTGGAAAATTACTGCATAACCTGTTGAACGGCCAAAATACATATACACAGATTTTGCATTTTTCAGAATATTTCTAGAAACAGGAGAAAAATGGGGAGAGTTTTCACCAGCAAAGAATTGGGGGAGTGGACTGCTACCCAACTCTAGAAAATTTTTTTTTTTATTCCCTTTACAACTTAATTGAATTGGAAAGCAGCACTGTCAGGTTAAAAAAAATTAATTCTTAGAGCAGAGAAATTTGACATTAAATAGCAGTTGCTACCTAGAACTGTGCAGTGCCCAGCAGTGTCTGTAGGATGACATAAACAAGAATCTTGTGTCAACTCGTGCAGCATTTCATTCCCAGTATTGGTATCTTCTCAGAATTGAGCTGAAATGTTTCATGACCAGAGCAGATCTGCCCTTGTACTGTTTCAAAACTAGTATAATAAATATGTGAAGGGCACGTGTTGTGAACCATTGTTGCATATTACAACATAAGCTGTAGTTGAATTGGTAAGGTACTGAAAAATGCAGTATTGAGTTGGGGCATTGGTTGGTTGGTTTGCCAGTGAGCAATATTACATAGGTGGCCCATTATTCATTTCCCTTTAGATAACAATTGTTTTCAGGCCTTCTACAATAATCACTGTGATAACTGACACCTAATGACAGACAACTAAACCATGAGAAGGCATGTGGCAGTCTGTGTGTGGTTGGTAGGGGTGACCAAGTGAGCATGGGTAGTGGTGGTGTAGGGAAAGGGAAGGTTGGAGCAGCATGAAGTTTAGAACCCCGGGGGCAGTCAGTTCTCTTCTCCAGAGGCAGGGCTCAGGCTGTTTTCAGAATGTACCCCCAGTTTCTGGAGCTTGTTTGTTTTGTGTCCATCAGACTCGTGTTGTTTTCAGTAGAGGTGAAAGACTGGAACAGGAGGTTGAAAATATGTAAAATCTTTACAGCTGCTAAGTTACTGGATTTATTAGCCGACATGAGAGCATTAGTGGAGAGGTCTAATCTTACAAGTCTTTTTAAAGCTTGTCCAAAAGCAGAGCAGAAAGACTTAATGAAAACTTCTGTCTTAGGTCTTATTTGTCATTGTTTTCTTGTTTATAATTTGTGTAAAGTTTACCATTCAGAACCTCTTGATAGGAGCCCAGTCTGTTGTGGTACACTTTACTTGATTGTGTTATCCAGCCTGGTGTACAGGCTACTTTTCTGTGACTGACAGCAGGAAATTCCTTATTTGCTGTTGTGTCTGCTAAGTTATTTACTCCATGCAGTGGGGATTCTGGGTGTTTAAAACTGTTACATGCTTATTATCTTTTTTAAAGAAGCTAAATAATTTAATATTGCTACCTAGTTAAGAGCAAGCACTCAAATCTTTGTTGTTTTCATGTAAAAGTTTCTGTCTTTAGGATTTTCTTGTAGGAAAGCATTTGCTAACAATGTGTTCTCCATACAATCTATCTCTGCACACAATTGTCTTGGAATGTTTAGAAAAAAGAATTAATATTCTAGTATAAAGTCTTTGCCCTCAGCACTCTTAATTTAAGAGGAGGTGCTTTGTGTGATTCTAGGAGTTGCTATCCTTTATTTACAAATCAGGGCTCAGAAGCCATCAGTGTAACAGCCTTTGTGGAAGGAGTGGAAAGGGATGTGATAGGGGTGAAGGGTTTTTTAAGATGCTTAGGAGTTACTGCATTTTTAAGTGTTATTATTACTTTTGCTTCTGTTAGTGTTCCAGGTATGTGCTAAGGCTGCAAATGAGGGTTTGAGATAGCCACCAAATTATAAAACATGTTAAGCTGAGACAGATAACTGGCTCCAGCTGAGAGGAAGTGGAACATGATGAGAAAGAGTCTAGTGGAGCTGTGGCGTGGGTACAGCACTGCGTCTGGGCTGGACAAGGGCAGTGTTTGATGAAGAGGAGTCATGCATTTCTAGAGAGGATACTGTCATTGTAGAGAGAGGTTACCATAGTTGACTGGCTTTGCTAAATCAGTGAATTAAACTAGCACTGTTAGTACATGCATGAAGTGGCAAAATTTAATTTCACTCATAAATCTGTTTCATTCGCATGAGCAGGATTAAATAGTATTTTAAAAGCCTAGTTTGGAGTTTTTCACTCTTTTTTATGAACTATAGTGCTAATCTATCTTGTGTTAGGATGCCTGAAAGCTTAGCATGATTATGTGATGTGCCTGTTCAACACTGACATTGGCTTTTAAACTCTCCTTTGCTTTCAGATGGGGAGAAGACACCCTGCACAGCTGGAGTGAGAGCTCTTGCTTTAATGACAGTTAAACAATCTCTAGTTACACAGGATTGGTCTGTTGATTTCCTAAAGTATTGCTTTGCAACTTGAAGAAATAATAAAAGATAGATTAAATTTTAGCATTTAAGGTTTGGCTACTTTTAGGTGAAGGGAGGGGTTCTGTCTTTCCACAGGAAATTCTCAGGCTTGTTGGCCATAGGTAAATTTTCTTACACATTGTCTTCTCTGAAGACGTACTTCTGTTCACCTCTGATGTGGGAGAACTAAATGCTAACACACACTGGAAGCCATGCTTATGATAAGTCAATTGATATACACTGTGACTAAAGATGTAATATGCATAATTATTTTGTGTGAAGGGCAGCTACTAGAGCAAAGTGCTCAGAATCCTACCTAAGATATAAGTAGCTTAACTTCTTAAAATGTCAGTTCAGTAAAACATTGTATTTCTGCTGGTCAGCATCTACGGGTTAAGTTTCTTTTTCCAAAAAAAAGTATTGATTTTTTTTTTCAGAGAACAGTTTACTATTGTGGAAGTGGTTGCGTAAACTTTCAGCTTGAAGTGCAACTTCTTCTGTTAAGCCTTGGTGTAGAACGGAGGTGCCCAGCTGCCCTGTCCTGGTGCCATGTGAGGGCTGGACAGTCTGTTCTGTCCCCATCATCAGCCAGAGTGCCTGTGCATTGGTCAGGTGGCCTCTTCAGCCCTACATGACCTGACAGACATTTAGGAAGCTACACAAATGTGTAGTTGTGTTTGAGGAGGTAGGGGAAATGACTTATCCCCAAAACTGTATCTGGCAAGCTGATCATCTCAGGTGTAGAAAGCTGCAAGCTCTTGTATTAAACCAACTTAGCTTAGATCAGTTTCCTAAACATACATGAGACAGACATGTGAGAAAACAGGAGTATCCTAATTCTGCTTTATCTAACATTGTTTTCAGGAGTACTGTTTGTTCTCAGCAGGTTTTTGTGTGCATTGCAGTAGCTTGGCAACCTGTAGTTGCACCATTCAATGAATTCAGTATGCTTTTAATCATTACTAAAACTTTCCTTTCTAAATTTGAATATTGGAATTACAGTGAAGTTGGCATCTGTAACTTTAACAGCAACATCCATGTTAAACAGATCCCAAATGGAGCAAGCTGAGCTGTTCATGTGAAGTTGTAATCCAGTGTCTTTCTTCAAATTTCAGTCCAAAAATCTTTCTTGATATTAGTTTAAGAAAGAGTAGCTGTAACATCTTTAAAACAGTATTTAACAGTTTGAGCTATTTAAAGTTCCCAAATAAAGATTTGGGCAGTATGCTGAAAAAACCTTACTACTAATAGCATGACCATTTGATTGGTTCTGTTGCAGGAGCAAAGCTTGATTTTGGCCCTTTCTGCCTGCAGAGTCATGAACATAGTTTGTGCAATCATGTTAGTTGTACACTCTTTAAATTTAAATCTCATTATGTTAGGAAAGGTAAAAAGATTTTAGTAATAGTGTAATGAATATGTTTGGCAGAATGAATCTTTAGCTCCATTGCCCATGGTCTCAGTAATGGCTAACAGAGTGAAGTATTCTTCTGCCATGGATTAGAATTTGCTGGGATTTGTATTTTACCCTGATTTGTAGGGAAGAGGCAGAATGAAGAAGGGAAACTCACAGTATGGAGCTGGTACCTGTTGTAACATATGATTCATGATTTTGAATGAACAGGGTTTCTTGATAGTAAATAAATCTTGTAATCCTCTCAAAGTTTAAGTTAAAAATTGCATCTCAAGAAAGCAAGTAAAGCAATGTATGGTACAAACATCTTCAAGGAAATTAAGTTTACTAAATAAGATGTAGATATCTTTTTTTTTTTAAGTGCGTGATGCAGAGTTCACAACTTCCTATTTAACAATTCCTGCCTGTTTATTTCTTGTGCATTTTAGTACCTTCTCTACATATGAGCTCATAACTTTGAGTACTGTGATGGAATTAGTACAGTTGGAAATATGACTGCCTGTCCCATTGTATTCTAAATACAAAAATAATACTGATACAGTCTGAATATGTGTGACTATTCTTTTGAAATTTGCACTTATATTAGAAAGTTCTATTTATCTTTTAGATTATTGGAGTACCCCATATAAATGAAATTACTTATGCAGAGTGACACCCCATAGTCATGAGAGAACAAAAAAAATTGCTTCAAACTCTGACTGCACTTGCTCAGTGTTTCAGGATAATGAACAAGACTCTCACCCATGTAATGCAATGTGTTCAGCAGGTCATGTAGTGGAACCTTGGGCTGTCTGACCAACATATACTGTATTAAATGTACAGCTTGGCTAAAAGAAGCCTTTGATTTCTAATGCATTTCTTCCATAATCTAAAAAATATGGCTTCAAAATACCAATATCCAGGTCACTATTTCTATAACAGAGAGCTCACAAAAGTCCTTCACGGCATTTCTGGTGTATTGTTTTCAAGAGTGTGTTTGAGTGTCATGCTCTTGCTGCTGAAGAGGTACAGGAGCCATGTGAAACATCTGTGCCTTGATCACTAAGGCCAGAGTTCAGAGCTCTTTAAACAAGGAGTACATGTTCACAGACAAGAAGCTATGAACAACACCTTTTCCTTTCAAGACAGGCTCTTCTGAATGCACCAGAGAGGAGATTGCCTTTACCTTATCAAGTAAGAATATATGCCTTTATAAATGAAACATTACAGAAAAAAATAGTGATAAGTCTGAATAATCTGTTGCTGTTGCATTTGATATGGTAACTCTGTTGTATTGTGAAGGCTACTTTAGGTTATTTCTGAGAGGGAAATAACCTTTGGAACTCATATAATATACAAACTAATTAGAGGTTACAGTGAACACAGCTGTTTCTGCCAAGCTGACTAAGCTAGGAATTCAAATTACTATTTTTAGCCAGCTTACAATGTGTAGTTCTCAATGGTACCCATGTTATTACTTTTTAAAATTGTATTAATATGTATTTATCACAGTGACAGACTGTACAATAAACCTTTCCAGTGCAAACCAGTCCGTTACTGTTTAAATCAAAAAGTGTGAATGTACACACAAAACACTTGAGGTTGCTTTTGGGATGTGTTACATAAAAATCACATCTATGACTTCTCTGAATTCAAACAGAGCTTCCTCAGGGGAGGAGGCATGAGCTCTGGAATGAAGCAATTGCTGTTTTCTCTTAAGTTGCTTACATGGAGTCTCTCTAGCACACCTATACATTGCCTTCCAAGAAGGTTGCCTTTCTCCATTATACAAGATTTTTTTGCATGCTCCTTCTTGCATTCAAAATGCTTTTCTGTTGATCTTTGAGATATGATAATTGTACAGAATCTGTAAAAATCACTATAAATTCTGTCCTGAAATCTAAAAATCTTTGCAGTTACCTGTACTTCTGCAGACTATGAAATAACTGCACTGATTTGGAATGCAAATTTGGAAAACAATGCTTGATGGAAGCTAATTTTTGAAAAGTGTTTACAGTTCTATGAGAAATTGTAAAGATTAACTTCAAAATTATATTCTGTATAAGTTTCTTATTTCTGGTAAGGTTTATTTGCTACATTCTGCAAAGATTAGTGGATGAGCAAAAGCATTCCTCAAAATCTGGGTGTACTGAATAGACATACTTAATGCCTAAATTTGTTGCTTAAAAAAAAGTCTAATTTTAACATAACATATGGCAAGTTTGTGCCTAAAACTGCTTTAACAGTCTGTACTTTCTAAAGGCATATATAACTAGTTCAACTTGAGGTAAGAATTAAGTCTTAGAAAAACAGCAGTAGTTTGTTTACTCTGCCCTCTAAATTGCAGTAGATAATATCTGAATTTAGGTCTATTCAGAGCTGGGTGTAGAAAATCAGTTGCAAATTAATCCTGTTTTAATAAAATCCTCTTTTCACTTTTGTTTTTCCTGATGGTAAGAAACTTTCAGGCCAATTCAAATCAAGAAAATAAAACCTAGGCAAACTGCAGAAGTTGTAAAGTATTAATTCTTTTCTGGGTTTGTGTCATCACAGAAAATAAGCCATTGACAATTAATCTCAAAGTGCTCTTATATTTAGAAAGACCTTCTCACCAAAAATGTAAAGAAAAGGCCTGATTTGCAGGCCTGGCTTCTGTGGCTCTGAATGATGTCTGCTTCCAGTGACATTTCTTTTTTCTATAGCAGTAATGATGGGGAAGGGAAGCTAATCTAAAATTTTCTTCCCTTGCCTCTAGGGACCAAGGAAGACAAAAGCATTCCTACCCGAGCCTAAAAAAAATTGCTCAGAGAAATAGCCTCCCTTCTGAAAGGAGAAATACATAGTTGTTCCAACACAGCTGTCGACCCAAGAGCATTGCAGCAAAGTGGTTGGACTCCTAAAATGGTAGTGAGAAACATTGACTCCTAAGTTAGAAACCTAATGAGTTTGAGCATTGCAAGTGAAAACTTATCTGCTTGGAGAACACAAGCAGCATCCATAATAGCAACTGAGAGGTGTCTTCTGACTGTCTTCAACTGATGACTTCCCTAGCTGGGGCAACTGGCTATTTGGAAGAAACAGGGTAGATCAGAATCACCAGTGTAGCATAAAGGGCTGTCTCTTTCTCACTGAAACCCATTAATGTTTTAGTAGTCCAAGTTGACATAAATGTTTATTTTGGAATATAATGCCAGGAACAACAAAAAAACTGACATTAGGGCAGCCAAAGGACAATAGCAGTGATGTGAAAAAATGTATCATATTTTCCTTTAAGTCCTAGAAGATGTTTTGGTAGTTTTAAGTCTCTAATGAACTTGCAAAGGATTATCTGTGTGTGCAGTATTCTATGCAGCCTATATTTTCCCTTTGCATGCAAATTCTAATGCCATACTAACAGCATAACAAAAATGAATTGGTGATAAATTTGGGAGTGCATGAAGTCTCCTGCTTTCCCTGTTACTCATTGCATTGATTGTGGTTTCTATGAGGTAGTGTAAGGTGCCAAGTCAAGTTATTGAGCTTGTAGATCTAGATACAAGAACAACTCTGGAGCTCTTTAAAAACTCAGATTTTCTGTCTTCAGGCACATGCAGTACTGTAAGACCTCTGTGACATTTGTGATTTTTTTGCTTTTGATCAAATTCTCTATGTAGCCATCTCTTATTCCACTTTGTTTTTAATACTCATTTTGAGCACCCACCAAAACCTCTGAGGTCATCCATTTCCTGTTTTCAAGCAGTATTTGTAAACAATCTTTGCTCTTCATTACTAGAAGCTGTATAACTACCACCTTTAATGTAGAGATTGCACTATGAAAGAGATGCATGATTTTTTTTTCTATTTGAACCTCATCACCTATCTACAACAGGAAAAAATATTGCAGAACAAACTGACAGCTATAAAAAGCATGTTCCTGTCTGTTGAATCCAGGTTTAAAAACTCTTGTTGTCTTATTTGGGAAAGCAGATGATTTCTGAGGAATTGTTCTGCTAAATATATGGGTGTAAAATCAAACTCTGAAAACAGAAGCTCTGTGTTTCTTTAGCACTAGAAGACTGTTTAAGAAAACAGTTTTTCTTCCTCTGACTTGGTTAGGATTGCCTTGAGGATTAGAACTATAAAATACCCCAATGGTTGGCAAATAATTTTTTTTTACCCCTATTGGACAAGCAAAATGCTGGGCTTTGGAGAGATGATTGTTTTGTAATAGAGGGCAGTTTCACCCACATCACAGGTGTTGCTAAGGTCTTGGGTATATTGTAGGTACTTTACCTGTCCCTTAGGGCCACTTCATGGCCATCCTGCCAACTAAAACCCCTCATACTTCATGGATGCTGCCTTATTCGTGTCAGGGAGAAAAGAAAAAGCTAATGAGTTGGTGAAGTTATGCTCTCAGTTTATTTGTGTTTGGTGCTTGGGGACTGCTGTGTAAACTAACTTGTCATTTTCTTTAAGATCCTTTCCCAGGGTAGGCCTCTGGTTTAGTAGTGGGCTCTTAGTCTGTGCTGCCATCTCCTGTGCTCTTAAAGGCAAAATTGCCTTTCCCTGGGGCAGGAGGGAGTGTGATGTGTGCATCATAGCAATTGAAAGCCTGGGGATGCTGGAAGCTCTGATTTGTGTTGTGCTTTCATAAACACATCAGGATGGTTCACACTATGAGTTTCTTGTTTGGACCATGTTGTGGAAACGTATGGTTTGGTGACACTGCATCTTTTAAACTTGGAGCAGTGGCTTGTAAAAATGTTCTGATGCTGACTTCGTTTTTCTCTGGTAATTTCTAGTTGTGGTGAGTGCTGGACAATTAGATCTCTATCTCACATATGATACCTTAATTTGAAAATTGCCTTGACAAAATTAAGATCACTTGGGAATTGTAGCCTGCCCTTTTCTCTTTGAAAGTTGTATTATTTTAAGAAGTTGCTCATGTTATTGATGAGCATATTTCACTGCAGGTAGGGACTTGTTTGCTGATAACATGATGAATATTTTAAAGATACATTTAGTAATCTATAATATGTTTAACTTATGTAGTCTACAAAAGGACTAAAAAGATACAGTAGTACTGCAGTTGTGTAAGTTTAAACTGCTGATAAGACAAATGCACAAATGTTGGCATTTCGATACCTAACATTTTAAATCTTTATTTCTTTAGAATATTTGTTCAGAGTGAAATGACTGTGGTGTTTGTTAGCAGCTAAAGTGCTGTGCTGTTTGATTGGCTTTTAGTCAACATACTTTCCAGGAAAAGGTGAAAGGACACAAATACCACAGGCAAGTTTCATTTGTAGTTCAGTGAATGTGAAGTACATGTTTTAATCTAAAATAAAGTCTTCAAAAAAAAACAAAAAACAACCAAACTTAATAGAAGCTTAGTAGGAAGACAGACCTCATCTCCCTAAGTATGCAGGGCTGTGTTCAAAACCAAAGGCTTAAAGCAGATAAATGCTTTGGGTTCACAACAAGGAGATAAGGAAAAAGAATCCATAAAGATTCAGCTTTTAACTGGTAAGACCTTGAATCTGTTGCCTGATGAGGGTACTAAGGTGGTGGTAGTGATGGAAGTGGTGTCAACTTACAGATCAGGCCAAATTAAATTCTGAAACAATCATTTAGTTAAAGGACCTCTTAAGTCTTAAATACATGACAAGACACTAAAAACTGTAATTGCATTAGGAAAGACATAATTTTAAAACACTCAACCCATCTCAAAAAAACCAAATTAACCTAGAACCCATAAATCCATAGTTACCAGGTAAGTTTTGCTGTATTTATCAAAATTAAGGTGACAATTTGTCAGAGTAGACACCTGGAGTAAGAAAAAAGAACAGGGTCTGGTGATGATTTTCAGTGCTTACTACTGTTGTCATACAGCTGACAGGAAATAGGATCATAAGTATTACCAATTTTTTATCCTTGCTTTTACTCTGATACCCTGTACCTGGTACAGATCAAATCATATTTGAAGAGAGAGGATGGGAAGTTATTAAATGTGCCTGTGATTGTTTATAGGAATATTCTTCTCCTTCAAGTTTTTAAATGTTCTTGTTTCAGCATGCTAAGATCAATTTACAGGAAGGCTCTACTGATGCACTTTCTGAATATTGATTTCTGGCCAAAGTGAAACTTCTGATATTAACAAAGCATGAGTGATTTTTTTAAAAATTTTTTTTCAGACATTGCTTGAAATGACTGACAATAATAAAGCCTTTTTTTCTTGTTCTTAAAGGTTGTGGGTTTTTTAAAGGTGAGATTTAAATCTGAGTAAGGATGGTTCTGAGTAATACCTGAGTAATGGTAATGAATTTTACAACTGGTTTGTGCTTATCTAGAATAAGTATTCTCATTGTTTTCCTACCTTTTTTCAGTACATTTTCTTAATCTTCTGAAGATAAATTAGCTATTACCTGGAAGAATAACCTGGTTTTGGGCTCCAAGAATAGGCTATCCATGTCAGTCATGATGGGTAAGGAACTACCACCTGATGATAGGTCCTGAAACAGAGTAAAAAAATAATTTAATTTTGGATTTAATCCTTCAAATTACCTGGTTAAATTCAGAGCAAAACCTAGATTTTAGCTTGCTTATCTTAACTAAAAAAGAAGTGGGTTTTTTCTTGGTTAAATGCCTGTTCCATAAAATTACTTCATCCTTCTTTTGGATAAAACTGTTACAGATTAAACCACGATGTTAACATGGCATTGCCTCCTGCTATCTTTTAGTAAATAGGACTCTGGTTACCAAGAGATACAGTGTCAACTGGCTGCTATTTAATGGCTATGAGGAAGGTTTTAATCTGAGGTTTATTGTGGATTTTTACAAAATTATTTCACTAAGGCAAATATTAAATTTTTATTTTAAAGTTGGAAACACTGTATTTAGTATCTCTAAAAGACAGTAAAGGATTCTGAGTATAAATAAAAAGTTGTTTGGTGGTTCCAATTGGAGTTGGAGACTCCCTTGAGAAACTAATTTATCTGCAGTGGTTCCAAGGGTATCTTTTGTCCTTTGTTTCTAGCTTGCAACTTCTCATTTGCAGCTTTTCTAAACCATAGAAAATTTCTTGGTAATGCAGCACAGTGATCTGATTTTGATGTGAAAGGGTGTGCTAAGAAGCTTTTCTCACCCTTCCCTCACTTCCTAGTACTTTACAGTTTTTGTATCTTTTTTTTCTTCCCCTCCTACTTGCCCTGAAGCCTACAAAGTATACACACATGGTCTTTACCCTGTTGGTTGTAGGATTTGGGTTTTTTTTTTTGTGATGGTAGTTCTGTAAAAGCTATCATGCTGTTAGGTGGCTTGTGAAATGTCAGAATGAAATTATTAGGAAACTAGGAATAGAGGACTATGTTTATAACCACAGTTGCCAGTTTGTGAAGTTTGGAATACCCTGCAGGCCAGAAATGACACATTATTAAACTGATTCAATAGCCATACTGCAAACAGAATAAGGTCTAGATTTGTTACACAGACAAAATTCCTCTAGAAGGTATGTAGATAACTGGGCTGTCAGATGTACCAGTCTATTTGAGATGAAGTTAAACCAAAACTCTCCATATGGAGACAGCTTATGTTTGGACAAGTCAAGCTCTGGATCTCATCTTCGTGATTATTTTTGTTATAGGAGAAGAGTAACTGAGTTAGAACCTCTTGACACTTTAATGAGACTGTGGTTTATTTCCTGGCACTGGCTTTGTTTGATGATACAGATAGCAGAGCTTTTCTTTTGCACAACAGCTGTCAAGAAGCAGCCATTTCATCTTCTCAGAAGTCTCTGTCTTTCCCATAATGTCTAAGATGTACTTCTGGAGCAGGCTGAATAGCTGGGAAGAAAAACAGAGATAGACAGACAGAAAGAAGAAGGGAACTAAATTTGTTTTCTTATACTGACCCTTCATTCAGTTGTTTCCTGTTTTGGCAGTGAGTACACAGCTAAAAAACAGCAGAAGTAGAGTGTTCCTGCCAGCTCTCTGAACTACTTCTGTTATGGATCATAAATTTCAAGGACAAACTGTATTTTGAACTTACTGAAATTTGAGAAGTCTCATGTAATTCTTAAACCTAATATTAGAGTTTAAATCTTTGATTGCCCTGGCTCAGCTGCAACCCTCAAAAAAATCAGAATTTAAAGTCACTTCTTACTCTTGCAGATAATGACATCAAAGCAATGCAAGAATCGGAACAGCTGAGTTCTGCAGAACTGCAATGGTTTATTCTACACCAGGGTCTTCATTTTAGCAACATGCAAAATAAATAAGCCATTAGATTTGAAAATGACACAAGTCTGTGGCTTTCTCCCTTATGGATGTACATACCCAAGTTGTAAGAACCATTCAGGTACAAGTGTTTAATTGAGCCTTTTCAGTGCTCAGATGTCTGCCGTGATGTAGTGGGTACAACAAAGTACTACAGGATTTACTTTTGTAATAGTGAGAATCTCTAATACCTGCTAGATGCAATAAATGTGGGCCCAGAAAAAAAAATCAGTACACTTTCCCACGCATTGATATGATTTAATAACACAATCATGCTAAGCTTACATTCTCCTGGGGGGTTATTTCCGTGCCTGCAACCCAGCTGACTTGTGCTGCTTACGCTGTGTTGCTACAACCTGTTCCAGATTGCCCACATAGTGCTGAATTAGCAAGGGGCTTTCTAGGAAAACCATGTTGCAAGTGAGTGTTTTGGCTTTTTTTAGTGGTTTGTTGTTTGTTTGGTTATGGTTTTTTTTTTAAACTCGTGTAATAGTGTTGTTGAAGTTTAAACAAGCCTGTCCCTTTCTCTCATGCTACTTGACCTCAGGAAGAAGCTTGGCATGCTAGCCAAGTGGCTTTTTTTAAAGGAGATTAATAAGAAATCAATACTACCATATTTTACTTGAAAGCAAAACTGAGACACTAAGTAAAATGCTTTAAGAGGGTATTAAAATCTACATTGACTTCATTTATCTGGCTAAAATTCTGCAGCTTGTTGTTAAGATGAATGTTAAGTGATGCAAATGTCTGTTTACCTGATCTTAGGTGAATGCCTTGTTACCTACAAGTTACAAACTCATTTTTTGTCCCTATTCAAGTATCCTCTTGTAAAGTTTAATACAGGATAAGAAATCCAATCTTCCCTGCCAGGTGGGCTGAATTAAGTTGATCTCTGTATGCTTTATCTCTTTGTGAGGTTCTTTTGTTGAAGAGTCATTTCACTGCTTCTCAATTACTCAGTTTGTTCCTTTACACACAGAACCTTTTCCTATTTGTGTAAAGCAGCTGGGTAATGTGGATCCTTCTGTACTACATGTTTTTCTAGTGGTCTTCTGTAGGTCCCTGCCACCTCATATAAGTGTAGGGATATTTCCATTCTGAAATCAGCCTGTAATGGCATCTTAGGAAACAGTAGCTTTCTCTTTACTGCAGCTATTTTTTCTATAATTTTTTTTACTCTCCCACCTCTTACAGCAGTGTTATATTTTTAAGTACTAGCTTTAAGAGGAAGCATTCTTCTTTTGTTCGGCTCATAAGCTAAAATTACTTTTTTTATTTAAGTCTTTATATACTTGCTGTGAATTACTTTCCTTCATGTGACTGCCTCAGTAGGTAGATTAATGTGCACTTCTGTAGCCAACGATAAGATCTTGGCAATTGCTGTTTCCTGTAGGATCAGAACTGTTAAAATGACAGTGTATCATTGTCTTTTAGTCTGAGCTACTCCAGAATTTATGGTGCAACAAAATTGTGTGATCAAACTGAGGACTGCTGCAAAGTTCTCCAGCAGCCTTTCTGCTATATCTGGAGGCCTCTTTAGACTGGATATTTAGTTTTTCTTCTGGAAGTACTGACAAGCAAATCCATGCAACATTGCAGTTTGCTTGAGTGACTGATGTGAATACCTCTTCATGTGATCATACTAACATTTAATTGAAGGTTTTGATGTCTCTTTTTACTATCTTAATCTCCTCCTTAGCCTGAACAAGAAGATACAGCCAAATGAGCTGTTGTGCTGAGAGTGGCATCTGTAGTGTAGTGCAGTTGTACCAGTGGCTAGGACAGGCAGGAGAGTTTGCTGAAAATACTTAAGGAGCAAAGGGGGAATTGGCAGACCTAGGGCTCCAGAGGAGTAAGGGGTTATTAGACTGAATGAAGGGTAATTTTTTGAAGACTTGGAGGAATGGAAAGAAAGGGCTGTGGGCTGGAGAATGAATCACTACTGTTAGGTTTCTGTCAGAGGGAAGAGTCAGGGATTCTGGTACAGAATCAGGCTCTTGACAGGGGCTGAGGGCCACAATGAACACCTCTTCCTGATAGACATCTGTAGGACTCTTGAAAGTAAGGCTGTGTTCATGGGATTGACTGCTTTGTCTGAACAACACAGCCATCTGCTCTTGCATTCTGTGTCCTTTCTTTGTGACAGGAAGTCTGATGCTGTCAGGCCTAGTGGAACCCATTCATGCAGCTGGGAGCAACCTTCTCCTGTAAAGCACTAATGAACTTCTTATTCCAGCCACTGCTGCAAATTGACAAGGACAAGACCTTTCCATCTGAAGAACAGTGCTTCAGCAGAATTCCCCTTCCCACCTCTGAAGTTCTAGGGAGTATTTGCACAGGGTACAGGACTTAAAACCAGGAGTCCAGTGCCATGGGATGATGACTCATGCTCAAAACCAGAAGCATTTGACTTTGGAAAACTGACTTCAGTTCTTGCCCTTCCTCTTTAAAGTTTTATGTTGCATGACCTTTTAAGTGAAATGTCGAGCTTCCTTTTTGAATGACAAGATCTCTGCAGCATGACTATGAGTGTGATTTAAGAAGGTGTTTCATAACTGTGTCAATTCCTGTGTCCATCCAGTAATTTCAGTTCTCATGACATCACTGGCTTAAAGTTCTACATAGCATAATTTTTAGATGCTTTGAATGAGTCTTCTTTCTCCAGCATGGACATCTTGTAGTACTACTATTGTTATATTCTGAAATATGACACCTGACACCAGTGATCATCAGCAGTTATGTGACTCCTGCAGCAACAAGTAACAAGTTTTTGAGGAACATACATGAAAGTCTGTAACGTGGCCATTTTGTGTAGCCTGTCACTTCATTGTTTCTCACCACTGATTTTTCTCTGTTGAGGGCCATCTCATTTCCACTAACGCCAGCCTGATATCCTTGAAGTGATCTGAGGGGTTTTTGGCACTTTAGATGCAATAGCAATTGGCTATAGCCAAAAAATAAAACTAGCCCCAAACGATACCCCACATCCTGAGAAGAGTGTGCCCAATCTTTTGAGACATGGATTTGACAGCAGAGGTCCAGGCATGCATCCCCCCCAGGATTTTCTATTTTACTGATTTTCATTATTTTCAGAAGTGAAGTGATATATGCTATTGGGATTTATATATGAGGCAGCTTACCTGTTGCCATATCTAGGTTTCTCATTTTACTACCACAACACTCACACTACAATTTAATTCCTTTTTGTTAAAATGTGCTACAGAAACACATATTTTAAGTTGTCTGTGGTTCTGTAAGATACATGGGTAACTTATTTATTTTTTTTCTGTGACTATGGGAGTTATGCTTCTCCTAGAACTCCCTTATTCTTTCA
The DNA here is from genome assembly GCF_036169615.1 of Heliangelus exortis. Lineage (NCBI taxonomy): Eukaryota > Metazoa > Chordata > Aves > Apodiformes > Trochilidae > Heliangelus > Heliangelus exortis. The sequence continues at coordinate 8,879,600 of NC_092437.1, read as the reverse complement.
GTACCTTTAGGCCTCGTAGCATCTTTAAAATTATGTCATTTTTAATAGCAAGGTAATAGCCAGCTTCTATGCCCTGAACAATAAATTGCCAGTTTAGATCCTTAAATATTTTAATATGTGCAGCTCTCTAAGGGTGGAAATAGTTATGTATGTGCAAATATATATATAATATTTTTATCTTCGGTACCTTTGCATCCTTTCATTTCTGCACTTAAGTATTTATTCTGTTTTTTTTTAAAAGAGGAGACAGTTCTTTTCAAATTTGCTAATGCCATCAAAGGAAACTGTAGATTAGTGCTGCTGCTAATTTAGCCCAATATCTAGAGCAAAAATGCCTAGGGGTCTTTTGGTTTGGTTTTCATTTTGATGTTGATTTTTTTTTTAAACTACAAATCTTAAGTGATGGAGTGGTTGTGTTTGCTTTTTTTTTTTTTTTTTTTAATGCTTAAAAAACAGCATACGTAGACACTATGGGAAATGTGGCTAGAGATCTAGAAAACCATTTTTGCTAATTCCTTGGTTTTGTCTCTTGTCAATCCTATACAGCCAGTAGAGAAGAAAAATAAACCCCTGCAAAATAAAAGGTCACCAACCTAGTGTCACAGACAAACTTAGGAAAACTCCCATTTTGGCTGCCTCGTGTTTGAGATATTAGACTGTGGCAGTCGAGATCATATTCTCCAGACTGCATTCTTCATAAGCAGGAATACTGGCAGCCATGTGTTAGGTTATAAAAAGACAGCAGCTGATGTCAGGGCTTATTTCAGTGAGAAGCCATTTCAGAATACTGTACTAATTTTGAGCAGGTATACATAAAACAAAAATTTTCCCTTGTTATGTAGCATTTGGTGTAAATTGATATACATCTGAATAATGGAGTAAAAAATGATAAACATGTAACAAGCTGCAGTAGATAGCCCACAGAGAAAAAATATTCAGCATTGTACATGATTCTTTATGGAAAACTGAGAGGAACAGGAGAGCAGTTTGGGTTGGCCTGTATTTTAGGGATTAGAATTGCTAGTATAAAATCCTCCTGTTCTGATGTTGTGAAGCTACCACAATTTAAAACAGACCCTGAACTAATTTGAAATTATAAATAGAGGAGAGCCCAGCCTTTCTGTGCAAGGGATCTGTACATCCAAATGCATTAACTTCATGTGCATGGAAGCATGTTCTGTGGTCACACTGGGTGTGAATCAACACCATGTTAAAATACATCTGTATCTGGACAGATAATTAATATTAAACTCTACTTCATTTGTTCAACTATATTTAGCAAAATTAATTTCATCCAGTAAAAGGACATTAATTTGGCTCAATTTGTTTTTAATGATGATTTTTAGTGGCCTTTGGGCTAGGTTCATTTGTTCATTCATATATGTGCACAGTGTCTGTCATAGGTTTTCTTAAACTTAATTATGGTACTGAAATATGGTACTGAGTTCTACAGCAAATGAATTCCTTCAGTTGTTACGAGTTTTAGTTGAGCCTGTGGACACAAGTAATTTTGCCATTTGCAGCTTTCTGATATCTTGCTGGTAACTCAAGATAAAGATTAAAGTGATCTCAGACAAGTCACTGCTCCAGGTTTATGTTGCCAAGGGTTTTTTTCTGTCACAATAAATGTTTTTTAGTTTCTGCTGAGTCCTAAGTAAAACTGATAGTTTTACAGATAATGGAAACAGTAGCTTAAAGAAGTGCTTTGGACCAGAGACCCTACTCCATTGAGATTTTAAAGGCATAATGCCTTGTAAATGTTCTTTTACTTTGTTCTGCAGGTTAGTAATATTTTAACACGCAAATGATGTTACTTTGTTATTCTGATAAATTTAAATTCAGTTCTAAAGTTGAAGCCTGAAGTGCTTTCTGTCTGGAACTCTCATATGTAAAGTCAAATGAATATTTGTCTTTAAATAGCTAATGGTAGATGAATTCATATCTAAGACTTTTTTTTGTTTGTTTTTGTGTGTTTTTCTTGCAGGACATCAGGCATGAGGCCAGTGATTTTCCATGTAAAGTGGCCAAACATCCCAGAAACAAAAATAGAAATAGGTACAGAGATGTCAGCCCCTGTAAGTACACTCTATTTTCCATTGTTTGTAACTTCTAAAGGCTTCTAACAGCTACATGTTCTGCGTTAAGAACAGGATTAGGGTTACATGCTTATGCATCCAAGACAGTTTTTTTGCTAATACATTTAGTTATTGAGATGTGTGTCATGGGATCCCATTGTATCCATAGGATTACACTAGAGCAGCATACAGAACAATGGTGGCTGAAGCAGCATTAAGAAAATTGCAGGTATCTTTGTTGCAGTATCCTACTAGAACATCCTTCTAGTCAGTATAGCAGTAAGTCTGTCCCTACTGAGAGATGAAGAAGAGTCTTGTGTAAAACATATGAGTACCAGAAATAAATCCTAAGCTCATTTGAACACAGAAAAGGGAAAGTTTGCAAAGGTGTTAATGTGTGAGACCAGTGCTTGAAATTACAATAAATACATATTCTGGTGAATTCTCATGGGAAGTGCATCTTTGAGCCTGTGTCCTCTGCTCCAGGCACAGCTCAGTTCAGTGTTACAGCCTGCCATGTCTTCCCACAATCCTATGAACTGAATCCCAATTCAAGATTGCCTGTGTCTTGCATGCTGTATTTTTGGGGTGCAAGAGAGACAGCAGTGATGAAAACACAGTGCAGAGAAGGACTGTAGTTAAATGATCAGCAAATAATACTTGATATATCAGATACTGACTGCTGGCTTGCTGAGCTACCTGCTCTGCACTAAATGACAAGGCCTGTTCTGGGACTTCTTTCCCTCTTGAAGGGTGCAGAGTTACATGCAGAGTTGCTGTAGGCTCTGTCACTGGACATCTTGTTTTCTGCTCAAGGATGAGTATTATTGTATATCAGAAAACTTGTATTAGCTAAAAGTTACTGAAGGATTTGGGGCAACTGACTAGGAACAATAATGTTGCACATAGTTTGCTTTACTAAGCAGTTCTAATGTTTGGGGTTATGAGTAACAAACGGTTCCTTTTTGCCTGTAGATAACACTGCTTCCAATCTGGTTGGTGCCCTTGCAAAATGTAGGAAATCTTGAATATGGCTTTTTGTTGGTGGTTTGTTTGGTTCTTTTTCATTCCAAGTGGAGCAAGCTAGAACTAACAAAAGAGCAATGAAATTACTTCTAGTTCATGAATTTTGATCATTCTTTCTGAACATTAAGGTGCAGCTGGGTTGGGAAAAGTAGCTAAATGTCTAGAAGAATAATCTGTCTCTGTCCAATACATGTTTAGGCAAGCCTTTAACAACCTTGAACAAGCTGGGTTTGAATGTTTAAGCTACAAAAGATAAGCAGTTGTGTAATTACATTATTTAAAAACAATAACTTTGATAACTGTACAAATGGGTCAGTGTGATCCAGTTCGCTAATTACTGTTGTGATTACTTGAGATGCAAATATTTCCATTCTTGCAGTGTATTCTTGGAAGATGGAGTGCAACTTACATTTGCTGCTCTGCTGTAGCACAGTTTTTGCATATTGTATTTCCAGAGTCACAAGCACCAGTGAACACTTCTGCACTACCTGTCACTAAGCTCTTTTCATTCTTCAGGACAACTCAGTCTTTTTGTGATGCTAACATCTGATGAGGTGGTGCATGGTGGTGCTGTGGTGGATGTACATTAACCAGTGTTTTCTAATTACGCTGCAGTTGATCACAGTCGAATTAAGCTAAACCAAGGTGACAATGACTATATCAATGCTAGTTTGATAAAAATGGAAGAGGCCCAAAGGAGCTACATCCTTACCCAGGTAATTGCTGGCAGTAGATAATAAAATCATATGGTGATTTGAGTTGGTTTTTGTGGGTTATCTTTGGCCTTACTATTGTTGTGCTCTTTACTGTAAAGCTAGTTAAGTATATATAAACATATATGTATATATAAACATTTACATAGAAAATTTTTACACTGCTACATATTTCTTCCTGCTTCCTGCCAGCACTGACTGACTTTTTGAAGCATATTTTGGCCACTTTGTATCTTTGACTTTAGACTCATCTAGACTAGAAGATAATATACTTCTAGAAATGTGCTTGTTTGCTTGTGACAAGCAATGTGGTTGAAATGAGTCATAGCTGTACATGGAGGGTCAGCACAAAGGCTTCAGACCAGTAGTCTTATGTTGCCAGATAAATTCTCTGAACAGAGGTGAACCTCATTTAATGGGAGGGCTTCACATTTACACAACTATATGCATGAATTTAAATATGTTCAAATGCCATTTAAAATAGCATACTTTAAATATAATAGGGTCTTATGTGCTATGCTGATTGGGGCAGAAATTAGCTAAAATATACTAGGGAATTTCTTGCATCTGATCTTCTGTTTCAAATAAGCAGTATGCTCTTCCACTTATTTCTTGTTAAACATCTTTACTCCTTCCTCCCAAACTTTACATAGTAGATTGGGAATAGTACTTTTAAGCAGCAGCTCTTGTTTCCTGTTTTAGAAAATCAAGATAAATCCTCTAAGAAACAAGTGGACAATGGAGTGTTCAGTATGAAAGTTATTCTATCCACACAGCTCTTACTCTTTTTTAGGACAGTGGAGTTTGATCATAGGGTTGAACTGGTATGTTCAGCTAACTGGTACTAGTTACCTATTCTGATCCAAAATGTAATGGATTTGAATGGCTTACTGTGACTCCAGTTGTTCTTTCTGAGAACCTTGGCCTGCTGCTCTGTTTGAGCAAAGCAATAAATAGCAAATAGGAGAGGTACAATGATGCTGCTTTGTGTTGCCTAAAGTTCAGAGCAAAGGTTTTGGAGTAGAGAATAGCAAAAGAATACAGCACAAACAGAAAATAAGGAACCCTACTTTGTAAGTAGATAGTACAAGGAATTAACTGTGTTCAGTCCCAAACCAAATTCATGAGGATTCTAGAAAAGATGTAATTTGTTACTGATCTGGCATTATTTCAGTCTTTTGAATGTCCATTCAGTTTAGTAATTTCCAAATGTTATTCATAACAGTGGTATATTGCAGAATAATTCAACATAGATGTTAGTTCTGTTCCTAGTCAGTGAGGCTGTATGTCCCTATTACGTGTATACCTGTCCTAAGAAAATTCTCTCAACGTTTTCCACTCCTACTTCTCTCACTAATGAGATGGCCTCTTCCTGCTATGCATCAACCATGCATTCATGGCTAAATTCATAGTGGGAAATAGTACCTAAAGCTGTATCAGTCCATTTGTTTTGTTTTGTTTTTTATAGTCTGAAATAAGAAGTTGCTTGTTACTTGTTCAGATTTATTTTGTAGTGCAGTAACTCGTAGAGAAAATAATTCTTATTTCTGGGGATTCTGCCTCTGCAGGGACCTTTGCCAAATACTTGTGGTCACTTTTGGGAGATGGTTTGGGAACAGAAAAGCCGTGGTGTTGTCATGTTGAACAGAGTGATGGAAAAGGGATCCGTAAGTATTTATCCAGTTCTAGCTATGTGTTCATTGCATGTTTGTTTTTTCTTCTTTAAAAAACAAAACAAAAACCAACCTGAAGAATGGGGAGGGAGTGAAAACCATCAATTGTTCTATCTAAAATTATGCCAAAAATTGAACACCTGCTGAGCTGATCCTAGTGCAGTCAGAAAGTTACAGTTTGTAATTGTAGGTCTTAATTTCTTCTGAATTTGGGTGAAACAAGGCATGAGCCACAGTATGACTCTCCACACAATTGAATATTTGGTCTCAGGTATCAGGTATCTGAATGCAGGTTTTGTACAGTGTATGTAGATTGCTCTTCTCAGAGTCACTTACATCAGGTGTTTATTCACAAGCATTCTGAAATGGTTTTGAAGTAGTTTCAGAGGAACGTGGGCTCCAACTTCGTGCAGCAAGAACTCAGATTATTAAGTTTATCATTAGACACATTATTTCTCCACTGGAGTAATTGTTTTACAAAAGAAATTTGGGAGTGGGAGGAGAAAAGGAGAGCAATTGAAAGTACTTTAGGAATCATCTATCTTAAGCAATAATCTTGTGGAACCAGCTGTTAAACCAGTGCTTTGCTTGCTAGGAGAAATGCAGTGGGTTCGGTTCTGTCCAGGACTTCTAGGAAGTTTACATGAGAACAAACAATTGGATTATTGTAATTTATCTTCAGGTAGATGAAAAGTTTTGGTTCCTCTGGCACATGGAGTAGCTGCCCTCTTGAGAAGGGAATGCCTTGGCCTTTCTGATGGTGAAGACAGGCATGGAACCATCAGGGATGGTTTTCATCCATAGGTCAGAGTTCTGCCTCTATGCTAATGCCACAGGTTAAAGTGGACTCAGCAGCAGCTGTGCAGATCTGAGACAAAAGCAATTGTAAGGACTGGTAGAAATGCACAATTTCAAGTGTAGTGTTACTGTGTAGTCAATAGAAAGACACTTTGGACGAGGGGTAAAGGGTATGTTGGGTATCCACCAGTGATAACTGGGTGTTACATGCTTTTGCATAATCAGGAAAAAATTCAATATAATCAGGAAAATTTCTGTGCAGTGAGCTATATTTTAATAAACTCTTCAATAATAAAGTCTTCATTTTTGAGTGTTTTGCTTTTTTTTGTACTGCAAGTGAAATTTAATCTTCAAAAGAGATGCAGTAACCATATTTTTAAAGTTTCTTCCTTTCCAACCATTCCTGCTTATTCTCTGCACTGCCAATAGTTTTCAACAAAATGAATTATTGTGATCCCTTAGGGCGGGCTGCTTATGCTTCTCAGCAAACAGCAGTGGTGGTCCTACAGTGGAGCACAACAAAGTATTATTTGCAGACACATTTGGTGGAGAAATTAGACACAAAGCCAGTTGCTGTCTATCAATACTCAGAAAAGAAAAAGTAGAAATAATTGTAACTGCATTCTACACCCCAAGAAGTTAGAGGATGTATTTTGAACAAAAACTAGAATTAGTCTGAGGAAAACTAGTGTTAGTCTACCTATGAATACAATACTGATTTTTGTCTTTGTTAAAATGCCTAGAGAAATAATAATAGCCTTGAGAATGCTCCTTTTTTTGTTGTTCTTCCACTACAACTTCAAAGCCATATTATTTGTCCCTGAATAAAAGATGCATTAGCCATGTCAAACAGTCCATTCCTATTGCATGTTTAGGTGTGGGCAAATGGTGGTCATAATCCCATTTCAGAGGAGTAGTGCTTAGTGGCAGAAGTAGCAGGCCAGTGTTCCTGCTCACATTATCCTTAGATTTGACTGTCAGAATCTTTCCTGACTTTTCCAGACTTTCCTGTTTTTGTTGCTGATGATTTTCTTCAGCTTCAGTGTTCTCCACACTGCATAATGTGCTACTTTTCTATTTGGTTGACTCATTTAAGCATGTAGCAGTCTTTGCAAAACTAAGTGCTCTGGGAAACTTTACTGAGAATATTGAAATTCAGCCAGAAGTACGTAATGGGAATGTTTGCTGAATGTAGGGTTTTTTGTTTGGCACTTTACTTTTGAACTATGTCATGTAAAATCAAAATTATCTTGCTGCTATTTTTGTTTTTCTGGTAAGAGAATGTAGCAACCTGAAATCTCATCTGATGTTGTACTTTCAAATTGAAATACTTGCTATGAGGATAATAACTAAAATGCAGACTAAAATTCAGATTTCAGCAGAATCTTTTTTGTTTGTTCTGCCACAAACTAAATAGTGGCTTTGGTGATTTTGATTGGATTCCATAACTTCCCACTCTTTCAGCTTACATGTAGAAAACAGATGGCTCTACCTAAACTAACCTACCCTTAATCTCTAGGATTTGTATTAGTTCAGTCAGAGTCAAAATAATTTGACTCATACAAAAGATTCAATAAAGATGCAGTTCTGCAACATAAAGAAAGGCTGATATTCTTCACAATAGAAGTGGTGCTCCTTGTAATGAAAGCAAATGAAGAAATTGTCTTTTAAGGAAATGTACTTAAGGATGCTTATTCCTTGCCTTTTACACAGACATAAGTGACATAAATGTCTTCCATTTTATTTTAGATCAAGTGTGCACAGTACTGGCCACGGAAGGAAGAGAAAGAAATGTTTTTTGAAGATACAAACTTGAAACTAACATTGATATCTGAAGATATAAAATCATATTACACAGTACGACAGTTAGAATTGGAAAACCTTACAGTAAGTGCAGAAACTATTACCACACACATTCTGCTGTCTCTGAGGCGAGATTCATCTCATCATCAAGGTCTTGAAACAAGTAATAAATTGTATTTGCTGATGAGAGCACCGATGTAGGCAACTGCAGTTTGAATACTTCTGATTCATGTAGACGAACTAAAAGATTTCCTAAATACTGTTTTTACAGGCACAGGAAACCAGAGAGATTCTGCACTTTCATTATACTACATGGCCTGACTTCGGTGTCCCAGAGTCACCTGCTTCATTCCTGAATTTCCTGTTCAAAGTGAGAGAGTCTGGCTCACTTAACCCTGAGCATGGCCCAGTTGTGGTGCACTGTAGTGCAGGAATCGGGAGATCGGGAACTTTTTGTTTGGTGGATACATGTCTTCTACTGGTAAGAGCTGCTTACTCCACATGATATGCTATTTCTGTAGAGTTATTTTGAGGAATGGTTTGTTGTAGGCTTACAAAGAGCCATGGTATGTTCTGTGAAGTATTGCTGCATGCTATTTCCCATTATCTTACTCATATTCTGGTTTGGAAGTGTGTTCCAAGGCAGATCTCATTCCTGACTGGCCACTTTAAGTCTTGGGAAGCACTGTCTGTAGTTTTTAGAGTGATTTGCAAAGAGGCTTTGCCCTTGTGGTTAAGAAAAAAACCCAACACACTAGATGCCTGCTTAGTGTGACCGATCCTGAAATAATGCAAAATAAATCTAGAATGTTTCCTTTTACAGAGGCAGCTTCGCCTGTAGGCAGGGGGAAATTATTCTGACCTTATGAGAAAACTGGAGTTCCCTTGACTTTATTCTGTCACCGTGTGAGAGCACCTAATAACACAGAAGTCAGGCCTAAGTTAAAATGTCCTTCAATTTTTTCTGACTTAGAGTTTCAAAACAAAAAAGGGAAAAATGTACATGTTGGCTTAGTGTGTTTTCCCCTCTCTGTCTTTTAAAAGACCAAATAAATAGCTGCTGATACAAGTTTCTTATTAGTTTATTAGTTCTGTAATATGGGGGGTAGTCTGAGGGCCATAATACACAATGAGTCATTGGATTGAATCTCATCAGCACATAAAGCATGTTTCAAATTTTTATCTTCAGATGGACAAACGGAAAGATCCTTCTTCTGTGGACGTTAAACAGGTTCTCCTGGAAATGAGGAAGTACAGAATGGGACTCATACAGACAGCAGATCAGCTCCGTTTCTCCTACTTAGCTGTTATTGAAGGGGCAAAATTCATTATGGGAGATGCTTCAGTGCAAGTGAGTGCCACTGACTGCACAGTCTCACACAGTGAGCTGCAATGCTGTTTTTAACTGTAGCAAATACCTTGGATGAACAGAACAGAAAGAAACTTTAAATTTTGTGCTTGCTTCAGCTTCCATAAAATGTTATATTATGGAGTCCTTAAATGCAGATCCTTATGATCTGTAAAGACCTCTAGGTGTTGTATTTAAGAAGAAGCATGTGTAGTGTAACAGATGTCCTTGTGTACTTTTCAGCAGGGTAACAGGGGTGCAGACTGGCTGTATGGGCCTTGTATTTCGTTTCAGATAATAAAAATTTTCTAATATGCCAGAAGGTTAAGTATTATGATTTAGACCCTTTAGTTTGTTTTATTGTGAGTAGAACTGTAGCAACAGAGATTCAGTTTTGTTCTATTTAAATTTTCCAGAAGCAAATTCAAATGTCTTGCATTTCTAGCAGATGGTTTCTGTGTATGGGACGTAGCTCTAGGTTTGGAGGTTTTTGTCTCTCTTTTTCTTTTTTTTTTCCCAATATGAATGAACAGCCACACAGAAAAATTGGAAAGGTAAAAAACCCTGTTAAAATTTATAGCAGCTTAAATTAAAGATATCAAGAAAAGCTTAATAGGGTTTTTTTCTTTCTGAAGGAACAGTGGAAGGAGCTCTCCAATGAAGACCTGGACCCTCCACCTGAACATACCCCACCACCTCCCAGGCCACCAAAGCGAACTTCAGAAATGCACAATGGAAGGATGCATGAACACACAGAGTTCTTTCCTAAACATCAAGCAGTAGAAGAAGAGGTTACGTGTTCAGTCAGCACTGTGGAAGAGATGGTTCCAGATGGCAGAGCTCGTTCAGCTGTACCACTGATCACAGACAGGTAGTGCATTTAGTTTCCCAGTTTTAACTGTGTCAGGAAGACTGTCCAGTTGTCTTACAGTGTGCAGAGGTTTAGGACATTTGCTCTTAAGTGGCATTTCACACAGAAGGTCCTGAGCAGACCTTGCTTGAGTTAGTCTAATAGTTCCAACTCAAAATCTTTTCAGTAAATATCTTACACTCATGTTCTTCTAACTTCACACAGAAGCTAGGGCCTCTTATGGGATCCTGCTGGAGTAAAAAAAAAAACCTGACAGCATAATGAGGTGGTTAGGCTTGATTTACTTGCAGTATATATTAAGTTACAAAGGAGCTCTGCCACTCGATGTTGTATTAGTCACATAGCTGAAAACGAGGCTGAGTAGCTTTAGACAAACAGAAATGCAACAGTTGCGAGCAAAAAGATTGCTTTGATGAAAGGAGTAGAGGGGGCTCATGAGCAGAAAACTTCTACCTGTCACTGTAACCTAAATTGTAGACTAAGAAACATGCAGAGAAACACGAGGGGTGGCAGAGTGCAGAGCCTGCTGCACCACTAGAGGTCACTCCCTATTGATGGCAGTGGTGTGGAATGGGTGGAAATCTGCATCCCATAGTGTTGCTGGCATCCTGCATCTTAATTGGTTTTATTTAGAACAACCAGAAGAATGCCACACAGAACAAACAAAAAAAAATTAAAATGAAAAAAAAAAAGAAGCCCTTATGCCCACCAGGGATAATTAAGGGAAGGTGTGATGGTCCCTTACTAAATGGTCTTACGAGACAAGACATCATCAGCTTTCCATACTGATACTGAAGTAAAATACCAGTTTCTAGTATTGTCCACATAACTAGAGCCTTTTCAACAGATGCAGCTGGCAGACAATGTATTTTATTTATCTGAACCAGTAGGGGAGTGTGTGACTCTGGGAACTAGAGATTAGAGTTTCCAAGAATCTTTCTTAAAAATAAATCTCCTCTTAATTTCACATGGCAGAGAGACTGAGGCCATGAGATGAACCTGCTGTCTCCTAAATTCCTGCTGGAGGCAACAAGACAAAATGGAACTGTGTCCCACTTCAACATGAAACAATGTTCTGATCAGGATTTTTCTTAGTTCATCGGGGAGATTCTGGAAGTGAAATATTCAAATTCCAAACACCTTTATTCAAAAGAAAAGAAACCTTGGAAGCAGGAAGCTTAGCTACAAGAGAAGAAATTGTTGCAGTCGTAGCACCTCCCTGTTTCTTCCCTTTGGTACAGGCTCTGCTACCGGAATATTTGCCTGGGATGCAGAGATGCCAGCACATGCTTTCTGCACCTCATGAGAAGTACAGATTTAAAGCTGGAGTCTTGTGTCCTTATTAGCTTACTACATAAATAACAATTTCTTAGTGAAGAAATTATTTCCTGGAGATACTTTATACAGTGCAGTTTAAATTAGCATAATACATGTTCAGCTCTCAAGAGCTTAGACACTCAGTTTCATTTATTATTATAAACTTGGATTTGTGCTAGTTCACTACTTGTCTCAGTCAAGGTAGCAGATTTGTGATAAGCAGTGGGAATAGATGGTGTTTAAAACTAAGTCAGTTTATTCTCTAAAGGGAAAAAATACTCCCAAGCATGACCTTTGTTTTAAACCTAATTTACAGCCAGAACTGTAGTAATTACTGATTGGCTTTGGTTTGCCATCTTCTGGAGCTCCTGACAGCAGAGAGCTTTGTGTGTGAGGCCATGCTCCTGTCAAGTCTCTGTGGCTTCTCTCCTCAATGGGGAATCCAGTATTAAATATTTATTTTTTTGTCTTTAAGCACTAGTCAAGACACTGAAATTCGGAGGAGAACTGTTGGTGAAAATCTGCGTGTCCCTCCCCACAAAGAAGAGTCAATCAAGTCAGAAAACTCAGAAGAGGATGATGAAAACATGATGACAACTTGGAAGCCATTTCTAGTGAATATATGCATGTTCACTTTCCTCACAGCAGGAGCTTATCTCTGTTACAGGGTGTGTTTTCATTGATGGACATGCCAGCAAGATCAACCCTGCAGAAAACGCCAATGATTTGAGCAGTTTGTAACAGGCTTCTCTGAAAGAAGCTACTTGAGGCATGTGAGCCTTGTCTCAGTGGAGTTAGATCTTAGGTTGACAGGCCAGAACTTTGGTTAGGGCTTAAAGAGAGAATTGATGCACTAGGGTTTGTCTAGCCCTGTGGTCCCAAGAACATAATATTCTAATCTCAGGGCCTTAAAATATTCAGGAGTAAGCAGAGAAAATGCCAAATAGTCTGTTTTCCTTTTTTTTTTAATTTTTTTAAAAACTAAATAATAGAATTACAACACATTGTTGTTTTTAGCCTTTTTTAAAAAGCCAGTTTTTTTTTTTTTTTTGTGTTTCAGAAAAACTAGGCACAAGTGAAACTTGCTTGTACTCTCCAAGTGTTCAGCCAAATACATTACTTTTATTGATGAGTTCCCAAACAAAAAAGAAACACACATACCTGAAGAATGTAAACTTTTTGGAAGGGGAGGGTGTTGGGGGGAGAGAAGTGTTTGTGGGTTTTTTGTTTTGGGTTTTTGGTTTTTTTTAATTTGCTTCATCATTAAAGACTGAGTTGTGGGCAGTGCCTGTGGTATTGGTATATTTAATCTTGGCATAACTGTTTCTTAAAGAGCTTATTGTTTTACATGTGTTTTTAGAAACAGGCTTCTGCATTTGCTCAGGGTATCCCAACAGCTCTTTTATTTCTTTTTTTTTTTTTTTTTTTTGTTTAAGAAGTGTATCTCCTCATTGACTTTTGTTGCACTCTACTTGCACATATGCCTATTTACATTGCACCATCCTTTGTAAAGCTGTTTTTACTTTTATATTCTGAGTTAGGAGAGGTTGAGGGAAGGGAGAGAAACAGAGTGAGAAATATCAACGTATGAAAATACGTCCACCAGCATTTTGCAGCTGTGCAGTTGGCGTTCAGAAGGACCAGTTCTTTAACCTCATCATTTGGAATGTAAAATGCAGTTTCACTCTACATGTGCTCCATAAGAAATAACGTGTCCTGCAAGGGCCGGGGAGGTACTGTATTCAGAGGCATTGCAAGCAGTGAACAGGAAAGCATTTCAATAAATCCAGAGCAATTAATGCTGTGGCAGCTTCCTTAAGAGATAAAAAGTTCAACAGAAGACATGTTGAGCTCTGAACGGATCAGTTGGCTTATGATGCAAGCGTTTGTGTTCTGCTTTTTTTAAAGCAAAGATTTAAAATAATGGCTCGAAGATGTGCTCTTCAGTAACTTCTGGAGGTGGGGGTGTGAGAGGGTCAGTCTTGCACCTCTGCAGACATGGTTGTTGCTATCCTTGGGCAAGCTAAGAGAGAGGGGTGGTTTTGTCCTATGCCACACTGTGTCGATGTTGTTCCACTCCGTTGGTGGCCTGTGCCGTGGGCCCAGGACATGAGTAAGGTGAAGTGCTTGTAAATAAGGATTTGGGTGCATTGGTAGAACTGTGACTGGAAGTTGGCATTGCACTAAACAGTCAATGCTGTTCCTCTTGTTATTAACCAAATTATTAATAGTTTAAACAATAGCAAGGGTTTTTTTGCTCACATCATAGGGCAGAGGGTAGGAGTAAACTCATTATTGAAAGTGGTAAAGACTGAAACTAAACTATGACAGCTGATTTGCAACAGTGTTACTAATAAGTTCTTTTTATTTTTAAAGGCTTTCTAGATTTATAGCACTTACCAACCATTCTCAGTGCAAACATAGTTATGGAGTATCTTATGTAAAAATCTCCACTCCATATTTATTTTTGCAAAGCTGTCTGTACGTATAGCTCTTTTCTTTCAGTGAGTAAGTTAGTGAATGGGGTGGGGGGTGGGATTTATTTCTATTTTGTTTTTTGTTAAGCTTGCATCAAGGGCTTTTCAAAAGTACAATAATAAATCCTCAGGTAGTACTGGGTATCAATAATTTACCTGTTAGACTGTTGGTCAGACCAGTACTTGAAAGGAGGAATGTTGTAATCAGTCAATATTTAGTTATATTATTGGAAACATGAAAAATGAGTATAGAAAAATGGTAATATATAATGGCTCATCTGTGTATTTAAGAGAACAGTATGTGATTGCTTTGTCCCCCCTATTCTCTCTGTCATCTGGTAGAGTTGTTGTAATGCAACATTTGTATCCCATTTGTATTAAAATGCATGTAAAGTCTTCTGGTGTCCTGATTAAATACCATGTGCTTGAAAGGTGAAAATTTATATTTCTGCTTACTGATGTGCCCAGATTATATTTGCATGACCTGATCATTAAGTGGCTGTGGTTCACAGGGTGCTGCTGGAAGTATCTTCGTTCAGCCATAGAGCGATGTGGTGTTGATCAGATAAAGTACTCACCTCCTGGCATGACTCCTATTGAATTTCTGCGTGCTCCGTGTAACCCAGGTGTGTAGCATGGTTCACTTCGGCTGAATGAATATAGTACAGACATTCCAGAGAGTTCAGTAAGCCCTATGCACACCTCACCTGGGGCCACTTGAGACAAGAAAGAGCTCAGGGATTCCAGGGGTATGACTTGCTGTGCTGCCTGCTCCAAAGCTGCACTGCAGGAGGGGTAAGCTGCTCCTGCAAGATGTGGGTAGCATGCTTTGAGCTGCTGAAAGACAGGCTCCAAAAGGGGTGGCCCGTTTGAAAATAAACAAAGCAACTGTTGCCCTCTTCTTTTCCCAAGAGGGAATATTTGAAATGTTGGGCTTGCCAGGAAAGCAAAGTGTCCTTCCTTTGAATCCATAGCAGATCACTTGCAAGTCATTTAAACAAGAGAAAGCTGCTGCAGATGATTAAAAAGGTTTGAACATCCCCTGTTCTGCACATGTATTTTCCCATTTCTTTCACCTGTTCCAACTACAGAACTTGGGCTATCCCAGGACAGAGGAAGAGCCCACAAGCCCAGTGAGGTGTGTATAAGGCTCAGAATACTGAACTGTAAACATTTTTGTTTTGATGTCCTGTATGTGTATGTAGTAGTTTGGGTGTGTATATACAGTAGCGTTTCAAAGTGGGTGCATTGGTTAACCTATTCTTGGAAAATGGACAAATATCCATGTTAAACTTGTTAGAAAGTTAGTGAGCTGCTCTGCTATATGCCTTAAGCAAATATTTACTCATCAGGTCTTTCTTTTTTACAGATTGCCATAGAATAAACTTTTTCTAAAAAAAAACAAAAAAAACAACAAAACAAAAAAAAAAGCCCTAAATGTTTTGGTATAATACATTTTCAGGTATCTTGTCTTTTGTGTAAGCCGCTGCAAAGACCTCACAGGTTATAGTAAAATTGTACAGTTTTTCAATTTCCCATACGCGTTTTCAGTTCTCATTTTAGTTGTAACAATAAAATTCTTTTTTTAAAGAACGTACATGAGTCATTACTTCCTGACTTCTCAAGACTAGAGCCACGGGCTCCTGGTTCGAGCTGCTTGCACATCTGGGCTAGAGGGGTATGTGGCGGGGTTGCTTTGCTGAGGAAAGTGATTGAAATGTTATTGCAAGAGCTTACTTGTGGGTCAGCGCTCTGGTAAAACAAAGCAAGTGAAATGAGTATCCCATGGCTCTCCCTGAAATACCCATCGCTGTAGTGTAGTGTTTCCCTTTCAGCCGAACCCCTCGCAAACCATAAACATTTTCAGAAATTAAGCAGGAGGTCTGCCCCCTCCTCCCCCGCCGCAGCCGCCACTCACCTCGGGGGTGAGGTAGAGCTGCAGCTCCGCCATGAAGAGCAGTGCCAGGACGAGCCCCTTGACAAAAGCCTCGCTGCCGGGGAAACAAGAATTGCAGTCAGGTACGGCGGTCCCGGTCAGCCTCCGCTTCAGCCCTCACCCTCAGATCCCCCTCAGCTCCCCCTCTACCCTCACTCACCCTCAGCTCCCCTCTGCCCTCACTCACCCTCAGCTCCCCCTCAGATCCCCTCAGCTCCCCCTCTGCCCTCACTCACCCTCAGCTCCCTCAGATCCGCCTCAGCTCCCCTGAGCACTCCTCCGATCCCCTCATCTCCGCCTCAGCCCTCTCACCCTCAGCACCGCCTCAGCCCTCCCCATCCACGCCTTCTCTCCCCTCAGCCCTCACCCTCATCTCTCCTCCATCCCTCCTTCGCTCCCTTCCAGCTCATTCCGCTCGCCGCCGCCCCGCAGGTGCCCCGGACCTTTCCCGCTCACCCAACGCCTCTCCGAAGCCTCCCAAGCCCGGGCTGCCCTCAGCCACCGCCGCGACCCCACAGCGCCGCGCGACGCCGAACGTTCGGGTCCCGGCTCGGTCCCGGCCCCGGGCCCTGCGCCTGCCGCGGGACAGCGCGTGCACCGCAGCCGTTAGCGGTCCCGAGGAGAACCTCGGAAGCCTCTGCGCGGCCCTCAGCGAGAAGCCAAAGGCAAAAGCTAGAAGCCAAAAGCCAGAAGCCAACCACCGCCACAGAGCGTCCCCCAGTCAGCCCGACTCTCCCGCCCCGCGGGCCAGCTCCCGCTCCAGCCCGGCGGAGCGCCCCAGCTGCGGGGTCTCTCAAGTGGGAAAGCCCCCGGCTGCCAAGCCGGTCATGGCGACGGGGACCGGGCAGTCGTGGGCGCTGAGCTCCCTGCAGAGGCAGCTGCAGCACTCGGAGGAGATGCGGGACTGGCAGGGGGTGATGGTGCGGCAGCTGCAGGCCAAGGTGAGGACTGTAGCAGCGGCAGCACAAGTACAGTGCCCGGGCTGTAAAGGCTCGGGCTAAGGCAGGAGGAACCGAGTCTGTTACCAGCTGCGTTCGCTCATCGTTATTCTGTGTCCATGCAGGTACTGAAGTACCGGACTCGGTCTCGAGAGTTAGAGCAGCAGCTGGAAGCAGTAAGGGTGAGTGTGCAGGGTACAGAGTGGACGTAGCATCTGCTAATGCAGCCCAAAAAAAGGGGGGGGGGCAATGACAGAAGTCAGTATTGCCTCCCATTTCCTGCCCAGCCTCTGTAAAAGTCACGCAACCCGGCAGCCCCTCCTCTCTTTCACCCGCTCCTTGCTTGGGTGCTGTTCCTCTGCGCTCCTTTACCTCCAGCTCTCCACCTGCTCTTCAGAATCCACATCCATCAGGTGCTTGGCAGAGCCCCCTCCTGGGTCTGCCCTGCCGCAAGGGGCGTCAGACACCTATCCTGACAGCATCGAGATCGGGTTGTATGTATATGCATGTATATATGTGCATATTTGTCCTTACGCTATGAGCTACTGTGATTCTCCAGTTCTAGTAAACCCGTTTCTGTTTTAATTTCCAACTTTTAAGTCTCTCAGCCTTATTCCCCTTTCACCTTCCCTTTGGAGGGTGGAGGGTGGCATTAGTAGAGAGCGATTGTGTCCTCTGTGTTTTGGTCTGCCCAGACTACTAAACTGTGACATTTTCTTTCTGCTACTTCTGGCTGGCTCCGCACAGAACTCCAGAGATTGGAATTTTAACTGTATTGTGTCCACCTTCAGGGTTCCCTCCGGGAAGAGTCGGCTCACAGTGATCTGGAGCAGCTGCGCCAGGAGTCCTCTCTGCAACTGCAAGTTCTGGGCAAGGTGTCAGAGGAGAAGGAGTTGCTGGTGCTTGAGAAGGCTGCCCTCGAGGGGCAACTGGCAGCCACGGAGCGGGACCGACAAGACCTTTCAGAGCAGCTGGCAGAGGCCAGGTAAAGGCAGGAGGGATTCCCAAGGTCAGAAAAATTAATTATTTAATGTCTGCAATTATAAAAGTAATAAATCGTTGCATGAGGATTTAATTGCATCTCAGTGAAAAATAAAAAAACCAACTCGTATACCGTGATTTGAATGTTCTCTTTCTGCCAGCTAGAGCTTGCTAAGCTCTCCTGAGCAGTGAGGTCATGCTTATGCCCTCTTGCACATTGCTGTGTGAAGTCCAAAGCAAGACAACTTGGCTCTGAATTGAGTAGCAATTAATCCATACAGACATGTACTGAAACCTGAAGTTTCTTTCTGGCTTTGGTTTCTTGTTCTGTGCATTTGAATCTAGGTTCTTGCTTGCCAAGTAGTCTGACAAGGGATTTTCAGAGTTCAGGGCTATTCCATGCAGATACTGTGAGTAGGACATCAACATATGTGAAGCTAGAGGTTCATGCTGAAAATCTTGAGGTTCTTCCACTTCTAAGCTAATTCTTATTACCTATGGTGCAGGTGCTAGAGGTGGCTACACCAGCAGCAGGGTAGGGATCCTGAACTACTTCTTCACCCACCGTGTGGGTGTCAGCAACAAGAAAGTCATTTCTCTCCATGTTCCCAACTTGCAGGTCAGTGAAGGAGACTTTGGAATCCAAACTGTTGAAGGCTCAGCACCACTCATCTCAGCTGGAGATCACCAGGAACAATCTTGAAATCCAACTTGACACAGTCACGCAGGCCAAGGAAGCAGTTCACAGTGAGAGGCTCATGTTCCTTGTTTCTGATGATCCCCCTCCGTAGGAAGGATGAAATAAATATAGCTTGCTCTCTGCAGTGCTTCTGAGGAGTGAAGGAGCTGAAGACAGATCCTTCCTATGCTGAAATTTGAATGGCTTAAGGTCAGTAAAGTTGGAACCATTGGTTGGGTAGATTCTCAATCTTGCCACTTGTGGTGTTTGCAGGGGACTTGAAGAACCTCCAATGTGAGCTGGAAGCAGACAGATCCTTGATGAAGCAGGAACGGGAAAACATGGCACAGCAGCTCTTGAGTGTGGAACAGCAGCATGAAGATACCCTCAGGCTTCGGGAAGCTGATCATGAAGGAGAAATAAACAAGCTCCTGAAAGAGCTGGTATGAAACAATACGCTTCTGAATTCTTCAAGCAACCTTTATGGGCTGGCTTTAGAAGAATAATAACCCAAACATGTGAAATGGCTGCAATCATCTGTCATAGGCCACACGCTGCTAGGACAGGTAGCAGAGCCAATGGCTCACACTCAAAGGTACCTGCAGACCCCACAGGACTATGCTGGGACAGTTAATGCAGCACATGAATCAGTGATTCACTATGGGCATAAGTTGAGTTCAACAGAAGGTTGGACTGCAAATCTTGGCTGCAGTTTTGGCAGTTCCTCCCCAGAACAATACAGCTAGAAGAGGTTCTGAGAAGGGCAAAAAAGGAAGATGGAGCTGGATGAGTAAGCTGGGAAAGATGCAACCTAAAGGGTGGGGCAGGAAAGGTCTACAACATCCCAAGAGACAGGGAGAGAGGGGGCAGCCCTTGATAGCCACTGAAGCAAGAGTTAAAGTCCAGTACAAAAAGCAGACCTGTACAGATGGAATTACCAGATCTTTTCCTCCCTGTTTTGTAGTGTGAACTGCAAGCAGTGAAAAAAGAACTGGTACGGGAGACAGAGCTTCTGCGGGAATCAGTCTTGGCCTCTGAAACCCAAGCAGATGCAGCAATAGAGATGAGTCACTGCCTTGAACAAGAACTTCAGGCTACATTGTCTATCTTAAAAATAAAAAATGAGGAAGTGGAAACTCAGTGGGAGAAAATTCAGATGCTCCAGAAAGAGGCAGTGCAGGGAAAAGTTTTGCAGGAGAGTCTCACTCATATGACTGCCATCCTGTCAGAGAGGGAGAGAGAAGTGAAGTTGTACCAGGAGCAGATGAAAATGCTTGAAAGGCAGGCAGAAATGCACCAAACTGCTCTTGATCAGGTTATCAAGGACATAAAAAAGAAAAAACAGAAGATGGACTCACTGCAAGAAGAGATACAGGAGCTGGAAAAAGAGCAAGAAAAACAAAGGATTGCTGTAAGCAAAATGAGCAAAGACTTGGAGGAGAAAGACCGAGAGATCAGATCCCAGCAAGAACAGATACAAGAGCTGGAAAAGCAGCGAGAAATGCAGGGGACAGCTGTCAGCAATTTGGGCAAGGAGCTCGAGGAGCGAGACCAGAAGATCAAGTACCAGCAAGAAGAGATGGAGGAGCTGGAGAAGCAGCAAGAAATGCTGAGGACAGATGTCAGCAACTTGAGGAAGGAGCTTGAGGAGCGAGACCAGAAGATCACATTCCAGGCAGAGAAAATAATGGCTCTAGAACAACAGGGTGCATCACAAGTGAGAAATCTGCAGGTGGATCTTGATTGTATGAAAGGAAAGTTGAAGGAGAAAGACTTGGAGCTTATATCTCTGACTCAGCAGATCCAAGAACTGGAAATGGAGAAAGAAGAGGTGAAATCTCTGCACGTGAGCCTTGAACACCTGAGGGCAGATCTTAAGGACAGAGAGAGTGAGTGTGATTCTCAAAGGGATCAGTTAAGACTCTTGCAGCAGTACAAGGAACAGCAAGAGAGGAAACTGCAAGAGCTTCATGAAAAAGCAGTAAATACAACACTTTCTTTGTCTGAAAAACATGAAGAGCTGCAGTCACAACAAAAGCAAATCCAGGAAGCTGAAGAAGTCATGGAAATGCAGCTCAGGGCTGTCCGTGACCAACTGGAGCAGACCTTAGAGACATTAAAAGACAAAGACAGACTTGTAGACAGCCTAAAGAAACAAATAAGGAACTGTGAGGAAAAAACAGAAGAACAGATGAATGCCTTATGCAGAGACTTAGAATGCAATACAGCACTACTGGAAGAGAAGGATTTAATGATTGCATCTCAGAAGGAACTCATTGAGGATTTGCGAAAACAAGAGCAAGACTCTAAGCAGCAGAAGGAAGACCTGCAGTATCTTCAAGTGGCACTAGAGGAAAAAGAGCAAGAAATTTTATCCCTTAGAAAGCAGTGTGAGGCCTGGAAGGAAAAGGAGGAGAAGCATGAAGCTGTGCAAAGAAATCTTCAAGCAACAGAACTGACTCTGAAAGAAAGAGAAGAAAAGATACATATTCTGGAGGAGGCTGTCTCTAAGCTTCAACAGCAAAAAGACGAGGCAGCAACACAGACTAAATCTGTGCTGCAAAAATTAGAGTATGCTGAATCTTCTTTAGAAGCTAGAGATCAAGAGATAGTGTCTTTGCAAGAGCACATCCAGGACCTTCAAGAGCAGAAGGCGTTAGAAGGCATGCAGGCCAAGAATCTGCAGCAGGATCTAGACAAAATGAATGAAACGTTGAAGGAAAACCGTGTGGCATTCCTCAGGCAGACAGAGCAAATTAATGCTTCCCAGCTTCGTGAGGAAAGAATGAAGGTAGCACTAGCCAAGGCTGAAAGTGAGCAAAAAGAGTCAGAAGAGGAAATCAAAGGTCTTCGGGAAGATCTCCAGCACAACCAGCAGACTCTGACAAAGAAGGATGAAGAGATCAAGTACCAGAGAGACAGAGTCGAGTATTTAGAGACAGCTCTGAGTGGAAGAGAACAAGAGCTTAAGAGGCAGAGTGAACTCCTGAAAAAAATAACATCGGCTTTGCGATGGAGAGATGACAGGGAGACCCTACGGAAACAAATCCAGAGACTCCAAAACTGGGAGGAAGAAGAAGCAGAGAAGAGAAAAGCTCTCCAGGAGAGAGACTGTTCCTTGCAAAGGCAGAAGGAGCTAACCCAACAGCTGGAAGAGGAACGCAAAGCAAAGGGGGAAGAACTGGAGCGTTTGACTGCTGTTTTGAAGCAGATTGAAAGCAGAGAAGTGAAATGGAAGGAGAAGGCAGAAGCTCTGACTGTTGCTCTCACCAACAGTGAAATGGCCAACGGGGCATTGAGGGAAGAAAGAGCTGTGCTGCAGAGTATGGTTTCAGAGAGGAACACAGACCACCTCCATCACCAGGTAGGCACTGTGTTGATTGTCTGTCAGCTAAGATGTCTATAAAGGATTCCAATGATGTTTCCCACCAATATGTAGGAATAGGTATTCTCATAAGTACATGACCTGCGTGGCCAAAGAAACTATGGTTGCAGCCAGCAGGCTTGCTTCACCTGCTAGAATGTGTTCTGTCAAGCCCAGAACTACTGAAAGAATTAGGGAGCTTAATGTTAAAACTAAATCATGTCCAAAAGCTGGGGGTGAGTAATTGGTTCTCTTCTGTCCAGCAAGCTTAGCAAACATGTCATGGTTAGGATTTGGCACAGAAAGGAAACAGCACAACTGACCAAACTAATGTACTAAACAGAATTTGATAATGAGGGTGGAACAGCAGCTAAACTGATGGTGCTCAGAGGATGCTTTCAGAGATGTAGAATTCTGAGGCACACCTTTGCCAGTGGAAATAATGGAATTCAGTCCATTGTCATTTAGGTTAAAAGCTTCAATTGCACATTGAAGAGGTACTTGTGCCAAAGCCCAAAAAGCATGAAGGCAAATTTGTGTGGAGGTCTTCAAGGTTATCTGGAGAAGGGCATCTAGGAAGAGATGTCTTGGGGGCCAGAAGGGGAGGAAGGAACTTAGCACTGTCCATTCCTGAGTCCAGTCACACTCCCAACTGGGAGTTACTGATTCTGGCCCTTCTAACCTTTGTGGGGCACCAGCTCACATAATCTCCTCTCTGAATACCCAGCAGGCTGTTGCAGAAGGGGAGCAGCTATTATGGCTCTCAGAGAAGAGACTGTTATTGCAGCAGCTGGATTGTCTGTATCAAGCAGTTGCAAAGCTGGAACTTCAGAAGTATGAGCTGAAGCAATACAATTCTGAGCTCGGGAGGACTCTTGAGAAGGTAAACCTGGCTCTTGCTGCCTCTGCAAAGACTCAAGCTCCTCTGGAACACAACACATTTCCACAGACAGCACTTTGGAGTCCTCCCCTCTCTTACTTTTGCCCTCTGTGTGCACATTTGCGTATTTTTTCTCTCTTCTGTTACCCCATTGCCTTCACAAATGCACATTCACCCTGCTTCTGCACTTCTTGCCTCAGTGTCTCCATATACACACATTTCACATTTCATTTCTCCTGTGCTGGAAACTGTTTCTTCTTGCTCTTTCTCTTCCATGCTCTACTTCAAGAGCTTTTTGCCCCCATTGTTCTCTGGTGCATTTACAATCTTTGAGAAGAAAGCTCTTTGCTCTCTTGTCCAGAGGTCTTTTTGCTCCTTATCTGGTGGCAGGTTTCTGTGACTGTTTCTTCTATCCAATGTGCAGGTGGAACGTGATCGAAGGAGACTGCGGAGACACTGCAGAGGTTTGTCCAGGCCAGAGAGATGAACATCTTCTGTCTTTGCCCAGCACAAAACACCTCCTTCTAGACAGGTTAGAACAGACTCTGACTTGATGGGTGGAGGGTCTGGCCATACACAGCAACAACAGCAAATTCCAGGAGCAGCAGCACCAGTATAAACCTAATAGAAGTAGATTATAGACCACAGCCATGGCCAAACTGGAGATCAAAAAGAAATCCTTGTGTTTTCCTCCAGAGCTGCTGTGGCTGCACTGCTCAGCAAGCCTATCAGGAGGTGAGAGCATCTGGGCCAAAAAGCCCAGCCTGCAAAACCCTGTGTTGCCAGGAAATAATAGTTTGAGAATTTTCAGGGCCTCAGCAGTCCTTTAAAGGAAGGCTGCATCTGCAGCCATCCAGTTTCCATGTTCTTTGGTTTAATGTATTCACCTTTCTGTTTGCATTTTTAAAGAAACCTACAAATGAAGGAGAAGTGCTTGAAAAGAGAATTTTCAGTAGCTGCATAAGGTTTCCTCTCAGAAACTGTCAGAACTTAAGTGTCAGGCTGCCTTATGAAAAACTTGACTGGGCAGCCCTGTCTCTTACAAGGCACCATCTGTTTCCCTTTCCCCCTTCTGAACTGAGGCCTGGGGAAGCAGTGAATTTACCAAAGTAGAGCAGCTTTTTTCCCCTCACTTTTAAATAAATCTGTAAATTAAAATTAGAGTTACAGCACAGATAAACAGCCACTTGGGTTTTACTTTCCTGTGGAATAACATGACCTAAACCCCATGGTCCTGCTGTTCAGAGCTCATCAGTAAACACCTCAACTGCATAAGCAAGCTGTGCAGTTCCAGACTCAAAACCCATAGCAAAGGAGGAGTTCTGTCTCTTATCAAAGTGCAAGCATGAACTTCTCACAAAGCACAGAAGTAGGTGCATGACATAATGCCTATCAAGCTCTGTGTCATCTAAGTATCTTAATTTTTTTATTGCTTTATACCTATTTACAATGCTACAAGCACATCTCTATGAAGCACTTGCAGGGATTTGACTCAAATGTTTTATTAGAATTTTACAAAACAGTATGAAATCCAACAAATAAATACTGAATAGAAAAGTAGCATATATATTAAAAAAAAAACTATATACACATAAGCCAAACCCTTTCAAGTATTATACCTGAAGCCAGGCTTCTCTTTATGGCTACCTTCCACTAAGTTTAAAAAGTGTTGAATAAGGAGCCTGATAATGGGTGTATGATTATGAGAAGTCTTGATCTATGACTATAGAATAAATTTAAAAAACAAACAACCACAAAACAACTTATACAGAGCTGTCCATATGTCAGTCAGACCTGTACATAGCAAATACAATACATACCTTCCTGTTGTAAACTGCTGAGGATATACTCTCTGTATATATCCCTGTCAGTCCTCTAACCTGTCTTAAATTGCAATGATTATGAAGAAATTGGCTTCTGAAGTAACAAACTCTCCTTCAGCAACTACATTGTACAAGAAAAGAAAATCACCAAGCAATGCCACTAGATTTTTCTAATGCATAAGGCAGTTGATGTAAATGATATGTTGTCTGTTAGTTTCTAGATGGACTGCTGGAGAGTAGTAATTTCTCTGCTCTTTGAGAAATGCCAGGTTAATAGAATGCTTTATGGAAAATAGGTCATATTTGACTTAGAGTTTGATCAGGGGCAGATTATTCCAGTGAGATGGCAATTTTAACTCAAATTATAACCTGGTCCCACATTCTAAGAGATCCTAG
The DNA here is from genome assembly GCF_036169615.1 of Heliangelus exortis. Lineage (NCBI taxonomy): Eukaryota > Metazoa > Chordata > Aves > Apodiformes > Trochilidae > Heliangelus > Heliangelus exortis. The sequence continues at coordinate 8,854,502 of NC_092437.1, read as the reverse complement.
TTTTTATTCATTGCTATTTCATTGTGTGCTAAGAAACAGGGAAAAATGTATTCCAGGCTGCTTAGTGTAGATGGCAAACTCTCCCCCCTTTGGAAATAAACCTGTCAGTATGCAGCATGTATATAGCAGGGCATGAGTAAACCAGACACTAATAAGCAACAAAACAAAATCCTCAGGTAACCATGCATGGCTGTGAGGACAATATGATTCAGCTCCTCATATTCCACTACTAAAATACTGTGATTTCAATTTCAGCCTCTTGTTGTACAGTTTCTCTTAATTCACAGCAAATTCTGTCCATTTTCTCAAAGGCTTGTCGTCCCTTCTCACCTATGGAGAAAGAAAACATATTCCATGCTGAGGAAGAGAAGGCAGTGAGAAACACCTGAAGGAAAAGTCATACTTTAGGAAATCCTTCTGTTGGGACCTTGCTCAGAACTAACAAGAACTCTCAGTAGTGACAAACACATCTCCAAGGGACTAGTGTCCAAAAATCTGCTAGAAGCCACCATGGAAAATCAGGCTTTCTGTAAACATTTCCACACGACTAATGATTTGGAACATCACAGTTGGAAAACCTGTTTTACAATACATGTGAGTCCAAATGTTTCTGTGCAACAAGACCGGAGATCCCCAGAACTAAGCATGAATCAAAGTGGCTTCAGGAACAGGAAAATTACTGTGTCCAAGAATCTGTTGTTGTCATATACGAAAGATCTCTAAATCAGTTTAGGTAATTTCAGAGCTAGAAGATGCTTCGTTGTGATCTGTCTGGTTCAAATTTCCTTTTTACAAAATCCGAGGAGAAAATTGCTGATGCCAGTACTACTACTCAGAAGGACTCCAGCAGCACTGTCAGTACTTACCTGCCACCTTTTAAAAAGCTTAATAGTTTTTAAAGCACTTTACCCTACAAAAATCTCCTTGGTCTGGTTCTACAAACTTCAGTGGGAACCTTTGGTTATTATATGTGATACAAAGTTTATCGTAATGGTATGAAATAGCTGTTCAAACATTTCCATTGTCCTAGATGTGTTCAGGCTACACTGTAGGCCTGTTCTGGTTCTGGACTATTTCACATTACTTTTTCAGAATCTGCATTTTAAAGTTGTAGGAGAGGCTTACCAAAGGACAGCGTTGTTTCCCTGGCTGCATTCCTAACTTCTTCTGTTTCAGATTGGCACAGGTGGGCAACCTGCTCAATACTCTCAACACCCTATTTGAGAAAAGAAAAATTTGCAACAAAAATTTGCAAAATTTCAGCAAACATTCTGATGGAGATTTTTTGTAAGGTAAACACACACATACTAAAAACTGTACTGTGACCTTTATTTTCTCTCCCAACATATCAGCTTGCAGTTAAATTTTCTCAGCATGATCTCACCTCTGCTACTTTCCCTTCTGCTTTGGGGCATGGAAAAGTATAAAAGTTCAAGGCTACAATTCACTGCTCCAGTGCCATTAAATTATCATAAAGCATTTGGGACCTTCACTGAAGGTGTTAATGCACATTGTGCAAGGGCAAGAGTTGCTTTGAAAATCTGACTGTGAGAGCAACACTGGTTTGTTGGGCCAATCTTGTGTCTAGATGTTTGTAGAAACCTTACTCACAATAATCCCTTGTGTGCAAACTGATTTATTACAGACTTGTGGCTGTTGGAAATGTACTCAGAGTTTCTTAAAACAGCAATGCAAAATTCCTCTGTAATCAGCTATTGTTAAAAAGATGACATTATTTAACTATAACCATAAAAAATTTAAGATTACTCCATATATAGCTGAATTGCTTATTTTTCTACATGCTAGATGTCCCCCAGTCAGACAGTGTCTGTTGTCCTTCTCCACTGACAATACTGCAGAAGTTAGCAAACAGCCTTTCTTTGATTGTACAGTGCCTGTCAGATCAAATTGAGACGCTCCAGTGCGCCTGCAGCTCCCTCTGCCTGCTGCCTTTGGAAAAACAGCATTAATAGTTTGGCGGCCAAACTCATGAATTCCAAACAAAAGGAAGCTGAAAATGTAATGCTACCAGCTGAAAACCAAAACAAACAAACAAAAAACCCTAGATACACTTTTGCATCTAGAAATTTTTGCCAGACATACACAGCAAAACAGAGCTGTGAAATACTTACTCTGAGATTTTTAAGGGCCAAACATGCAGCTTGCTGAAGTCTTGCATCACAGTCAGATAAAACATCAGTGTAAAAAAAGAGAGCCTACATAAAAAAAAAAAAAAAAAAAAAAAAAAGGCTTTATAAACTTCAGCATAATCAAGCACTCAAATTCAGACTGACATAAGCACTGTTTTACATATCTGAAATTGAATAAAGGATGCAGGAGACATTTGAGTATTGCTGTAGTTCAGGTTCTGGTTAATAGATAATGAAGTGCTGAGCAGACAGTAGTGCTATTCGAGGATACAACAAGTTCCATGCATTGCAGCATCTGTTCAGAAAAGCTGGCAGAGCTGCAGTCTTTACCTTTTCCCTAAAGTTTTTGTTTGCTGCTGCACGGGAGAGGCAGGATGTGGCTGCTTTGCTGACACGGTGGTTGTCATCCAGCTGTAAAACCCCGAGTAGCCGTAAAGTCTGCGGCAGAGGTTGGAGTTTGTTCAGTCGCTTTCCTTTCAGTTTTTTAAGAGTCTTCAGCCGTCCAGGGCACTGTAGCTCCTCAATTAGCATCACTGCAAGTGAGAGGACTCAACTTGACTAACTGACAAGTTAAGGTATCATCAAGAGAAGAAAAACTCCTCTCTAATTCAGACTCCCTTAGCCATGTGTAGTTATTCCCAGGGCTAAGAAAAGGAGCCAGGCATGGCAGGAAGCAAATCAGAACTCCTGGCCCTTTGACCATCCTGTTGTCTTTCCCTGTCATTGTTTCATTTCCTCCTATGTGAAGACTGATAAATGAAGTAGAGGTAATGACTGTACAATATCAGTTCACAGGATTCAGCAAAGCCCTGAAAAAGTCCTTTTCAGATTTAGTGCACAGTGCAAAAGAACACCTACACTTTTGGGAGTTAGGATAATCCTATAATAAGGAAAACACAGTAAAGCAAAATACTTTAAAATATCTCTGAAAAATTTAGCTGTACTGGTCAAAGAGAAAACCCTGTATCTTTTAAAAAATAAGAAATCAAGCACTGGATCAAAAGTTTCAATTTGAAGAATATTTCAGGTCTTTTTCACTGACTAGCAATGCTCAAGTTCTTAGTCCCCCAGCAGCTGCATCATCCACATCAAACTAAGACTAAAGATGCAACCAATACCAGAAGTATTTTAAAAATAATTATTTTCTGATACAAACTAAGTTTTAAAGTACTTTCATATGTTGGACTAGGCTTCAGAAAGACACTGGCTACAATCAGGCTAAAAAATGCACATTAGTAACCTCTGAAATTTCATTGCTATTATCTGTGTCTGATTAGAGCAGCTGTAGTCACAAAGCTGCAGACATTTACTCAGTCCTTGAATCCAGCTGCAGATTGCCACCAACTTTGTTGGTGTTAGAGTATCACAGAATTTGCTTTTTAGGACACTTAAGATAAACCCCTTGTTTACACTTCTGTATGTTTCTACTTGGTTAGATGTGGGAGTCAAGCATGTCTTTCCTGTTGTAATTAAAATTGCATGGTCATAAGGGGAATTAAAATAAGAAGAAATTGTTAAGGCAATGGTTGGGCTCTTTTCTGCTCTGAAAGTATATTTTGAATAGTAACCTGGAGAGCAACAGCCAACTGTTGGGCTTGTGAATTAAAGCAAAGGAGCCAAGCACTGCCTTTACCTTCTTTAGCAAGTTTTCCCACATGTTTCTCCAGGCTGGTAATGTGGTGTTTCTCCAGATAGCTATAAAATTGGAATAAAGTCACTGGTTCTGATTGGAGGTACAGAGAGGGGAGCAACCCATCACAGGTGGTGATCTGCTCTTGCAACCTCTGCAATACTGAAAGTAACAAGAGAAAATGAAAGGTTAGTTAGATGGAAACTCCTTAAAACAAGAGGCTTAGTTTTTTGGTTTTTTTTTTTTTCTTTTAATGTTTAGCCATGCAATAAAATGAAACCAAGAGTGGTCTTGCATTCAAGAAATGGACTGGTACCTGCTTCTAATTGACCAGGGTATTTTTCCTTCACTTTCATTGTCAGTGTGTATTTTAGAGCATGATGGAATCTTTCTGCTGAAGCAAACAAGATTGTGCCAGGCTCTGCAAGATCACTCCAGATTTTCAGATACTGCTTCTTCTTTTTAGTCTTCTGAATAACTGGAAAAATAAAAATCACCTTTTAGAAAAAAGAACATTTTTGAAAGTTGGTGAGCTCTAGCACATTTTGGATTTCACATGAGAAATTAGGCACCAGACTGTATATCTAGAGACATGTCAGCACAACTTGTATTTGCATTACAGAGACAGCTTTGTTCAAAGCTGGAGATTTGCTGCCAGTATTTTAACATCTGCAAGCATTGATTTCACCAAGGTTGGGCTGAGCTCCTAAACTGTCACTGAGACCTGAATGAGATGCCGAGCAGCTCTCCTGCCTTTCATTATTCATTTTACTGCAGCATATGAGCCAAGTTTCAGAAGAACTTTCTGACTTTGTTTCCACTTCTACCAGCTAGAGATGTGCTGCTTCCAAGCATTTTAGAGATCCTGTAATATGGACCATCACAAGTGGAGAACTCTGAACCTCAGCACATAGACTGAGCAGTCTTTCTTTCATCAAACACTTCAGACAAGCATTGAAACAATTTCCTGTGGTTTCTCAGTATCATTTAAACCCTGTAATTTCTCACTCTTACCTATAGAGGTATTGAACTTGTGTTCTGCATTTGAGACTCCTGAATTTTCTTCATTATGTTGTGCCAAGGCTCTTAAGAACCTTGCTTCAGGGAACTGTTTATTCTCACATTCCTCAGGATAAAATCTGCCAGCACATGCCTCCATCTAAAATTTACACTTTTGCCACTGTATTTACCAAGATGAGAACAAAAGCCTTTGAAGTCTCCCATTGTGCCTTTATCACTTTGTCATATCCAGAAGTCTATGGGAGAAATTCAGTTGGGGGAAGCCCTGTATTGGGAAAAATTGTACACCAAATTTTTCTTGCAAAATCATATAGAAGTTGGGCTGTTTGGTTACCAAGTAAAAACACAGATGTATAAAACAGGTATTTAAGGCTATTTTGCTGTTCTTTGACTTCAGGCTCCATCATCTATAACATCCTTGTTTGTAAGACATCCCAGTTCAGCTACTGCTCCTTTGAGCCATACTTCAAATAATATTTTCTTCCTTGCAGGGGTAAAACAAAGTATGAGCCCTGTTTTTTCTAAGATTCTACAAATCAGAGCTGTTTTAATTATGTGAATGTTTTAAAGGAATTTAGAAGGAATTCTAAATGTCTGGGGAAGTTACCTGTGCCTCTCCTATCTCTGGCATGCTTTGGAAAAACAAAGTACTCACTTTCTTCAACAGACATATCCAAGACATCCCCCAGGACTCGTGTCTGCTCTGATACTTCTTCCAAAATGTTCTTCTGGACAACTCGGGCAACATTTGGTGACTTCAGTTTCTGAAATGTAACAGGCTTATCTTAGTAGCTGAAACAAAGGCAGTATCAAGGCCCAAGATGAATGAGGATTTGTTTCTTTGAATCAGACTTCTAAAAACTGAGAAAACACACCATCTGATCTCAAAAGGCTTCTTTTGCCATCAGAGATGCACAGGTCACTTCTAAGTGCAAAGCTGCTCTGCAGAACAGGATGAGTAAATCATATTATGCTGGAACAAACTGCCCAAATTTGACATCCTTCTCTGCCTCAGTACAACTGTGCAGCAGATCAGTGCTAAGAGTTACACTGTCCTCTGCTGCCCATCCTCATCAGATGTAATGCTTTGAGGATGATAATGTTCTTGAGCAGTGTAACTAAAATAAATTGAAGAATTGTGTCTCAAGGGGAAAGAAGAATTCCTGCATGCTAGCAGTTTCTTTCCAATAGTAGCAGTTTTTCATTCATTAAAAATGTGATGACCCATTATCAATACACAATTCAATCTGAATCTGTCCTACTGCATCAGCAGCCTGCTTCAGGCATAAAGGTATTACACAGAGCTTCAGCAAAAACCAAAGGTTGAAAAAAAGTAGCAGAGTTTTGTATGATGATTTCTGTGCAGACATATGTATAGTCTGCATTTTTTGAGTAAATTTCTATTCTGAGCCTTCCTGCTTTTATAAAATAGCCAACTTCATACTCACTTTTGTCCATAACCAGAACCAACAATGACAGCCAGTGTTCTGGAAACCCATACCTACTCCTTACCTGCAAAAGACCTTTGCACAGCTTCAGATGAGTTATCAAAAGTGTGTCTAAGTTGTCATCACCAGTGGTTAAACATCTTGGTTCTGTTCTCGTGTCACAGCTCAGGGACTGAAGTGTGTTGTCATTGTATGTGCTGTTGAGATGAAGGGAAAAAGGAGTTAAAACATTACAGAATCACCAAATGAATATGAAGATTCATATATACAGTCTCAGAAGTAACCTTCAAGCAAGTGGCAAAAGTACAAACCAGGTGTCGTTTAACAGATCACAACATTTTTTATTGCATTTAAAATACTTCTTAAAAACATGATGACTTTATTCTAATTAGAGGGCAGTCACACCAGATCACATGATCACACAAAACCCCATTTTGGAGATTCAATACTAGGAAAAGATGCTTCCAGATGATGTGAATTGAGTTGCTGGCTCATTTGCAGCAGGTGAACTTCAAAAGCAGCAGCTGTAACAGACAAATCCCTTGGTGTTCTCCCAGCTTGGTGACAAAGGGAATCCATTAGGTCTCCCAGGATCAAGCTTGTAGCTCTGCTCTCTAGAAGAGCTTTACAAGTGACTTGTAGCTCTCTCTCTTGCTAGTGCAGAACTACTCAGCATCATCCTGGTAATCCAGTTTCCTGCAGGCCTATATGTAGGGCCTCCCATCATATCCCACAGGTGTCGTTCTGCAGTGGTTTCCAGTTCAGTTTAAGTTTCCTGACATTTCAATGTGATAGGTATTCTGAATTATGAATCTCATTATATTATATATATATATATAAATTTTTTTTTTTTTTTTTTTGGTTTATTTCCTGGATTTTCATACCAGTAGCAGCTCTGTACAATCATTGGTTAGTCAAGCATTGTGTACCAGTAAGTTTCCTGGGGTCAGCCCTCTTTGCTCCATTTCCTTGTGCTACAGACACATACCTGACACTGGCTGTTCTTATGCTTCCAAATAATGAAAGTTCATCAGCACTACAGTCAGCATTTAAGAAGTCAAAACTTTCCAGTACTGTCTCCACCATTAAACTTTCCATAGATGAATGTTTGTGATGAAGTGCCTTCACCTGTCGATGGAAAAGAAGGAAGAATGTTATTTTTACACATCATGAAAGTTAGCTCTTGGTACAGCACTGTGATTCCAAGATAATGTTGCTAATAAAATAAATATGCTTGAATATTTTAATATGTCTGTACTACTCTTTGGTTTGTTTGGGTTTTTCATTTCTATTTTTAAATTGTTTGCACTGGAATATGAGGTTAGTGCAGTTTTGTTAATGTCATTTATTATTCCAGACCTTAGATGAAGTCTTACAGTGCCTTAGCTCCCAAGTCTGCACAATGGCTCCATGTACAGCATCAATACCAAATTTACAATAAAACCCACTGCTTGCAGAAAGTGTTTCTTCAGGACCTTTCCTCTCAAGAAACAAATGCTTTCAGCATCATATGAAACTTCAGACAGACTGAACTGTCTGCAGAAGCTGAGGGATTCTAGAGAAATGTTAGATTTGATGATCTGACCAGAGTCCTCTCAAAGTAAACTATATCTGAAAAACATTTAAAAATTAGAGCAAAAACGCAGAGGGTCTGGCATACAATTCATATTCTGCTTAGGCCAGAAAAACTTCCACTTTGCCTGTAGCAGCTTGTTAATTTCTTTTTTCAGATTACTGATCTGAGGACAGCAGTTGAAGTCTGCCTCCGAGAGGTGCTCTGCAGCACAGTGCTCCTGTGGAGTCAGCTCTCAACGCTGCCTTTCCTGAGCAGCGCCTGACCTCTGGTGGCCAAACTTACTTTTTGGGAACATGGCATTGATAGCTCAAGTCAAATCCACCACAGGGTCATGGAACTTCGACAATTTTAGGAGGTAATGGAAACCACACCATCTACCAGAAGTAAAATACTACCATACCTTTAATTTATCCCTCAGAGATGAAACCTGGTATTCCAATTTCTGCAGCTGGGCTTGCCCCACATCACGTAATTTCAGCAAACTTAACACTTCTTGAAGAGCCTTATCAACTGACTTTGAATGTCCATCTAGTTTTAGGTCACTTGCAGCATTGAAACTCTTCTGATTAATGTCTTCATGCTCTGTCAGATGGAGATTTCTGGCCTGGTTGAAAGAATCTCTACTACCTCTCTGGTGGCTCAGGAAACTAGATGGCTTATTTGGAAATCCATCCACACATGGAGTCTTCTTCAGGATATCTAGAGTTGTGTGATTTTGAAGAGGGTGCTGTTGCTCTTCTCCACAAGTCTCTTGAATAATCACTAATGGTAATGTCCTGTGGTCCAGAGCTGGAGTTGTATTTCTGGATTCTGTCCCCTTCTGATCCTCAGAGCTGAACGAGTCTGCCTCACTTGTCTCTGCAGGATTGCAAGGCTTGCTTCTCCCATGTGCATCAAAATCACAGGCAGCCAAGTAGCTCAATATGCTGGGAGGCTGAGCTTCATCACTTACATCCCCTTGGCTCTGCCTTTGTTGCAAAACAGACTGTAGCAAACAGATTCATAAATGAGCATGTTTACAATTGAAAAGCACAAGATCCCATCTAAGATGGGAAACTATAGTTTCTTGTTCTTGGAAACAGCCACACCCAATCTGATCCAAACCACAGGGTTCTCCTGCACAAGGGAGTCAGGCCAGCATGGGATGGATAAGAGAAACTATAGAAGCCAAGCCCCAAACTGCAAAACCTTGGAGTTCTACACTTTCACATTTCTGAATGTGTTCTTTAATAGTCTAATCTTATAAACAAATCAAGTCCTATGTGTGTGCTTTGCATTTTGCTTTCCTCAGCATACTCACCAAGTAGTATTTCTCTCTGAAGCTGGGAGTATTTGGTGGGGTCCAGTTGTATAAAGAGCTTTTCCTGGTACTCACAGAAAACTTGGCAGTGGATCCAGGTGACAGAAACAGGTTCTCTGTGTCAAAGGGGCTGCAGCAGAAGACACAAAGGCCTAAGTGTCAGTAAGACCAGAAAGCACAGGAATGTTTAGCAGCAGGAATAGCTGTTAGGATTTGAACTGTGACATTTAGTAAAAAAACACAGGGAATAAAATGAACGAGAGGCTGCTTCTCTGACCAATATCTATGTTGCATGAATAGAGAAAGAGGTAGGCAAAAATATAGAAAGGAAATATAACACATGTAATAAAGGAAAACTGTCACTAATTTCCCTCTTGCAGAGCACACACCATTTGAAAAATCCATTTTAAAAGCTTCATTATCCTTCAAATATTAATTAACAACTCATTTTTCCGGCAGAGGAAGCTTGTGCAGTGGTAAATGGCAAATCATGAGGCTCTTACACTCATGGATGAGACCAGTTATAGCTCCACAGGACACTGCCTATGATCTACATGAGCTTGACAAACCCTCATGTGAAGACTTCTAATTACCTACTACATCACAGTCATTAATTTCCCAACTGCTTTACAAAGGATAACTGTCTCCCAAAATGCAACTCAGCTAGCCAGGAGAGGGAAAACATATTTAAAGTTAAGTAAAGCAAGTTTGTTTTCTCTTCGTGTTACTTTTGCTCCCTACTGACATGTCTCGTGGCACCAAAAGTTTGTTTCTCCACTTGAGCACTTTTGGCATTTTGAAAAAAAAACTTAATGGTTTATAACAAGTATGTAATCTCATTGATGTGAAAATCATGACCAAACAGCAGGATACAGTCAGCTGCATTGAGCTGCACAACACAGAACCACTGGAAGTCTGAAAAGATCCAAACACTAATTAGGACTAGTTAATTACAGGGAAATGAACTTCTGCTCTCTAGTGAAAGTGAAAAGCAGAGGTGCAATTGTCTCTGGCTTCCCATGTTGCACAGGGACAATTCTCAACAGCATCCTGCAGTGCAACACAGCACTGTCATCCTCAGCATGGAGGTAATGCCCTGTGAGCCTGCCCAGTACAGGTTAATTTGCTAAATTAACCAGTGTCACCCAGCTGGGGTTCATCAAAGAGGCCAGTTCCATGGACTCACATTAACAGCCATCTGCATTGTCTCACTATGCAGAAATAAAAGGGGATATTGACAGTATGAGTCTTTTAGCCAAAGCCTGCTATTTTTACTGATGGAGACAAATTTCTCTTATCCATGGCATTTCTTAAGAAGAGTCATGAGGATCCACTCCACAGATTTTTCATTTTTAGCTTTTAATATAGGAATGCAGTAAAGCAAAATAACAATTGTAGGAAAGAGATAGGAATAACAAGCTAAATCTGTTTTGTCTGTTTTGAAATTTTCTAAAACCCTACAGCAAAACACAGCTATTCAGCTGCCCTCCAGGCAAGCTCCCTATTACTGCATGATAACAATTTCAGAGAGCAAAGTGAAGAGTTTTGGAAAAAATGTAGTTTGCTCTAAAGTATCCATTATATCTTGATGCTAAGCTCTTTGGCCATGATCCATCATCTTGTTCCATAGCTGTACAGCAACCAAGACATCAGACTGGGGCAGATCTACAAATCCATCTCTCCCAGTACCTTGACATTGACAATCTCCAGTAGGGGAAAAACATAGGAAATAAGTAAAATATAGAAGGCTTTCCCCAGACACACACTCAAACTTGAGGCAATCCATAGCTTAAATCTGCCATGCACCAGACTTTGCAAGCAGACTATTGCCTTTAATTGTCACACACTTTTGCTTAGTTTGTCTAGTTACATCCTGAAATAATTGACACAAAATCTCTGTGTAAGTCAAAAGTATGCAGAGATTTCATTATTTAATTTTACATTGTGGAACAAGTACTTTGGCTCTGTGTGTGTGTGTGTGTCTGTACTGAGAAAAGCAGTGGCTAATAATTTCATTTCCACATTGCCCATGAATAACACATATATGCCTGGACTCTATTATCCATTAACACCTTTCAAGACTGAAAAACACTGTTCAAGAGGGAAGTGGCCCCACATCTCTGTTATCTTTGTTGTCACCATTCTATATTGCCAAACACATTGGACTTTTGTCATGACTAATTGCAATATTGGCATTATATACACAACACACAATGCCATCATTGTTAAGGAAAATATAAAAGCAGCACATAACTCCCCTCCAGCTTGCCTTAGCACCACTGCAGGTCTGAAACCCATAGGCCCAGCCTGACCTTGAAGGGGTTCACAGTTCACAGCTCATGTTTCCTAGTTTGAGCCTCCCACATCAGCAGCTTTGCATCCACACATATTCAGAGCTGCTTCAGCCTTGCCAACACTGAGCACAGATTCTCATAAGGTTTCATGACCACCAAACCTGTGGAAGGTTTAAATACTGGAGATTTCTACCATTTCCATCATCCTGCTGCATTCTTATGCTGGGGGGTGTAAGTAGGCAACTTCCTGGTTTATGTTCATAAAGGAACATGAGTGACCAGGCAGAGCATGTCAGAGCTGAACTCAATTCAGCCTTCAGCCCAGAGGATCTGCATCTCTTCCTCCCACTGCCAAGACTGTGCCCTAATCACTGCCCTTCTGTTCAGCTCCTCCATGTATTAAATTCCAGCAGGCTAGCAGGACTCTTGGTGGATAGTCCTGTCTGAACCTCACTGCTAAGCTTGTGAATCCAGACTTCCATTAATACAATAAAACAATTCTGGTCAATGGCATCAGACTCACTGTTTATCATGAAATTTGTTTCTCTCATCTATTGACACAGGTGAAAATGCCTGTGAAATTTTAACAGTCTGATTGTTGTTAGGTTTCTCCTACCCACAAAAAGCACCAGTTTCAAGGTTTGTACATCTTATCACATCTTATTATGAAACACCACTTCCATCAATAGTAGAGATCCATTGATGGGCTACTGCCTAAGGACACCTGCATGAGGAAAATACCTGTTCACATAAGTTTTAATCTGTAAGAGCAAGACTGTCAGCATGCATGAATGCAAAAAAATCAGCTTCCTTTCTTATTCTCTCTCCCTTAAGGTTTTTTTTTTTTGTTTTTTTTTTTTTCTCCTACTCAAAGCAAGCAGAAATTACAAGAGTGGTTCTGACTGGATGGTACCCTTAGATCCCAGTACAGGGTGGTGACTGAAATTCTGCAAAAAGAATACAGGCTTTCTCTTTGTCCTTCATGTGAGAGAGACAGAATTCAGACTGCTGTTTAGGCTGGCAAAAAAACCAAAGCCTTCTGCCAAACTGGCCAACAAAGCTGTTCTGCAACAGGCCCAAGCTCATTCACACACATTCAGAGGTGCATAATCTATAAAGGAGCTGAAGGAACTTTTGTTAGAGTCCAGGAGACTAGTGGCCTGTTTAAAGGAAATATACATTTAAAACTGGAATAGTTTGGATTTCTCAAAAAACAGGTCTAATTTGAGAGCTTGCCTCTTGGGGAAATTTGGGCAAATCAGCTGGATTTGTTTGGTTATTCTTAAATCAAAGCAAAAAGGCAGCTGTTATTTTGAGTGCTCTATCTTTGAAAACAGGAACACCCTAAGTTATCACTCCACAAATTTTCTGTAAACAACTTCAGCAAGCAAGCTGTCAAGAGGAGGAGCCTGCCAGTTCTGTGCAGAAGTGCCCTGGAGAATCCACTTGGTAGGATACCAATGCATTTCTCAAAACTTAAACATGGTAGAGACACACAGCCAAAGTTCTTTCATAAACTGAAAAATTCCAAGTCAGGATTAACTCCCTAAGAAAACGTATCACCACTAACCCTGCTCTCAGCTCAGCTGTTGCCAGCTCTAAAAGCTGGATGATGGTTGTCCCAAATGCCATGAAAGTGCTCATCTGAGAGCTACTGCAACAAACAAGTGTCAACATAATTTAAATGTTTTGTTTTGTTTGTTTGTTTTAGAAAATTTAGTGACAAATACAATTTGCTTTGGAGATTTAGGCTGTTATCTGAGAAACAATGCAATATCCCAGAATAGGAAGGGGATTTCCTGATACAGCCCCCATGGACGAACAATTTATGTGCATAATTATGTATACAAGGTATTGACAGTGAGGAAAGGCAAGAAAGTAGATCCATCAAAATTAAACTAAGTGAATCTATCTATTAGATGCCATTTGTGTGGGTTAACAAGAAGTAGAAGTGATCTCTTCCAGACTTCACTACAAATACACCATCTACACAGACTGTATAACCACTTCAATTAAAAATGTATGACTCCTTCACTGCACAAATGTAGCTTCTTAAGGTGCTAGGCTTGAAGTCATAGAGAAAGAGGACTTCCCTTCTAAGAAAAAGCATCTCTGCAAGCAGAGGGTTCTGCCTGCAATCTTTCTGCTCCAAAAACATTGATAGAGCTTTGGATCATCTGAAATTCAGATTAAAGCAAATGCAACTTTTGGTAGTATGTGCTTGATGCAGAGTGAGAGGTGACAAAGGCATCAGACTTTGCTGAGAACAGAACCTACACATCCCCTTTTTCTTTCCCCACTACTATGTAGTGCAACTTGCACCATTCCCACTCCACACCAATTTTCAATAACTCTCCCATGAATGCCTCTGCTTTCAGAGTCAAATGGGACTACACACATCCCTTGGCATAAGTAAGCAGATTTTCATAGGGAATATAATGCAAGATCACAGCTCATTTATGGAATGAGGCCTTGGTACCCAACTCATGGTTCAGATTCTCAGATAAGAAACACAGGTCTCAAAAAATCTGAGAGCAGCAGCAGCACCTCACCAAAACAAAACATATACTCATGCCCATTGTTAGATCTCAGGAGGAAAAAGTGTCCTAAACAACAGGTGTGGGCCAAATACTGCTGTGAGTTTATTTCTCATTGACTTAGAGTGATGTGGTTTTGAAAATAATGTTCAGGTGCTGTTGCTAAGACTCTTGTTTCAGCCCAATCACTTGTACAAATCAACAGTAAAACTTAAGAACCATACACAAAAGACATTTGGAAAATGATATGTTGATCAATAAAGCTATTCTTTCCCCAACCCCAGAGATTCAATCTGAAAATTCTTTATCAACACTTGAGCAGGAATTGCAACAGAAAAAAATTGTGGCATTTGTCCTGTTGCTTGAAAGACTGTGACAAGATTTAAGTCAAATAATGCTTCCAAAGGTAATTAAAAGTAGAAAGAGGGTATTAAGACCTGAAAAATTAAGTCTGATTGTAAAATACTTTTGACTACTTTACCCTAAGGGCAGGGAAGCCTCTCTTACTGAAAAATCTGTTCAGCTGTTGGTCACTTTTGACTGACCACAGATTCAACACCTATAAGATTTTTTTATTTTTGAGTAATTTTTAAGAAAAAAATAAACCAGCAGGGCCAGAAGAGTTGTATGAGGCCGAGTTGTAGGTAAGTCTGGCCTGCAAGTCATAGCTCCTTGTTCTTTCTAATCTAAACATGGTTCCTTTTCTTTTTTTTCCTGGAAAGCACCTAAATACACAAGTCATCCCAAAGTGGCCTTTCAAGAAGGCTCTGACTGTGAAAGGGATCTCACATGTCTCTACCATGTTGGGCTGGGAATAACTGAGGAGTAAATACTGAAGTAAGACACATAAAAAAAGTACATGTGAAGAGTGTCTATTGTTTAATATCAGGCACTTCACTAAACTAGATTTAACCCCAGACAGCAGTAATTGGAAACAGGTTAAAAAGTTTTGGGTTTTTGTAGACAAGGCTCTCAGTATGGACTGACAGTCTCATAATGCCAAGATGACCTCAAAAATTTCCAGTGCAGAATCCACAATGTGAGAACATTTTTAATAAAATCAGTGATTAAAAAAAAAAAAAAATCAACTTACAAATTTTAATTATAAAACAGTTTTTAAAAAAATCATACCACCATGAAAATGCTCAGCTATTTTAAAAGTGCATCTGTTACCAAGCTTCCCTGTAGTGCACAGATCTTAGATCAATAACTAATCACAGTGCAAACATGAAGGTGCTAAGCCTTTGGAAAAGCTTCATTTTTAACAAATTGTGGTCTTGTAACAGTAACAGTCCTGCAAATTTCAACTGGGTATTTTTGCACTGTGCCTAGAAGCTATTTTCAGTTTCATTTCATCACCTTTAGGATCATTGTTTATGCTTTACAGTGGTACATGCATTGGTTCAGAATCCTAATTCTGAAGAGTAGCAAGCTCAGTAAAAGCCTACTGGTCAGTTCATGTGGGTAGCCATGGCACTGGTAGCATCAACAGAAAGAAATGAAGGGTCATAGAAACAGCTTCTGTCCCTTCCCCTCTCCCCTTCCTGAGGACTGGTCCTACAGAGTCAGAAATCAAGCCCAGTGGTTGGGGTTGCTGTCAGGAAGCACATGGTTGATACCTATCCTGCACCTGCTCTGTAAACAGAAAGAGGACTGTGATGTTGAATGCTACTGACATACTCAGGAGCCTTGAATTTATTTCAAACATTTAGCTCCAGCTTTTTTCCCTTTGAAGCTGTACTTACTTCCAGAGGACCTCCAGCTGTAGCTTGATGGTGCCCAGCTCAGTTATATCCACAATGATGGCCTGAGGTTTGGCTGTAAAGAAGTTGATGCTGTCACATGTCACGACACCAACCAGAATAGTGGCCAGACCTCGCAGCTCTGTCACCTGCAGGGACAGATGAACATATCCATTTCCATCTTACCAGGCAATCCTGAGTCACATGCATGGAAAGAACATCATCCCAGGCTCACATCTCCTCTGAGGTCCACAATAAACTTAGAACCTTGATACTCAGTTTGGGGATCCTAAACTTTTTGCGAGCCAATATATCCACAAGAAACATGTTAAGAAACATTAGTCTGAAATTTGGAAATTTTGTTGCTATGGTATACATATAAGTTTATAAGTAGTTGCCACTTATACTACAGAGTTTAGCTTGTCTATATATTAGAACAACACTGTCATAAAAATACCTATTACAAGAGTATTTCAGCTCTCAGTTGACTAAGGAATCTAGAAGCACAACACCCTGCACCCACTGTGATGTTTCTAACTGCCCTGAGCTCAGACGTCAACCAAAATCAGAACTTAAAAGTATCAGTTCTTTTCTCTAGCTCTGCAGGTAGCTCTCAATTTGTTATCAATGCAGTTACAGGCCTGTTTTGATTTTTTTTTCTGGGCTGGCACTTTGCTTCTTCAGCTACTTTAAAAAAAAAACCCAAAAAACAAAAAACCCCAAAAATCCAAAACCAAAACCAATCTAATAAAATTGTTCTAGAAGCACATAAAGCACCAGAATCGGCACAGAATTTTGGCACAAGTGCCTGAAGTCCACTTCAGGAATTAGTTACATGCCTACATTTCCTTTAAGAGCTAGCAAAGGTTTTGTTGCTAGGCTCCTCTTGGAACACTCTTTGGCACGTCTCAGTTTTTTAAAAAAAAATTTAAGCTTGCTCTGTATTTGTTCTGGGTGAAGATTATCAAGTACAAAGCAGAAAGACCAGGAGAGTGTGGAGAACATTAGTCAGTAAACTTTCATAATTCAGATAAAAGGAGTAAAGCCATCACTGTCATACAAAGTAATGGAAGTTTTTACAACTATTATAGGGAAACAGGGATCATAATTAGCCTCTCACCTGATCTTCATTGTGCAGTGGCAGCAAAAAACCACATTATAAGCACATTTCCAAAGGCTGTGCTGGCAAGATGCCAAAGAGTCTCTCCTATGTAACCCAGTTTTTGCTGCCAGATAGGAGGGGAACATTGCAATGGCTGCTTTAACACAGCTGCCAAACTTGAAACCCTGCACTGGCACAGTTTCCTCGTAGAATAGAATCCAGCAGAGTCTTCAATCTCAGCTCCTTTTAGGCTGACAGGAGTCACACTGCAGAGTCCAGCTCAGGAAAGCTGCCAGACTACAGTGGAAATGCTGTCTAAGGATTAACTCCACCTGCTAGGTATGTGCCAAAACCAATGCCAGCAACAGCTGCACAAGGGCCTGTGAAAACTACAAGCTTCCCCCAAGGGGTACCTACAATATTTCATCTACTTATCACAGGCCACCAACACTAGTCCCTTACTGTAAAAGAATGACTGACTCCCAGTCACTTAAAAAAAGTATCAGGACTCTAAATAAAGTACACAGGGTTTGTACCAGCATATAAATGTCATTGATTCTTTGCAGATAGGGAGCATTTCTGGAGTGAAACATGACAAAAGAATCTGCAATATGTTTTCCATTTACCTATTTCTCTTTTTCAATAGAGAACAGCACTCCAGGTACTTAATATTCCTCATGGGTGATAAAAAGATGTGTATGTATATATTATTTTTGTCTTCACATCTAAACTTCACCCTAGAAAATTCCCAAGATTGATCTAGGACTTTTTTTTTTTTTTTAAATAAAAAAAACCAAACAACCGAGCTAAAAAGGGCAAACAAAAGTAGTGTCTGTTCAGTAAGCAGAACATTGATAAACTGCCATTTTACATAGCTAGGAAAAGAAAACTACTTAAGAATTTTGACAAATGCTTTGTAGCCTAACAGGTAATTTAACCCACTGATTCCAATCGAACCATTATACACCACACCTTGATTTCAAACTTTTCATGAAGATTTGGTATAAATATCTTTTCTTCCTCATCCCATGTTTGGCTGTCATCAGTTTCAATTTTGCCTTTTAACCTCCATTTTTGGCGCCCCAGTCGGACAAACACCTAGAAAACCAGAAGAAAAAAGGATATTGGGTCAGTGTCCAGTCCAGTACCACAGGGGAAATACTGTTTCTTTGATCACTACACATTTAGGAACTTGGACAAAGCTAGAAGATTGCAGGCAGGAGTTCTGGTTGCAGGTTTTAACACCTTAACTCATTGTCAAATGACACTTCCCACCCATCCTAGAAGAGCTGCACAATTACACTGTGTAGTGCTACTGAATTACAAGGCACAGTGGAATTCCCTTGGAATGAAGGAGAACAACCCAATAAGATACTAATATGCACTCAAATCATGCCAAGGGCAATCTTCCAAGAAACAGGCAGCAACTGTTGCTTGATTCCAGAGCAACTTTAAAGACAAAGACCTGACAGGTAGGTTTTGATAGATAATCACTGCCTTCTTTTAAACCCTCCTATAACCCTTGAACCACATCTTTCCCTCTTCAGTCTCAAAGGACAGAGTAACAAGTGTGCCAAAACACACAGTGAAAGGTTTTATCATACTCTGTTTACACCTCCCATTCTACATTTTCACCGGCAAACTACATTCTACATTCTCTACTGAAAACTTAGAGGAGGAAAATAAAGGACAAAATTCATTTTTGTATACTGTACCTCATACTGGTCTCCCGGGCAGAGACGTGCAAAGCCAACCAACCCTGAAAAGAGAAGGAAAACTCCTAATAGTTGTAGAGTTTTACAACTTACTCCAAAGCCTCAGCTTGCAATAAAGTCACTATTTAGCTATCTTGCTCAGCTCTGTGCAGAAGGTAAGCCACTAGCTCAAAACACTTTTAGAAGGACAAACTATAATTGAGCTGAGGAAAGAAAGCTTCTCAGCTTTTGTACTCAAATATCAACTACCATTGCAGATCTGCTTCACAGACTGAAGCACACAGAAGTTTGCCAAAATTCTGATCCAGAAAGCCAACAGAAGTAACTGGCACTGAAGAAATGGACTCTCAGTGGATCAGATTGCTACACAAGAAACCCAAAACCAAGTGATAAATCCTTAAGGAAACAAGAAAGGAACATACCTTTCATCTTCAAGTGAAATTCTCCCAAATGGACTTCCAATGCCCCTTCTATAATGCACATGTCCTAGAGGAAAGACCAAAAAGTCACTATGAAAAGCAGTGCAGAGTAGACACCTTCCCAGACATGCCATTTTCTCATGCCAATCTCATCTTTAATGCTGATCCACAGAGGAGTAGAACTGCTTGAGGAGTTTACTGTCAGTTACCTTCCACTGTTTGTCCTGTACAAGTAGCATTGCTTATTCATCAGTCAATTTTCATCCCACTCCTTTCAGTGGAAGTCATAATGGACTTTGGTATTAAAGCAGAAATTCAAAGGATTTTTTATTTGCTTTCATGAATGCATGAAGCCAACTTGAGTAGGGGCAAAACAAGGGCACAGAATTCAAAGGCTTTGCCCATAAGGTATTTCTCTCACAAGCTTCCCTTCACATTATGTACCTGTGTTTCATTCACATAACAAGTTTTTAACTCTCACCATTAAAAAAAAAAAAAAAAAAAAAGCTGGCAGCAAGTCCTGGTACATTTTTTGCTAAGAAAAAACAGGTCTTCATTACATATGTGTATTATTTCCTACCTCTGTGCACTCCTGGAAGTTCTTGTAAAGCTCCACTAGGCTTTCTCTGGAGGCTTTTGTGGAAGGAGACAAGGAAAAGGCATGTTTCATATTAGTGGCCCCATCTCGTAGCCTGCACTGGATACAGTAAGCTTCATAGAGTTCTTCTACCTTTAAGAATTGGGTGGTGAGGAAAGAATGAACAAGAATTATTCCAACATAGTTTTAACAAGTTTTAAAAATGAACATCAGCAGTCTTTCCTGGCAAAAAATCCAGTCAAATCCCATCATCATGGTACTGCAGAATGCTGCAATTCCTGCACTTTACAGACTGATTAGAGTGCAACAGTTTGTAGACATTTCTGAAGAAAAGCATGGGATGTTGAGGAAAAAGAAAGAAAAAGTCACTCTACTATTATCAGGGAAGACAAGGAGTAAACACTTTTTTCCGAAGAAAATTACTTGAGGAGGAGAAAACTGATTCCCTCAATAGAGATTGAAACACCTACATGTTTAGCTGTGTCAGAGGAGAGATTTGATTCCTCTGGAAGCAGCTGGCAGACAGCAGACATGCACTCTACAGAACTGCCCCTTTGGCCTCTTGAGGAAAGCAGAGGGGAGACATGGAAGTCTTCCCACAGCAGCATTTTCTGAATACACTGGCAGAGTAAACAAACTGGTTTCACAGGCAAACTCAGGTTGGGTTGCACCCAACATTCAGCCTGAATAGACCCATTCAAGAAAATAAATAAATAAAAATCTCCTCCTTCTGTAAAAAGAGTGGCTACAGTTTTCACAAAGTACCCAGCATTATTCCCTTGCAGACGAATTATAATTGAAGTATTTTTTATTTAGATAGTTTGCTTATGTAGCAATGTAAGCTTTACTCATACAAGAGATAAAGCTCCTTACCTTGCTTATGTGAAACTCCAGTTTTCTGATATATCTCTCCACAGAGCGGATTTGCTTTTGAAGAGAGTAAAGAGAGAGAAGGACTTCAGAAATTACTTTCTAAACATGCCTTCAAGTAACACAGTAGACACCCCATCAGTTCTTCTCTATTTGCAACACTTCATCTTATCCTCACAAGACTTACCTTATCCAGGTCATAGTAGAAAGCCTGAAAAAGAAATAGGACAGGCTGAGCAAGACATATTAACAATACTTTCATATTTACTGCAAGATTCACTATACAAATCTTAAGCCACACAAAATTAAAACACATACAAGGAGATAGCCCAACATTTTTAGAACTAGTTTCATTTTCTGTGCATGATAGGTTGGTTTGTTTTCACAGATGCTTGAAATGAGACAGTAAGAGTCTCACCACCAGCTATAATAAGGACTTGGATGTTGGTCATGTTACACGGGAGTTCCCAATATATTTTTTATTAATCTAGCTAATATTTCCCAAATGAAAGGCAAAGCTGGATCTAACAGTTGTCTTTTCATTAGCACCATGGCTGAAGGTACTTCTAGGGAGCTGTAAACATGACAGAATCTATTTACTAGGACACATTCACCAGGTATGGGAAACAAAACTTGATCTTTACTGCTATACACTGTCTGTATAAACAGGTATGAATCACTCACAAGGAGATACCATCCCAGTAAAGAACCATGATCTAAAGAACACTGCTGAATCCTGAAAATGAGAAATCCCAAATGTAATTCTCACATTGAGACCAAATTTGGTTGTTGAATTCCTGACCATGATGCCTTGCTGAATCTCACCTCAGTGCTTTAACTGGAAAAGCCCTGGGAGTCCCAGACATGAGAAAGCATCTACTTTTGTGACTTTAATAAATAAAGTCCTTTAAGTATTTAGCATTAGAAGTATCTTACCAATCTGGAGTTCCTTTTTGTATCTTTGTGTCGACCAGAGAGATAATCCAATTCAGCCTGATGTGCTTCCAAGTATTCACTGGAGAAGAAAAAAGATCCAGTGTTACATTCTTCTGGTGCATTAATTATAGCACAACCTCAATGAATTTTTCACCAGAATATTACAAAGCAATTTCCTTCTTTGGAAGGCTTCTCTTGTTTTACTCTCTAGAGATGTGAATGGCTGTATAGAGGGATATGGGCCAATAGATGAGAAAGGGTGGGTACCCTAGACAAGTATTTGTTCTAAATGCAAAGTCACTGCCAGAGGAGGACCTGTACACAGTGTGTGCCACCAGATGGTCACTGTTACCTCACGTTTAAAGATGCTGTACACTAGGAATCCTCCTATGTCCTTTTTGCTTCTCAAGATGTGGAATGATGTGTGATTCAAGAAGGCCACCACTACTGAAAAATGTATATACATGTACACATGCACACACAGCAATCAAGGATTCACTATTTCTTGTTTCCCTTTATCTAAAACAGAATATTCAAGTAAAAGATAGGCTTTATTCTGGAAACGTGGGGCAAAACAAAGGACAGTAGAGCTGGAAGTACTACTTAAGGCAAGAGAAAAGGAGGGATGTAGGAGAACAGCAAGTTCTAAAACACATAACTCAGCTCACAGATCTCCTTTACAGATTTCTCTAACCATTCCTGTTTGGCCTTCTGAAACCTTTTCTGTAAGGTAGAGGATGAGTTCATTTGTTGAGCCTCTTCTTACCGAGAAATAAGAATTCATCTACCAGTAAAGTGTTCATTGCACCAGCATACACAGGCACTACAAAACCAAGCTCATAGAAGTACTCCACATGTAAGGCAGGGCACATGCCATTCAGTGTTTTAGCAAACAGAGCTGAATACCACCTTTTAGTATGCCAGATGATTTCTTAATGTAACCATTACTTTTTCCAGAATGGGAACTATTTTGCAAGGTGTGAAGCACACGGTGCCAACTGGCTTTTATGGAGTTGCTTGCATGCAAGGGTTGTCCCTTAGGAGTTCCCACAGGGCCTTAACTATTTCTGCTGAGACCATCTTCTTCCAACTTTGCATTTAATACAGGGCAGACTTAGGTAACTTTTTCCTTTTATGCTTAACAGGGAACAAGAGTAACCTGGTAAATGCTACATTATAAGCCACAGTCTCTGAGCAGTGAAAATAACTTTATTTTAGACAGCTGAACTTCTTCACATTTGCTTTGATGCATTTAATTTTCTTACTGTTACAAAACCCCAAGACACCCAGTGGCTCCAGCATTCAGTTGTCTGTGCTCTGTATTTGCCTATTAACAGCTCAGTGCAGAAGTAGACAAAGCTGGTGGCAGAACAGGGTTCACCTTCCTTTTAGAAAATCTTCATCACTTTTAGATTTAAGCATGTTAGAACTGCCAGCTTGGCTGGAATGGTACCCAGATGGTTAACAGAATAAAGAGTTATTGGAATGGTACCCAGATGGTTAGCAGAAGAAAGAGTTATTTGCTGCAGCTATAAAGAAACAGGCACGTAAAACATGCTCTGTACTAAAAATTCAAGCCACTCCAGCACTAAGTGGACTTAGTCTGCATCTACTTAAAATTTGGACATTGCATTGCTATTTGATACAGTTGTTTTCTGTAGGTTACTTTAGTCAATTAGTTAGCTACTCAGTTTTGGCAGGAGTCTGATCATATGGCGTTCCCTGCAGAACTGGGAACAAATTCTGATCCACTTTATGGTTTCTCCTCCCTAAGTGCTGATAAATTCTATACTCTGCAAAAACATTTGGTTTCATGATTTGTTTTAAACCTAAATCCACTAATAAGACATTGACTGATATTTTTAGAGCTTTATAGTCTTCTGTTGGAATAAAAATGTGACACATTTGCATTTACAATGTATTATTCCAGTGCATTTTATGTTCTTTGCTTAAGAAAACAAACTAATATTAGAATTAATACAGTAGCAAAATCCTAAGGATAGCAGCAACATACATGAAGGAACTGTTAATAAGATGGCAGCAGAAAGAGCTACAGGGGCTACCTATCCAATGAAAAATATTTTACCTTCCAATTGTAGCTTCAGGGTGTAATTGAAATCACTGTCTGTAATGATTTAAGATTAATTTTTGTATAAAAATATTTGAGGATTCAATTAAAGGTTGATCAGTTTCAGTCACTGATAGAGTGTTTCAGCACTCACCACCATTTCCTTTCTGGTCTATAATACCAAGAGAGCAAGCTCCTCCCTGGTTTTTTTGACATTTCAGCTCTGAATAGTATCAGTGGTTCTGTGAGGTAACTGACAGCTTCCCCAAAGCTAGAATAACCTAAATTCAGATTGCCAGCTCATCCTTTGATCTCTGTTATGTCTGCTGCATACAGACCACATCTGCCAGACCCTGACAATGGACAGAATTGGTCTTTAGCCTGTTCACTCAAGTCTGCACTGATGTAACACTGAGGGAGCAGTCAGCCATAATAAAGACTCCAAAATAATGCTACATTTAAAGCAGGATAATATTATTTGCATTGCCATAAGAAGATGGAATTATTTAACATTTCTGTTTCATCACATCAAGTCAGCTGTTTTCTGGTGGATCTGCTTAGAGCTTTCCTTTACAAGCCACGTGGAGATTAAAGACTTAAACTTGAGTTTAGTTTTAAGAAAAAAATAAAAATAAAAATGAAACAACCAAAAAAAAAAAAAAAAAAAGCCCAACCAAAAGAAGTACCAAACAAAAAACAAACATAAAAACAAACAAAGCCCCAAACGACAAAAAAATCCCAACAACAACAAAAAAACCTCTTTATTTTAAGTGTTCTCTAATTATCATAGAGAGAGAATGGAAATGGTTTGTGAACCAGCCTTCCCACTGTGTCCTTTCAGGGCACACCCTCATTTTCAAATGTGGTTCTAAATCAGCTTTTTGAGTCAAAGCAAATTCCACACAGCTCCTTATACAGAAACTTTCTGACAATCACCCCCCTAGTCTGGCTTTCCCATCCCTATCCAAGCCTCCCCTTGATCTACAGACTTCCTGCTTGCCACTCTGCATGCTCTGGAAGGTTTTCCTTCCTCAAGAGAGCTCAGTTGCTCCTCAAGAGATGAAGAATCTCCCCATAGAGCTCTTATTTGTCACTGACTTTTTAGAGAAGTGTAGCAAACTAGGAACAAAGAAAAACAGCAGAGCACTTTATTTGCAAGCAGACTGTCTGATAGTTAATGAAACTTGTTTTGCAAGGCCCCAAGCCAGCATCTGGGAAAGTCACTAAATATGTTTAGAGATGCCAGATGGAGACAGAGAACAGTGCTACACAGACCTAAGCAGTATGACTAGGTAAGGCAATTTACAATATTTAAAAAGTCCTTACTTAAGTCCTTTCTTCAAAGCTTCAAAAATTTTCTTCACCTGCAGTGGCTTTGGGTCCCAGATGACTGCTCCCTTCTGCAGGGAATTATAAGCCTTGGAGGATTTCAGTGACATTCTTGATCTCACTGAGCTTCTGCTGAGAGACTTCCTGTAGAAATAGAAAAGAAAATATGGGAAAAATGCAAAACCCATCACCTCAGAGAAGAGAGATGCCTAACCCATAAAGCTTCTCAGCTCCAAATTAAATGTCCAGTACCATATATATTTATGTGAAAGAACAAAGTTCTTCAGAACAGCAATAATACTTTGGCAGATAACAAGAGAAAGTTAAGACCCAGCCCTAAATACCTAGTGTATAAAAGCTGCAAGTATTTTTTGTGACTTCAACAATAATAAATTCAACAAGAAACAACTCCTACTCTAAGTTTGATGCAGGCTCTCAGAAGCCTAGTGGTTCTCTTTTCAAATAAAGAAAAATTGTGCATGTCCCCATTTCTTTGGGAAGGATGGGGGGAAAGGGATAGCACTGAGCAAGAAAAAGAGAAGCTAATTTTTATAAGAGGTTAATAACAAGTTAATGTTCATACTGCAAGCAATTATCTTAACAGACATGCATGGTGGTTAGCTAAGGCCCTGTTTCTCTGTGAACATCCCCACCAGTTGTTGGGGTCAACAACAAAACCAGTGAAGTCAGCCATGCTGCAGGACAAGACATTCCCATTTCAACTGAGAAAGCTAACATAGAAAGCCTTTAAAAATAACCATTTCTTTGTCTGCCTTCACTATCCATTTAAGTGTTGGCTTAATGCCCTACCAGGTTTTAGAAAAGCAAGCTACTGAGTCCAGATTGCACACAAGTTATAATTATCAAGGTGTTTTTTTCAGTGCCTAACACCTCTCTTACTTAATTTTTAAAGCAACTACAAAAACAAGAACCTTTTACAGTGGATATTTCATGCTAACCTAAAGAGTTAGAACACCTCTAACCATTAGTTATGTATATCTACACCATTTAAACTAGAAAATGAGCTCTCTGCAAATGGCTCTTTCACACTGTCAGATTCCTGCTTGGCTTTTCCTACCTCTGTCTCTGCACTCCTCTAAGTCTTAGCTATTTTTACATAGCTTTGTTAATGCTCTCTGTAAGTGAAGCCTCTAAAATATCAATACCTAAAGAAGTTTTCCATTCTGCTAAGCCAAGCCAACTGATTGCTCTCAAAGAGGCTTTTCCCTTTCTCTAAGACCTCTGTCCTAAATTCAGCTCACCTGGAGAAATAATGAACTTCCACAGGCTTAATACTTAGTCACTGGTTGTTTTAAGTTCTAGGCATGTGACTGAAGGCATAAGGAGATTATTGAGCTTGATTAAACCCTAGGCCCAGCACACCTGAAAGCTGTCACCAGCCCTGTTATAGAAACCTTTGAGTAACTACTACAGCTATCCTGGGGCTAAATTTCCACTTCATTCCATCTTTTAATATATAATCTGAAAAAAATCTGGTAAAATAAGGTGTTGACAAACTTTATTGTATATTTAATTTCCTCATCTTCAATTATTATCTTAGTTTTTTATGATGGCTTGATGTAAAGTATTAATTAAACAAATCATTTGGAGCTCAGGTTACATATAACAAGGAACATAACTGTTAAATTAGAAACTTAAATGAACATTGTCTTCTCTCTTAAGATAATGAATCGTTGATTATTCCATGTAAAGTGGGAGGGTTTCAGCAAGAATAGCACTAGAAGGGACAGTTTAGCCACTCACAGCAGCAGTTGGAAGAGTCTCCTAGAAGGATCATCACTCCTAATTCTTTCATGCAAAGAAGGATATAGCATCTAGTTCAATCCTCTAGAAGAGTACTCTAATTACCAAGATACCATATGGAAGATATAAGATAATTCTACTTTTTGAAATTAAAAACTCCAAGTTAAACTGGGGTTTTGTTTATTTTTGGAAAGGAAAGGCCTCTGACATTTACCTTCAGAGTTTTGGACTGCAAATCCTAAATTCAGGAAATCATTTCCTTTCAGTTAAAGCATAGCATTAAACACTGCTAACAGGATGGGATTTAATACTCACTGTTTTACCCAGTATCTCCTACTGACTGATGTAACCTTAGTGCATTGACTCTAAGAATGTCATTTTCATACATAGCAAAGTTAAGTGGCTGACATGGGCCTTTAGGGACAGTAGCTAAAAGCTAAATGCTATGTTGCTGCTTTCCCTTGTGAACTTAATGATTTAAGTATCATATTTCTCACTTTACAGATAACACTAATACTATTCACTTCCTGTGGAGATTATTGTGAGGAAAAATGAAATAGTGTGTCTGACTGAGTCTTAAAAGGAAGCTGCTGAAGAAATGCAAAAGTATATTTAGCATCTGCTTAAGAATCTCCATGTGGACCTGATTTGTGTGTCATCCTTTGGATGGACCTTGCACAGGGCCCCTGCAATCTCCTGCTGTGTTTTGCAACAGTGCCTGAGGGAAAGATAAGTTAGGAAAGGGTGGTTAAAAAATTTCTTCACTATGCTGAGGAAAGCTCTTGGGTGTTCACTGGGCTGTGACTGAGTGTCTAGTACCCAGATTTTCCTTATTGTGGTGATTCCTGAACAAAACTGTCTGTCTAAACACTTAAATAATGAAAAGCAAAATTGTAAAAAAAATGCATAAAGAGAGGCATTTGGTTAGAAAATCTTTGCATCTAGAAGTAACAGAATAATCTTAAGGGATATACAAAAACTTCTGTTTGGGGCACTATTACCCTGCTGGACTGTGCCTTTGCTGGAGAAACAGCTGATCAACACTTTTCCTGATAGATCCTTTTCCTGCTAGAAGTCCCACTATGTACTTGAGCTCTGGTCTGTTTATTTAATTTATTGACAGTGTATTTCTCAAGATCTTAGTGACTGGTGTGATTTTAGATGTCTGATCTTTCCTAGGACTCATATTATTTTTCAGCTTCCATAACAAATTATTTATTCAAACGCCCAGACTTCTTGATTACCTCACAATCACACTGGAATTTCATTTTTGCTCATATTTTACTACCCTGGGTTTAACTTAAAGGTTAATTCAGTCATTTGGTTCTTTGAAAATATATTTTATTACATGAGTCAGGTATTATACTGGTAGAGAACAGTATTTTTTTGAGTACAACACTTCTAGAGGCAAACTTTCCGATACTTATGATACTGCTAAATGAAACACTTTATTATTATTCTAACATACATTGGCAGTCAGAGATTATATTAACTTTCCACATCATATCTTCTAAATGTATTCATCAGGCTAGACAGAGATCACTACATTCAGAAAAAGAACAAGAGCACTTAAAGGCTGCACAGTTATCTACATAAAGCAACAGTACACAACAATTTGTGATAAGCAAGAAGGGAAAAAATTGCAGGATGGTTTAGCAGTCACAGGGCTTGACTGAAGACTGAAAGACTGGACTGCAACCTTGGCTACTATAGACCTGTTACAGTTAGAAGTCAATTTGCAGTGGCCTTCTTGGTCTGTTTATATTCCTTCCTTCCTCTCATTTGTGGCATTGCCAGAAAGCAGCCCTTCCTCTCACATAATGCTGCTCTGCTTCAGTAACTCCAGAACTGAGCTGAGTTTAGTAATGCATTTTGCCATTAATTCATTCAATCACTGTTTGATTCACCATTAACATCACCATCTTTTTAAAGATCCATGATATTTAAATAACTACAGAGAAAGTTTAAGTCAGAAAACATGTTACTACCAGGCTGCTAGCAGAAAGGGTTGCAGGGCTTCATTTTTCTAGAAGAAATAAACACTATTATCAGTCTGATACATAACCTCTAAAATCCAGGCATCTCTAAGGTACATTGTATATAGCAAAAAGATAGTATGGTGTGAAGTATAGCTGTTTATCAGTGAACCTTGATGACAACAGTAAAAAACAAGAAAAAAACAAGGAGCAACTTCTACACATTGATGCCACAGGTTAAAAAAAACCCCATTCACAGTACCTAATGCCTGTTGCCCAAGCAACCAGGTGCTTTTCTGTTACTTACGCTAATTTTCTGCTTTGCAAAGTGCTGAATCCAGTGAAGGAACAACTCCTGCTGATACCACCCCCATCACCAGGAGAGACAAATGTGAGTTTAACTGACATGATTGCCAGTCAGCAAGTCTATGGGTTTCTGGAAAAAAAAAAAAAAAAAGGAAAACAGATGAGTCAAAACCTTCTTGGGCAGTTCAGTCTTAGACCTGGGCTGCTGCAAGTGTTGAGCTGCATGAAAGTGGAAAGTCAGAACAACAAGCAGTAGATTAAATAGAAAAAAAAGAGACTTGTCTGCTATACACATTTCCTCTATTGCCAATCCACAATGCAATTAATAAGGGACTGAATAGTCTAAAATGAAGTCTCCCATGCCCACTTCAATTTCTAATTGATTTTACAAACTCACTATGTAAAAACCAGAATAGCCTCAATTCACAGGCTACATTTCTGATTTTTAAAAAAGCCTGTAATTGTCCCACTGCTCAAGGAGTTCACAGTATATTTCCAAATTAGAATGGATGCCAGAACTGTACTTAAGCTCCAGACTTAGTCAAGTCCAAAAAGCAGTTCCTTGCATCTGTGCAGAGCCATGCTGAAGTCAATGGTAGAACTGGCTGAGTGTGGTACTTAAGCCCAAGGCAGAAAGAAATCTGGTTTCAACAGTAAAATTCAGGTTCATGCTCCTCCTCTGGCAGGATTCTCTTGGATTCATCTCTTCTGTTTTCCATCAGTCACTCTTTTGCTTTCTGGAGAACTGTGTTCTCTGCCATATGTCTATAGAATCCAAGTTACAATATAAGTAACAGACATATCCTTCAAAGCAGCTGTAGAAAATCACCCAGACAATTCATATACAGAAAAATTCTCTTCCTTTCCTCCTCAAGATGGTGTAATGTAAACATCACAACTGAGTAAAAATGAGTAGAACAAAAAGCTGGACTATCTATTTCTAGAAAGAAAGAAGTACAAACTCCAGTAAAGAGCTCTAGATGGAGATGCTTTATGTAGAAGTTTGTCTTATGTTACAGAATGTGCTCTGAGTAACAGTGAGCTCTTAATCTATAGGAGTAGATACTGGAAAGAAACACCTGCACTGAACTGGTATGCCTGACATTATCCAACCAACATGGCTACAGTTAGTCAGACAAGCCCAGAAAAGTCAGGATAAGACTCTTCTTGCTCTGCCACTAACTTGGAGAGCAACCTAACTCAATGCTCTTGAAGACTGCATATAAAGAACTGAATGGTTGAACTACACTGAGATTTGAGTGTTTTGCTAATTCTGGGATAGTCTGCAAGTATGGGGATTCATTATCTACCACAGCAGTAACTAAAGTTATGGATTTGCACAAGCAGAGATCCTGCAGTGATACCTGACTATCTCATTAAAAGCTGCTCAGTTTGTTCTCTGGGCAGAGGTCTTAAGACTCCCATTTCTATGCCTGTTCTACAGGCTGTGCCAAACTCATGGATACATCTATGAAAAACAGGCAAAATATTTTATAACAAGATGTGAAAATTATGAAGTTGAGCTAAACCTGCTTTGCAAGATACCTGGTTCATCAGTGGAGGTGTTGGGCATGGCAAGATATTTTGTAACAAAATGCATCAACGTCCAGATGACTCCATGCCTCCAGTAGTATCAACAGATATCTGTTACGTGGAAATAATTCAGGTGCATCTTAATCACCTTTTAATCAAAGTGTGCACCAAATATGTTCTCTTGCTTTTAAAGGATGCCTCCTGAGCACCCTTAATCAGAGATTGTACTTGGATCATAACACAGCTGGTTTCAAAATATTTTCCATTCTTCTCTCTAGTTTTCAGATGCTTGTTAGTCTGTGAACAGTCACCCTATCAAAAGGATCATTAGACTGAAAAAAAAAAAAATCCCATGCAACTTACTGAAAAATGTAATTGCATAACAAGCTGTTAGAGGAAGAAATAAAAGGAATAGCCTCATGGTTATTGACCACATACCTCAAGGCTAAGCCAGATTCCCATGATCTATTCTACAGCTCTCTAACCTGGGAAAGTTAGTTCATGAGTAAAAGAGAGGGAGAAAGCAAAGGAAAAGCTTCTCTAATTTTAAAGAACTCCTAAACCCTCCATACCATGAGATTGGAAGCCTTCAAATCATATAGATATGATACAAACAAAAAAGGCAGACCCTTGACAGAGAACAGAAAGTAGAAAACGATGAGAAGACTCCTGAAGTTAAAAACTGTGTTACTGAACTATA
This sequence comes from Heliangelus exortis, assembly GCF_036169615.1. Taxonomy (NCBI): domain Eukaryota; kingdom Metazoa; phylum Chordata; class Aves; order Apodiformes; family Trochilidae; genus Heliangelus; species Heliangelus exortis. The sequence goes on along the minus strand of NC_092437.1, from coordinate 8,823,489 downwards.
GCTGCGAAGAATTAAGCTGGAAATTTACAGACCCCCAGAACTCGGTGAAAGAAATAAATTGCTTAAATTGACTAGACTTGATTCTGTTGCCATGTGTTTTTATAAACCAAAAGTAATCCTGAACTTCAACAGAATACACTGTTGCAAATTAGTGGAAGTGAAAGATGAATTGGACCTCACTTGTGCATAGCTATAAGCATTTAAAAGTTCTCATGGGTTGCTTGTTTTTTTGAACTGCACAAAGCTCAGTCCTCAAGGCCACTGACCCTGTCATGTTCTGCTGTAATGCTCAGCTACATTCAAAAGCAATTCACAAGCACATTTTCAGAGTTCCCTCTTACAAGAACGAAGAGAATCTAAATAATGTTAGGAAAGCACCATTAAAGGGGTTATCTTTCTTACTTTGAAATAATGTGGGCAAAGTCAAATAGTTGGTACACAACTGCAGATACACTTTTTACAGCAACCTAAAAATCCCACAGCTCATTTCACACTTCTGACTAGAAGACCATAAGTACGATGTCAAGACAACATTTTATTTATAAGAAAGGTTCATAAATGTAGTTGTTTAAACAGAGGGTTTTGCTAGCCAGAGTGTCTGTGTAAAAGTGCTGAGCTACATTATAATCACCCCTGAGAAAAAGCAGCTGGACACATCTCAGATTCAACTCTCCCTTCAGGCTAGAAATAAATCAGATAAGGACCCCCGACAAAGCTGAGTTCAAATCTGTCTTCCAACCTGTAACCTCTGCTGTGCAGGCCAATGTCTCCAAATCTCATAAATTCAGGGATTATACCTGGGGGAGCAGAAGTACTTCCTCATTTTTAATCTTCCCCCTCAAAAAGCACAGGATGTGAACACAGTAGCTGGCTAAGGGCTGGCGGACACAGAGTGCAGAAAGATCAGGGCCAAACTAAAGGAGTCTATTGCCAGGGGCAATAAAACACCGAGCTACCAGGAAACAGCAAAGGGTCTTGAAGAAGCTTTATAATGCCCTTGAGCCTTAAACCAACCACCAAACTACCAGGTACTGATCTATTTCAAAATTTTAATATGTGCAGCTTTTTAATATTGAGATTTCAGCTCTCAGAAATACATCTTTAACATAAATCAAGAGAGTATTTTTTGTATTGTTTTCAAATTAAAGAAATATGGTTGGTTTTCTGTATCTTAACGATGGGCAAATGATTTGCCACAAGACTATTGGCATTTAACCTTCAGTGTTACCAAGTATCCAGGCGTTTAAGCCCAAACATTTGATCTTCTACACAGCAGTGAGTACATTCAAACTGCAAATTTGGCTTCTTCTCTGTTAGTATTAGGATATTCCTCAAGCCAAATGACCTTGATCCTCTACAAACAAAAAGCTGGTGTCTGTTTGTGTTTATGGCTAAACTTTTCCAGCCCTAGTCACATATTTAATTGTTTCTGGGCACAATGGTTTCAACAATTTTATGAGGAAAATATGACTCACTGACTTCTTGCTAAATATTTCTGCATGTGATTTTTACTTTAAATTAGCATGCCTATTTTTCTTTTAATATCTCCAAGAGGTTCACTTGAGCTTGGTGAACTATTACTAGAGTAAGGTATTTGTGTTTCCTTAACATTGATGGTGTTCCAGTTGTGAATGACCAGACTTGTGTTCCCATCAGCTACCTGTGGACACACACGTGGAGCTGAGAGCCCCAGCAACAAGTGGCTGCAGATCTCAGTATGTCAGTACCTGCTGTTCTCTCACTTCAGTGAGCAGTGGCTGCTGAAAAAAATAAAAGCCAGTTTGAAATCAAGAAAATCATTAGTCACTATAGAAAGCAGATACAATGCCTGAACACAAACCATTAAATTTCAATCACTTCACTATCTTAGGATCATGCTTGTGCTTCTGGCTACATTATGCAATCACAACAATTTCTCTTAACATTGCTTTCTCCTTACATTTTTTTAATAGGTTGTCAATGATTTTATGCATAATTTTATTTTAAATATTAAATTAGCTTTCCTTGGAATGACAATAAGCCATTCTATCTTCTTGTGAGTCAATTCAATTTTGTTATCACAACATAATCCTTTTCAGAGTACCAGATGTGCTCACCATTTTATTGGAGGAACTTCAGCCTTGACTCTAAAAGATGTGGCTTATATTTGTGCCTATAAGGAACATCCTCTCAGCAAGCAGATTGCTCCATAGATTTTATTGGAGGTTTGCCATCTAGAATCTGTATCTTTTTAAAGCATAGTTTTACAGAATTCACTTCAACTCCACAACAGCCAAACAAATTTGCCAGTAAAATATATATCAGTTCTATACCTACTCTACTTGAAATTCAGTTTTCACTGTACATAACCAAAATCAGGGACTTCTGAGACATTATCTGGGCTTATACCAGAAATTATCTGAGATTCCAACTAAACATCTGCTGTGTCCAAAAAACGTCTGTGTCCAAAACCATTTGCTGTGTTTCATCATAGGTGCTGGTACTCATTTCACTTCCCTGAACTTATTATAAATTCCACCACAATAATTGGTTTGCTGCTACCTGTGTTAGGGTTTTAACTGACAGACATATATATTGCAAACATTTAATAGGCAAAAAGACAAAACTAATACATGAGAAAATATCTAGCATAAGTCAAATTTAAGATTGATTTTGCAAACTGGGCTACATTTGTCTACCACCACATTGATGAAATCACAATTACTTTGCTTCCTCTCATTTATTTCAAGACTCAAAAACAATGGAATTAACTAGCACTTCTGGTGCTTATGATGGGTGGTATCCATTTCAAAACACTTGTGGCAGACAATGGCAATTGAGTTTTTCATGACACTGACTTAAAAAAAAAAGAAGACTGCCACAATGTGCTATGATCTGTCAGATTTTTTAACCAAAGTCTTAGAGCTGATCTGGGCCTGAACCGCTGATGTTTTTACGATTTAGATGTGCCCTGGAAAAGGCTGGAAATTTCTAGACCAGGACACTTACTTTGCAGTGTCAGACATTGAAAGAATTCAGACCATTACAATTAATGAAACTCCTGAGATGTGATAAGATCATGACTCAGCCTTAATTACTCTCAAGGTAGGTGTAATGCAAGCTGACTGCACACAGCACGCAGTGACCGTCTTCTCTGCAGCGCTGAGTCCGCTGGGAAAACAGACACTGTATTTAATCTTTGCTCCTCAGCATTCTTTAGAAAACCCATTGACCTCAGTAGTCATTTCTACTCTGCTAGATAAACATTCCAAATTTATTATTAAAGCCCCTTAGCTTTTAAGCATTTGTGTTCAATTGTTAGATAAACATTCTATTTATATTGTTATTGGCAGAATTAAGAAAAATTTCTCCGGTTATTTTTCTGGAGATGAAAAGTAATTTGAATAGAAAATATCCTTGATGCTACATCTCAATATAGCTATTTTAACACAGCCTTACACTCAGATAGGATCCTTTCTTCAGATTCATATTTTCTGTGGAAAACATTCACAGCAGTATCTGAAAAGATTTTTTATAATTCACTGTAACACAGGAATTCTGACTTGTGTCTATCAGCTACCCCTGGGGTCTCACACCAACACAAATAACCTCTAACTAATCCACTGCACAGACAGGAGAAGAGCCAGAGCAATTATAGGTATGGGAAATGTGTGGTTTAGATTTTGTTTTTATAGGGTAAGACAGATTTGTGAAAACTGAAGCAATGCTGACAAACAGCTGTCTGTGATGACCTTTTGGAAATTTTCACCTTGCTGCTCTTCTCATCCATCTCTGATGCACTAAGAGGTAAATTTTGTTTTTCCCTTGCACTTTTCTTGCTCTCCCATCTCACCCCTACTCATTCCTTTCTTCCCTTGGTTCCTATAATGGGAATAAAACAATGTAGACAGCTGAGCTTGTTCAGCCTCCTTTGCAGAAAAATGCAATCCATGCAGGAAACCATCCTCTACCAAAAAGATAAGTTTAGCCATAGTGCTGTAAAGTCCCCTGGATATAGCTGTACAGAGCCCCAAACAATCATTTTTCTGCTCTGGTACACCAGATATTTCTGCTGTCTTAAGATGAAGCAATGTGACCTCTTACATAGTAATTTTGCTACAAGTGGAAGATTTTGCTTCTCTATAAACCCACACGTGTTCCACAGAACTTTTTGAACTAAACCTGTTCAACTCAGATTATTAGATGGCCCCTTTACTTTGCACCAAACTTATAGCTGTCGGGTTGTATTTCAAAATCTGAGATTATTCATGACTATAAACCCGGTCTTAAAAGTAATTTAGGTTCTTAGGTGTCAGTAAAATTAATGTTTATATAACTCACATAGTTTAGAAAGGTGTGGCTTAATTTTGGTAGTTTTGAACATTTGACATAGGTAGATTCAGCTCTTAAATATATATTTAAATTCTACGTATCTGACATACTTTCCTCCTAGCCATATTCAAGCCATAAAAATAAAATCAGATAAACGACTTTGATCCAAGTTATAGCTTTAGTCATTAGGCCCTGCTACAGCTTTATGCCAGCTTCTGGAAATGAAGTTCTGGAGTCTGGGTTTTCAATGCAGCAATACATTTAAATATCACAAGCAGTTCCCTCAGACAACTTCTCCTGTGCTGGTGGTAGCGTTTCTGATGTAACCATCTCTAGGGTAGTTCTTTGAACACAGAACTCAACTTTCCAGTCCAAGATGACCCGTTTTTCAAGCCTGCAATTCAAAATGTTACTGTATTCTAATTAGATTTCATCTAAGCATACAGATCTAAGTTCTATTCTCGGTGACACTGGTGCACATCCAGAAGGCATTAATCAGTCATTTATTCCAAATTTCCAGTAGAATCCTAGCAGCAAACATTGGCCAGGACTTAGTTAATGGCCTGGAAACTATGTTTCAAAACATAACTTTGAGGTCAATTTTGTACCTCCCTCTAGCGGCAGCAGATACCAAACAAATGAAGCACAAAGGAGACCTTGTCATGGCTCACACCCTGATACATTCTGCCCATTTCTTTTACGGAAATTGGTTACTGGGACTCAAAGTTGGCTGTAAATCCCACTGGAACGTTTTGGTAATTTAATACTTAAGGAATCAGTGATTGCTTATAACCAAAGCCTCTGTTTATTCCCTTTGCCAGTGTGAGGAACACTCATGGAGCCACGTGTAGCTTCCCCATGCCTGCCTAGACCATACCTCCCCCAGTTGTTGTGAGTGCTTTTGCGTTGAGTTTTGCTTTCCTCTTCAGGGAAAGGCACAGAACAATTCACCCATTATCAGCTGATTTATGAGCACGGGGTTTGCTGCTCGCTCCTCTGGTTTCAATTTCAAACTTGATGACAAACTTGCAAGCCTGAATCAGAGATTCAGGAATGTGGCAGGCTCCACATGCTAGCCTGACTTGCAGCTTTTTCAGCTTTGGCAGAATTTGAGTCTGCAGCTAGTTACATTACAATGAATACTTAAAAACAAATTCCTAACAAGAGAAGAAGCAGATGGTGCTGAGAGAGAGCAATTTACAAGTGATGAACAGGCTCTTCCATTTCTAACAAAGGAAAATTTGCCTAGCAGCAAGGCACATCCTACCAGTTCTGCCCCTGAGAGGTTTCTCCTTCCTAATTAGGAACCTCAAGAAACATTCTTCTGTAACACATATCTCATTCTCCTTTTTTCCTCAGTGTACACCTGGATGCATGTTGGACTATCATGTATAATCATGTCTCCGTCCATTGCCTAATGCAGAAGCCTTCTGAAAACCTATCTCCAGGTCAGTTATGAAATACAGAAGGTGCTTTACATCAGCCTTAGGGTTGTGGAAAGTCCCAGGTCTGAGTTTCATTAGAAACCACTGTGATGGAGAGATGTGTGTTCTGATTATTACACTGAAAAGATGACAAGCTTCCAGTCACAGTGAAATTTGATGTTCACAGTATGCTGGATGTGTTTTCATCTCTTCAAATACTGAAGTCTGTGAATCACAGTGTATCAGTGTCCTGGGGCATGTTTCTGAACTGGGAAAAACTGTCATTTAGCTGTCTGATCAAGAAAATTGTCCCTTTATTAAGAATTAAACCATTAAGTCAACTTCCTACAGCAGCCATGCTTTATTCCCATAAATGTTACCAAAACAATCTTGTGCCACAGAAATAATGAAGTTGCTAAGTTATGATCGGTACCCCAAAAAACACTGGAAAAAGAGGAAAACTATGCAAAATATCATATAAGAGGGCAAGAGGAAAGAGAGTTTATGTTTCAAACCAAAGTACTTTCTTTGATGCTGAGGAGGCATAGACTTTTTTCCAATGTCAGTGTTTCTGTTATTGATTAGTGAATCTCTGTACCTATATTAAGATAATGAGAAAAGGTGCATTTTTTTGAAAGAGTTATCAAAATCAAGACAGTTGGGAATGTCTCTGAATGGCCAGTTAACAGCCAAAGCATCATTTGGTGTGTTTGAACATTTTATCTAGGCTGAATTTACTCAGTATCTTCTAACAGGCTTGAACTCATCATGATTTCTAAAAACTAGGCTAGCTGTCATAGCAATCCTAACACTATGTTGTGTACTAAGGTTCCCTTTCTGTAGAAACAAACATGTAAACTTTACTTGTGGGAAAAAACAAGAACCTTTGTATATTTGTGGATATATTTATTTCCCCTTCCTTTCTTACCAGTACCTAATACATATGCTCTGACATTCATGGCCCACATTTTTCACACTGTTATTCTCTGGTTTTATTTGGTTTAGGTTTGTTTTTAATGAGGTGAACTTTGCACGGTTCTAGCTCCTATAAAATCTGTGTCTTCAATGGCCAGATTTAGTGATTTTCATACGGAAAAAAAACAAGCCTATATACTAAGCACACAGCTGTACTTGGAAACATATGTTTTATCCCCTTTAAAATGAACTAATGAGGACAGGAATATGGAACCGATAGGTCAGGAAAAATTCTGTCAGAATTTTGAATATGGAATTATGGTAAGAGTACAGAAATGACTGGTGCTTCCACGTAAGGGGAGGGGAGAAGGATGATAAATCTGCACTCCTACACTAACATGAAGGCATTTCCCCTTTGCAGTCCTGTTCATCCCAATGTCAGTTTTATCCACTCAGCTCACACAAGTATCCCATAGAGTGTGGTCCAGATTCTCAGTTTATATGAATTGCCATAACTCTATTCAAATTGATTTATTTACAGAAATAAAGGATCTTGCTTTGTCTCTTCTGTATCTAGGTGAGAAAGGGCTCTAATAGCTTCTTTCAAGACTTCTGTAAAACAAAGTAGACCAATTATTAAGGAGCAGATGACATGAAAACAGTGACTTCTGACTAAATATGAACAGTTTTTAAACTAACTTTGCCCATCAGTGTGTTCTTAAGATATAAAGTGCCTTCTGTTGCTAGCTCATAAATAGATGAGGTTTTCAGGACCATCACTTCTCTGCCCAGTCTAACTCACATCAAAGTCACTGGGAGCTCTGCCATATCTTCAGAGAAAGGATGAACAAGACCCTTGAGGTAATGATTTGGCATTCACGCTGGAAAAATGCATTAGTGATTGACTTTCTATCAAATAGCTGCATCAGATTTTCCCTCTGGTTCCTAGCTTAAGCTTCATTTTAAAATTATTCTTGATTTGTCTGTATATGCTCTCCATCAGTTTGCTCCCTTGCAGTACAGAGTGGGTCCCTTCACTAAGCCACAGCAGCAAAAAAGAAACTTCTGGTGTATAAGACTTTGTAGAAGTCATCACATGTAGAGGAAACTGGGTTTAGTGGGGCCCTAGTTCCCCTGAGGACTCCTTAATATAAATTATTAACAATAAAAATAAACATCGGCTAGCTTGAACTTCTCTTCATTCTCTCAGCTTATTTTTGTGACAGAATTAGCTAAATAAAGCCCACTTGAAAGAAAGCTTAATTGCAAACTATCCAAACAAAAAGAAATACAACTAATTGGTTCTTAAATATTAAACATTCAAGAAGAGATGGCTTTGGAAAGAGCTGAAAGACTAATGTATGCTGGGATACATATGGTGAAGCGAGCAGTGAAGTGCCAAGCAGTTTAAACTGGACTACATTTCCTTTTAAACTGAACAGTCAAGTTCTGTCAGTCTGGTTCTGCCTAGAAGACAGCTTTCAATTATTTCAAACCTCAAAAGAATCATAAAGATGCTCTTTCAAAAATCTTTAAATCAGAAGGGTCAAACTACAACCATCATTACTCTATGGAGTGCTCCTGAAACCTATTACACTCTAAGAAATACAGCTTAGCAAAGACTTCTGTTTCAAGTGTTTTTTCTAAAGCAGTGGAGAGCTCACACAAACAGTTCTGACAACAGAACTCTAAAGGACAGTGGTGATGCCTTCCACAGAGTAACTGATTGCAGATCTGCCTTGGCTTTTATAAACTTCCTTTCTTCAGTCCTGGTTTTTTTTTCTTTTTTTTTTTTTTTTTTTTTTTTTTTTTTTTGTTACTGCTACTGAATTCAAGTACTTCACAGTGAGCGAATAGAAAGAATCTGTCTGGGCATATGAAAACTCCCACTTAAAATTCATTAAAACAGTTCTACACTTATTTCTTAAAACAGAACTATTTCTAGAAAGACTAGAAAATTATGTCTGAAATTTGTAAGCAAAAAAAAAAATTTCTACATTATAAAAGATTAAAAAGTAGAAAACTTATAACCAAAATCATGAAGTAAAAATAATTAACAAATTTAATTAATGACAGAAGATTTTTCTTTGGAGGACCACTGTGGCATAAAATCACACTAGTAATAAGCCATGGAAAGTGCATGTTCAGCCACATGTTTACTTTCTCACTTATCAACAGCTGACACTAACAAGACTTCTGCCAGAGATAATAAATTCCTGGAAATGTCAGGCTCTTCTACATCACCCAGCCCAAATACAAGAGACCTGCTCACTGGCAGAAAGATGCAGACATAACTGGAAGTGCTAAGTAGAAGCTGCTCAGCAGCAGGATCAGTTGAGATCAAACCACTGAGGCTGAAACCTGATCTAATTTTAAGGTCCCTTGAAATGTTATGAATTTCATCAACAAGCATGACAAGACTCACTCATGAAAATGCATTTCAGTTTTGTGCACAAAAAAATCCATCAGCTCTGTCTCAAATTCCTTCAAAGACTGCACAGCCAGTTGTTTGCTCTCTGAGGACTCAAAGCTTTTACTGCAAGTAGCAGTCACATCTGCTTAGTGCTTCATATTTTTCAGCATCACATGGAGTTTTTCTTAAGCCCTGGAGTAGTTTACTTAGCATCTATGTGTAAGTACAACGACAAAACTCCAATAGAAGAGATAACAAAGATCTTATGTTTGTTTCTACCTCTCTCCACAAAAGACCCAGGCAGTCCTGGCAATAGGAGTATTCTAATAGGAGTATTTTGCCAGCACAGCTAAATCTTTATGGGTTTCATTTTTTAGCATGCCTCTTTGTGCCCAGGGCTATGACAGAAACTGTTATGTAGATCTATGTAGCTACACAAGAAAGCTTTGTTGGTTTAATACATCTAGTGCAGTTTTGAAAGGTATTTGTAGTTTGCAGATAATGTAAAAGAATCCTTCAATGTGAACACCTCTTTTGTACATATAGTACCAGTACCTCACTGCCATTATAATAGTAGTATTAGTTACTACAAAAGTTCTCCTTGGTTGGAGCAGATTGGCAAGCCTGTGCTTTCTATCACCATAGTGAAAACTATCCCTCAGACCTAAAACAATTAGTGCTAACACAGGCACAAGTTTACCATGTACTGTAGCTGCTTCTAAACTTGAGTCTTTTGCTAATTCAGCCATGTCAGGAATCTGTAATACAGAGAGAGACTTAACAGCTGCTGAGTGGGTTATTACTTCTGTGTATTTAGATACTGCAAGGGCTTTGCTAGTATAGATGTACTGCTAAGAAGCACCAGGGGAAAGAATAAATTGTATTAGCATACAACACTGCCATATCACTATAGCTGCAGAAGCTTTTAGTGTCATATGGCTGTATCATTAAAAACCCCCTCAACTGAGACACACTTCTAGCTACAGTACTACTTTTAAGTGCAGGACAGAGCTTAGTTTGGCCACATGGCAAGCGTAGAACAACTACAATTCTCAGTTTATAAAAAAAAGTCCTTCATGCCTCATAAAACAAGACTTATTTTTGTGCTATAAATTGACAGTCTACATTACCCATACCTACCTATGAGCCAGTTATAATTGAGACCACACTTTCAGAGTAGGATTGTGCCACTTCACAAAACTGGGCCCCCTGTGAGAAAGTTCTCTCAGCTGCCTCTCAGCATGGAAGGAGCAAATTGTAATGCTAACATGTACAGTGACTCAAAAGCCTGAAGAGGCTTTTACACAAGACCAAATAGCAAAAAATTCAAGGTACCAATCAATTCACTGTACACACTGATCCTTAGTTCATCACCTCCTATGGTCCTAATAGAACGAGGGCAAACAACATTCACACAGAATGTGGTATTCAGGGAAATGACAGGTTTGCATTATATTATAGTTACTAGAGCTGCAGAGACATAAAACACAAAAATGGATGTCTATATTCACATTGTTGTTGTTCGGTTGATAATTTCAGGAGTCCTTGTGATGGATGAGATCACCAGCAAAGAACTTTAAATTTCAGTTCAACACATAGGCAAAAAAGCTTAAATATCACAGTACTGTGATGGCTCCAGTGATATCAAAGGCATTATGTATGCACTGATCTGCTTTTTTGGTATCAGACAGGCATGATTTGTGAAATATGTAATGATCACACCCCTTGCCAGATGAGCCTGAGATGATGACAGCAGTGTCCAGAATGCTGAAAGGTGCTCTAAGTACAAAAGTGATAAACTTTCCTGTTAATGAGGAACCATGCCTGGCTGGAGAGTCAGCAGAGAGAACAGTATGTCTCTGTAATGTTCTATGTCCCCTGGCAGTTTTCCCACACTTGCAATACGACCCTCCAGCCATCAGTGAATGGATCATTGATCTTATAAACTCACATTTGTGATTCTCTACAGAATCATCACTGAGAGTGTACAGCACAGAGAACTTACTGGCAGAAATTCACTCTTGGGTGATCTTCCAGATCAGAAATGGCCATTCAGATACAGAATATACATGTTGACAAGTGATTCCAACAATACACTAATCCAGACCCACAATTAAATCCAGATCCTGATGCAGTTATAGAAGCCCTGGCACACAGTGCATTCGATGTGATATGGTGTTTGCTCCATGTGACTCCCCTTACTCAAGAGAGATATTTTACAACAAGCAACAGTTTTACTGTACTGTGAAGATAAACTGACAATTACAGGTCAACATATACTTACTTATTGCTTTAAATGAAACTAAAAGCAGCCAAATTCATACACATACAGGGGAAAGATTCCCCATGTATTACTACAGTTCTGGAGAAAACAAACTAGGCTGGGCAGACACAGAAATTACATCTGGGCAGCAGATCTTATCAGAAGATGCTGTATATCTTATCCCAAGCCTTCTGCAGAGCACATACTCCTTAGGCTTGTGGTTTTGCTCTTGAAGAATCCAAGCTCAAGCAATTCTGAGATACTTTGCATGGCTACTTACTTGTTTTGCATTTTTGATGTTTGTTTGCAGGCAGCTGGAATGCCTGCACTGATTTTCATAGGTTATTTAAATTCTTCTTTATTTGTTAACAAATTCTGTTGGTTACACAACACATTGGCATGTGAACTCTTCAGAAAAAGGGAGGGTCACAACTCAGCTTCAGTGGAATTAGGAACAAGATCCAGTGACCTTAGCAGAGTTACACAAAGGAGAGCTCTATTGTTTCTGTGGGAGTTGTGGTTAATTAAAGTAGTATTTCTCTTCAGCTTTCTACTGGCAGGACTTTCTTCAAAGGTGGTGTTACCTACAAGATCAACTGTGTGGGCTTCCATTTCTGACAATGAGTAACAGAAGCCTAGTGACAGATTTTCATAAAGCCTGGGCATATACTATTGTGCCAAAAGCATGAAAAAAGGCAGAGTAATCTGCAGTTATATATATTGATACAATAAATATAATGTAAACATTGCAGGAATTCAGGACATAGGTAAACTGAAGGTTATTTATATTGTATTTTGTCTGCTGGAGTAATATAATCCTATTCATGCTAACACTTAAGCAGTAAATATTAAGATTTTAAAGCACACTGAGGTCATTGAATTGCCTCCCTTTTTCTCTGTTAAGTCCCTGTATTGGAGTATGATTTCCCCCTCTCAAATCTGTAGCAATTTAAATAATAAAACAGAGGTAATGTAAGTGCAGAGAATTATGGAAGAAATGTAAATGGAAAGTACGTATTTTTAAAATGCACTTGAATAGCTCAAATGCAGCTGAACTGACATTATTCAGACTTTCCAGTCTTATTCAATACTGGATTGAAACCAAGCACAAGAAACTTCAGGCCCAAAGGACATTTTTAAGAAAAGTGTAAGTACCTATATTTCTAGTTTACAATGTCTGTCTGGGAAAGCTCTGCTGCCTAAAGAAAGACAAACCTATCTTCTCCTGGGATCAGCCAAGAGATGTGAAATAATTAAGATGATGTTTGAATCAGCTTGCAATCCTAGGGACTGATTCAGACCCAAAGAGAACCCAAACCAGAAACCTGGATTCAAATATCTGTGGTCTTCTAGCAAAATATGGATGCAGATTTAGATCCAAATTTTACACTGAGACTTCATTTCTAACCTGTGCAGACCCAAGTTCTAGGCCCATCTCTGCATTCTTTCCACACCCAGAATTGGAGTTCTGCCTGAATAACGAACGCAAGAGAGAAATTAATTTCTTATCTTTATGGCAGATCTTGCTTGGTGATGTACACACCTGTGAGCCTGCCAAAACTCAAATGTGTGACATGGCATGCAGTCTAATACCAAACCAGATCAATTTCAAAAGATTACTCTTGTAGGACACTTAAGATCACATTATTTTCATAAGCTAAGTAACCCTTTCCAACTCTCAAATACCTGAATATAAAAAATTGTTATGAACAATTTTCATCAATGGAAAAGTGAAGATCCCAGATTTGAATAAAAAAGTAAGAACAAAGGGAATAAATTATATATTTTCAAACTGAGGGGCATCTAAAACTATGGATATATGAAAAAAAAATCACAGAGGGAAAATACTAAAGAAACAAACAAGCAAATAATAAAAGTCTTCTCAGCATAGAATGGTATGTCCATTTTCCTCCAAAATCTCAGGGTAGCATTATGTTACATATGGCAAAATTTTTCCATCACTCCAAAGAGATACACACATATACACTTCACCCTGACTTTTGAGAAGATAAATGTAATTATTGTTCCTTCAGCTACCCAACCAGCAGGATTTCAAAATCTGCAGGGAGAAATGCATGAATAACAATGAATGGTGTAAACAAGTCTCTTTATGTGAGGATATTGGCATTTTTAATTTTTTTTCAGATTTTTCAGCCAGGTTTATACAAGAAATGCCCACCAGTGTTGTTACAGATGCTGTATTCTCTGATATGTCTACGCTAAAACTGAAATCCCAGTGCAGACACAATTCCATCAGCATTTTTGTTAGTTTAAATTAATTTGCTCAAAAGTTAGCATAAATTCAACACGAAAATGTATGCACATCTGGAGAGTTTATGACACAATTATTACATGCACCAACCAGTTCTGCTGTAGCTTTAGACTTCTGGGATATTTTTCTTATTATTCTACCCCAAACAGTATGCAAAACTGTAGGAAAATTAAATCCTTCTGTGAACAAAAAAAGTGAAAAGGGTATCTTAAGGTAATTCATGTTGCATTTTGTTTATAAAAATATTTTCATAATAGTTGAGAAAAGGATATGTTGAATAGAGTGTCCTGTGGCAACTATTGTGAGAAAAAGAAGTGCTAGCTAAAATCAAGGAGTTTGGCTGTTTTAAGGGTTCCTAGGCAAAATTAAATCAAAATTGCCTGTATACATTCCCCCTTTTCATCAGCATGTCAGTTGTAGTAAGTAAGAATGCACTATTAATTCTCAGTATCAATACCTGAGATATTTTTACATATTCAAATGTTTCCTTATGTCCACAGAAACAACTATTACTGGAAGTACTGTCCAAAGTATGCTGCAAGTAGAGATAAGTAAATCAGCTAGCACACTGCACACTTTTCATGGAAAAAGTTTCTAAAAATGAGTCAGGATTTAATAAAAATTGTCTCTGAGGTATATAGCTGATGCCCATAATAGAATATTTTTCAATTTTCAGCATTGTATATAGAATTTTAAAATGCTAACAGATGTATGAAATAAAAAAGGAAAATTTTCCCTTATTCTCTGCTGTGCACATAGAGACCAATCAGAGGCTCTAAGACATTTTCCACCAGAAAGACAATTTGCTTGCAATTCCTTCTCTCTTTAAATTGTTTCTGTGGCAACACATCTGGTGCTATAGTTCTGGGCCAGAACATTAGCTATCCTGAAAGAAGAAAGTTATGTTGTTGTTCTGCTCTGCAAGAATGTGAAGCAGAAAGAGATCTGCAAACACATATAATCACATAACCTTTTTTGCCTTGATAGGTTCACATCTTAAACTACTGATACTTATACATAGTTTAAGATTACAAATTAATTAAATTCAAAATGTTTCTAGAATGGTTAGAGAAAACACTCGTGGTAAGCACCATGAGCCAAAATGATGAGTGCTTTGAATCCTCTGTTGCTACCCTATGAAATTAAGAAAGTCTTCAGCTAAAAGGTCCAATGTTCATTGGTTCCATCATAAACATAACTCCCCCTACATAATGGAGAAAGATTGATACTGATTTCTTATCCTCTCCCCAGTACTATGTAAACATTACTGTATTATCACTATTTTACAGATGAGATATGTCAGGAGCATATAAGGCCAAGCTGTCTGAAGTGTCTGTTCAACTCAGATGCCCCTGTTTGTCACCCATATTGAAACATGCAGTCCTTGGGTCTCTGAGCTCTTGAGGACCAATAGCTTTTACTGGCTGTACTTGAAATTCAGGAGCCTACTGGTGCTTAATGTCAGTCTGGGGCATCCCAGCTTGAGCATGCTCACATTCTAGAATTTGTGGTCTGAAAAATTTAATTGTAGGTAAAGGAAAGAAAAACAAGAATAAAAGCTTACAACACCAATTCAGTTTTTTAAGTCAACAAGTGAGCAGTTTTTCAAATAACTAATAATTCTGACATGTCAGTTGCACTATATGACATAATCCAGTGAAAGTTATTAACAGTATTTTACCGTGCAACTGAGATTGACACCTCAAGATATAAAATCTACCATGGATCTTAATCCATGATCATAGAATTGTAGAATGCTTTGGGTAGGAAGGGACCTTAAGGACCATCCAGTTCCAACCCCCCTGCAGGAACACCTCCCACTAGACCAGGTTGCTCCAAGCCCCATCCTACCTGGCCTTGAACACTTCCAGGAAGGGCACAGCCACAATTTCTCTGGGCAACATATTGCAGTGTCTCACCATCCTCATAGTAAAGAGGAACACTTTTTCTGTACTATCATATGGGATGATATAAGGGCCGGAGCAATTTGCAAGGGATCCTGTATAGACTTAACTCAGAGTAGCAAGAGTTAAAAAAATAGTGAAAGCAAATTTTTGTTACTCCACCAAGCAGATCAAGGAGGAACTCATGGAAAGAATATATCTGTTGAGTAACAAAATATCATAGATATAGTTCATTTTCCAATAACTACATTTTATGTTCCCCATGAAACAGATTTTATTATTTAATTTGAAACAGCAAAATTCAAATCTAGATCAGTTACATATAAATAGGTCACTAACTACACTTACAGTATTTTCTGTATTAGTGACAAAGAAAACAAAACCATCTTGATGTTCTGATCCTCTACATATTAATGATTAAATGCCTTGATTGGCTGAAAACCAAGGGGGTTTTCCCTAAAAAGCTGAATTAAATAAAAATTATGGTTTTCAGTCATTCTGTCTCTGAAGGCATTACTAGCTTAGAGCATTCTGTTCTCAGGGAGAATAAACTGGCAACAGAATCTGAAAAGTTGAAAAAAGTGGATAAAAACTGGTAGGCAGCATAATATGATCAGAATTAAACCCAGGACCCTGAGCATCTGTAGTTACTAAAGGCCAGCTGACGTCCTTCACAAGACTTGCTGTCTGTATAATTTTGGATGGTAACCAGCCAATCACCTTCCAAAATCCAGTTCTGGCCAGTAACAGTCTCTGTTCCCTTTTCCTTGGCCTTTTGGCTAAGACTGAGTGTGTATATTTAACTAATATTAAACCTAATATTTTACATAAAATATCTCCTTCACTTCAAATCTAACCTTTCTATTATTTCATCCAAATGGCATAATTACAAACCTTCTGAGGCACCTTTTGGTCCCTTGCTTTATCTTGTCTAATCTCATGCACAGAACCTCTGTTTTGTCCTGGTATACTATAACTCCACAGTATCAGTCCTCAAAACTCTGAGAGAGACATTAAAATCATAACTTTCCCTCCCCATAGACTGAGTCTGGTTTCCCTTTCTAATTATAATGGCTCTATTAGACTTCTCAGGTTCTTTATGAGAATATTGCAAAGGAATATTTGTGAGGGAATTAGCTGTGGAAGGGAATAAAGTAATACTGGTGGATCTACTATTACAGGGTCCCTGCTTGCTGCATGGATTGCTCCTAAGGAACCCCAGGGCTAGAGTGAACATTGTAGAGCAACTGTATGGCTGCTCTTTGTCTTGACAGAAGGAAATAATTTCATTTTTATACAACCCCTTAGAGAATACCATTACATAACTCACTGTTTGGCCTATATTTCCCTGTTCTTGGCTCCACGCTGTTAACAGAAATACCACTGCTTCACTGCAGTTACTGACTCACTCAAGAAATGAGTACTAGATAGGGACACAGGACCTGCCAGCACAGGGAAGCCCTTTAATTCCTCTAAGCAATATCCAGACTCTAATCAGAAGGAAAATTTTTCCAGCTAGCAGTTCACTATAGTATCATGTGTGGTAACTCACACAAGTTTCTCTTAAGACCTGGGGCATAAAGTGAGCTTGCCATTTCATTCAGTAACAGCTCTGTCCCATTTTGGCAGGTTTTTTTCAGCTTTTTCTGCACTACTACATGTGGTGCTTATGTCATCCACTCTGCAGATTTCAGAGCAGCAGCAAGTATGTGATCAACTGCACAAGAAATTAATACAACAAAGAAGTTCCTAACGTGCATGTTTCTCTAGACACATCTTTCTCAGACACCTCTCCCCATTCAACTTGAAATGTCTCCTCAGGTACATTTTACATAGTTTGCTACCTTTACAAATGGTTTTCCTCTGCGGGGCTTTTTTTTGGTTTGTTGTTTTTTTTTTCTTAATTAAGTTTTTTCCAAAAAGAACATGCAATGCCCCCCATTAATAGGTGTAGCTCCTGGTTTACAGCTGTGAAAACACAGGTAGAGACAGATTAAGTCTTGATCCCAGCAAAGGAAATGACTGAATCAGGAGTTTTGAGTGCTAGTGCTGTACTCTGACTCTGGTTCAGTACTCAAGAAATGGCTCAAGAAATATGTAACCTTATTTTTCAAATTCCTTCAAGTTTCTTTGGTTGATGAACAACTCAATTTCCATATGGCCACACTTCTTTAAAACACTTTTTAAAAGGGGAAACTAGACTCTGTCTGAAGCAAAATGTAACTGGACAGTGACCCAAAACCTCAGTTCTTATTTATGAGCAAATAAAATGAAATCTCTGCATGAACAAAAAGAGTTCACTAAAACATAATCGGCCAACACGACATCTCCAAAACACAAACCCTACGGGATGGCATAAACATTGCCCTGCTCCTCTCACTTTTCCACCTGCTCCAGCCAGGAGTTCAGCTCCCAGGTGCCCCTGTTCCTGGGTGTTTCCTGGTGCCAGTGGGACCGCACCACTTTGTGCCGGTGCCAGCCCCTGTAGGAATATCAGCATCCTTCGAAGCTTCCCTATTTACAGATGCTCGCAGACTTTAGGAAGCCTCCCACCCCTGTAGGCGACAGACATGCACGCCCCGTGGGTGACTGACATGCCCCGCTCTCGGTGTCCTGCAGTTCCCACCTACCGATGCGGTGCCGGTGCCTCCCCGGTCTCTGCCGGGTGCCCGAAGCGGCGTTACCGACGCGCCCCGGCCCCGTCTCTCCGCCGCCGGGCAGGGTGAGGGTCGCGGGGTGGGACACTGTTTCTGCCCCCCGGAGCCAGCACCCCGCGGTCCTCCCCCGTGTCCCCGGCCGGCTCCGCGGTTCTCCGCGCCCAGGTGGTTCCTACTTGTCCTCTCGGCGGGACGCGGAGAGCGGCTCCGCTCCTCTGCGCTCCCGCGGCGGCTGCCGGCTGCGCGGGGAGGCCGGGCCCACCGGGAGGGCCCCGATAGCCGCCGCTTATCTCTGCTGCCTGTCCCCCAGCTGGGCTCCGCTTCCAGGAACCGCGGCTCCGAAGCGCTTGTCGGCTGCTGGATGCCGATCGCCCCGTCCCGCTCGCTGCCTCCCTCCCTCCCTCTTTCCCTCCCTCCGACCCTCCTCATCCTGGCAGGGGGGCTGGGAAAGTGCAGCGCGGCTCCAGCACATACCGAGCCTGCGGTCACGGCCCGGACCCTCTGCTATTAATCAGGGAGCATCCCAAAGCGCCCTCTTCCTTACTCCAGCTGCTCTGCTCCAGGCCCCAGCGCGCCGTAGGGCGATGACAAACCGGCTACACGCGAGGGGACATCAGTCCCTGCTCCCTCAGTTCTGACCCCTTCACTTCTCAGGCATTTTCTTCTGTGTCCAGATTCCTTCCCTTCCCATCTTCCCCATCCACTGCCCACCCCTCCCCTCCCCAGACTCTATCCCTTTTAAGACTCCCTCCTCAAACAACCCTCAGTCTTTCCTTGATCATAATACTTTTTTTTTTTTCCTATTGGCTCCTCCCCTTCTCAATCCTACCTTTCCATAGGTTTTCTGTTACTGAAGATGTGTAATTTGCCATGTCTTGGATCCTTTGTTAACCAAAGCCCACTTCAAATTTCCTCTGCTGCTTGACCCACTACTGACCTCCTTGCTGCTTCTTCAGGCAGGTACTGTTCCTCAAGAATGAGCTCCCTTCTGCTATCTTTCTAGACACCTTCCAGATAATCCTGGCAAAAAGAGATGTGAAACTGTGATGTAGAAAGCAGGCTGAAATCCTTCCACCACATGAACCCACACAATCACACCTCTTTTCTTTTGAACAATGCCTTGCCTTTGGTAAACACCAATACAAATGTGTTCCTGCCTTGGGCAAAGTACCTTGGATTAGGGTATGTCTCATTCATCTTCCTCTACATTTTTTAACACCATTTTCCCATCAGGTTAGCCTGCTAATTGACTGACAGCACAGGCTGGACACTCCCCCTGGTGTAAATGAGATGACTGTACAGAATTCAGATCTTATGATAACTTTATTACTAATGGTGTTTGCTGCCCTTTTGACCATATTCAGCAACATCCAGGACACATACCAAACTCTTCCATCGTGTACTTGGAGGATCAAACAGTTCTCAAAGCAGCAGATGACTGGAGATCCATTACAAGGACCTCTTAGGGTAGAAATATTATTTTCTTCTGCAGTACTTCATGAAGCTGATCAGGATTTGTATTTTATTGTGTGCATGCCTAAAGGCAAATCTTGAAAGAGGCAAGGGAAGATCTCTTGCACAGCTGAATATGTTTTTAAGAATTTGCATGAGGGAACTGACACACATGAAAGTAAGAGCAGCAAGAGACAAAACCAGATGGGCTGATAGAGTTGGCTGAGGAAACAACTCAAGCACTTCAGGTGTTATATATATTAGAAAGAACAATGCTGAGATGCAAGTGGGTTTCATACCAGATCTTAAAACTGATTTGGGCTTGGAGCACTGGAAAATGGTGATACACCATGAAAAAGACTGGTATCAGAGCTTGTGTACCTAGCAAGACAAAGCAAGGAGATGCACATACATGGGGCTGCACAGGTAAGTACAAGACATATTCCAATAACTGTAACTCTACAGTTCTCTTCTCAATCTGTTCTCTTGATTTTCCTAGCGTTTTGGGGGTTTTCAGACCAAACACACTGACTGCTTGAAGAATACCCTCCTTGGTAATTATAACTGGAGCAGTTCAAGATGCAGCCAGCTACATGTCCTGACACTCTGTTGAGGTTTTCTGATCTTACAGGACAGTCAGCAAAGCTCCATGTGTGCTCCAGCCTCAGACCCAGCAATGGGAACTGTCTCAGAAGCTACAGCACTACCCTAAAACATGGACTGTGAACTGCTGCAGTTTAAGTACTGACTCATGTCTTCTCCCCACAGCAGAGCAGAGCACACAGGGGCTGAAATCAACTTAAATGGATTTGCAGGAGGACATTTGTCAGAACACCAAATCTCTGCAGGAACCCTACGCAACCAAGTGACCAAAAAACCTTTGCTGTTACTGTCATTTCCTCCTAAACATGAGAGTCATAATAAATTTTGCAGACCAGACCCTCAGCTAATGCAAACGACCGAGGTTCCATCACTCCCGGTGCAGATGTCCCTATTTACTTCAGCTGAGGGTTGGCCTTACATGGTTTTATTCCAGTTTATTTTTTATGATCTTCATTTGCTGTGTCTTCATCTGGTGTGTTTATGTGGCTGGTGCTTGGTTTTCATTATTTTTAACTGCATTTCAGATTATTTGCTCTATGGTTTTGTTCACATTCTCCTTTTCCATGAAATTCTAATAAAACACTTGGCTACAGATTTTCCAAATTGAATACTGATGTTTAGTGGAGCTAATTATGTAGCAGGGTTCAAAGCAAGTTCTATAATGTAACAATTTACATATTCTTGAAAACAATGGACAAAACCCTACAAATTATTGTTACAGGCTAGTTTCATATTCTTCTGGAATTTCCTTTAAAAATACATATGTTCAGTATTCTCACGCATATGAAAAGCAGTAAATACTCCATTGCTGGCACCATTATAATATTGACAATGAAAAAATAGAACATACTCTGATGTCTCTTAGACCTAAAGGGACACTAAAAAAATGGTAGTATTTTTCCTTCAAGGATCTCAAAGCATTTCACACATTCAGTCACCCAACGTCTATCAAGTAGTGTGACAGTGTTACACAAAGATCATTAAATACTTGGGATGGCAGCAATAACATCATACATTTAGTATTTCAGCCTCACCACTGTCCTGGCATAATAAGATTAACTATAATTTAATTGCTTAAATACTGAATTAAGTAATTTTTTTTGTTTTCTAAACCAACTGAACTACAGACAGGAAACTGTGAGCAGACCAGTCTTCTCAGGAAGATCCAGACTAAACTGACTTGTAGGAACCATAGCTCTGTTTATAATAGCAATAACTAATAACTCAGTAGTTATTATTAATATAATACTTTGTACCAGGCTGACGTGGAGAAAAACATAGACTTTCTTGCTGTTCTTCATGCAAACAATCTGTATGCAAACATTTGTTTCCATCTCCAGCCATCCTTTATTTTGTATTTTTTAAATTTTAGAATACTATATAAATGTTAATAAATATTAAGTAATCTGCACAGAAGTAGGTTATTGATAGACCAGTCTATCAGTATATTACCTAGGCACTTTCATTACTAGAACACAATAAACTTCAGACCATGCAGACAAAAGCAGCCCTGAACATTTAGTCAGGAGTTTCTGAGAGTGTGTTATAGTAAGATTAAACTGTAATTACATGCATCCAGAATTCTAAGCACATTTTATTTTTGCTTCTTTGTGCATCTATCTGCATTGGAGCTTATGGTTCATGGTATTATAAGTCAGGAGGGAAACTAAGAGATGAGCCAATGGAAGCAAAGAGTATCTTAAAGCAGAACACAACTGGCTGAACTGACATGGATTCAGTATTTCTAAATGTGACATACATGGAAAACTTGAATTGCTTTTCAACCCTCTTCGGCTTGTACTTTTCTAAGTTATTACCACTGCATCAGTACTATTTAGTTAATAAACAGTAACAATTCTATTATGATAGTGTAAAAATGTTTGCGTGTTCAAGGTCTATAATTGGACTTGTTTGTGTACACATGCATAGAAATACTGAAGAGAAAAACCCTGCATTGATTAGAATTACCTGAATACAATCATCACTTTATATTTCCCTAGATCACGTTCCTAATGATTGTTCCACCTTTTCCTAAGACGTCGCTAACTTCATGTTATAAGCAATAATCAACAGAACATTAAACCACGGCAAGATTACTCTTATAGATTAATTACAATCAGTAATTAATTTTGTAGATGAATTACAAACACACGTGAGGTTCCGAGAGCAGGGGCTGTACCAGGGACATTCGGAACAGACACGGCAGACACCGCCACTCAACAGGACGGTTACCCCCCGGCGGCACGAACCGAACCGAACGGAACCGGACCGAACGGAACCGGACCGAACGGAACCGGACCGCACCGCATCGCTGCTCGGACCGGTGGCGGCGTGGCGGGGCGCAGCGCCCCCTACCGTCCGCCCGCCAGCTCTGCGGGAGGGTCCTGGCGGGACAGCAGCGCGACCCGGCAGTGCTGGGAGCGGACAATCCGAACCGGATCCCGTTCTCAGCCGTTCAAGGCACCATCTGCACGGAGCCAGTGCAGGACAACCTGCACCGCGTCCTAAGCATCGCAAGCGCGTCCTGTGTTTTTCATTGTTTTTTTGGTTTTTTTTTTGAGCATGAGTGAGGAATCAGGGGTGACTCATGTGTTCCCCAACAGTAAATCAACCATAATAAATAAAATTTATATATTTATAAAGAGATATACTTTTTTCACAACTGAATGCAGATACCATCAGCAAAATTAATTTTCTCAGAGTCAGACAAGTAACAGAACCACAACAGGTCCTGCGAGTACTTCCCGTT
The DNA here is from genome assembly GCF_036169615.1 of Heliangelus exortis. Lineage (NCBI taxonomy): Eukaryota > Metazoa > Chordata > Aves > Apodiformes > Trochilidae > Heliangelus > Heliangelus exortis. The sequence continues at coordinate 8,800,526 of NC_092437.1, read as the reverse complement.
CTTCCCACACTTCTCCCGAAGCAGCTCGACCCAGCAGCAGGACACAAACCTATTTGTGGCAGTTCTGAGAGGAGGCAGACACAGAAAAGCACACACACACACTCAGGGAAGGGGTGTGAAAGACAAGATTTCTGAAAGAGTACCTGCGAGATGATGGGGCAGGAGTTGGTTACAAGAGCAATACAGGAACTCACTATGAAGTGATGTCAAAACACACAGTGGGGAGTGATGCAGTGTTTAAACATCCCACCCTGGAGAACAAGAGAACATAACCATGACCCGGTCCAATCCAGCTGTGAAGCAAGGTTCTGTGTAACAAGAGCTGGATGTTTATAAAAGATAAAAACTGCTAGAATCTATAGCAGCTTGTTCACTTTAACTCAAATGTTATCCTTATTTGACTGGAAATTACTTCTAACAACCAACAAAGTCTAAAAATTTGCTTTGAAAGCATACTGTGTGTAGTCATAAATAATTTTAAGATCTTTCAATCACCATTCTGTATGAAATTTGTAGTAAAAGGCACAAGTACTCATTATTCAGCAGATGGTACTTGAAGCATTACTCACTCCAGGTTACAGCCACTACCAGAGGGCACTGTAATACCCACAGAGCAATATCGTGCTTTCCTGACAGGATTAAAAGCAAACTCTATTCCAAAACGTTTATTAGGCAGAACTTTTCTAAGAATAAGAAAAATATAAATTTCTAATCTGTATCAAGTGAAATTTTAAATAAATTTTGGAGCAATTATTCCTCTGACTTGTCATAATTTTTCAGATTTTATTTTGCTTTAAAGAAAGCAGAATGACTTTTGGCATGACTTTTTTTTTTTTTTTTTTAAACTAAGGCTTCTCTTTTCTCCCTTTTCTCTTCCCATTGAAAACAAAACAAAACAAAACAAAACAAAAGGCAAAAAATCAAACAACATCTCATCAACTCCACTACAAGACCAGATGACAATCTACTGAATCTACCAATCACTTTTCTGAGTTAGCACTGACAGGATAAATAAAGAATAGTTTGTGTTAAGCATAAAACTAGCATAAGCCTACACATATCTATGCAATAAAAGTTTGGGTGGGTAATCAATAACAATTAACATACACTGGCAGATGCTTTGCAGTCTTTCAACTCTCAGAAGGGCTACACAGAATACCATTCTACTGAAAAAGTGGGAAGTCTCGAGGTGGGACAGAAGCATTGCAGCAGAATCTTCCAATACTTCATTGCGGACTTAGTGATCAAATTTCTACTCCAAAACAAAGTAAAAAAAAGGCCTCCTGAAAAACTTCCCCAGCTGTCCAGAGATTAGGAAATACAACCTGTCTTTCAGCTTCACAGAAGCTGAAACTGAACGTGCCATGAATAGGTTGATCAAGCCTGAATCACAGGTTTTACAGAACCTGTGACTAAAATAGCTCTATCAACTTGTGTTACAACTGGCACAAAAAAGTCTACCTCTCTCCCACCTTTATCTGAAATCAAATTGTTTATCACATTCCTTCCTCATACATCAGCTCCTTGTGATGAAAGTATGCCCATGATTAATACTCCTTATTAGGTTGGTTCCAGTGACTTGAAATGACTTTGCCCTGACTCCTTAAGCATGCTACCACACCCACTGCATGGCACTCCAATCATGTTAGGAATGCACAACAAAAAAGAAATTAGCTTTGACGATACTCCATAAATCTATAGCAATAGAAGTAGCTGCACAATGGCTTCAACCACAAATGGCCATCAGCAGTTTCTTCTTCCTTGTCTCCCAATGAAAAAAGGCAAACCATTAGCTTTCAAAACCTGGAGAAGGCACTGTTCTGTCACTCTTCTCTGTGCTTTCCCATAGGTCATTAAGCAAACCACACTGCTGGAGACAGAAATGGCAAGTAGTCCAGACTCTGTTCAGTTTTGTAATTACACAGTTACAAAATAAGAGGTTTTATCCGAATGTTGCTATTTACACCAGGATCACAGATTTTATCTAAATTTACAGACTGAATTCTCCATGTTTCCTTTTGCACTGTAAAACCAAAACATACTAAAGAGTGGGAAGACTTGAATTAGCCTAGACACTGTCTGACAGCAGCTGTACTTAACAATTACAACTTCCTCTGTACTAATTACAACTGGTCTTGGACTGAGTGATAGCTGCAATTTCTTTGCCTTTGGCATGACAGGATTAAGATCAACTGTACAAAAAAAAAAGCACCGACTTAAAAGTGATTCAGCACTGGATGTTTTTTTTTTTAATTACAGATTACCAACTATGACTTGAGAACTGACTAGACACTCATACCTTGCCTCAGTTGCAAGAAGTTTTTTGAACTCCCTTCAATGCCACCTGCATACCATGTACACACGGATGCCTCACACTTTGTTCTCTGCTATCAGGTTTATAGATGAGGGAGAGGCCTGTATTCCAGAGGGTTGTTGACCTAGCTAGATTAATCTACATACTCTCTTCTTACCAATACAAGTATAATCTTAAATAAGTAAAAAGTTGGTTTTCTTCAGACTGAAATGTGTTCATGGTCTCTCCACTAAGGTGGTTTGTCAGTACCTCTCTGAGGGTAGTCAAGAAGACCTTTATGTGAAAATAATTGCTCTATCTCAGAATTAAATCAATAAACAAGGTTACCTAAGACAACCACTATGACATACTACCAGATTCTGCAATATTACTCGTGGTTAAAATGAAAACAACCTCCTCCAACATCTCTAAGCTGAGGACAGGCATACAGATGCATCCTAAGTGTGGGAGTTCAAATTTTCAGCCTGATCGAGTCTTATTTAATGTAATCTGTCAATACACACTCTAACACTGGGGCACGTTCTGTGTTAAATTCGCGGGATCCTAAGCTGTGCAGATGCCACCCGGCCCTGGGGCTTCTGGCACAGAAGCTGAGAGGCGCCAGGGCCTGGCGAGCCGCAGGACCCGAGGGCGCTGAGGTGAGAGCCGGGGCTGCCCGCGGCGAGGGGGGCTGGAACGGCCCCAGCGCAGGGGGCGACGCGCTGAGGCGCCTGAGGAGAAGGCGGAGAACCGCGCTCCGGCCCCCGCGGCCCTGTTGTGTACACACCGGCCCCGGCTCCTCCAGGGCAAAGGTTGCCGAGGCACATCCCACACCTGCTCCCTGGAAAAGAGGAAAAAGAAAAAGGAAAAAAAAAAAAAAAAAAAAAGAGACTTCCTTATCATACAGCAACCCCGCCTCCTCGTTCTCCTCACCCTCGCCGCGCCGCCGCCTCCATCTTGGAGCCCCACCGAGCTCCTCCGCAGGTGCGCGGCCCCACCCTCCCGCCGACCACTGCGCGTGCCCGCCAGCGGCAGGTGCGCGGCCCCGCCCCCGCCGGCCACGGCGCCCGCCCGACTGCGCAGGCGCAGTGTGGGAGCGCGGCGGGCTCCCGCGCGGCAGGTGCCAGGAGCCGCCGTGGCCCCGCCCACCCCCCCCTGTCTGAGGGCGGAGGCGTCGCGGCGGCAGGAGCCGGCGGAGCGGCCGCGGTTGCCGGGGGCAGTTGGCTTCGGGCCGCGCCGCTCGCTGTCCCCTTCTGCCTCTCTCCCCTTCCCGCACCGCGCTCGGGAGCACCCGGGGGAGAGAGAGGAGAGAAGACGAGACACCGACTCTCCGGCGGTATGAATCGGCCTCACCGCGGGGCTGCGGGCAGCCGGGGCCTGGGCACCATGGAGGTGAAGAGCAAGGTGGGTACTGCCCACCTCGCCTCAGGGCCGCGGGCGGCGGCGGGGCGGGAAGGAGCCGGCTCGGCCTGGCCCTGCCCTGCGGGGGCGGCTGGTCCTAGTGTTGCGGTGGAGAAGCGCGGTGAGAACCGGGGGAGGGCAGCGAGGGGACGGGGGGGCAGGGAGAGCTGCTGACTCACCTGGCGGGGCTGGCACCGGGGGCGAGGGGCCCGTGTCCGCCGGGATACGGCCGCGGTGTGGCTTGAGGGCCCCGCAGGCCGCCGGGCGGTGTGAGGCGGTGGTCCCCGGGCTGCGGCTGGGGGCGGGTCCCTTCCCCACCTGCCCGTCCCTGTTCCAGCCAGCTCCCTCTGGTCTCCTCGGGCTGCTCTGCTCTGAAGGGCTGAGGGGGTGGAAGTTGGGTGGTGGTATCGCTTACGGGGCACCCTGGCTGCAGGGGAGGAAAAATAAGAATTTTTGAAGTGTTTTACGAAAGCAGGTCATTGGAATTGTCCACTTAATGTCTGCGTACGCTAAAAGACATAAGGAAAAGGAGATGGTTGGGGAAGGCTTGGGAGATCTTGGCTGAAAGAGCTGTTGAGAGTAATAATTCACAAACTCCCAAACCTGTTCTTCGACTGAATTAGAAGAGTACTACATTTGTTTAAGTTGGTGACTGTTTCTCTGCTTCTTTTTAAATTTAACTTAGTGACTGTGTGCTTCTGTGCGGTTTTTTGTGTGGAGAAGAGCATATTCGTATAACTTGCATTACTAGGTAAAGGTGAGCCTTGGCTTACCTCTTTGAGCTTAGCATGTTCTAGAGACTACATGAGCATTTTACATTAGCAGTTGTTTTGAGTGTATATCTGTTTGTTGGCTTATACCAACAGTTCCTTGTTGTCAAAACTTTGCACAGTTCTTTAAACTCTCTCATGGTTGTATCTACATTTATTCTTCATATTGTTAAATTTATCTTTGGTCGTTAGACTAAGTCGTGCTGACTAAACTTTGATGTTATGAAAGAGATGAGATTTTTGTTTTAGTTTATGCTTGTAATATTTTGTTGGGATGTAATTCTGCAGTTAACAATTGTTAGTCTTGAACATGCAGTATTTGGTGGCATGTCAGCCTGTTACTTAAACCCCTGTAACTGAATTAAAATCCCTTTTTCATTGTCCAGGCAAATTGTAAGTGCACCTACACGGGAATGTGTTTTCTTCCATTGGTAGAAAAGTGTCTCTTGTGGGCTTTCTTTAAACCTGTCTATACAATCTGTTCATTATATTGTGTACCTTCTCCCTTCCTGCTACTCAAGTGCTACAGCAACAGTATAGGTGAAGCATTCAGGACTTGGTGGGATTTTTTTAATGATAACAAAGTGCTGAAACTTCTAGAAAGCACATGATTGGTATAGCTTGAATTATGATTTCTTTGCAGTGTTAAATTAACTTCAATGTGGCCAAACCAGAAAGCATAGAAATGGCTGGTAATGATGATTTAAAATCCTAGTTAAATATAGCTGTTACTGTGGTTGGTCAATTATTTTATTTTTTTTAAATCTATGCCCTTGTAAAATGGAAAATGGTAAGTGCAGTGTGTTTATAAACATAATGCACGTTGCCTCAGCCCACAACTCTAGGTTTACTGTTCCCCCATTGTGTTTTCCTTGATTTAAATATGTCTAGGGGTCACCTGTGTGATGTGCTCCTTGGAGTTTGTATAGGGACATGTAGACATTCTAATGAAAAGGGATGGTCTCTTAAGTGCATGTTCTGAAGCAGGTTTCAAGGCATTCCTAGAACTACTTGTTGCTAATGCATTATTTAACAGCACCTTGATTCAGTACTGCATAGGAGTCATCTTCATTTTATAAAAATAATAAATTCTAAAGAGAAAGAGAGAGGCTTGTGGGGGAGGTGGAGAAGACCATTACTGTGGAGTGATCCAGGCTTTGAAGGCTTTTCAGTGATGTGCAGCTCTTTATTTAGATACTCCAAATCAATAATCATGCCCCAACTGACAAAGCTATGCCAGCACAGCCCAGCTGTAGTTCCAGTTATATGAGAAAAATCCTTTTGTTGGTCTAGTTTATTCAATTTGGGTAACAAGTCTGAACTTGCCTTGGGGAATCACCGTAGTATATTAATTCCCATTAGTTCTTTCTCTCATCATTGAAAATCAAGTTTTATACCCCAAACTAGGGTTCCTGGAGATGGTGTGAAAGACTCATAATAATGTTCTAGTTCTCTAGATATAAAATTCAGGTGTTGCCCCCCCTCCTTGCTTTTGACATGGTAGAGTTTGGTTTGTGTTTTTCAGGATGAAATCTAATATACTGATAAGGCACATGGTTACTGTAGCTCATGTTATGTTATTGCTGGGGATTATAGCAGCAATGTGCTGTGTTACAGAGGATTTCAAGATATCTCTCCTAAGTAAGTCTTAAGTATCTCAAGTAACTTTCTAGTACTCTGGAATTCCTTATACTGCCTTTTTCCAGATGAGTTCCCAGTGTAACAGCATGCATTTATTAAGAGCTTAGGTGGCAAGAAGCCATCTCCTCCTCAGTTAGTCTCTTCCAGTACTGGATCCCCTCTAAACTAACTTACTTTAGGTGTAGCCCATTTAATGGAATGGAGTGCAGTGCAACATTTGGTATAAAATAAAAAGAAACAGCCCCCCCCAAAAAAACCAAAACAAAACAAAAAACAAAACCAAAAAACTAACTCCAAAAGCAAAAAACTAACCAAAACATTTCAGGGGATTAAAATGAATTATGAAACTCCATAGTTTTACTTTTTTTTTTTTTTTCTATCTGCTTTAGAACAGTATTGAGCATATGGCAAACCATGTTAGGAAATGACAGCAAGATTATTAGTCTCTTGGTGTTTGCAGCAACTATGTATGAAATCCTGTGGAAAAAAAAAATAAAGCCACTCTTTTGAAAATCTCTGCCTTTGTATGCATGATGCAATAGGATTTAACACTTAGTCCAAATTGTCAGTGAGGTTGTTGGCTTTTTAAGCTTTTATTACTGAATTACATTTAGACTGCAGTCTTTCAAAGCCAAACAGTTAAAATGTATGCAATGTGGGGACAATTCCTATGGCATTCATACAACTGAAGAAAGATTTGAAAGACCTGAGGTCGTGCTGCTTTTGACAGCAGCATGGGAGTTCCTCCTGCAGGCTTTTCTTTGCTTTTTTTGTTAGCAGGTTTGAATCATCCCTTCCTCCTTGTTAGTTAATGTTACTGCAAATGGAACAGTTCTAGAAGAGGGATATTCACAGATAATTCCTTTATTTGAAACTTTTAGTGGGTGGTGTGGGGTGTTGGAAGGTGTAGCTTGTTTTGCTGTGCTGTGTTTGAGTTAGCATGGTGTTAATGTTCTGACAACAGGGTTCTTCTCTCCTTATTTTCATTCCTTTGTTTGTATGTGAGAACTCTAAACCTTCTCTTCTCCCAAAGGTGTTGTAATCAAATGTGAGGTAGAGGTTGGTCTGGAGCCTTGGTAATGTGCACCTCCCTATCTGCTGTGTGTAACATATCCAAGTATGTGATACTGAGGCTCAAACTTTCATTCAATGAGGATTTTTTTCCATGTGCCCTTCTGTTCTGCCTAAAACTATATTTACTAAAAAAAATTAAAATTATTTAAAGTGTTTATGTTTACTGTAACTCAGCAATAGAATTCACAAGAAATGTCACCAATTTATTCTTTATTTCAATTTTTAATGCCCAGTTTATTACTCTTAATTTATGTACAAGCTGGTCTACTTTTAATAATCTGGTTGCTGCTATCTCAATTGCTTTTTGCATCTTTGGTATGTTTTGTGTGTCTGATATGGAGGTTTTGGAGTAGTTTCCATGAAATATTCTGTTTACTTTAGGTCCTGCCTTTGTTTTTTAAAAAGTGTTTGTTATATAGGATACTTAGAAGACAGGAGTATGAGTGCTCATACTGATTAAGTTAAAATCTTGTCCCTGAAAGTACAGTGCCAGTGTTTAAATGGGGGGGGGTTTTGCATAATTTCTGAATCTTGCCTGGATTATACTGTGGATACCACAACATTATAAGGGACTATACAGTCAAGGTTTGAGCCTTGATAATGCAGGCAGATCTTCCCAATACTTTTAAGTAATGGCTAGTTGGGCCCTTTATATCTCCCTTTAGGTAGGAGCAAAATTGGCTGGAGATGAGCCCTATATCTTTACTGCATGTAGTTTATACTAAAAAGCAGCAGCCATTCTTTGTAGTCTGCAGGTAAAACTGGCATTTTCATTTCCTTTCCGACCAAGTGGGAATCTGAAAACTCAGATTTGCATAGCTTAACCATTGCTGTATAACAATCTGTACATCCTGTTCTAAAGCACACTGAAATGTCTTTGAAAAAGTTCCAGGTAGTCACATACCATAGGAGGGTTAATCACGTTCTTGAGCCACTGTCATCAGTGCTGGGTATGAATTCTGTCCCTTACCAAGAGCATGGCTGTTTCATAAGCATGTAAGAATCTGCAGTTATTCTTACACTTGTTTGTCACCTTAATACTCAGCTCCGTATTAGGGAATGTTTTGAAAAGGAGTGATTAGAAATGGAGTGATTAGAACAACTTTTGCATATTTAGAAGTACACAAGACCAAAAATGGTTCTAACTCTGGGGGCAAAAAAGAGCAGTTCAAATGAGCCACTTAATGCCATTTTAAAATTATTGGTTGTAGTTTTTAGTGTACTTTTAGTTCCAATCGTATTTCTGGTTCAACATTGAAATAACTTCATTGCCCAGGGATGTTATAGTTCCATATTAATGATGCAAGATCTATTTTGTTGTAGTTTGGAGCAGAGTTTCGACGATTTTCTCTGGAGAGATCCAAACCTGGAAAGTTTGAGGAGTTCTATGGATTACTGCAGCATGTGCACAAGATACCAAACGTTGATGTTCTAGTGGGTTATACGGACATTCATGGAGACCTCCTGCCTATCAATAATGATGACAATTACCATAAAGCAGTTTCCACAGCCAATCCTCTACTCAGGATTTTCATTCAGAGAAAAGGTAAGTGTGCTTGAAGTCTGTGAATCATCTGTTTATCCTCTCATACCATGTTGCAGTAAACAGTGTGACGTATGGAGGAAAAAACCCTTCCAGTCCTATTTCATCACATTGAATTCCATAATAATTATGGATTATGAAAGATATTCACAACTCCTCTCTCATGGAAGAGCTTCCTTAGGCAATCTATTTATACTCAGTGCTTTTTTTTGCTTGTATTTAGTTCAGTTAGATAAAAATCAAGCAAATGCTTCTTTCTGATTTTATGTAAGCAAATGGAAAACAAACTTTAAACCTGTAGGTATTCTGCTCTGAATGTTGGTTGCCTTTCACTTAAAATTCTGATCTTGATCAGACAAGGAGAGGCCATTACAGGTTGGAAAGGAATCTTGAAAGTCTTATTACATGTCAGTATTAATTAAAGACTAACTTTGTAATATACTACTCTTATCACCTTTTCCTAATAAAACTTTCTGAAGCTTTCAAAATTATAAACTTATTTCAGTTAGCAAACCTCAAATGTGGGTTGTGCTCTTTTTGTTGGTTTGCCATTAAAATCAGCATGTCTTCTAGGTTGTCTTTTTCTAGCATCTGCTTTTGTTGATGAAGAAAAAAAAAAATAATCTAATTTGAATTTGTCCAGGAGGACCTACTCAGCATATAGAATTTAAGGTGAGGGAAGAGATCTAGTGATGCATTTTTAAATAGTTTTAATCCAGGGAAGCTAGGAACCTGATTTCTGCACTTGATTTTCTGATTACTTGCATGAAGGTCTCAGTATGCATGTGTTGTGTGCTCGTATATAAATATGTGCATGTGCAGTTCTTACCATAAGGCAGTCAACTTACTTTTGAATAGCAGACTTCTTGTTGCTTAGCTAGTTTATGAAGATGTGCACTGTTTGTGGTTGTCACTGAGAGACTTATTTTTCTTAGAAAATACTTGGACATCAGAAGTTTTTATCAACATTCCTAATCCAAAAAAATTAAGTTCCCCTACAGCCTGACACAAAAACAATATTCAAAATAGCTTGGCTGCTTGCCAGCTGCTGTGTTGCTGGCAAAATGCATTTGCTTTGTTTGTACTGAGGGTAGTAGAATCGTGCCTATGTTTTCAGTCCTGAATGGCCAAAAGGGTGAACCATTTGCTTTAATAGAACCTAGAGGTAGAAAAGGTCTATGATTCCTTTTAATCTCCTACAGTAGCCATATGACAAGAAGAGATAAGCCACTTTGTCAGACTGGGATTATTGAGGTTATATTTTAACACCATATGTTTTTAGATTGTTACTAGTGTTACATGTTTAATGTTGACTGTTATTACTGTTACATTTATAACACCTTATACCTTTATTAATCGTTCTTTTATTTTAAGTGTGATGTATTATTTCGTATTATTCTGGTGCAAGGAACTGATAATAGATTTCATATAAAGCACAGAACTAGAAACAAGATTTACTTTATCATGCCAAGAATCGATTAACAGGAAAAGCTATGTACAAAGTATCAGTTGTCATCACCTTCCCTTTGAGAGGAGAGTTTTCTGGCTATAGTTTTAGGGAATAAAGAACCTGGGCTGGGATCCCAGTCCAGCACTTCCAACACTGTACTGTGTTCTGAATTAGCTGTGACTACTTTGATCCCTTCTGCTGATTAATCTGAGGCTTTGATTCCATTATCATCTTTGCCATATAGAATGGAGGTTTGTTTGGAGAATAAGGAAGTAACTTAATTTTGTATTTTATGTGTGATAATTTGCCTGTAACTAAAGCTGAATTTCAGAAGTTAGAGATGCGTCATAATTTGTGCAGCATAATTTGCTTATGGTGTGATTAATTCATCCAATTGCACAGCTCTTCATTGCCTGTACCTCTGAAATAGAAAATCAAATGTCTGAACAAATGCCTGATATTGGTGGGGCAGCTTTGATCTGTGCTGCTTTGGAACGATAAGTAATAAGTGACACATTACTTTTCCACCTGCTAGGCTCCTTGTGGCTTTCAGACATTCTCTTAAATCATCTGAAATTTCTGTGGTTTTGCAATGGAACTCGGCTTTTTTTTCCAATTTTATTTCAAGCAGTAATAGTTGGGAATTCAGGATCTTTGGCCAAAAGCCTCTGTGGAGAAGCTTAAAAGATAGCAAAATAGGAAATTTTATTATGCTGTCTTACCTATTTAGAAGCTACATGCAATTTGTGGAAAGCTAACAAGTTATGAACGGACTACAATAAAATCTAGTGTCAATAGTAATAACTCAGTATATTGCATCTAAGAAAGAGCATAAGGGGTTGAAATGGAAGCAACAAGATAGTTCTACAGTGTTATTAAAAAGTGACAATTGTGATAATGTGACTCCAAAATTTCAGAAATTTTGATGGTCAAATTTCTCGTGTCTTTGTCTCCTAATTTATTAAAGCTAGAAAGTTCCCTGTCCTTAGCATTTATGTATATTGGTAAATGTGTTAAAAAACCTGGAGATCCTGTACTGAAATAAAATCACCTCTTTAACTTTTGTATTTAAATGAATTACTTTAAAACAGTTTAAACTGCTCCAGTGCTAAATCTAAACTGGAGCTTGATATTGCACAAGTCAGGAATGGCTGTCAGGTTGCGGAAAACAAGTTGCCTGTTGGAATTTCAGTCTGCAGTTTAACAGATTAGCAGGTACTGGTGACATCTGGAATTTAAAGGTTAAACTGATGCATCATGATTAAATCCAGATGTATGGGAGTCACTCTGTCTGTGAGAAAAATCCCACTGAAGATAAAAAGGTGGGGGACACAGTCTGCACAGCCCCAAAGAGCAGTTAAGTGGGGGGAGCTCTGCATTGTGAATACAAGATTAATAGAGATGGTAACTTAACAAAAGATATATTTCATTATCATGTCTTTAGAACTCAGGATAAAAATTACACTATGCAGCTCCTGCAAGTTATGCAGGTATATGGCTGTATATAGTAAAAAGTGGGTTCTTTGATTAATTCATTTGTGTCTCTTGAGACAGACTCTGTCACTGAGAAGCTTTATTTTGGTGAAAAGTAAGTTGGCTTTTTATAAAGCTCTCTATGGAGTATCCTAGCTATTCTGAGTCCTCTTCACAAAAACAGTTTAATTTCCAAAACCATGTTTTGTTATAGCCATGACTAAGATTTTTTTCAGATTTGAAAAATGCTAAATTGTATCTATATTCAATTGTACTAGTGGCTTGGGGTTTGAAAAATTAATTCTTGAGAGGCAGCTCTAAATTGCTTTGCAAATAAACTAGGAAAACATTTTAAATATGTTTTGAACAACGTTTAATGGAAGCCATTTGTGGGCTTTTGTTTTAAATGTCATGTAGGAAATACATTCAGATTGCTGCTACTTTGGGCTTGATACTGCTGAGGGGAAAAAAAAATAATTCTTGCACTATGTGGACATTCTCCTTAACATTATCTGTACTTAACACCTTGTCCTTTGGCTCTGTGCCAAAATATTTTCAGCTGCAGCTTTAAACTGATTAGCTAGGTGCCAGAACAAAGATGCCTTTGTACTTGAGAATATTGCTTTAGAAAAATTGTTTAGCAGTGGAAGAGAGGTTAAACAGAGTCGTGCTGCTTGGCTGAGATTTGGAGAGATGGGTTTTCATCAACCTTTAGCTATTTCTTTTCCCCATGAGTTGTGTAGCTTTAACTGGGTATTTTAAGGTGTGGTAGTTTTTAATTGCTAGACTACTAATACCAGTTACAATGTAAAACAGCTACTCTACGGTGCTTTATAGTTTAAGTGTTTTGACATCCCTTGCAACTTGGGGATGCTTTTAATTAGCAATGTGTCATGCAGCTTAAATTTCTAAAAGCAAAAGCAGTGTTAAGATTTCTGGCTATATCTTTGTCTTCTGAAAGAGACTTTTAAAGTTCATGTATCTTCTAATAAATGTTTTTCTGATCTTAGTTTGTTTAGAAAAGCACTTCTGAATCTGTTAGTTCACATATATATTTACATAATACTTCTTTGAAAGCCAGTTCTTTTGCAAGTGATCTTCGGTTTCTCTACTAACTGAAAAATTTGATTCGGACAAAGGTTTTTTTAAGCCTTATCTGCTGGTAGTTGTGGGAAGGCAGATTGGGTGATGATTTTTGTGAACTCTGTTCTTATCAGGGAAGGAAGTTTTGAAAAGCAATGTGAATAGCTCTAGACCCTGAGTGGCAGTAGAGGAATCCTGGTATGTGGCCTGCTATGAAAGTGCAGAAGCTTTGCAGTCCACAGTGGCAAGATGTGAACATCAAGTATAATATACATTGGATATGACAGAATTTGTAAAATCCCAGATGCTCTCTCAAATTGTTTGACAAGAACCTAAATGTGAGCACTTTGAATTTAAGGAGGGGGGGAAAAATCCCCATAACTAAACTATCTTTTAATGTTACAATGCATGTGGAAGAGAAATAGAGTTTCTTACACACTATTTTTCTGTGTGTTGTTTCTAAAAAACCTCTTATAGTAAAAGCAGGAGAAACTCAGTGCTTCCTTGGTAACAGTGTGTTAGCTAGTACCTAAATCCTAGGTATGGACAACTTCAACTGTAGCACAATAAGTTGTGCATGTATAATTTTCTTATTTTCTTTAGATGAGCTTACACTGAAAAAAATAATACATGGCTTAAGGTCTGAACAATATGGAAACAATCAGTCGAAATGCTTCCAACTTATCTGGAGAACTTCCCAAAGAACAGATCCCTTCTGGAGCAATGTGGTGTTAAATGCCTAGAAATGTGTCACTACAGAGAAAAAAAGTAAAGGATCCGAGATCTTCACTACTCAGACATGTACTGCACAGAAAACTTTTTACATAGTTTGAGATGACCAAGATGCATACCAGCTGCTGCTGGGGGAGGGCAAATAATGACCTAAAAAAAAAAAAATCACCTTTGTGCTCATCAACTTAATTTTAATATTCGAGTCACCATTATCTATTGTTAGACAAAAATCTTCACCTATAATATAACTTTCTTGCTATTGTTTTGTGGTTTTGTATTTAACAGTAAAAGGTATTTAAAGCAAGACCCTTCTGTCTAGTTTATTTCACTATTGCCCTTTCCAAGTTGTTTTGTAAACTACTGTAATTCCACATAAAAAAAAGAGAAGCTATTGCAACTCATTGAATTGCAAAAATCTCTCCAATGTAATGACCAGATGCCTAACTTAAAACTGGTTGGATGGGTTGTCAGTAGAGATAAGGGCAAAATTTCTCACACATTTTTCTTTGATCGTAAACTTCAAGCAAACATTAAAAGAATTGCTCAGTGTTGCCTGAAAAGTCAGCATGTTAGTTTTCAGCAGTGAAATACAGGATTTTTAGTGGCTGATCTGTCAGGTATCTCAAAATGCATGTTACAGAAAATTATGTTTGCATTTCTGGAGGTGTTTTATACTTCAGATATAGTCTACCTGTTGCATGAGTTGGTTTGGGAGATTGGGTAATTTTTTTAATCATCCAACTCTTCAATACGACTGACTTAACATTCTTGGGCATTTGGGGAACAGTTTTTGTGCTATTTCTAAAGCCCTCTTGATTAATGTTGAGATCTAATATTTTAACCTTAAATTGCATTTTTTTCTCTAACTTCTTTTGCTTAAGAACAGGAGTAATTTCATGCTTTTCTGGAGAACTTTACAGACTCCCAAATAAACTAAAAATTATTTGCTGTATTCACAATTACCTTATATTTGAAGCACAGCTAGTGTGGATTCTTCTGTTTGCTTTTACATTCCTACTCCTCCTTGTACAAATCATAGAATGGCCCAGCTTGGAAGGGCCCTCAGCATATTATCTGTTCCAATCTCTTATGGGAAAGGGTAACTAGATGAGATTGTATAGTACCCTGTCCATTTGCATCTTGAAAACTTCTAGTGATGAAGACTCCACCATGGAGGTTGTTCTAGTGATTGTTCTCACTGTAGAAAACCAAACAACCCCCCAAAAAACAAACAAAAAGGCCCCAAAAATTCTCCTATATTGAGATGAAATCTGTTCAAGTGCAACTTCTACTCATTGCCCCCTCTTTTCTATGTGGCAGCCAACCTTCAAGTACTGAAATACTGTGGTAAAGTGCACCCCAAACCTGTTCTTCTCTAGGATGAAAAGGCCTAACTTTTATGCAATATTTTTGCCAAAATACTACAAGTGTGTAAATGTAAGGAAACTTGAATCTAAATGTGTTCAGTTCGTTGCTTTTGGAGAGAATGTTGAGCTATAGAAATATGGAAGCTTCCTTTGGTAAATAGGCATTTCAGGTATCGGGCTTGGTTCTGCAGTCTGAAGAATGCTTCTGCACTGTCTTTTCCATTGAAAGTGTTTGTATGACTTCAATATGTCTTTTTTAAAATTCTAAGCCATTTGCATGCTTCTGTATCAAATTGTGGCAGTTACAGCATTGCTGGTTTTGCTTGGAAGTATTTGTGTGCAAGATCTCTTTGTTCCTGCTCCATGGCCATTTTACCTACATTGCATGGGGGCAGGGAAAAGAGTGCAGAATGGAATAAGCTTTCTGGAGTTTGAATCCAGGTCACTTGGCTAGCTTCCAGGAACTAGGCAATAATAGGCACACTGGCTGCTTTCCCTTTTTCATTCTTTCTTTTCCAATGATCTGAAACCTGAGGAGAGAAAACTAACAAGTGGAATTACTCTGAATAAAATTAAAATGTTTCTAGGAACATAGTCTTTCCATTCTAACCTTTCTCTTGAGCAGCTAGAATATAGTTGTGTTCCTGCTGCTGTTCACCTGCCTTATTTTTTTTGTGTGTGTATTCTTTCCTTTTGTAGGAGGAAACCAAACGAGCTATGAACTTTGAATCTCATAATGTTAAAGCTATTGTTTTGTTTGTAGAGAGAAATGTTTCTACTGTAGCAAGCCGGAAATCTTTTAGTCAGATAATTAATTCTGCTTCCCTAGAACATGATAGCAATGCTATATGTAAAGTGATCTAATCCTCAATGTGCTATGTCTTACAGAAGATGCAGACTACAGTGCCTTTGGTACGGATACAATGACAAGGAAGAAAAATGTCTTATCAAATGTGTTACGTCCGGATAACCACAAGAAGAAACCACACATTGTCATTAGCATGCCACAAGACTTCAGACCAGTGTCTTCTATTATAGATGTAGATATTCTTCCAGAAACCCATCGTAGGGTGCGACTCTACAAATATGGAACTGACAAACCCCTGGGATTCTATATACGAGATGGCTCTAGTGTCAGAGTAACACCGCATGGCTTAGAGAGAGTTCCAGGGATTTTCATATCTAGGCTTGTCCCTGGAGGTCTGGCTCAAAGCACAGGCTTATTGGCTGTTAATGACGAAGTACTGGAGGTGAATGGAATAGAGGTTTCAGGAAAAAGCCTTGATCAAGTTACAGACATGATGATTGCAAACAGCCGTAACCTGATCATTACAGTGAGACCAGCAAACCAGAGAAATAACGTTGTGAGGAACAGTCGAACTTCTGGCAGCTCTGGTCAGTCTACTGAATCTAGCCTTCCAAGTAGCACACCAAATATTTTAGCAAATTTCTTGCAAAGCGAAGAGGAGAGTGATGAAGAGGACATTGTTATTGAAGGTAGTGGTGAGCCCCAGCAGATTCCAAAAGCCACACCTACCAGCGAAAGCCTGGAGTCCTTGACGCAAATTGAACTCCTGCATGAGTCAACACAAAATGGATTCCTGCCTTCCAGTGAGGTGAACTTGAATCATTCAGCAGGCAACATTAGCATGGAATATGAAGTACAAGAGCCAGATCATAAGTCATTAGAAGAAGATGGAACTATCATAACGCTATGAAATTACATTGGTGTACTTTATGTTAAGTAAAGATGCCATACATGTTTTAACTTAGCTTAATATGTAATATGTTTTATACCTCTCTGTCTACCAAGCACTGCAGTTAGATTAAAAGGAGGGGGAAAAGTAAATACAAGGAGATCAAAATTATGTAAGTTGACTAACTTAAGTTAATTCTGCACTTCAATGTAAATACTTCAAAAAGACAAGATAATTGATGAAGACAGAAATAGGATGAGGAAAAATGAAATTGAAAATGAAGGATAGCTAAGAGATGGCTGTGAGCTTTCTTTTAAAGGTACTTTTTTTTTTTTTTTTAATGTAGAATACTACTGATTCTATAGAAGTAAACTTCCATTCTTGTGTGAGGTTGACTATCTAATGTACTATGGTTTCATGTTCATCTGAAGTGCTGCTTTTGTATGAGGGAACTGCTTTAGCCACTTCATTCCTGTTCTGGACTGTTGTGCAGCTATTAGAGCTGTTTGTGTGGATCTGTGCATGAGGAAACTTTAAAATAGGCAGGAGGTGAGGTTGAAAAGGGGTGTTGGTTGTTGGTCTAGTTCCCTGAATGACACAGTGAGCAACAGGGATATGCAACAGTGGTCAGCAACTTGACAACAGTCAGGATTTGAAGGTGCAGGCTTCTGATGTTGGTTGTTCTTTTGTAAGTGAATGTGCAGCCACAGGCTCATTAGTAATGCACCTTGACTGTTTCTAATGGCCAGATAAGCTTACTTTTAATTACTATGATTATGAAGTTCAAATGTGAAAGTCTTAACACTTATGCATCAAAGACCTGTTCTCATTTTAGTTTGCAATTATTTAAGGGTATCATTGGATTTAGTTGCTAATCCCAGTATATTTCAAAGAAACCAAATGTAAACTTAAGTGCTATGGAAATAACATAAAATAATTTGTTAAAATTACAGTCCTAGTAGAAGCAGTAGGAGTTTCTACTAGCAAAGGTTTGTTACAGTGAGTCAATTTTGTGAAAAGTGACTTTCTTCAAACCTAAACAATTTGGAGTGGCTTAAAATAAATCCTTGCATTAAAAAAATGGTTTAAGTCTTTCTTAGGGCTTTAATAAAACTTGCTTGAGCCAGGTGATATTAAATTATTCGTTATAATGAACTAAACTGTAAATGCTGATATTTCTGTGTACCACTGGCTGGGTGTTTTGAATATTACAAAGTTGCTATATGTAAAACAAAATACTGATGACAAGTCCTGATACTGCACGTGCATAGGTATGCATGTAATCAGCTGCAAACTTACTAAGAGAACTGCAGGGAGAGGCTTCCAGCATTATTTTTACTCTTTTAGTGTCCCCCTTTTTAGTGTCCCCTGCTTTTCCACTTTGGCACTCAGTTCCTGGTGTGATCTTTCTCTGGGAACGTTAAACCGTGGCAGGAAAATGAGATGGGGACTGATAGGATTAGGGAGGAGGATGGATGGAGCTTCTCACCAGTGGTCAATATCAACATTGAATAAAGTAGGATGCTACCAGTTCTGTACTGTGGTACTGTGCTTACCAGAGCCAGCAGTCTGGGTTCTTGGAATTATGTTCTACCCTGTGGGGAGATACAAAGAGTGTGAAAGAAGACTAACCCCTTTCTTGTTTTCCCTCAGTCTATCTTGAAGGAAACATCTACCTCTGGTAACTTTACTAGCAAGAGACTAACTGTAAGTTTAATGTTAAGGCATCTATTAAAAAAAAAAAAACTATAGAATATTGGAGGCTGAACAAAATTGCATCAGAAATTACTGCTGTTTGATTTTGCTAAATGCAAATTATAAATTCATATCTCATGAGCAGTAGAATTTTCAAGCCTTCAGTACTGGAGTTCATCTCGTAGATTTCCAGAAGGGTATTCATACCCTTTTTGATTAATGGAGAATAAGCATAAGAGACAATGGTACTCTGCAAATACAGGTTAGAGGCCTGCTTTGTCAGATTTATTATGGTTTTTTCAGTGTGCGTGTAGACATGCCCTGAAATCTTTTCCAACATGACCAAGAATTTTAAAGTGTTCTACTTTCTTTGCTAATAATTAATAAAAATGAAGTAACTGTCCACTTAGTGTGAAGTGAGAAAATGTTCATTCTGCAACATGTAGATTTTAAATATACATTTTCTGTCAGTGCTGCTCTACACTTCCTTTATTCAAGGAAGATTGTTTACTTTATAATGTCCCTTTTTTTCCTTTATCAAGACTTTCCTTCTTGTATGAAATCATCTGTGGAGGGTGACTTTCATTTATTATGCTAGTTTGCACTTCTGTGCCTTTTGTTTACTTGAATGTATTATTATCAAAGGAATAAAGGCACTTGGATGAGGAGAGAATGAAGTCCACAGATACAGAAAATGAACTGGTACTGCACTTAATATAGGTGTCATGTTTTCATTCAGTGGAAAGACACAAGTCTAACGTGGTATGTTAGTATTTTGCAGCTTGGGTAATAGCTTTGAGCTATTAACTTGCACAGGAGGATTGAGTCTGGGAATTGTAGGGTTGCAAGGTAACTTATTGCTGAGGGACGAACACCCAAGGTTAGTGTGCTGCCAAACTGTGTTACCTAATCTGTACTTCCAACAGATGCATGAATATTTTGAATATATATGCCAGTATTAAGGACTTGCAGAAATTTAAGTAGGGTCCTACTCAAAATTGCATGAGAATTCATCTCCGAGGACCTTTCCTGCAAACTGTTTAATCTAAATATGAGATTATAATCTTTTTTAACACACAACATGTTCTCTTTTACAGAAATTTGGTAACATGTAGTGAAAGTAAGCATTTGGGACTTCATAAAAGCATTAAAGAATAAACCTAAAAAGGGGGTTTTAAAGATGTGTATTTACAGTTACAATGACAGACTGCACAGCATGTAATTGCTTAATGCTGCAGTTACCATAAAGTTTCTAAAGTTCTTCCATATCTTACTAATGCTTACACTGTTAATTATGAAATATTTTAAATTCTTACTTCAGGATCATCAATGGTTGATTATGAGTGGCTAAACTTAATTTTATATAGAAATGGTACTGGGGTTCAGTATAAGGTTTTTTTAAATTTGCTGATATTGTTAGCCTTTCATTCACTACCTCCTAAATTTTTAACATCTTTAAAATTTTCTCCTTGGAAGAAAATACTTAAAGGCTTGACTGTTTTATATAGATTTTATCTTTAGCTAAGAAAAAAAAAAAAAAAAGAAAAAAATCCAAAAGTAATAGTGAGGATGCTACGCATGACTGACAATATTACGCTGCTATTAATGTAATCTTTGTGTATTAAGTATCCTGTATATGTAAATTGTATTTTCAATCCAGATTTTATAAATTAATTTATAAATATCCAAATTATTTCAAAATGGAATGGGAAATTAAAATTCCTTTGACAAGTGTTATATGTTGTGTAAATGCACAGTGGGGAAACAAGTCATTCCTTACTTACAACTGGGAGATTTAAGTGCACCTTAATAGGAAAAAGAACAAATTCTTAAGAGAATTGAGATGCATTTACTCTGAAGTTGTGTTACGGTACTGGATAAGTCAAGCCTAACTGTGAATCTTTTTTTTTTTTTTTTTTTTCCACAGCTGAATTAAATTTAGGACAATGTTCTCACAAGCTGTCTTTAATGTGTATTTTTGTGAATATTATGTATTTTCTAATTAAATTTTACTTGCAATGTGATTTTTACATGAATGAATGAACTTGTTTAAAATGTCAAATATCAGTATTTTTCTTACAACTTTAATGTATAATGTACATTGATATCTCACTGAATGAAGATTGATTTTACAAAATCAAGCTAGATGTAGTTGTACATTAGTCTTATATTTTTACAGACTGGAATAATAAATGGATATAGAAATAAAACGTTTTCTCAATTACTTTGTCAGATGTGTAAAAATGACAATGTATCCTCTTACTCTGAACTGGGAAGGTAGATTGGCTTTATTTCTTTTTTTCCTCTCGGGCCTCTAAGTGGGCTGTTTTCATAGCAGCCTTAATGTTTTCTTCCTTTCCCTTCTCTGGAACAAATCTCTGTGCATGGAAAGTATGCCAGGGTTCAAAACGTGTGTCCTTCAGTCATGTTGCCTAACCTGTGATGTGCTTGTTCCTACAGTAGCTGCAAAGAATGAATCTTACATTGTATCACTTGCCTGAGGACTGGTCCTAGTAAAGTTTAGGTCATGAAGCCTTGGGAGCTGGTTCCTCATCCTCTGTTGCCTTTGTCAAGTGCTGCTGGTGATGTGGAGGTTTTCACTGTTACTGTAAGTATTTGGTATAAGTCTGCATTAAAGTTTTAACCTGAACCCATTCCACTTGCAGATGTTTTCTCTTGTATCTAATGCCATGGTAAGCCTTGTAAACATTTACCTAGTGATAAAAGAGTTGAGTTTTTGTTTAGTGCTTTTGTGACTGCTGGTCTTGGGTCCAGTCATCTGCCTGCTATTCTGCACCTTCTATCATATATGCATGACTAATTTCACTTGTATGGTTCAGTTCTTTTCATACTTGTCTGAGTAGCTATGAGAAGGTGACAGAAAGACTGGGAACAACACCATAGTATCTGTAATATTGTTACGCAGCTGGAAAAACCCAGTCTACCTCATCTGTGCACTTAAGTCTGAATGGCTGTAGCTGGAAGAGATTTCTTTATTTTGCACCAAAACACACTTTCCTAAAGGAATGCTGACATTAGTGTGGTATTCTTGAAATGGTGTGAGCTTTTAAAATTCCTTCCTGTATTAAAATCCAGGTGTAGCATTTTTCTAACTTCAGAACTCCTGTCCAAATGCATAAAGCTCTGAAAACTACAGTTCAGCAAAACTTCTAATAGCATGTGGTTCTAATTACTTATTGTAAAAAATACCAGACTGAAGAAAAAGTAATGTCATCTGATTATAGGATGTTTTTGGTACAATAAAACAGAGTAGTAGAAGACTGATCAGCCTGAAAAAGATTGTAAAAAGCAATAAAGCTGTATGTAAACAGTTTTGTGTGAGGAAGTTACATATCAACAGATGGATTGAAAAATAGTTAACCAGTTACTAGTTTTGAGTTATTTGATTCATGGTGACTTTTATCTCCCTAAGAAGTGGTTTTTAAGAAGGCAAAAAAGATACTGAATCTAGAGGGCACTAGTCTGGTGTTGATGCAAACTCTGCAAATAAATCTCCAGTGTTCTTGGCTTGGGACTGACAGTAATACAGGGAGGAAGTGCCCTTTGCAGTAAGAGTACAGACTATTTAGCTGTACCATTAGTGTCCATTAATGTTTATCTTCCAGCAAGCTTCCCTATGTGAGAGAATTTGTCCTAATGAAAATCCACTAAGAATTAAGGGGTGGGTTTATTGCAGGAGCAAAGGCTAAGGAACGTGTCCTCAGGAATGCATTTATCTATGAGGATAAAGTAAGGTTGACAGGAAGCTTTAGGTTGGACAAGAACTGAAGAGTAAACTAATGCTAATATTGACATGGACTGAATCTAGACTACAGTGGAAGCACAGCACAGAAACTAATATGGGACAGTGTAAGGGAATGAGAGTGAAATGCATACTTGTGCAGGTCAGCAACACTTTGAACATATCTCTGTAATCCCTCCTGGTCGTTTTCATAAACTTAAGAAATTAATTGTAAAGGAAGACTAACTTTACTAACTGCTGCCTCCTTGAGGGAGGAATGCAGCTGTTAAATACCATGCAATAATACCTCTGTCCTCTAAATACCAGCAGTACTTAGCTTTTCTCAACCTCTTAACAAGGCATTAGGACTTCAGTTGTTTTATGAAATTGTAAATTTATGTATGGTTGCAGATACAAAGACTCTGGGATTTTCATAAGCAATAAATTGAAAATTCTCACCTTGGAATAACAAGAGGATAAAGGTTGACTAATGCTGAGTACCCCTCTTGTTACTTTAAAATTATTTTCATTCTAGTTTCATTCTGAATTATTTCTTATGAACATTTGCTACTTGCAATGCAGGTGTCGATATTCAGATAGCACTACGTAGCAGTTGCATGTGCTAGAGAGGAATAATCAGCTTCAAGATATCTTCAAAAATACCTTCCAATACTAGCATGAAGAAAAATGTGTTGGATGGTAACAGTATTGTTCTTGGATGCTGTAGAGGTATGCAAGAAATGGAACAGCTGGTTCTTGGAGAGGTGAGAATGAAGCCAAGACTTAAGAATTCAGACTCCTTGTGCAGCTGTGATAGATCACTTGTGTACTTTTCCTCTCAGACAGGAGATACTTTTTTCTCTCTGAGTACTTACTGTAGTATGCTGTAGTATGCTTGATTTTTAAAAGTACTTCAGAAATAAGAAGCGCACAGTGATTTGAAGAAGTGCTGTGCTTTTAAACCATTTCTTACTACAGCAGCTCTGAAGTGTTGCTAGTAAGATACCATTTCCTGTCTTTCCAATTAACATTCCTTTCTGCTTGAACCATCATTTTGTTAACTGAAAATATAATATCTTGCATTATATCAGAGTAAAATCTTTGTATCAGGTTCTGTGATCTAACATTTAAGAAAGTATATAAAAGTGTATCTGTTGCCCCTATTCTTGCTTCACTCAGGAGAACGTGGTATTTAGTGGTACAATGACTTATTCAGAATGCTTTCTTTTCAGCATCTGGTAATACCTAGTTACTGATGAGGGGGGGGGTTTATGGTTTTTGTTTTTGGTTTTTTTTGTGTGTAAGTGGTTTTGTGGGTTTGTTGTTTTTTGTTTTGTTTTGTTTTGTTTTTTGGTTGGTTGGTTTGTTTGTTTTGTTTTTTGTTTTGGTTTTTTTTTTTTTTGTAATCACAGATGTGATGGCAATGTTCAGAAGCAAGGAACAGAGTCTGAGGGACTGATGAGAACAGCAGAATATGTGAAATGAGGTGGAAAAGGTTGGGACATCCACCAGCTCCAGGCTTGAATAAAACCCACCTTATTGATGTGGTTACAGTAACAACAGCCAAAACTGATGTGTATCATAATCGGGCACGTCTAAATCAGTTGTGAAAATAACTGGCCTAGGTATTCACAACAGCAAGACAAAATGAAGAATGTGTAAAAATCATGAAGCATACAGGAGATATGCTAACAAAGGAGGTAAGACTGCCAGCACATGGCAGAAAGGAATACTTCATTTTGCAATAGCCAAAAGTTTACCTATTATATTAAGCTCAATAAGCAAGTCAGATAAGACTTTACTTATGCCTGCTAGCGTGGCCTCTCTGTAGAGTCTCAAAGCTGTAACAGTGATCTCCAGGCACAAAAAGGGTATTTCTGTTGTAAACCACTGGCATTCCTGTAAGGCCTTACATTTTAATTTTTGTTTGCTTGCAAACAAGTTCTGGATATTGTGGATGGGGTTTTCATCTTGCTGTTTGAAGACACAAGGGATTTGAATTCTTAAAATACTGAGGAAAAAATACTGAATATATGAACATACATTTCTATGACTTTCTAAATGCTTATAAGCTTAAATAAAAAGCTTGGACTTGCAACTCAAATTTTAAATCCTAAGAGCATAAGTCTAATAACATTTTTACTAAGTCTGCCTTTCATACTCTTTCTCTTCTGTGCTGTAAAATGAGAGTAGAGATATTTTGCAAAGTCATGAATAAATGAGCTAAAATGTAATGCAAAATAACTACTCACAAAATTTTTTTTTGTTAAACACTGAAATTCTATTGACTGTCTTTCAAAAATACTTCAGATGGTTAACTGGATAACTGTATAATATAGAGAGATTGCGTGATTTCCAGTCATCCAGCAGTCAGTAACTTAAAAAAAAGCCCTGTCATTCAATATGTGGCTTTCTTTGTATTTTGACTGTGCTTTATACTGAAAACTGTTAGGTTAGTGAAGACAGAAGGGCTACCCTAACCTTCCAGATGAGACACAGAGGTCACAAAGGTGGTCATAGTACCATGGCTTCTTGTGTTTCTTGTTTCTCTAAATACACCTCTTTGTCCTATTTTTCAATGACAGATAACCTAGTTTTGTAACAGCTAATCTGTGATACACAAGTTAGTAATATTTCATTCTGATCTGTTAAAGCTTCACAAATATGCTTTCCAAATTTCACTGGTTTTATCTGGTGCATCTTGACCTGGGAAAAACATATCTTTCAAAGATGCAGATTACAAACCCTCAGGGCCTATCCCATAAATGGTACCTGAATGACTGAGCAGAGAACAGGGCTGTGTTATTAACTCTGCAAATACATTATTAGCAAGAAGGCTGCCCAGATCTGGAGAGCTTGGAACAGAAACTGCAAGTGTAAGAGCCTGATGCAAGGCAGAGCTGCTTCTGTAGGGAAGAAGCAGTCCCAATAAATCTCCTTAACTGCAGTCTTTCAAAGGGAGTCTTCATAGAAGGTCTTCTCTCTCCATCCTCGGGGAGGACAGGATGTTTTTATGACTTCAGCCCTGTCAGAAGTGCTGCTGTGCTTAGTGCGACACTGAATGTCTCTGACCTCAAGTCATTTAAATACCTTGCGAGCCGAGCATCGAGAAATTCTTAAAGCTCAAATTCTTGAGCACCTTAAACTTGTGTTTTCAGCTGCTGCCTTTATTTTCCCAGTGACTGAAAAATAGTCACCGACTCCCGTTCACCTGCGTGTCTCCGTCTCTGCCCTCTAGGCTGCAGCACAGGCTCGCTGAACCACAACGCTGTTACGAAACACCCAGGGAGGGAAAGCTTCGGGGCTGGGGTGGGGGGGAGGCTCTGCTGCGTTCTGATTTTGTGGAAGATTCCGACCCCCCCCCGACCCCCCGGGGCTGAGGTGTCCTGAGGTGAAGCAGAACTTTGCCGGGCGCCTTTGCCACCTGGGTCTCTGCAGCAGCCTCAGGGCCGCGCTCTGCAGCAGCCTCCGGACCGCGCTCCCCGCTCCCCCCGGGGCCGTTAGGGCCGAGCGCGAGGAGCCGGGGGTCGGCACGTAGCCCCCCCCCCCCCCCTCCCCCCCCCTCAGGCGCTCGCCGCCTCGCGCCGCAGCCGTTGCCGCTCTCGCCACGCCTCGCGAGGTGGCGCGCGCGTCCCGCGGCGGCGTGCGGGGAGCGCTGAGGCGGAGAGGCCCGGGGCAGGCGGCGGGCACGGACCGGGGCGGAGCGGCAGCCAGAGGCGGAGCAGAGCGGAGCCGCGGCTGCCGTGAGCTCAGCCGGTTAACAGTGGCGAGCCGCCGCGGAGGGGATGCTGCGGCCGGAGGAACAGCCGGAGCTCCGGGCGGGATCGCCGGCTGAGGAGAGGGACGCACGACGTGTCCGGTGCACGGGGAGGAGGTAGGGGCAGGGGCTGCGCCGGCCCGGGGGCGGTCCGTGAGCCGCGGGTTGGGGGGCGGGCTCGACTGTGCCTCACGAGGGGCGCCGGCAGTAGCGGCTCGAGGGGACGGGTGAGGGGAGGAGGGTGCAGGTGCGGCGGGCAGGGGGCCGGGAGCTCCCTGAGGCAACGGGCGGCGGGGGAGGAGCGGAGAGGGAGAGAGCGGCTCCCCTGGCCCAGGAGTTGTTAGGGAACCGGGGGGACCTCGTCCCCTGAGCGTGGCACCGGCAGCCGCGGGGGTCTCCCTGCCCGTGAGCGGCCGAGGCTCCCGCACCTCTGCCCGGTGAAGTGTGCGAGGAGCTCCCCTCCTGCCCAGATGCCGGCTAACCCGCTGCTCGTGATGCTCGTCTTGTTTTTACAGACGGCGGGGTGTTTGCGTTCCCTCCGGTTGAGGGGGGCCTAGACTTAAGGTTTTCCGTGTCTGGGATGCAGTATTGGATTAAGTTGGGCTACTGCTGAGCTCCGTAATAGCTGATTCTATGCTTCTTTTCTTAAATGCCCATGGCTGTTGCTGCTATTCTGTTTTTGTGGAAATGAAAAAGATGGTGATGGTAAGGTCAGGCTTCGGACGCTGATGTGATTACGTGGAATGATGCTGGAGGATCTCAGGTGCTGTTATTTACTGGAGTCTAGATTATAGATTTTGAAGTTGCACTTCATAGGCTAAAATGGTCCTCCACCCTCCTCCAAAAACAGAGGAAGGCTACTAAAATAGAAATAGAAAGCACTTAGGAGTATCCCCCTTTCTGATGTGTAGGGAGCTCTTATGCCATTTGAGCCTGGTGGTGAATAACACTCTCTTTGGGCAAGTTATTTAAAATTTTCCAAAGGTAAAGAATACTCCTAAATCCAACTTTAAAACCAGCTTCTCCTCACCCTTTCCCTGCATTTTGGCAGTAAAATACTGATGTGATTTACTTTAATCTCCAAAAAGAAAAACAAAATAAAAACTCTTCTTCGGTTTCACTGTTTAGGTAATTTTTTTTCTATGCCTTTCCCTTGACATCATCACTCCATCAATTTCATCTCTCCATATATGGTTATCTACAATTTGCAATAAGTCAGACCAGTTACTTCCAAATCTTGGGATCTTTGTTTTGTTTTTCTGTTCAGCATTTTTAAGGAGGTGATATAATACTTAGTCCATGATACCCACATAATTTTCATATGGTTAAACCACTGACAGCCTCCATCTTATTTCTGGATTATGATCTACATTATCAGTCTTCTATACTTTTATTAACAATTATTAAAATGAATTTTCAAGTTTGATTAAGTTGACAGTGGAAAGCTAACTACTTAATAAGGAGTAAGTTTCGTTAAAGTGTATCCAGCTCATGTCAGCTGGATTATACTGGTTTTATCAAGTGCTACTGATGTTAAATAAGAAATGAGGAAGACCTGCCAATGAATAAAACAGTTTTCCTGTTCAGTGTTGTATAGCAGGCTGTATTTTGCAGCTCAGTGCCAAGACTGTTTGTTCTTGCAAGGAAAACAGCAAGAACTTGTGTTCTCTGCTACTTGCAAGTCATTCTGTTTCCTTCAGGCATCTCCACCTGAAATTAAAGGCTTGTTTTAATACTGATCTCTCTTGCTTCTTGCATGTATTGGTAGCTTGCTCAAAGCAGCAGTATAATTTTGGGTATTTTCCTTGTTGGGGATTCATTACAGCTTTTGGGGAAGTGCTTTCTATAATGTCTCTTCCTGCAGTCCTTGCCTTGCTAGCTCAGCTCTCACAAATCAGAATGTGGAAATCAGAATGTGGGCTTTCAGTTACTTTTCAAAAAGAGTTGCCTTAGTTTTGCATTTTTTACACTTTGTACTTAGCAATAACAATTTACTCTAGCATATAACTCCTAATTTTCATAATGATTTTAATTTTGTGTAGCAGTTCTAGCAAGCAAAGCTATGACAATGAAGAATGCAAAATATTTGTATAGTCCAGTATAAGATTTTCCTAAGTGAAATCTTTCAAGCATATGCTGCATGACATATTATTCTGCCTGATTTGAACATGTGCTGTAAACAGCTATGAAAGAATTCAGTTTTACAATTGAAATACACTTGCCACTCTGTTCTTTCTGTTTCCCCTCATACACTGATTGTTTTCCCTTTGTAGGTTTGTTGGGGTTTTTGTCAGTGTTCAGAAGCTGGCATAGGAGGACTGAAGAACCTGTTAACTTTCGAGAATACTGGAATGTTCCTGCAGGACTTTCTAATGTTACAAAGAGTTGTGTAGTTTTCTGGTCTGGCTATTTTTAAAGCTTTCTGTGGCTACCTTTTCATCCTGATTACATGCTAGGAGAGCACTTCAAATTCCAACAAAGGCAGCTTAACTTTTTGAGTGAAAGTGGAAGGCTTTTTGGAGAAGTTTGTAGAAGAGATTTAATGCTGAATTTCTTTTGTGTTCCTTAATGAATTGTGATAAGTTATAACACTATATTTGTATCTTGTGGGCTTGAACAGTGGACAATATAAAATATATGACTCAAAACTTTTCATCAAGGAGCGAGCTTGGTATTAAAAAAAAATGAAGTCTTTGGGAAAAGCAGGTAATTTGTTGTAAGGTTGACTGGGAGTGTATTCCTGAAGCAAATTTTTTTCCCCTTTAAGTTACAAAATGAAGTAATGGTTTCAGTTTAGTCTTATTTTGTTTTCTTTCCTTAAATAAACATGAAAATCAATAGTGGATATATCGGAAAATTAAAATGCCATCTGAAAGTGGTACTGTTGTGACTTTGCCTAGGGTTTCATGATAAGTTCTTTCTTCTATTGGAAGCTCCAACATGTTTCTTTCACTACCTGTTTCTTATTCAGTTCTAGCCTTAACATGGCTGTACAACACAGAAATTAACATTTAGTTTTCAACTCAGGACAATTTCCTGATTCATTGAACTGTGAATGTGTCTCCTCTTAACATGCAAAGGGTTGGCCTTATGGGCATAAGTAAATGATGGAAAAGGGCAGGCTACTTTTATAACTGATGCCAGTCTGTAATTTCATAATCACTGTACAATTAAATAGTCTTCACTAAGAAATACTTGTCAGACATATTTTCATCATAACTTTGAAATGTGTTCAGTGGGGTTTATTTCAGATCTTAATGATAATTAATACAGTGAGTTGTATAATCACCAGGAAAGTGTTTTATGGCTTGTTTAGGAGGTACCCAGTTGCAGACTTTGGTAAATGCATTGTTGATACTACTATGTTACAGGCCTCTCTTGACTGTTCCTGAGGGTGTCTTAAATACATTGAGCCATTAGAATGTTTTTCTTTTTTAGCAGTTCCTGTGTAGCTGCCAAATATTGGCAGTTGAGTCCTTTTTAAATGTAGTAGTTTAGTTTTTTTAGCTTTTATAGTCACATACCTTGCAGAAATACTGTTAAGTGATTTGCTTGCATCTATTTTCTATTGTTTTTTTACCACTGCTGTCTTTAGTTATGTTTCAGGCTGTGTAATCTCTTTAAAGATTAACTGTGAATCTGTTTTGAATTCATTTATTCTCAGTCAATAAACTTTGCTTCTGGCCTCTAGCACCGGTTACTCCAATGTTTGAATCTTTATGAACATTACAAATGCAAGATGGTCATTAGAGCTATTAGAATGCTAGAGATGTCAGCAGATACCTGCCTGAGGCATGTCTGCAAGTCTAGTCAGAGCAAGACAATAACCTGTAGAGCTATTGCTCCTTCTTTAAATGGAGGTTTCTTTAATGCATCATCTGTCAAAGTAGTGGAATTTACACCAGGTTTACAGTCATGTGTTTAACAATTGCCCCCGTTTTTACGGCCTTTTCAAAGCTGCAAGTTTGATACCAGTTTTGGACTATCTCTTTAAGTCAACACTGCTGGTCCTGAACATGTGGCTATGTTAGTGGCTTCAGGCCTGTAAAGCTGACTGCAGAGATGCCAAGACGACTCCGGAGTTTGATAGAATTGTTCCTTAGGCTGTCTGATACTTGCACCACCACCCAAGATTTGCTCTGCTGTAAATTTTTTTTTTTTTTTAAAAAGATAGCAATTATGTTGCTTTGCCTTAGGAAGATGTGAAGAAATTCCACTCTTGAGACTCAGTGCTTACAAATTTTTCACAAATTAAATGTATTATATTAATGTGAAATCACTGGGAACTCTTTGTTATTTGAAAAGAATGCATTTTTCTGTTGTTAAGCAGTGATCTTTCCAGAGATTCCTACTACAAGCTGTGGGAAGGCAGAGTGCTCTTTCTTTCTGTGGAGAAACTAGATCTGGAAATTCTGTTCCTTTATTTAAGCACTCAAAGGAGCAGCAGAAGGAAAACAGCTTTTCCACACAGAAATCCTTACCTCAGATAGACATGAAACAGATTGTTAAGGGATGTAAACTCATGTTAGCATGACTGAAATCCATGCATTTATTTACATTTATGGATCCTTCCTGATATACTTGTGGAGTAGCTTGAGGTTTCTTCTGTCCAGATATGTACGTAAAAAAAGAGGCAGTGAAACTTTTGTGGGTAGGTTATAAATCTTGTATAATTTAAATTACAATGTGAATATAATGTGATAGTTTGTGCCACCACGAAGATTTCACGTAGAGTCAGTGAGACACAAGCATCTTAGGAAACAATCTTTGTAGGCTGGCAGGTGTGGTTCCTAAGCTGTTGGAGATGCCATCAGTAACAACTTCTCTTAGACAATACATACCGGTCTTTGCTCAATGCTGCTCTAACGTAGGTGCAGAGATTTTGGGCTCCTACTCTCTGGTTCTCCTGTATTTGAACTCCAATTATTCTGTTTGTTCTTTTAAAAAAGATGCTCAGATTAGAAGGTTTGTTCTCCGTATAGTTGCAGTTATTTACAGGGCTTTTCTGAACAAGTCTTTAATTCTACAGAATTATTTAAGATTGAGTGTGAGCTTTTTCCTTGGCTTCATGCAGACACTCTTGTCACTGTTGAGTTTTTCTGGAGGTCTGAATGGACTTCTTTTCTGCAATGGGAAAAACATTTCAGCACTGTCCAAACCTGCCCTTCTCAGCAGCTCTTGGTTTTCTTTCATAGCATTCTCTCTGCTTCGGAATAGTCAAAGTGATGGGGTTGCAGTTGGGTTGTTTGTTGGTTTGTTTTTTTCTTCTTCTTTTAGGTATTACCTAATGGATAATGTTTTGGGGGAGTTTAACCATTTTTCTCTCAGTGGATAATGTAGGCTGTAACTTCAAATTGACTTTTATAAATCACATTTTGTTTTTACATCCAGGTGCAAGTCTTAGAATAAACCTTTCTGCTTCAAAACTTGAGGGAGATGCTTGGCAAGGAAATTTGCTGAAATACGTGTTGAAATTCTGTGTTTAGAAACTGCAGGTAGAAACCCCAATTGTGAGTTCCAGAACTCAAGTTGCCTGTGGCGGTGGGCGCTGGGGACACCTTCCCTGTCAGGTCACCTCCTGGTGCAGGGGTGAGAAGCTCTTCCCAGGGCCTCCAAATTTTACATTTCTCAATACAACGAATTCTGCGTGTCTCTTTTTTGAACTTCTGGAATTGGTGGCACGGTGGCTGCCCAAAGATTCCCCAACTCGCCGTAGGTTCCCCATGGGGATGGCAGAAGAGGCGAGGGGAGCGGTGTGGTGCCCGGCCGAGGCCCCCGCCTGGCCTCTGTGAATGTTTTTCTCCTTCTCCAGGTGAAAAAAAGTGGAAGAGACGACTGAAGAGTTGTTGAGGAGGCTGGAGGAGTTCTGGGGGGTAACGGAGGCGGTACGTGCCCCGAGGCCATGTCACTGAGGGCTGGAAGGCGGCCGGTCCGCGGGGCCGCCATCTTGGCAGCGCGGCGGCTGCGGGCGGGACCGCGGGTGCCCGCCAGGTGGCGCCGGGGCGCCCGGCAGGGCCGGCGGCGGTGTCGGTGTCGGTGGGGATGGAACAGCAGCGGGGAGCTGCCCCTTCTCATTGTGCTGCCACACCGGCTGGAGACAGGGGTATGCAGGCAGGGATATGATGTTGCGTGACAGTTCATGGGCTCCAGCTGCTAATTAAGGCCACCTGTGCGAGGGGCTCTGCAAACGCAAGGAGCTCCTTGGGTCTGCTCAGAGCCCGCAGTCAATGTAAGAGAGGCGTTGATAGGGGTGGAATAACTGAGCAGGGAGTACTAATGAATGATGGGGTTGGGACTGATATGCTATGCGGCATTTGCTGCACACCGGTTATCTGCACCATTCGCGGTGCCTAATTGTTTGGGATAAACCATTTAGAGCTAGAGGTCTATTTAGCTTACCTCAGGCTTTCTGCACAAAGTGGTGCTGTCTGAAGGCTATTTGGGTTATGGTGCTCATGTAAAATTAATGAATGTGATTTTTGCAGTCAACTTTTTTTTTTTCTTTCTTCGGCTAAAATAAGGTAGAGGAACTGATACTGCATTTTCCCTCTTCCTGAGTTCAGATAGCATGGACCAAATTTTTACCTAGAGGGACTTACTATAATCACTGATGCACAGGCCATCTCATTGTCTTTTAGCACTTACCACAACGTTTTTCTTCTGTCTTCAAGCATCTTGTATAATGCATGTGTCACTGGTAAATCTAATGGTTGCTAATTGTATTGAATGCACTTCTAAAGGCGTGAAGTGACCAGACAACATTTCCTCTGGGACTTGCTGCTTGTGAGATACTTTATGGGATGATTCTTAGGAATTCTATAGATTAATAGAGAGGGACAGGATAAAGTGAAGCAGATAAGAAAATTATGTGGCCAGTGTTTCTTAGGCAGCTGAAAAGCAATTTCCTGGCTTTATTGCAAATGAAAGCTGTAGTGGAAATGAAAGACATTGGTGTGCTGGCTGTTCTGCACGCTGTCTTCTGTTAACAGAGCAAGTGCCAATACTGCCTTCAAAGCATCTTTCTCCTTTTCCATTCATGTATCCCAGTGCTGTCTGGATGACTATTGTGCTTAGTGTCAAGGACAAAACTCATAAGTAGTCCCTAAGCAGTGTAGCATGGGCTGCAAGAACCCATAGAAAAATATTGCCAGCTAATGAGTGATTATGATTATTATTTGGTTATGGAACTGATCTTTCTTGCTCCTTGGATGTGAAGTCTGCTCTTGTTCCAGGTAAATCAGCAACATAGCAACGTATTAATCTTCTTTTGACTTCTACCAGAGGTTTCTGGTTTTGTTGTTATCCATGTTTTGCTTACAGAAAGGGGGCATCATTGCTTCCAGTAGGATGTCACAGAGTAAAAAGAAATTACAGCTTGTCTCATTGAAGTCTCACATGGTTAATAGGGACTTAAAAGGAGAGACAGCAGCCTTGTAAGAATAGTTCAGCATTAGTGGCTGTTTGAGCAGTTCTTTCTACATTCAGCTTTTTTGACAAAAATAGCTGTAAAGGAGCATGTGAACCTCAGAGCATGGAGTCTATTTTTTGATACATCTTGGCTTACATTTGTCAGTTTTAGAATCCTTCATATAGCACATTAAGTCTGTGCAAAATGTAGAATACAAAAGATTGGTTTCTTGGGCCAAAAATCCCTTGAATTCATTCCTGACAAGTGATGATTACTTCAGTGATATGACATCACCTGCTCAAAGCAAGTGGTTTGAATCAATAGCTCTTTACTGCTTGATTGTATTCTGTCTGATTTACTATTAAGTTCATTCACTCAATTCTTCTGTTTGGGGGCTTATGTGAAGATTTTGTATGTACCTTATGCTTTTTCTTGTCAATCCAGCGTTCATCTTACATTTTTGGCTCTAGTGTAGGGAAGATGGTTAGCTTGTTCAGATGGATCCAGTGAGCTTTTAAACTTCCTGTGAGACTTCTTCTCTTGCCAACCTTTTAAACAAAACCCACTAACCTAGTTTCAATACACTACCTTTGCATTGCCCCTGAAAACACTTTTGCACAACCCCCAGGCTGTGAATAGTTCCCTAATATGCAGATTATTTACCTTATCTGGAAACATCAAAGCACTGCAGTCATTGTGCTGATTCTTTGCTTTTCTACCCAGTACCCACAATGTAAGGTTCCTTCCAGCAGCACATCAAGTGGTATCTGGGAATCTGATAAATATAATGTAGTATTTGAATTGATTCCAGCTTCTGTGCCTAGCAATAATTTGGTCTGTTGTCTATGCCAACAAAAGACAAGTGGAATCTTGCTTTTTTCCACTGGGCTTTCAGTGGAGACAAAATGCTATTTCCAGTGTCATGCTGCTTGACCTGGCTAGGCACAGCATGGCAGGGCACTTAAAATGGACACTTGTACTAGGAGGTAGGTTACAGTGACAATGTAAATACAGTTCAGCATGCCTCATGCTTGCCACAGAAGGAGCATCTTGAAGTGAAAAGATTGTGCTAGAAGAATCTTAGTGCCAGGTATTTAACTCTTGGTGTTGTTTTCCTTAGTGCATTGACTTCAACAAAGTAAATTTTTTTAAGTGGCTTCAGAGCCTCTCAAATATAATTATAAAATTGGGATTTCTAACTGATCTATGATTTGAACCAGTGATACAAAAGCAAAAAAAACCTTAATTGTAATAACCATACTCTTGTATATATGTATATACTTTTCTTCTTCTATTTAAAATCTCTGCTTATGCTTTTTTTTTTTTTTTTTTTTTTTTTTTTTTCCCAATATCTATGTTGATCCTCTAGCATACTCAGCTGTTTATAAAACCACAGGTTACTCGTTCTCAAATCACTGACCCTTCTTGCAAAACATTCCCCAAGGGAAATGTTTTTATAAATATTGCTTTATGGTTCCACAGACCAGCTGCTAACTGCTTATCTTTGTCTCATGGACTTACAGTTTGGGAACCTCCTCCCTGAGGCCTTAAGTGTGAAACCCGGTTTCATCACTGGGGAAACAAGAGGAAGAGGTTATTTTGTTTGGTTTGCTGTGGCTGGGGCTTGCTGACTTCTCAGGAACATACTAACCTCAGTTTTCTCTCTTCTCTCCACTAAGCTATTCAGTTCACCGTGGTTACTTTTACTTGTAATCCTTTTCATGTTACTTTGTGTTAACATATTGGATCAAACTGGAAAAGAATATAGAGAGATCTTTTCAAAAAGTCTCTGAGACAACTAGGATTTGCACAGTATCTTTGACTTAGAGCTCCAGCTACTTTTTTTTTCTTCTTCTAAAAATAAGATTTGTTTTTATAAAAGACAAAATAAAAAGAATCTGTGCTTGTTTAACTACAGTGTTTGCAAGGATCTCACTGCCCTACATGCAATGTTCCAGTTCTGGTTTGTATTCTGATTCATCATTCATGCTCTGGTTGGGCTGTCTCCCAACTGATTTGGGTGCTGTTGGTTTGCTGTGTCCTCGAGGTGAGTCTTGCTGACTTCAGTAAGAAAGCTGAATCAAACCTTCCCTCCTTGCTTCCTCCTCCAATTAGCACAGTGAAACCTAGTAAGAGGAAGACAGGTTGCTTCCATGGACTGCTGTGCTCTGGTGCCTGTGGTGAGGATTTGGCTTAATCTTCAGCAAGAATGAAGTAAAATACATTGTGCAAGGGGAAATAAATCTTGTTTTGTAACATGGGGTTTCAGATCAGGCCTGCTTTCTTTGGCTCATGAGAGGTTGCTGTACCAAGAGAATCATTTCCTTTTGTCATGTGCCGGCTCCTCTTAAACTCCTCTGTCACTGGGGTTCTGCAGATTGCTGCAGAATGCCTCTTCCTGAATCCTATTTGCATATCATTTCCTTTCATCCCAGGCTGCTTGCTGGAAAATCGGCTCTCCTGTGTCGTGTACTTGTTGTTTGCTTTTACCCTCAAAAATTTGTTCCCTGTCTGCTCTTTGTGTTGATAGTTTTTGTACTGGGTCTGTACAGCATCTTCCTCTTTCTGTCTGTGTCCCAACCTGTGTTTATATTTTCAGTAGTTATCTAGTATTTAGCTGTCAAAGTGGATTTTCCTGAGTCTTTTCTGAGACCAACATTAGCAAACAAGTTTGTTACTTTATCTTTGGAAAGTCCAGGCTCAAATGTTTAGCTGGTGTAATTTACCTGAATGTGAACCTCACCTTAGACAGATCATCAATCTGTTTTTCACATGTACTTTATGATAGGGGAGGTTTGGTTTTCTTTTTCCTAGCATTGGCTTAGAAGAATTTAACAGAAGAAACAAGGAATTCATCTGCTTTGGGTCCTTCATTGTGTACTCATTCTGTATTTTTATTTAATATTAGAAAATATGTCTGATTCCATTCACAGGAATCCTGCCAGAGTGTATGTGCTCACATTCTATTGGATATAAAGCAGCTCCTGTAAAGATAACAGTGTCTGTGTATACTGTTATGTCACTGCTGTGTCTATATATATATTTGGTGGATGTAGTGCTGAGCCCAGTAATACAGGAGATACTCTTGGTTTGTATCTGATAGAAAGCTACTACTGTTTTGATATGTCTGTTTGATCTCCTATTACAGAAGACTTGCAGCACTATAAAGGCACTTGATCTGCATATACTTCTTCTGATAATAAAAAGCATAAAATCTTACTATGAGTCATTTTTAAAGTATATAGCTTTGTCTATACTCAGCTCTTAAGAGCAGAACTTTATTTGAAAAAGAAACCTACCAGCACACAGATGAGTCATATGATCATCAGTAAAAAGTCTAGGTGTACCTATTAGACTTTATAATGTATGAGCCGTGAACCAAATTACTTATAGCAGACGTTTGTGCTTCATTTCATATTCTCGATTAAATTTCGAAATGCCTAGAAAATTCCCTAACACATTAGGCCAACTCCAGATTCTCATCATTCTAGCTAAAAGATCCAGTGATGTTGAAGGAAGAATATTTTCGAGCTCATTTCTTTGGGACAAAAATCTCTTTTGCAGGGATCCTTGTTCCTCTGTATTCTTTTAAGTCAATAAAATTGTAGGAGGAGGAGTGTGGAAGTTTGGGGAGAAGAGGTCTGGTTAGAGTTTTGATGTGGGAGTTCTGTCATTTTTGATTGTCTTGTGGATTACTTGAGAAAATAATTTATTTTCCCAGTTTCTACCTGATAATATACTGCATTAGTGCCCTTGTGCTATCTTTTCTGATTAGATGTTTTCTGAAGTATTCATATGAAAAAAATAGTGAAGTGAAAAAGGTAGCATAATGTTTAACATCAAGATCCACCCTCATATGAGATACTTTTTTCATGCAGATTAGATGCAATTCATCACAGATCCTGGATGAAACCATTCCACTTGGTGATGGACAAGGTGATGGAAATGAACCACATTGATGCCAAAGTTGATAAATCAGAGGTTTGTTCATTTCATTAGAAAACTTACATCCTTTTCATGTGTTTTATAGGTTAACTGTCCAGTTATTTAAATTGATCACTCAAATATTTATGGCTCTCTATTGTCTCATTATTGTTTCTAAATCAGTATATTTATCCATGGTTCAACACATGTGAGTGTTTATGGTTTTGGAACATCACCGAGTAATTTATTGCTGTGGATTCTACAGTTCGTATTGGTAGAATAAAAACATTAGTTGTGGGTTTGATGTTAAAAATGTTAATTTGCTTTGTGACTTAAAGCAGCATCTGTGAAACTGTTTATAACTTTAAAAATTCAAGTCTCACATCCAGTGCTGGACATACCCATTTGAAATTGTTGATGATTGCTTTATGTAGAGATCCCCCATGTTCTGTTGTGTCTGTTTTGGTACTTCTTGTATCTGAGGGAAGCCAGGATGACTCACTGAGATGATGCCCTCACCATATTTAGTAAGCAGTATGTCAAAATTTGTGTCAACTGAGGGCACGATTGCCTCTGGGAAGAATAAAATGAGAACATGACAAGAGAGATTGTGTAAAGTTTAAAATCAGTTTTAACTGACTCAACATGATAGAAACCACTGGCATTAAAGTGTTTGTGGCATTAAATCCAGACAGGTAGTGTTGAAGCTTCAGGTTATACCCCTGTACAAAGTGATAACCTCTGATAAGTTTTATTGCTCTGCAATGGACAGGACAATTGACTTAGCTTTCAGCAGGTTTTCTTTAAATGGAATTAATTTGTTACAATTTGCATTTTTACACTTACATTTATAACAGACTTATCAAATCACTTTGTATTTTATGGGCTCACACAGCATCAGGAGAAAGCATTGGGCAGGAAATTGAGGGAAGGCATTTCAGAGCAAAAGTGGAAGTCAACTGTTAATTTGTTTAGAATTTACCTGATTTTGAGAGCAGAGTATGCTGGTCCAAGGAATGCCTGACAGTTTGGCCACACTTGAGTGTATACTTAAGCTACAACTGAAAAATGGCTAACTGAATCAGGTTCCAAGCCAACTGTTCTGGAGTGTCTCACCCTTTTAGATCTTTTGGCAAATTCCATGCTTATAGATGATTGGAATTTTTTAGGGTGTGTGAGTGGGTGTTTTTGTCTTTGAACAGCAAAATAAATGAAATCTCTAAGCAATTATATATGCCAAAATTATGGTAAGCTACAGGGATCCTCATGACTTTTTTCCCTCTAATACAGGGAGGGTAAAAATCCCACATTCCTTCTGCCATTACCTTAGTACACCTGTAGGGACATTGTAATTTGGGATATGAACAAAACACCACACTTTGCTAGGCTACAGGTTGCCCCAGTAGAATTTGGGAGGCTTTTTTTGTTTGGTTGTTTATCAAGGGAGGATAATACCTTGACTGGGTAGGAATCAGTTTTTCTCTCTAATGTTACCAGCTGTAATGGCAGTAATCTGAGAGCACAAGATTAAATTGGCAATTTGAGCAGTAGTTAATGTTTTAATTAGAGCTTTTAAATTTAAAGCTTAGTATCCATGGGGATTTTCACCAGAGAAATTAGCTTAACTTGTACCCCCAAGAGTAGAAAATGAAGGGACTGTTGTGTAATGGTTATATAGGGTGAGAATCTGCTGGGCTTTAATTCTGATGTTGCCACTGGTACATTTTAGACAATTAATTAACCTGTTCAGCCTCACCATCCCAAACTCGAAAATGGGAAATGCTCAATTTCTTAAAAAAACAAAGTGATGCTTAATCATTCACAGAGAGGATCAAAAATCCTTACAAATTTTTCTGTATTTAAACAAATACTGTATTCTTCCTAATTAGCTTTCCCCTATGGCTCAAATTTAATCTTAAACCAACCACATGTATGCTTTAGCTCACTAATTCCTGACTATTTTTTTTTTCTTTTAGCTAAGATCACCTGTTGTTATATTTTGCTCTGCTGTCTCCTCTCTCCTACCACTCTGGTCACTTTCTCACTCCCACCAACAGCAGCAGTGTCTTTATGGGTTCTAAAGAGCTTCCCACCTCTGTTATGCAAGTGTTTACATACTCTGTACACTGACAAGAAGCAAAACTCTGCCTTAAGTAAGGAGAAATATTTGCCTAGGTCATGACCAGTGGGTTTTCTCATGGCTGTAAACATCTGCAGTCTACTTATGAGTATGTGCCCCTTGGATATTTATATTAGCAATAGTGCACTCTGAAATTTTTTTATAGCTTTTTCTTTGACTTCTGATCTATAAGTAGGATAATGCTGAAACCCAGCACATGTGCTTTTAATTTTCATTGGGTGTTTTTCTTCTCCCCATAGACATTTGTTAAATGGTTGCACACCGTGTTTCCTTCCTAGAAGAACAAGTGCTTGAAGCAGAGAAGAGCCATGGCACTTTTCTTAATACTGCTTGCAGATTATTTCAGTGTTCAACTATCTTGTCATTTAAAAACGTGAGTATTTTTAAAGTTGCTTCCAGCAAATGGGAGAGTGATGTTAAATACCCTTTCTGTATGAAATGTGGCTTTACAGCATTTTTAATTATTAATTCTAAGTGTTGTAAAAAAAAATCAAACTAGCTAGAGTTCACTTCTGCAAAGACATTTTTTTACATTTAAAAGAATTTCCAATTATTTTCTCTTCTTTAAGAGTTACTGCCTAGGCTCTGAACAGCTTCAGTGGTAATTTTTGAAGAGTTCTACATTTGGCTCCTGAATGAAAGGATTTTCTCTGTGTATATACATATATATCTATGAAAATAGGAAGCTTTTTATACATCATGGTATTGATTTTTCTTTCTATTTAGTCTTTGGTTTTATGTCAGTTATGTTGAAAATACTTTATTGGGTCATTCATGGATG
This sequence comes from Heliangelus exortis, assembly GCF_036169615.1. Taxonomy (NCBI): domain Eukaryota; kingdom Metazoa; phylum Chordata; class Aves; order Apodiformes; family Trochilidae; genus Heliangelus; species Heliangelus exortis. The sequence continues at coordinate 8,760,555 of NC_092437.1, read as the reverse complement.
AGCACTAGAGGGGGATGAAAACTCAGTGAGTTTTAGCAATATTTACTGATAGAAGAACATTAAAAGTCAAGGACAATGAGATCTGATGTAGACTTGAGGAAGTTTTATGTACTCTTCACCCTGTATGTCCCTGTTTTTTATCAATAATGTCTTCATACTACTCACCTCTACACTGTTTTCCTTTTTCAAGGTTCCAGGTTATTCTCTGAATCTGTTGTTTCCCCAGCAGTACATTACAATCTCTAGTTTGCCTTTTCTGAACTCATCCCTTCCTTTGCTCCCTTTGCATCTCAATGTGAAGCTACCATGTTTTCAGTCTTAGCAATTTTCTGCCAGGATCTTTGTTCTAGTCTCAGCTACCTCCCTGCTTTCTTTTGTCCCTTCTGCCATTATGATTTCCCCTCCTCATTTTCTTCCAAGGGGCTTCTGAGCCAGGATGAATAATACTGGGTAGACAATGATGCACAGGTATTGGTGATCATCTATGTACAGCTGAACCACTTCGGGTTTTTGTCTGGTGTCATAGGAACCTCTGTCATCTTCAGTTGCAGAAGTCCAGTTCTGATTCTGCAGATCCAGAACAGACCTTAACTGTTTAAAGAGAGTAATTAATATTCAGTCTGGGTAACAGAGGTGTAGATAGGAGATGGTGCATACTGATTTCATGTTTAGCTGTCAAACTTTAGTAAATCTTTAGAAAACTACGGTTTAAATAGACCCAATAAAGAGTTGCAGCTTAGCTAAATTTGGTGATATTTTCATAGGAGTGGAAAAATATGTTCCTGATACGAGGGCAGTTTACTGCCAGTATAAAATCTCTGCTGTCATTTATGAAGGCATTGGAGCTTTTCAAAGACACTAGGCAACACATACTTTTCCTTAATTTCATTACCTGTGTTGGCTTGATTTTGTTCCCTAAAACTTTCCAAACATCTTTAAAGTGCAGCAGACTCCAGTCTGGAAAATATATCAAAACTGGATGTTTTGCAAGCTTGGTCTGCCTATACAAGTAATGTTGTATAACTGGGTTGCCAATAAGAATGTGGAAAAGGCCAGACTATTGAAGCTGGGTTGAGATCATCGTGAAGACAGTGTACTGTGGTTTTTTTTTTCCCCCCTCATAATTACAAATGCATAATGGTGTATTCACCATTCACCAATACATATTGCATAATGGTGTATTCACACATATAGGCATCTTGGAATGATAATATTAGTGAACAAAAGAAAAAAATAAATAGAGAATGGTGTACCTTCCTACTGTGCTGATCTTATACCTCCTTCCCATCTTTTCCCCCCAAAATAGTACATCTAGAAAGCATGGTGAGAGGTTTTACAAAGATGAGCTCAGGTAAGGAAAAGTTCTTGGAGATAAATTTCTAAGCAGATGGAGACTCAACCTGAAGGGAGGATGGAACAGGATAGAGAGTTGTAAATTCATTCTGTATGTGGAGCATATGAATAGCAAACAATTATTCCCTCCCTCCTGTAATTCAAGAACTCAGTTTATCCAATGAAATTATCAGCAGGCAGGTTCACAATACAAGAAAGGATGTACTTTACACGATGTATTAAACCATAGAATTTATGTCCATGGGATGTTATATGTCCCCAAAGCAATTAGATAAATTTGTGGGTTAAAAAATCCAGCAATGGATGTTAAACAAAATATCTATCCTTCAGCCACAAATTCTTTACGACTTGGAAGTAGGTTTATTTATTTACCCTTTAAACCTTTCCCTGGGCAATCCCTTCAACTGGTCACCATTTAAGATGGATTATTTGGCTGCAAGGATCCTTGATTTATGCAGTACAGCTGCTTGTTAATAACTTTTACACTCTGGTTCTCACTGTAAATTCTGTCTCTTGATGACAGTGCTCTGTGCTGGTAAGGGATTATTCACTTCTAGTACAAGCATGCAGGAAAGGATTGAATTAAGGACATAAATGGAGTCTGATTTTCTACAGCTATGTTCCATTTGGTTTGAATGTTGCCTGAAACCTAGTAAGATTCCTACCAGCTATCCAAGTTTCTGTACTCTCCAAATCTGTTTATTTCTAGTTTTCTTTCTTTTCTCCCCTTTCTCCTGTCATGTAGGATTTAATTGCAGAGATGCCCTATTAGCATCTTGTGCCATTTGAAAATTAAAACTGTCCTGACTGATTTTGTAGGTGAGTTTAACTTGTTCTGAAATGACAACATACAACTTCTGTATCTTCTCTCCATAGCCTTGAACAGACTTGAACTAAAAAAGTTTGAGTTTCCCTCTGAGTAGAGTGTGTTGGTATGTAGGTATTTCAGCTAGTTTTTTTCCTCTTCTGATTAAACATGTGCTATTTTAAATGTAAGGGAAATATAATTCTCATTAGTTTGCAATTACATTTCAATGTGCAGCAAAATCTTGTAGTGTTTCTCTTTTTAATTTTTGTTGGTGTTTTGGGGGCATTCAGAAAGGTGTTCCATGGGGACTTCCAGTGCACAGTAACACTGGCAAAGGTGTCTAATCTGGGGGACAAAAGTGAGTAATCAGAATTCACTTTTGTGTTAGGAATATCCAGAAGTGGTCTGAAAAGAAGCAGCCTTATACTAAATATAAATTACAAATATGACTGTGTAAGTCTGTAAGAATGTTACCACCTCCTGAGGGAACAGAACAGAGGGAATAACTTCCTCCTGTGAAGTTTGCGGCTCTGTGGAAGAAAAGCTTTTCTTCTGTAAAGCTTGAACTTTGTATGGGGGAACCTGTGATTTCAAATCTTTTATCCAAAAATGTTATCTGTGCCCTGGGCTGAATGGGGTTCAGCATCTTAGAGAAAGGCCAGGAAATCTATTTTAGGAAACTTCAGCATGTGGAATTTAAAAAAGCCAGTGGTATCTTTTCCAGTGGAACAAAACTGAATGTCAGCAACTCTTGATGTTTTGCATCTTGTGATATCTGGTATTTTCTTAAAGCCAGAAATTTTATTTCAATGTCATTGGCTGAGAATCTTGACAAATACTTATTTTTAGTGCAGTTTTTAATCCTTGTGTAGTTGCAGGGCAAGATTTGTAAAATCCTAACCTCCAAAAAAAAATCTCATGCCAATGGCATGAAGAAAAAGGTGTGTGTTTGTTAGATTTTTTTTTTTTTTCTGGAGGCTTTTTATTACCTTTTCTTTCTACTTATTTCTAGAACAGCAGCTGTTCATCTGAGGTGGTGTTTGCTCTCTGGTCTTGGCTAAAGTGCTGGCTAATGGTTTTGCCTGACACCTGGGTTACATTCTGACAAATTGGACAGGGAAATTGGTAACATGATGCAAAGCACTCTGAGTGCTGCTTTATTAGAGTTATCTGAGCTCAGTAATGAGGAAAAGTTATTGATGAGTTATACCAATTGAAGTATCTAGGAAAGACACCTGTACTTAGCTGTTCTTTTTTGTGTTTACAAGCATAAAGTGTAGAAGTGGACATAAACTTCTGGCTGCAGTTTCCATAGATTACTGGAAAGTTCATTCTCAGGGAGAGGAAAGCTCAGGACTAAAGAGCTATGTGGAGTTAAGGTTTTTCTCAGTATAGAAGACATCTAGCTGGGTTTGAATTTTCATAAGTAAATTTTAAAATTAGAAAAAAAATTGGAATAAATATTTTGTATATTGAAAATTTGCTTGCTTTTTTTTTAACTTTTACATATCATCATTCAAGTGTAACTTGAAGTCAGTTTCAGCTTCTCTGTTTGCTGCATATTACCAATTTCTTGTCTTTAAGACTCCATAGCACATACTGGGATTGCTGGTACTGTTTTTGCCAAGGACTATGTGTGATTATGTAGATGTCATGCTATTTCTTTGTGTCCTAGTTTACCTCAGAAGCTAATGTTTAGTGTTTCCAAAATGCTGTGAGATTTTTCTCACAGCCTTAAAGAAAAATATTTGTTAAATTATTACTAAAACATACCAGATGGGAAAGATGAGATGAGATAAAATAGAGCAGAGTATTTCAAAACTGGGGGTGTACTGTGTTCATATTTAAAACTTGATAATTTTTTTCAAATGCTGTATATTAGGAGACTTTTTTTTTTTTTTAATATTGGGGGAAAAAATTGATATTTAGTTAAATATGCCATCTTAAGAACTTCAGCTGGGTGTTCAGCTTATTTTACTTGCAAATATGTTTGATGTTCATCCATTTCCATGCTAATTTGGACTGATTAATGGATTCGGGTGCCCCAGGGAGGTCACACTGGTTCTTTGTTGAACAGATAACACTTAAACATGTGAAGATTCAAGTGTGTGCATGCAATAGGCCCAGAATTCCAGATTTCAGCTACCCATGGCTTTAGCCCTCATTCACTTGGGTCTTTGAAGGAGTCTTCACAATTCTAGAAGTTGAAGCAAGAGTTTCCTACAAGTTTGCTGAATCTTTGTACAGCAGAAGAGCTTGGGAGAGGCTTCAACACTGTGGCTGGACATCAAGTGATGCCACAGGTTTGGAGGAGCAGATGAGAGTGCTTGGGGCTTGAACACTGCACACAGTCAAAATAAAAAAATACTGCCTGTTCCCAGTTGAACCAATTTAGTTTGAATATATCTAGAACAAGGGTAAAAAGTCTTTACACTATAAATGTCATTGTTAGACTGTCCAAAGCAGGACAGCAGTGGCATATAAATAAGGATTTGTGTAGCACATGTTCTGAGTTACATACATGGCTATGAGGACAAACAGTAGTGTAATTCCTTTAGAATTCTTTAGAGAGCAGTTGATGCCAAGAGTTTCTTGTACTAAACAGATGTCGTTTAAGGGAGACATCAGCTTTTAATCTAGCCACCATGCTGAAATGGTAGTGGAAAAAAAAATTCTCTAGTTCATGTGCAACAAAGAAGTTAAAATAACAGTCCAGGATCTTTTTTCAAGCAGTGCTAAGATTGGCTTATGACTTCCTGTTCTCTAGTGGGAAGGGATTAGACCCTTTATATTTTGAAAGAGACGGAGCCAATTCCTGTTGCAGAATTCCAGAACTATGAAAAAATGAATTAATAAAAACTGTTAGGAAAAACTAGATTTGTCAGAAAGCCACTTTCGTTAGTGCTCTCAACTCTTTTCTATCATATAAATGATTTTTAAGATATAATTTCACTCCACTGACAAAAGCCTCTGGTTACATATGTAAAGATTTGTAAAACAGTGCTTTTTTTAAACTGGCATAATCTGTGCCAGAAAATAGAAACCCAGCCTCTGCATGTAAAGAGCTCCTCCTCCACAGTTCAGTTTCAGTGACTCCATTGGTTAGTATTGCTGAGCTTTAAATCTATTCTGCAGAACATGGTTTACTAGGGTATGATGCTTGCTCTTGAAATGCAAGAAAAAAAAATAATCTTCCTCCAGAAATGTTTCACATAACATTGCCCTGTGCAGAGTTAAAGTGAATTAACTACAGAAAATATTTTAGCTGGCGCCAGTAAAATAAGTGGTAAATGTCTCCTCACCCTCCCCTTTTCTTACGTTCCTTTTGGCTGCTACTGTAAGGAATGCAGCAAGTAGTGGCTGCTGCCTGCACTATTGATTTAAACATTTGCATGTTAGAGGTTGTAGCTCTGCACTGGCTTGTCTTCTGGGGCAATGTGTCTTCAGCTGTACCTGATTTTCTGCTCCTACTTGCCTTTCTGTCTTGATATGAGGCTCCGTGCCATTATATCTATTGTTAAACAGGATTGTGTGCACTCATTGTTACAAACCAATGTGTGTATAATACAGTTCACAGTCCCTGATGTTCTTATTCATAAACCTGTGCTGTGCTGCTGTCGATCCTTAAAAAACCAAAAGCAATAAAATAATAAAAGCTAGAATTTGGTGGCTGTGTCTCTAGCATGAATGGCCTAGGGCCAGCAAAGCAGCACATTGTGAAAGGTGCTTTTGGGTCCCTTTCTTAACATAATTATTTGTGTGGCTTTTTCTCACAACATCCAAGTTTCTTTGTTACAAGTGTGACATTTGTACATCTGGGATTAAGAGAAATTAACCACAATTGCCAAAATAGTAGAGATCTCTTACTAAAAAAGGTTGACTCTTTTATTTGGATATACTATTTTTTCTAAGTTTATTTTCTACCAGCTACCTTTTAAGTTCTAGCAGAGATACAGGAACATACTACAGATTAGATAATGTTAGGGTTAAACATTTCAAATGGATTGTAATACACTGGGGAATTATGTTTTTGTCAGCCACAGTTGTGGTTAGTTTGTTGGGAATTTCATTTTACCATATTCTGTGGATTATTGTCTCCACTGCATGGTATGCTTCTCCACTTATTTTTGTAACCACATAATATAGACTTTTGTAATGATGTCTCATCAGAGAAATGTCTGTAGAAATTGTGGTCTCAGTGTGACAAAAGCAAAAATGTCTGTGTTTATTCTGATTCTATTTTAAATGTTGTACACACGCACAAAAAAAGTCAGCCTTTAAAATGGTTTTCTATTTACAAACATTTTACTTAAAAAAAATTCCTTAATTTATGGTGGGGGCAGGATGTCTTAACTGAGATCAGGGTGCTAAATCTTGAAGCACATAATCAATAGTAGTTCCGTGCACAGACTACTTTCTGGGTAAATTCATCAGACAAACGGGCAAAAGGAAACGTGCACCATGCACCAACTTGCTGAGGGAAACTGGAGGCACACAGAAATAAAATTACTTTATTAGGGCTGCATTATAAACTACAGTGTAGCCATGGAACCCTTAGAAGAATATTCTGTCTGCATGAAACTTGGTTTGCTGAACTATTACAGTGTTTCAGATTTTCATCTGAAGTGTTTTTTTAAGGATTAAATAGAACAGCTGAACCAGGTGTCCGTTTTGTAACTGCAGAAGCTGATATGAGACCCAATAAGATGCTATGGGCTAGGAAAGGGTTAAAATAGAAAAATCCTCACTACAGGTATTTCACACAGAGTAATTTCTGCATTAAAATTGAGATGAAGTTGTCATGAGGGACTTTTGGACAGGAATTTTCATTCTGATTTGGCTTTTATATTATAGAGCACATTGTAGCTTGTGTATTTTTGCAGTATCCTAAAGTGGTACTCAAAAAGGAGAAACTCATATAAATACCTCTTATTGTAAATCAGGTTGACTTTTCTTGGAAAGTGCACTTATAGATTAATATGAATGAAATGTGAAGGCTGCCTGGGGAATGAGGATCTTTACCCTGTATAATTCTTTTAAAGAAAGTTAACCAGAAGTAGATATGTAGCTAACTCATGTGCAAAGTGATCCATAAAAGTGTTGTTTGTGAAATTAGTCTGAATCTGAGCTTTCACTGAAGTACTTGAGATAGTTTGTGTATGAGGTGAGCAGTAAAGTGGAAGAGTCAGATACTGGAGAAATTTTTTCTTTCCCTGTTTACAAATGACCACAGTGCTGCTAAAGGCCATATTGGTTTTACAAAATTGCCTGTTCTCCTCCAAAATTCCTGGGTAAGCAAGGTCAGTCAGAAGGTGGTGTAATTTTGATACAGGCATTCTCTGACCAATGTGGATTCTATTTTCTTGCTCTGAATGAAGCTGGAGTCTTTTTCTAGGCCTGTGGCACTGTCTGCTTATGGAGTTTATTACTGCCTTCCTGTCTGCCCTCCCCCAGCTTCACACAGATGTCCAATTAACTCCCCCTTCCTCTGCTCTCTTCTCCATCTCCTTGTACTGTCACATAGATGTTCCTGCTGGGGACACCCACCACTTTTGAAAAGTATTTGATCACCTCTTTTCTGGTGCCTCTGTGTGAGACTGTTAAATATGAAAGTCTCCTGGGGGACTCTGCTGGCCTTCTCTGTGACTCATTTTCCTGATGACTGCTCTTGCTTTGATGGTTGTTCATACTTCCTCCACTTAGATTTTGTTTGGGACCTTGTTTTAAAGAACTGCATGTCATTTAGGAGCATGTGTAACTGTTAGATGTGTCTGGAATAAATACCTTTATATCAGGACAATAACGAGAAAAAAGGAATAACTAGAAGTCAACTAGGTGAAGAGGGTGCCACACTCTTGTGAAGAAGGTACAGCATACAGTTGTATGCTGAAGTGAAGTGAAACCAGTTTCATTTTCTTGCAAATGCTGGGCAGTTCAGCTGCTCCTTCTGCAGTGCAGGGGGACACTGGAGAGGATGCAGAGCAGCCAACTGGGGTTGAAAATCACTGCAGCTGTCTTGAGGCAAGCTGTTCTTTGAGCTTTCAGTTTATTGTATGCAGTCTGCCACATCGATTCTTGAAGTAGCTCTTCAATGCAGCCTTCCCAAAGCTGTAATTGTTCAGATATACATTTGAAAATAGGAAACTGAATGTTGTAACAGGACAGATGCACATCTTTGTTTCCTAGCATCCTAACTGTTTCAAGCAAATAAGCAATTCTGCAGTTGTCTTCAAAATTGTGAAAGATGTTAATAAAATCTGTAACTTTTTTTAGTGTAGAGAAAGCTACTCACAAAATAAGTTCAATTCTCAGAAAAAGGGCAATAAAGAAGGGACTGAGGACAGTAATGCTTAAACATATGGGTTTCATTAATGTGAGAATGAGTGAAGTATTGGAAATGCTAAGTGAATTCAAGAAACTTCTTTGTGGAGAGGAGAGACCTGGTGAAAGATGTGGGGTGGAAATAAAAAGGTATGAATTTCAAGTATGAAGGATCTGGAACCAGATGTGGGTTTTTGCACTGTGTAGAATGCCTTGTGTTCAAGTATTTGTGACATGAATTATCCTGTTAGTGTCCTTTTTTCACTTACATGTGACATTGGCTGCTATTTGTTTATTTTGGTTACAACCACAGTATTTTTTATTTTAATCTTTCCAATGACTGGGAATAAGATACCAACAGCTAATACAGTATTATCAAAATCAAATCATAAGTAACATTGGGAATCCTTGCAGAGAAAGGTGACATCCAGAGAAAAAGTGCACTGTGCTACAGTTTTATGAAGGTAAAATTGTTCTGTGGCCTAATAATGATAAATGGATGAGAGAGATCTTTAGCCAGAATTCACAATTTCAGATTTCATGCTTTGACTTTATCATTGTAACTGGAGCATGCACTGGGAAGTCTTCTTGCACAGTTACTGTGCAGCAACTTTTGTGAAAAGCTTTTCTCCAGCTTCCAGTAGATAGGTTTCTTCTGTAGAGAAATTTGCTTTGGAACTTGCCCATCTAGATCAGGACCTGCTGCTCAGTGTATCTGGCTTGGGGGGAAAAAATGGTAGGTTGACCATTGAATGGTCCAAAAAGCAAAAACTAAGCAGAACTTCATAGCACATAACTTCAGAAATATTTATCCCTCAGTACCATAGCAAATTCCTTTTCACTTGCATTACTGAAATGCCTGAGTGCTCTTCAGGATTATTACTAGAAGCACACTGAATATCAAATAATACACCATTTGAGCCAAAACTAAAACAAAGCTTACCATCATGTCATGGCATTCTCTAAGTCACAGGCCCACCTTTTGAAGCAGAATGTTGATCACCTTTAGTTTTCAAGGGGATAAGAAGTTAATAAATTGTTTTTTAAAGCTAGTTTTTGAAAAAAAGTCAGTTAAAAATGCACGTTTCACAAAATGGGGAAACATTCCCTCTGCTAGTATCCATCCCTTCCTGGCTGGGCCATTTTCTGTGGCTGGCAGGCAGTTCTGTGCGTGATGTAATGGTTGTGTTGCAGGAAAGGTGCTTTGCTGTGCTGGCGCCTCTAGGAGCCGTAGGACTGGCAGTTTTTTACAGAGCCTCCAACACAAATGCTCACACGCTGATGCGTTGGTTCCTTTACCCACTCTGTCTACCAGCATATTACCCTTCCCCCATTTCTTTTCCAAAGTGTTTCTCCCTGAGGCAAATTTCTTGCTGTCTGGGGTACCAAACATGCACAGGCACTTTCTTTTTTCTTCAAGATTTCCTTTTCTTCAAGATTGTAGTTATTATAAGGCAGCAACAGCTAAAAAGACAATTTTACATAGGTTCTTCTGGTTTTAGTAGAGAGACAGAGAGTGTCTCTGTCTAAATAAAGCCATAGTTTATGGCTAAGTGAGTCCAGGTTTCTTTTTTGTTTTTTTCAAAGCGTCTTTACTCAGCAGTCACATTTTTTTTCTCTGTGGTAAAAAATGCAACATGAGCAGATGGCGAGTATTAACACATGAAATGCAGTGTCTGCTTGAAATTGATTTAACAGTGCTCTAGATTTCTGTCACTGGCTTTCAGTTAGTTAAGTAGTGTTTACAAGTTAATGAATTTGTTCCACTCGAAATATTTGATGGTATGTGCTGAGGTTCACTGGTAAAGAGATCCTTTAGGAATAATCAAGGAAAGCATGAGGTTTTTAGATACTGACTGAGCTTGTGGGCTTTTTTCCTTTGACTGATTTTAGCGTTTTTGCCAGTAATGTGAAGCTGAAAAGAGAGGCAGAAAGAGCAATAGAAGACAGCAATACAAAGCCTTTTCTCTTATATTGTGGTACAGCTTTGAGCACTGCAGTGATACCATACTTTATAGCAGCTCTGTGTTTGAACCATGCAGTTTGCAGTTTCGTTTCTATTGAATGTTTCTAAACCTTAGACAAAGATTTGAAAAGCAAATAAAGTTTTATGTAGCAAATCAGGAAACATTATTATATTTCTCTGTGGTCTGCTTCCATGCTTGCTTTGGAAGTACGAGTATAAACTATCAAACAGGCTGCTATATATAAATTAGCATACATTTGGCAGCAAAACTGCCTAGAATAGGATGATCAAATTGAGTATATTTTCAGTTCATGTGTAAAACTCCTTACTATACAACATATTATCTACCTAATAACATTTGAAATTAAGCCAGCTTCAAGAATTGTATTCATAGTAAGAAACAAATGTTGGTTGCTCATAATTGTGCATCAGACATACTTAGGATTTTATACAGCAGATTTCTCTTTGCACAGAGTGCTCTATTTGTCAAAACTACCCAAACCTTCAAACCAGTAGTCCTTGTCAGGCAACCCATAAGCATTATCTCACAGAAAGAGCTAACATATTTTACCATTTGAGCAATTGGTGCCTAAGTAGTGTATTTTAAAAGCTTAATTGATATTTGTGACATTAGGTTTTGGGTTTTCTAAAATTGTAGATTTTAGTTTTGTTAGGACTTTTGTAAAATGTTTCTCACTTTGATAACAGTTTATGCAGCCTGGTGAAGGTCAGGTTCCCATTTGGAAAGGGTACTGTACTTATTATATTTAGTTCACCTTTGACTTGAAGTGTAAGATCATAAATGCCAGAGAAGAGCAAATAAATTGCTCTGAATATGCATAAGTGTATCTTTAATACCTAAAAACTGTCAGTGATTTACTGTACCCCTTAAGAAGGCTTCTCCTCCAATTAAACAGTACTTAGTTAAGTCTGGTTAAGATAGTCTGTCAGCACAGACATGGTGCTGCTTTCTTGACAGGAGGCCTGAGGTTGGCAGGATTTTAACTACCTGAGAGGTGGAGCAGTTAACCCATTGCTGTCCTGGAGTGTCCGTCCTCCTGCTGCATGCAGTTCATATGCAAAAATGAGACTTGTTAATCCATGCGTTTTATTGGGCTTTATGGATGTGTGACATCATTGGCAGCCAATCAGAAAGGGCTTCAGGGCAGAGTTTAGAAGCTATTTCATAATATATTTATATTCAGTGCAGATATTTTTGGGCTTCAGTAGCATTCATTTTGTCGCAGAGTCCATGTGTCAGTATGGCTTGGGGGGAAAAAAGGTATGAAAATAGCATGTTTGCACCTGCTTTTTTAGTAATTCAGCTGGGTGGCAAAATGCTATAGAAAACATAGCTGGTACTCTGCAAATCAGTTATTATGGAAACAATTTTCTTCCTCCAGCAGCAGTAATTCTGCAAGCTGATCTTGGGTGATTCTTGCGTGCTTCCTGCTAGGCTGCTCCTGCTTAAGTAGCCAGACCTGCAAATATTTCCCAAGCTGCTCTGGTTTGCCAAGAACAAAAATTCAAGACAGTCTGCAGAAAATGTGCGTTGTGTGTGCCAGGCAGAGTCACCTGGCAGCTGGGCTCACTTCTCCCTGGCCGGGCTTGGCTGGGTTTGGTTTGGCTGGACTTGGCTCCCCTGACCTGTTCTCCAGACCCTGTGCAGCTCCTGTGCCCCAGTGTGCAGGGCCTTTTTGTGCATGCACACAGCCTGTTTTGTTCTTTATTAATTGACACAACTTTACCTATTGAAGGAGAACCATCTGCTGATAATGTCTCTTACAGAAAAGTGTGGTTAATTCTTGCAAAACCCCCACCATTCCTGTTTAACTATTTCATTTCCAGATTAGCAGGACCACATGGATTTGTAAAACCAAACTATCACAATAATTCCCAGACCATAAATTTTTTGTATCAGTTGTTATTAAGACAAAACTTCATCTTTTCATGGTAAAAAATGGAGGCTTGTATCAGTGATTGGACTGTTAACTGCTTTTATTATGGGGTGTTTCTCCTCCCACTTAAGCAATGTGTCTGTTCATGTCAAGCTGCTAAAAGTCATTATTCACATATGTTCCACAACAGTCCTGCAAAGTACAGTTCTGACTCCTTCATGCTATTGAGATCTCAAAGATTTCATCTGCTCCTGAGGAAGAAGGCTTGAAAATAAGTCTTTCAGATGCCAGCTGTATTTCTAAATCATGCAGTTCAGTGTTCATAAATGACTTAGAAAATGAGGCATACAATGAGATGAGAAAGCTTGTTGACATAGTTATTTTGAGATCACAGAAGTGAATGCCAACTGCAGAGAGCTGTGGACAGACTTTGCAACATTGTGAGACTAAGTAGAAAAACTTGTAGCTAAAATGAAATGTCAATAAATAAAAGGCGATGCAAATGAGGGTTATGCAAGTGAACCTTATGTGTATGGTATTGGCATTTTTCACTAAAGACAAATCATGGAGTCATCAAGGTGACCTTATGAAAACCTTCTCACAGGTCGGTAGTAGGCAAGGAAGGGAAATGAGTGTTAAGAACTATTAGGAAAAGGACAAAGGAATAAAATAAAAACCTTCTTGTGCCAGTCTTGTGGCTTCATCTTTAGTACTGACTGAAGTTCTGGTCCTATTGCAGCAGAACTAGAAAAAGCATCTGGAATGGGATTTTGGAACCACATTCCTCTGAGAAACAGCTGAGCAGACTATGATTTTAGTCTTGTCTTTTGCACAGAACACACTAGAGTTTGTTGAAATCTAAAATTGCATGAGACAGTAAGTAGAAATTATTAGGAAGAAATAGTTTCAAAATGAACTAAAGGAGGGTAGTTTTTTTTCATGCAATATGTCACTGGAGTGACATATTCACTTGTGATTGTAAAAGAAAGAAAAGATGTGTATAAAATTCTATCAGAGTTATTTAGCAAGGTTATCTTTCTATTTCTAGGAACTCATAATGCAAATTCCTGTAGGTTAGGAGAGTATTTGAGGCAAGAAGAATGCTGCATACTTGTCCTGTTTTTAAATTCTACACATCAGCTGTTGGTCTCAGCTGGAGAGACCAAAGCTTTGATTTGACAGTGTGGGCACACTGGCTTTGTCTTGTACTTGTAGACAGATTTCTTCTTGTACTATTGTAGAACAGCATCCCAGCCACTGACTAGAGGTCGACATACAAGCCATACCTCATTGATCTTTGCTTCCTGGTGTATTACTCTTGGAAACTGAGTGTAATTTTCCATCTGCTATGGCTTGTGGGTGGGTCAGTCTCTGTCTGAATGCCTTCTCTATGTACATTACAATATTGTATGTTTTGCCAGGCTAAAGCTAATGCTTCCAGTTTTGCCACATTTCTGGTATCTGCTGGATTGCCCAGGGTCCTGTGTGCTTTCAGTTCCCTCTGCCTTACATGGAAATAGAGTGGGACTGGGACCTATCTGCTTTAATACTTTTCCCTTACTAGCATTCTTTTCCTATTAGGAATGCTGAGTTTTTTCTAACTGTGAGGTTATCAGGAGTGGTATGCCTGTGATGTAACTGTGGATAAAGGGAGAGCACTTGAAATCTTGTTAGGAAGTTTTTTGATACAGACACGCACAGAAACCATGCCTGTATCTAAATTTTTATGTTATGACCCAGATGGGTGAACTGCTAGATAGATGAAAATACTGATTGAATTATTAGACTGGAAGGGTAGTTGGTAATGGTTTGAACTCTTAACTGGATGCTAGTTACAGGTATAGTTTTTCAGACATTTGCCTAATATCTCTGTTGATGATCTGGAGGAGGAGACAGAACACATTCTCCTCAAATCTGTGGACTGCAGTAAAGAGCTGTGCTTCAGAACAGGGAGGCCTTTCTGAGGACATCAGCTGGCCAGAGAGATGTGTCCATGGGGATCTTACTAAATTAAACTAAGACAAGCACAAGATCCTGTACCTGGGATGGACCAGCACCCTGCTGTGGTATAAGATGGGGATTGACTGGGTGCAGAGGAGCTCTACTGAGGAAGACCCAGGGCTGGTTTTAGGTGATAGGCTAAGCATGAGGTAGAAGTTTTCCATCAGTGAAGGCCAACAGATGATGGGAGAGTATCAACAGAGATACAACCAGTAGATCGAGGTAAATGATTGTTCTTTTCAGCTGAGCATTCCTTAGGCCTTACCTGGAATACCACACCTAGTTTGGGGAGCCATAGTAGAAGAAAGTGTTGTGATAATAATGTGATAACTTGACTGACCTCAGGGAAGAGTCATCAAGATGTTTAGATTGGACAACATGGCCAATGAAGAGAGGCTAAGACAGATGAGTTTGTTCAGTCTGAAGAAGAGAAAACTTACTGGGACTTAATAGCAGCCTTCCAGTGTGCTTCAGAAGTTTCCAAGAAGATGGTGCTGAGTTCTTCAGTGAGGTGCACAACAGGTGAAGGGGAGACAGGAGTCATAAATGACACGATGTTCTGACATTTGGTCACTGCTGCTGGACTTAGGGTAATTAAATGGTGGGTTCATGTATGAAGTTTCATGCTGCTTCATTGCCCCCATTTTACAGAACAGTGAAGGCTTTTGTTTAGGGTCACTCAGACTACATTCAAACACCTTTCTAGTACAAGCCTGAGCTCTGTTGGGTCTCACATCTGTACTGGCTGACTGCTTGATCGTAGTCTCAGACAAGGAGTTGGCAGGTTGTTTCATATCATGGTATTGAAACAGGAAGCCAGTTTGGGAAGCCAGTTTGGGAAGCCAGTTTGGGAAGCCAGCTCTTTCCTTGACTTGGCTACTATTGACTTCCAGTGAACCATTTACAAAGTTATGGAGCGTGAACTCCTTGTACTTTGTCTTGTATGTTTGGTCAATCTATTGTTTTATTAGCCTTATTTGATTCCCATTATAATTATGGAGTCTTTTTGAATATAATGCTACCTCAGGCTTCAGATGGATATTTTTATTTACTATTGTTCCAGAAAGTGAAAGCAGTTTGAATTGTTCCTTGGGGACCTCAGCTGCTGTTCCATGTTGCAAGAGGCTCCAAATGTTTAAATGTCTTGGATGAGAAAATGTGTTGGTATGAATTTATTTGCTAAGGGACCTAGAATTTGAGGCTATTACTATTCTGGTATTGTATGTGCTTGACTCAGACACTGCATTAATAAAAAAAGGTGCTTGTAAAAGTCTAGGACTGACAGCCTTGGAGCCTGCTGTTTATGCCTTAACTCATTGCTTCAAAAAGAATGAAAACCAAGATAAGATGCTAGTTGAGATTCTCTAGCCATTCACTTTATCACCTTTGTGGATAAAGGTATCTAACATCTGCTTTGAAGGTTTGTGGATATAACTCTGTCCCCTGGGAACTGAACTGAGACTATCAGCAAGTGATTAGTGAGTAATAAAAAAATTAATTTTCAGCTTTGGATATGAATAACAGACATAGCAGCAGACTTGGACTTTGCATATTTTGCTTGGAGTGCCACTGGAAAATATGAGTGCAACACTGCATTTTTTTAAATCTATAATTTAACTTGTGCAAGAATGCAGAAAACCTATCTAACCTTAATATCACATGGGAATTCCCCAGCAGTTAGGGAATGAAATAAATAGTCCAGAAATGCTGAGTTTAAAGTTTAGGGTTAACATGATTAAGATCACAAGTAGATTTCAAGTAATTTGTTGCCTCTGTGCCTCAATCAGAATCACTGAATAATGTAAGTTAAAACTTCTGGAGGTCATCAAGTCCAACACTCAACTGAAAACAAGGTCAGCTGAAGTTAGATTAGGCTGTCCAGGGCCTCTCTGGGTACCAGTTTGACCATAGCATCATATTTTTTTCCATGTATCTGACTGGTATTTCTCTTTCCACAACATATATAAATTGCCTGTGTTTTTTGGTTGGTGTTTTGTTGTGGTTGTTTTGGGTTGGTTTTTTTTGGTTTTTTTTGCTATACAGTTCTGAGGCCAGTTCTGTTTTCTCTGTAAGTAGCTCTGTCTTCACTCACTAGGTAGCCGAAGACATCAACTAAATTGCACTTCTCTTCTTCAGGCTTAAGAAATTGTCTCAACTCTCCTCATAGTGTATGTGCTCCAGCCCCTGAGCACCCTGACTGTCCTCTGTTGGACTTGCTCCAGGTATGTCAGTCCAGTACATCCCTCATCTACTGGGGAGGCAAAAGCAGGCACAGTATTCCAGATTCAGTCTTAGGCCAAAATAAAGGGAAGTGATCACATCCCACAGTCTGTTTGTTGTGCTCTTACTGATACCAGTATGCTGTTAGCTTTGATCTCTGCCAGAGCACTCTGCTGATTCAGGTTCAGCTTCTGGTCTCTGAGGACCTCTAGTACTTTTTCTGCAAAGCTGCTTTTTAGCCAGCTGTTAATTAGGTTGGCTAATCATTGTTTGCCCTTATTAGAGCTGTGCTGACTCTTTTCAATCACCTCCTTTTCTTTGAAGCTCTGGAAATAGATTTGAAAAGGATTTGCTCTGTATTTTTGGGACTGAAGTTTGTCTGAGCATCCTGTAGATCCACAAGTCTTCCTCCTTGGCCTTCTTGAAGATAAGCATGATATTTGACTCTGCCAGGCATCTGGTTGTCCTGATTTTTAAGATGACTGACAGCAGCCTCACACCGATGGGAACCATCAGCTTTAGCATCCTCAAATGAATGCATCTGGTCCCATGGTCCCATAGCAAAACATGGCAAAGAGTGTTTAGAGTTATCTTACTATTAAAATAAGAATACTTGTGTTAGAAGGATATTGTGACAGTCAAGTGGTCAGTTTCTGCCCTTTGTGCTCCTGCAGGTAGAAATGTTAGTATTATTGTTACCATTTTAGTCCTCATTCTTTCACTGCTACTCCCTTTTGGCTTTCCTAAAGTTTAATGTATGAGGAGCAGCCCCAAATATATTACAGCTTCTGTTCAGAAATCGATCGAGAGTGAGTGCTGAAGCCAGGGCTGCCTTAGGAAGCCCCATAGACAGACTGTCAGACCAGTCACAAATGGCAACAACAAAACAAAACCAGACTTTCCAAAGGACATGTTCCTTCTGGCTACAGTATATGAGGAAAATTATTATATTAGTATATATATTAGTATATAGATCTATCACTGAAAAGAAGAAAGCCTGGTGGATAACACACCTAAGCACAAAATCTTAGACTATACATTTTCAGGTGAGGTTCTTCAAAGCTGTCACATCTCATCTGTATCCTACACTCTTTTGGTAGGAGAAGAGCTGCTGCATTCTTATGTTTCTGTCTCCATACTGAACAGTGAATAAACTGTACTTTCCTGTGCCTTCTGCAAGACTATTGATTTGTGCAGCAATCATTATTGTAGCTGTTGAATAAATCTTTGCTGAAGAGGTTGAGGGGAAAAAAAGGAGAGGTGTTTTTTTTTTTTTCTCCTGTTCTTTTTATAAATTCTCTACACTTTATGTTTCTCATTGCTATTTATTTAATAAAAATAGCTGTTTGACTTTTTTTACATGTTTTTATGGTACCGTACTTTACAATGGGAAGCCTGATTTAGCCTTACTTGAAGAGATTCTAGTCATAAAGATATATATGAAGCTTTATGGAACTTGCATGGAATTGGCCTTGCTCTGAAGTGCTTACACACAATGTTTAGAACAACAGGAAGACAAAGCTTATGATTTATGATTTAGATGGTAATATGATCATGCTAAGAAGGAAGAGGCATCTGCTTTCTGAATTACAAAGCAAACAGGTGAGGAAATGTAATTTCCTGTTTCTGTTCTGTATTATTTACTTCATAAATTGTTTAAGAACGAAACCTGTCCAGTCAGTCTGTGAACTGTTTACTGTCCTTTTGAGACCACTAGTAACAGACCACCAAAGAAAGAACTCCCCCTCCAGCATCTGTCAGGCAATCAGAGATAAGAACATTAATGCAAGAGTCAATAATCATCTGGAAAGCCTTCACAGTAATGCCATCGACTTGAAAAAAGAGAAGGTAAGGTGGTCTTCAAACAGAATTCTGTAGTGTGAATTTGCAGATTGTAACTGAAGTTTTTGTGAGTGCTTTAAGTGAAGTCAGATGTCCAGCTTGGCTTACTCCAGCTCATGGTGGGTGCAGACATCAGAATCAGAAAAGACATCTCTATCTTCTCAGGAAGAAAATTCTTCAGCTTGTTCTTGTCATCCAGCCACATTTGGGACTTAAGGAGTGATAGATAGGTTTCTTTACCTTGACGAGACAGTAAAAATGCTGAGCATGTGAAGCTAAGAATGGAATCCAATTCTTGCAAGTCATACCGGGTAAAATAGGTATCCTGTGAGAGATAAGAAATTGGCTGTTGGGCTCTGAAGCTTCTGTTCTGAAAACTGGAATGGTTTGACCTTACTCTGTTTGCTGTAGGACAGAAGATACTACTACTCTGAAGAGAAGAATGTACACTCGTGCTCTGGCTTTTACCATTAATAGTTTTGGCAGCTTAGTACAAACCTACCTTCATCAGTGATTTAAGGTAGTGTGCCAGACTGAAGTAGGATGGCTCTGATGTGGCAACACACTTCCTCCTGCTGATTGAGAGAAAAATAATCTCTGGGGGAGGACAGCTGTAGGCTGTGGAATTTTAAACCAGTGCTGCAGGCTCTGCTAGAATTCTCCTGTCAGTCCTGATTTAAATCTAGGCTCTGCCATGGCTTGCTCTCTGTCGGGACACCTCATCCAACCTTTCTGCCTTGGTTTCCCAAGGTGCAGTAATGTTTGCTTAGTTTGTAAAGCTATTGTTAGGATTAATCTTCAGTCTATTTCAATGTTGCTAATTAAAAGATGATTCCGTGATGCTGGTTAAACAACTTTGAGAAGGTTCAAGAAGCTTCTGAGAAGTTATATTAGTTAGCTAAGGATAAGTTATATTAGTTAGCTAAGGAACACTGGTTTGTTGCTTCTTGTTTCTTCCCATGTGTGTAGATGAACTGCTATTTTACATCTTCAGTGGCACATGCTATAGAAGAGCTGAGTTTCCTTTGTCTTGTTACAGGGGGATTGGTAGCCCCACAGATTGGAGATGAGTTACTATGGAAGCCAGGCTAAGAAAAAGAGGTCTCTCTGTGGCAGCCCCCTTGCTCTCTTCTATAATATCCCTACTAAATTACTTTCTTGGTACATAGAAGGTGTTTAACAGAGAAGAACATGTGGGTTAGTTGTGGTTTGATTCTTTAATTCATACTTTTCCCCAAAGTATCTCAAGAGTTCACTAGCACTGTGCTGGATGGGCTGGCAGCAATCAAAAGAAGGCTGGTTGGAAAAGTCAAAATTCATAAGATTTTTTAAGTAGTAAGCTTTTAATGTTGAACTGTAAATATGTTTTAATATAAATGACAACTGTTTTACCATTGTTATGTTAAATTATATTTTAAATTAAGATTGAGGGAAGTCCAGATAAAGTTTTTAATTTTGCTGGGAAAAAGGGAGAGTGCTTACTTGGGTTTGGAGGTGCTGAAGAAACTGTTTTCAGTTTTTTTCTGTTTTGATTTCCATAGTCTAAGTATTGATTTTAATACCTTTGAGAATAACTAAATCTGGAAAATAATTATGGCCAGATAGACAAGCATCGATCCCCTTTTATCCTTCATAGCAGAGTTCAAATTGCTGTTGCAGGCTTCTGGAGAAAAGTGCTCCTTAAGCTGCTTTGTTTTCTTTGGATCTCTGCAGAGGTGCTGATCCACTCCAGAAAGCTCTGCTGTCTTTTCCTGTAAACTAACTGGAGAAAATATGTTTACTGGTGTCAAGGGCAAGGTACATCAGTGCTGCTTCAGGTGGTAGGCAGCAGATGTAAAAGAAATGGGTTCAGGAGCTCTAGAAACATAAATAGTGCTTAAGACAAAGTCAGCACCATGGTCCAGCAGTGTGGACAGAGTATTTATTGTTGCTCTTCTCTCTGCTTTGAAGCAGCAGAATTATTAGGAGCTCAGTTCAGAGGAATAGGCACCCCAGTAAAGTTACTGTAGAGACATCTAAGTTGAAACTACCAAGTCTTTCAATTTGGTAGCCTTAACGGAAGCTCTTTTGGTAGATCTGGAGTGTTTGCTGTCAGAATAAGAAGGAAGGTTCAAGTTACCAGCCAAGCATCCCAAGATGCAGAATGAGAAAGGTTATTGTCTTTTTTCTGTGTGAAATAATATTCCTTCTCGTTTTCTTAGGTAATCTGCTATTACCTCTGTGTGTGAAAATAGCTCAGTGTAACAGTCAGGCACATGGCAAATAGCCTGGGTAAACACTGTTTGGAATAGGGTCAGAAGTCCTTATAATGGTGCCAGACCTTTCTGCTGGGCACTTGGTGGCTGTACCAGTGTCCCTGCACCACCCACTGCATTTCCCCAGCATTGATTTTAGGTAGAAGCAAGTGAAATGCTCCCTGTTCCTCATGTTTGGGAGGCCAGGGAATAGCCAGGGGCAGAGGGATGATTTGTCTAACTGAGCTGGGCTCGTGGTCCCCGAGGTGGAGGTGCCCTACATTTATGTTACAAAAGCAGTACCAAACTGGATTTCTGGAGCATTTTGCAGATATTTGGATAGAAGGGAAGCAATTTTCTGTGTCCACATCAGCAATTCTTAGAGTGCGTGCCTTAAATCTAACATTGTTGTGCAGGCTGACTTAAGCCTGGCTATGGAAGTGAAACTGAGCAAGCAGACACATTAAGCCCAGCATTTATTTTTCTTCAATAGAAGGTAGAATCTAACTGTCTGTGAATTAAGCTGTTTCCTGGATGTGATACAACCTGTAAGTGATCACCTCTTGACCCAGCTTTGCTGTTCTGAAGCTGGGTTGCAGTTGTCAAAGTAACCACTGTGCTCTTAAATGGGTCATTTTCTTACTGCTTTCCTGTATTTATCTTTATCAGCTGGGGGCTTGGCTTTTAGGGACTGTGACTTATTTCTCAAGGGATGCTTTCAGTGCATTAGGTGTTATGTCACAGAACTTGTCTCTCTGGATAACTTGGCTGCCTGTTAAAATGCAACTGACTGAAGGCTCTAAAGCTGTGACCAGTTGTTTTAATCTTTCAGGCATGATTCTGCA
The DNA here is from genome assembly GCF_036169615.1 of Heliangelus exortis. Lineage (NCBI taxonomy): Eukaryota > Metazoa > Chordata > Aves > Apodiformes > Trochilidae > Heliangelus > Heliangelus exortis. The sequence continues at coordinate 8,739,067 of NC_092437.1, read as the reverse complement.
TGCCATTTCTTTTGTTTGCTTGCAAGTACAGCATTGCAATGTGTATTTCCAAAAGCTCTTGCAAATGTTTTGGTCCTTTCATTTCTACTATTTGATCTAGCTTCATCTGAACATGTTATACTGCCTTCCAAATGCTGAATTCCTTTATACTTCCTTTAATCTTTGTTTCCTCAGTTTATTCACTCATTGTTGGCTCTTTAAGTTAATAGTTTCCAAGGTTGGGACAAAGAATGCAGGGCTCTAGGGCATCTCAGCAGAGATCTCTTTCCAGCTCCTGTGTTTCAGGCACAATGTAAACTCACTACACTGTGCTTAGCCACCTCAAGCCTGTCCTAAGAGACAAGTTAAGAGGAGAAATAAGGATTGATGTATTTTTAGTGAAGAGGTGCTGTAGCTACTCACAGAAGCCAGTGAAATGGCATTGTCCAAGGACTTAATAGCCTGGATTGGACATAAACAGCTTAGTCCTATGGCCCCTGGGCCTGCAGCAAGCTACTGCTGTAGTAAGTGCCAGGACTTGATTGTATGTTACCATATGGCTGTATAGTATGGGTGCCTTCCTAATGAGAGCACCTACTTTCTAAGGGCCATAATCTGGCCTTTATTAGATTGTGACAGGCATGAATCAAATAATATAGAGGTGAAAAGCTATTAGTTCCAAGTTAAACCTTTCTCTTCTGATGACTTTAATAGGCTTTGGAATTTCAAGCCATTTCCTCCCCCTTCTCTCCTTTTTCCCCTCCTTAGCAGGCAACCATATCACTTTTCCTTTAAGTTTCACAGCAGCCTGACCACAAAAGAATTATTTCATCTTCAGGCTGTGTGATGTGCACAGCACAGAGATTCCTCATGCCCTTGTCTTTTAACCCTGTGTAGCATTTGTACCATTGTGTAAGAAAGCTCTTCTCAGACCTCTTCCTCATAAAATACTGTCAAGCTATATGGAATATATCTTTGTCTCTCATTGATTCAGCAGCTATATTTTAAGGTAATGAAGACTGAAGTAGTACCTTTAAGCTTATAACAAGAGTGTTCATTAATAAAAGTTTGGTGTGGGTAGATATAAAACAGGAGGAGTTGCTTTTGTATTTATGGCATAGTTATGGAAGTCACCCGGAATAACCTGTGTCAAGAAGGTATACAGAAAACATATGGTACCTGCAGGTCAGAAGGGGCTAAGTTTATCTATGAATTGTAATACCTGATGTGCTATAAAAGTAACAAGTAATTATTTATCAAAGCATCAGATTACTAGTGCAGATCTGAAAAATATAATTTTTAAAAAGTAAATTTTCATTGCAATCATAGCATCATCTACTTGGAGGATTTTTGGATAGTAAGTGCTAAGAATAAACAGTTCTAAAATAACTGGTTAGAAATCCAAGTGGGACAGTGTTTTCACCAGCTAAGGGAAATCCTGAATCTACTTTTAAGGGCTCATTTTCCATTGAGACTGATTTTAGCTGGAGGTTTGAATTGTTGCACTACAGAAAAATGATTTTCTCTCTTCAATTCAGGACTAATCAATTATTTGAATTCTTAAAAACCCCAGAAGCAAACCCAAATCCCATTCTGTATTTCTTCTGTAGTCAGTATTTTCCACTGTTACTAATTAATTTGCATTTTTCTGTGCTTTAAAACTGATTTCCCCTGTGTTCTAGTCTATTTTTCTGTCCAGTATTAATCCTAAAATGGCAAAGTCTGTAGAATCCGGTGTGAAAGTCAACAGTTTCACATTTTCAGTGTTGTTTACAAAACCAATTATCTTGTACTGGAAAGTAACTTCAGTTCTGAGATGCTGATTCTGTTCCCCAATCTCACATCTTTTACATCATCAACTCCTTGAAGTATTATTTCCTGTTCTTTAAAATTTATTTCTCTCCTGTTCTTGTTTCAGAGAACTGTCAGCTGTCAGCAGCACCCTCCTATGACCTGCCAAAACTCTACCAAACTGAAGACTTCTTCCCTATGAATTATGTAGGTACAAGTATCAAAATAATTAATTTTTGATTATGTAAAGGTTTTTAGGAAAGGCTGCCTCAGTTTATTCTTATGGTTCATAGTTCATAATATTGGGAAGAAGCAACTCTTAAAGCTTTTATCTTTGGCTGGAATCTTGAAGGTAAGCTAAAAATTTCTGATCATATTGTAGCTATGTGGAGGCTGGAACATTTATTCCAAGATTTGATCACAGTACTTTACACTTACTTGATAAGCTTCCTAAATAAATGAAGAAACTGTACAAAACCTCACTTTGTTTACCTTCATTTTATTACTTAAAAGATCAGAATTTCAAGGAGTGCTGTAGCGTAGCATGTTAAAACTGTTAAGTAATGTCCTAATACTGCCAGCTTCACAAATATTCAGATTTTACAAGAGAACGTGAAATCAATGTCAGAATTTAAAAATTCAATAAAGTGCACATGGCTGAAGCTTCCAGCACTCTATTTCAAACTAGGATTAGGGTTTTTGAAGCTGTTGTGTAACATAACTTGATGGTATAAATAAATGTTCTGCAAAGCTGTTACAGACCTTTGGATGTGCAGTTTTGGAATGCAGTTGCTATTTCACTTGGAGCACAGTTCATCTCCCAACCTGGAGAATTTTATTTTTTTTTTTAAACTGCAAAATAGGTCTATGGAAACAAAAACCATTCAGTTATATGAATAAATTGTTAGGAAAAGGTTATATGATTTTCAGGTGATTGGTTTTGTGCACAGTGCAATATGGAGAAATAGAAAAAAATGCTCATTTCAAAAATACCTATGGAAAAAACTCAAGATGGAGGACCCAATGCACATTAGGTAAAGGGGGAAAAAAAGAAGCTACATGGCTTTAAGTAACCATGGAGACCAATGCTTTTCTGATGCAGAAATAAATGAACTCAACCTTTTCCTATTTATTAATGGGACTGATGATGAAAGATAAAGTTGAATTAAAATAAAAAGCAACTGAAGACAGACCCAGTCACTGCCTCTGCCCCTGCAATGCAGGTTATTGTAACAGTACTTCAGAGAAGCAAATATGTTATAAAAGAAACAAAATACTCTTTGGTTATACCAACCTATCCAAGTATCAGCATCTTTATTAAGAAAAATTAAGAGACAGTACACACAACATATGCCTGAAATCTTTTGGTACTGATAAAAATTTAAATAAACTTAATACCATACATGTACTACAGAACTGTAGTTGACCTTAACTGTATTAGTGGGTATTTGAAACTTACTAATTTCTTGGAGGTAAAAATGGTAGAATTTTGCTATATTCAGGTGAATATTCACGTTTCTATCTTGAAAATACATGTCAAAGGGTCACAGACTAATTGGCAAGTTCTTGCTACAGAAATGTTACTGCTCAACAGAGGATGGCAGCAATTAATCTCACTAAAAGTTTGAGAGAAATTAGGAGCTTGTGAAGTAAAACTTCAATGCAGGTATTTCTGCAACATCATGCAAAAGCTTTTGAGTAGAATTCCTGGTGCAGATAAAGGCTTAAACCACAGTGTCCAAAGGAAAATGCTAAGATTGAGTGCGACTTCAGAGTCTCATGCACTGGATAGGAAACTGGGAGTTTAGCAAAATCTATTAGTCCCTGCTGGAAAATTATGGTTTAGTTTGGCAGAAAGCATAGTGCCTGTAACCCTGCTTCAAAGAGTTAAGGTGGGCATGTGAGTGTGTGTGCTTGGAAGGTAAGGAGATGGTACTAACAGAAGGGGGGAAAGAGAGGAAAAGCTTCCTTGTTAATCCATTATGTGTCAGCTGCAGGTCAGTGAAACAAATATTCCCTCAAAGTTATTGCAAGCACGTATAGAACATCCACAGAAATAAAGCATCATAGAAAATTTAACTATCCTTAAGAACCTCACTGCCCTTGCCAGTCTCAGGTATTGTCAAAAGTCAAATTACAGGTTACACCAGCCCTGAAACGAGTTTTAGTTGCCCAAACTGGCTCCTGTCCAGAAACAATGTGTATTCCCCAGCAAAGGGGAAAAGAACATGACACATCTAAACCATCTTCACCTACAGGTAACTGTTCTCAGTCATCACTTTACACACCTAATTAGTTCAACAAAATGCAGAAATAGTCATGCCAGGGTGTTAGCAGCACAAGTTAGTTGCAATACAGGAAAGCATACACATATTCTCATATTTGGTTTATGCAGGGACTTGTTCATTATACTCATGGAAAGTAGTTTACGCTACCCCAAACTGCTAGAGAGATATATCAGTGTTTTCTCATGATGACTGTGAAAAGGTTTTGGTGTTTAAAATGTTGAAGTGCACAGAATTATATTTCCTCCTTTATAATATGAAAATTCGTAGATCTATTTGTATTTGTAAAGTACCAAAAAGTAGGTACTCTTATATAAAAGAAACTTATGCATAAATCAAACTAATTGCTCTAACTAAGGATAGTTTTGTTGTTATCATAATTAGATTCCTTTCAGTAAATTATTACCTCAGCTGCATAACCAAAACCTCACTGTCTGTTATACTTTACACACCAAAATGCAGGACTGGTTTGACCAAATGAATCACAAGTTTGAACAAACTGTTTTGTTTTTTTTTTTTAATATTCAAATTGCTTTTTCTTCAAAGCCAAAACAAGTGTGAAGCTTGCAAGGTATGCTCCTTCATGCTTAAATGGCAAGTATTCAAATTCCTTCTCTATCATTTGCCCTCAATACGTCAGAGAGACATAGTTCTTGATACTTTTAATATGTGATCTTAATTCACATAAGTACAAAGGGATGAAAAATGCAAGTAATTCATAGGCCTTGTTTCTCTAGGATGCAGAATAAGCAAATCGCTACAATCCTATTTATAAATTAGTGTTCTAGAACACTAAACAGTAAAGACAAATTCAGCCAGTTTTGCCAGATTTTCAATATCCTTGAAGGCGATCAGTCTCTTCAGTAAGAAAGTACTTAACATACATGCTACAGCAGACTGTGGAGCACTTTTTTTTTTTTTTTTAAAAAAAAAAGGGGGGGAAAGAAGGGTATGAATGTAGCAAGATGGGATTTACCAGACAGGAATGTAGCACTTGCATGTAATAAAGCAAATATTTACATTAAGCACAATACAGCAATTTATTTAGATGCTTAAATGAAGAATACAAAGGGAAATAAAGATCACAAAATTATACATACTACAACAGTGTGTCATATATTAGATGGTATAAATGAATACAACACCTTGTTGGTGTTAACTAAAGATAAAACTAAGTATCCAAAACACAGCACTTTTGTTTCAGTGTGCTGCTGTAACACAATACACTTTTATACAGATCTAAAAGGTGTCAAAATTAGTAGCTGCAAACTCGTTTCTTGCATGTGATTTATCTTTTTTAGCTTAAAAGATTTCAGAAAATGGCTCTGAAATACATTTTTCATCAGTTGTAATGTCAAGGATATTCAGAACAAGAAAATTCTATAATACAATAGAGTCCAGATATATTTTTTATGTTGCTGGCCTCTGTTTTGAGATTGTACAAGGTTATGTGCAAAAACTAACTTTGTCAAAATTGATACTATAGCAGTCTCAAGCTTTTGCTAGGTAAACTAGATACAGCATTTATTACACAGCAGGGCAACACTAAAAAAGAGAAACAAATCTATGATGGATACACAAGAACAATTTCATAAGCTTCACTTGAATAGGTCTAAAAGACTGTACAAATATACATTTCAACTATTCAGAATGATACATGAAAAAAATCAATTTCCCCATAGTCTACTATACACGTTGAACTGGTAGCTTGTATGGTTGGCCCTACACTACCATGTGAAAAAGGGTTATGTTTAAAAAGACATACAACTGAACATGTACAAGAGTGAAATAAATGTTGAAAATGCAGATAAAATAAACCTCTGCTTTTCTCTCTGTGCATTCTGGGGCCACCAGCTTAGCCATTTTCACATTAAGTTATGTGCTCATCCCAGCAGGTACTCTCAAGCAAGATTAGCCAACAGCATCCTTAAATAACCACTGGAGTAACAGTGGCCACAACCACCTCACACCATGACCTAGCACTTGGAAGGCAGTACCAGTCAGAATTGAAGCTTAGCAGTCATACTGAAATGAAAGTGTTTGGACAGTTGTAGATTGGATCACATTACTGACACCTGGACATCAAGCAGCTTACGCTTGCTGGCTGCTCAGCTCCACACCAGTTAAGCTGCTGTGCATTGGTTCTGCTACTCCATCAGTCACACTGTCGAACTGATCTCCATCCTCACTGTCAATTGTGCTATTCTGCCATTCCATCTGCTGATTTGACAAGCTCTCCTCAATCTCTGGTGCATTTTTCCATTGTGACTGGTCCTTAGACCAAAACTCTTCTACTTTTCCATAGGAACGATTCTTCCACTTTGACTGCTCTTCATCACTTTCAGATCCACCCCCTTTTGTCTCAACAGTCGGTTTACTGCTACCAGCATCTTCACTTTGAGAGGACTCATCTGTCCACACTTCTGGTTTTACTTCTGATGTATTATCTTCAAAATCAGAAACCTGCTGAGAACCAGGCCCACTTTCAGACTGTGAAGCTCCATCTTTCCATTCAACAGCATCATCCTGATCACCTTCGCTATCTGAAACATCACCCACCAATTTTGCTGGTTCTTCAGCAGAAATAACCTCTTCATATTTAGAGCTTTCCTCTTGTTTCTGATCAGACTTCTCTGGAGCCTGTAATGAATTTTCTTCAATTATTTCCTTGGATATGCTGTTCTCTGGGTTCTCCACTATGCTATCAGAAGAGGTTTTCCCACCGGTATCAGAAACACGCTGACCAAATGGACTGCCATTTTCATTGTATTCCTCTTCTATATTTTCATAGCTGTCTGAGGAACTTTCATTGTCTTTTTCCAAGTTAATTTTTTTATCCACAGTTTTACTAACATTGACTCTGGAATTCTTTTCATCGTGATTTTCAAACAGCCATTCAGCGTCAAAATCCATTTCATGTTTAACCTTGTTCAACTCTTTCATATTGAAGCCAAGCAGCACACCAGGTTTGTATTTTTCACAATCTCTAACACATTTCTTCCTTTTGTTACTAAAATGAGATGCAATATCAGATTTCCATAACCACAAACTGGCAGCCAGCTTTTCAATCTCTCTCCTAGTGGGATATGGTTGCTTATTAAAATACTTCGTAAGAAATGTTTTTCTGGCTTCATAGGAATCATCTTCATGACCCTTGGGGTCCAGTGCTAGAACTACAGGTTCTTCAGGCTTCTCCTCAAAGGCAGAGGGGGAGTCATCGTCATCCATTTTCCTTTTCTTCATTAGTGGAAATTCCATGTGTTCATAAGTGCGTTTTACAGGTGCTACACCTGGAGACTGACTTAGCCGAGATGAGGAGGTACTTTTGTCCTGGCCATTCTGAGTCTTCCCAACACCTCTGCAGTGAACAAGGTGCAGTGTTATAGTTGAGGCAGTCATGTTACTTGTATATACACCAAGGCAATGGATGCATTTGTAAGTCAGCTTTTTCTCAACTGGATGAACTGTCTGAATTACTTGATGCCTCTCCCGTAGATGATGTGCAAGTGCATCAGAGATAGGTCCTTTTAGGATTGAAAAGCACAGAGGACAGAGAGTTTTCCCCACATCTTTTTTGTAGGGTACTGCTGCTTGTGGAGAACTTTTTACAGGTACATCAGACTTCTCCTGGGCTTTTGGCTGTGGTTTTGGAGGAACTGGGGGAGTATTCTGAGCATGGTAAGCTACAGATTCAGCAGGAGCATCTCTCAGGTTGTAGGTGGTTACAAGAAGATGTATATTTGTGTGACTACCCTGCTGCAATGTCAAATCAAAAGTTAGAGTGGAATCAGTTTTAGGTCCCATCTCTTCATCAACATGAACCATTCGCATGTGAGCAGCCATCTTTTCAACATCGTTGAAGGTTGAGCGGCAATAGGGACAGGACAGACCATGGATTAACATATGATTAAGCAACGTGTCAGTGGGTAAATAGCGATTACAGTATAGACATTTGCTAGTGAAATTGTGTATTTTCATTATATAGTTAGCTACTGCAGGCACCTTTTCAGCCTTGTGCTCCTTTTCAAAGTGGACACTATACACATTTTCAGGAAACAGCTCGTTACAGATTGTACAAATTTTCCACTTCTGCGTGGATGATGTATTGACAGAGGAAGGACCTGTAGCAGCTACAGGAGATTTTGAGCCAGACTGACCTAATACTCTTGATGCTGCCTGTGACTGAGATAGTGACGTCTGTTTCAACTGAGCTGATGAAAGAGAAGAGGAATTGGCAGACTGAAGAGAGTATCTTGCTGAGGCCTGTGATCTCTGCTCTCCTCCAAGGGTATAAGGCCTTCCATTGCCACTTGCTGAAAACTGTTTCATTGTTTGTGATTGCTGTGGAATAGAAACTGGTGAATTACCACTTAAGTTTAGTCTTCCCCCTGGCTGACCAACGTAACTTGGTGGTACTGATTTGACTCCATAATTGTTTTGTTGTAGGTGAACATTTGACATCATATTCACTCCTGCAGAATTTAAAGTAGGCTTTGGTATGGTGAGTCTGTTCATCATCTGCTGTGACGAAAGAGATCGAACACTTCCAGGGGAAAGGGGACCCATCCTCTGAGGGAGTCCCATAGGCTTTTTATCCTGTGGTTTTGGAGCTATTAGCATCAGAGGTTTAGATCTTGGAACCACTACATTAGTGTGACCTATCATTGCTGTTACCTGGTATCCTATACGTTCGTGGTCTTCGATAACGTGCTGAACTAAAGCTTCGTACGATTTCGGCATGAAAAGGCATCTCTTGCAGTGAATACTGCCCTCCTCTCGGGTGCTGGAACTTAAAGGAACTGCACCATTGAGTGACTTTTCACCCCCTTTCGCTACGTAAGGAGCAGCAACATGCTGAAAATGTTCCCTGTAAATGTGCTTTCTAACTATTTCATACAGAGGATCTCGGTAAGTGCACTTCTTACAGTAATAAACAGCTTGTTCTACACTGTCAGCCTGCTTAGGTTTAAGGCTATCATGTTTGTTTTTATCTTTAAAAGTGCTGATGCCTCCACTTGGTGTACTGGCATTTGGAGCATGAAATATTTTAATGTGCGTTTCCAAAGTCTTTTTGTCCGCATTGAAAGTACAGTAAGGACAATTAAGGAGAATCCTATTTTCAAAGTCTTCACTATGAACATTCCGGAAGTGGCTTTTGTATGCTGAAAAGAACTTCGAGGAAAATGGACATGCACTGCAGCAAAACGGCTTTGTCCGATAGTCCTTAAAGCAAAGAACAAAGCAGAAACTAAATATTGAAAAGCAGATTATTAAAAACCAACAACATCCATGACAATTCTCTAACCAATAATGTTTCTAAATAACAGTCTCAAGACCCACTGCCACAGTCTCAAAACATTTACCTTCCTCTCTCCCAATTTCTGGACTGCAGATCAGAGCTTAGAAGGTTTATCAAAACATAACCCATGATGTGGAGAGTACCAATTCAGAGATCACTCAACTCAAGAGTTTAACCATAAGCTCAGCATGCAAGGCCAAATTGTAAGCATTTTTAAAAAAACAACCCTCATTCCCTGCAGCTGAGCTCCATGAAAAAGTTCACCTTAATCTAATTTCTGGGGGAAAATACTGTATCCCAAAGAGAAGTTACTTCCCATCAACATCTGTCAAACATTTATAGATATAACATGGATGTGTAACCTAAGCTATTTCAGTCTCCTAACCCATTACAAACTTTTCTGTTAAAGATGCTCTTTAAAAGTTATTTTTGGTCAACAAATTGATTTAAGCTTACTACATCATGTACTGGAGCTACACAAGCCCTTAAAGCCACCAAGCATTTTCCTTCTTATAAAAGCACAAACCCATTTTTAAAAACAATCTTGAATCAGGGAAAAAAAAAAAAAAAGTAATTTGAAAAGTCCACACTTGCAGTTTCCCTGCAGCCTTTATCTTTTGTTATATTTAACATGTTGCCAATTGTTGTCAACTACTGTACAAGAAACAAGTTACATCAGCCTTTGAGACAGCCACAAGCAACCTGGCCTTTCAGATAAGACATGAAATTCAAATAGTTACAAACGTTCATCATGTGTGTCAAAACAAGTCTTGTACATCAAGCCTACACACAGATCATTTGTAGTAGCTGGAGAGTTGTACTCTCCCCCTGCATAAGTGGGAATATATGCTTCTGTCCACCTTCTGAAGCCTCAGACATCTGGCAGGCTGGAGACAAGATACAACAAAATTTTATTCTGGAATTAACTAGGAAAAAGGACATCACTGTATTTTTTGAAATATGGTTACAAAGGGACATTTAGATCAACACTACTCTAGGAATCCATCATAATACAGATACCCACTTGCTGTAAGAGCAATGCCTGACCTTTCAGATGTTAGGAGGGGGATTTTTTTGTAGAGGGATTTCTCACCTTTTCACTGTTCTGTCAGTGCTCTACTGTACCACTGGCAGAGGTGCTGCAGTGCAGACATCTTGCCTCAAATCAAGTATTAGTCCCTCCCTACACTGCTACCTCAATTCAAATTTCCTTTATTGCTGGTTCAAAAACATGTAAAAAGTAAACCTCCAGTGTCACTGAATTCTGCTACAAAGAACTACAAATGCCTAAATCAAATCTCAGACATACTGGATTATGAGAATCTTCAGACGCAGCAAACTGCTAACAGAACTACAACAGTACTGAGGGAGCAGCAGTTAGATGTGTTCACATTTAAACATTTCATAAAATAATGAAAACAGATAATGAAACATTTAAGGAAAGGTAAAAACTCATCACAAACTATAGAATTGTTGATCTTCTGATTGGAAGAATGGTGAATTTGTGCTAAGCTTGAAATCAGATGGGCTTTTAATATTCGTTTGTCAAAGGGTAAGATTTCTAGACCAATCAGTTCTCCAGTATTTGGTTATTCATACTACTAAGATAAAGACCATGATTATTACTTAGAAAAAAAAAAATCAAAAAACCAAGCACAGCTTTTTGCAGTCCTTTTAACTGATGACAAATGGTAAAATTGCAGAAAAAGCTCTTGGCATATTTGTGAAACTCCCTTTAGTGTAAGCCACCTTTAGAATCAGATGTGTCAACATCTATTACCAACCTGGTTTTTTGTAAGGGATGGGTCCCACAATCCTACATCTTCCCATGTAGTGTTTTTCAAATAGAAGTCATTAGGTTCAAACTGCTTAAAATCCTGCAGAAGGGGAAGATTGCAAGAAAGTACAGAGAATCAAAACCAAAGACCAACATCTCCCTTAAGTCCTGTGAGCATCCATGCAGTTTTCTCAAGAGCTGCTGTCATACAGGTATTAACTCAAGAAGTGTGGGTATTTAAGATGCACCACTTTGGAAGTGAAGAGTTGTCAATAGTCTCAATATCATAACACACCCAAAAAATGTTTCCAGAACTCATCCTCCTAACTAGTACAAGACTGAAATTGCATACCTGACCCATTTCCAAAAGCACTCAGAGAAAAGTATTCATGGGCTAATGCTAAACATTTAAGGTAATACAGAGACTTCACCAAAACTCTGATGTCTGGTGGCATTTTTTCACTTTGTTTGTTTTCAGGGGGATGTGTTTTGTTTGGTTAATTTTTCATCTTTTTTTATTATGTTAATTTCCCACAGGAAATCAGATAGAAGTTTCTTTGACCATATGTATGATATCAAAGTCCAGTTGCTATTAAAGAAGTTATTTTGCAGGAGAGAAAGCTGCACTTGAGATGAAAGTGATGAAGTTTGTCCACAAAAGTTGCACAGGTACCCCTCTTCTAGGAACTAGTACAGGTACATAAGTTATTATTTAACTTAATGACCTACTATGAGCACTGACAGACACTTTGTGAAAACCTCAGAACCATCTTATGTCCCCAAGAATATCCTGTATCACACCCAGTTCTTGCTTCATTCATAAACCTTCAGTTTCCAAGTGCTATTTTTAAGAATCCAGCATAAACAAAAAACAACCTACCTTCAATATATATCAAACCAGTCACATATAGCCTAAAGTGTACCTCTTCTCAACCTTTCTAAGAAGTGTTTACAGGTACATTTTATCTCACATTATTAAGTCCTACTTTGTGCAGAACGAAGCAATGCAGAGGTAGCAACACCTGAACAAGCCTCAAATGGAATCCCAGAATCCTTCTTAAGCTGAAGAGAACAAGAGGACTATGGCATGAGAACAGGACACAGGGGATTCCTTTGAAGTTCACTGTACAAATTTTACATTTCCTGAGCCAGGTCTAGAAAAAAAACAAACCTCATACACTAAAGACCCCACAGTCCTACTAACTTTGAAGTATTTTAGCTTTAGCTACAACACTTGGGAAGTATCATACTTACTTCTATATGTTCTTTACAGTATTCCAAACCAATGTCACTAAGTATTTTTTTCACAGTTTTCCGGGCCTTTCTTAAACTGCCAAGGTTGTTGACAGGAAGTTGGAACATTGTTTCTATTGAAAAAGAAAGTAAGAGAAAAGGTTTAAATCGAGTATGGTTTGTCTGATAGTGTTGCACTTTTCATAACTAAGAAACTACCACTGTCTGACTAAGGCTGGACATAAAGCTAGATATTGACAAAATTAAGAGAGTACTTAAAAAACCCCTACAAACTGATGTATCAACTACTGCAGGAGTGATCAGCTGCATCTGGAAAGAACTTGGGCTTTTTTTAAAGTCTTTGTATTTGCACAAAATTTATCTTTTCTGCATACGTATCTTAACTGATTTGAAAATTGGAAAGTTAGGCTTCAAGATTTGTGTCAGTCTTTTAATAGATTTAATAGTATCCTTTCAGTGAGAAAGTTCTTCTTAATTGAACTGTAAGTAGGATAAGAAATTAATACTGTTTCCTCCATTTACATCTTTAAATTACTTAGAGCAAATCTGACTTGTGTGATACCAGAACACATTCATAGGAAAACAAAAAATTCCAAACACCACACAGAGTGGGCTTATATCCTTAAACACAGATCACAAGTTGGAAAGAAAGTATGCTTGCTTAAGCTCTCCTCCCTAAAAAGAATAGAGAAGTATGGCTCTGAACATTAAGTTACAATAAAGAACAAAAGTTTGTTTTTAAAGCATAGCATAGTATTTTTTTTTTAACTTGAGAACATCCATTTATTAGAAGTTCTTGCTGCTGAAATTCATAGAGCCAGAATGAAAAATATTAATGTAGCCAAGATATTAATCATGGCTCCTGTAATTCCTTTTCTCTAAAGGCAACTAAATAAGCATTGCTCTCACTGTATTGCACTGGTTCAGTAATATTTTTAGTAGCTTCTTTGTAGGCAACTGTATGCTCAATTTTTTCATTAAAAAATTTAATGAAGCAGCATAGTCAAGTACATTCAAGATTTGAAGAATTATTTTCAAGTGAACTTCAAATCCAAGGAAATGTCCTAGTAATTTTACCAGTGTACTTAATATCAACTGTAAAAACACCAGTGCATGAAAGCATTACATTGAAAAATTTTAGCAAGCTGTGCTGTTTTTAAAACCAAAGTTCCTACTTAAAGAATAGTCTCATTTTGCTTGTAAAGAAACAATTTTTTTTTTCATGACAAAGTGAGTTAGTACAAAGTTTGTCTTGGGCAATAATCACTTGTAAACTTTAAAGTCAGACAAAATAATTCTTATTATAAAACAAGTTATTGCCACTAATGACTTCTTCACCAAAATAATCAAAGGCTTTCTCTTAATTACTGTGTCTAATTAATATACCTAGACATGCCAAATATACCATGATAAATACAAACTCTGGTGATAAAGAAAGCAAATTATTTAGGACTGTTTGAAATCGAGAGCTCTGTTCTATGTGCACCATCTTCTTGCCTCTGTCCTTCTGCCTGCCTCCCAGTCAAGCCTTAAAGACTAGAAATTAAGATCTCCCTGCCACATCACAATAGAAGAAATAATTAGATCTTCACACCTTAAAACTGAAGATCAACCTTATTTTGTGAATTCTGCTTGATAGCTGAATCCAACTCACCTAATCTTAACAAAAATCTCATTCTTAAGAAAATAAGAGTTCATTTTACTTAGGAATTTTCTTGACCATTTAATCATAATTAGTGGAGAGACAGGGAGTCTAATATTATTATTTGTGACTACAGACAGCTTTTAGCATCTTCATTAATTTCCATTTACACGAATTAACTCAAATTGTAATTGAAATATACATAACACAATGCTGAGATATCCTTAAATGTGGACATTAAAATAGCTGCAATTAAGTGTCTCAATCATTTAGCCATTCATACTATTCTTGAAATAAGGTATTCTTTATCTGACCAAAAAGCTGGTGTTTGAGAGGACACCTGGAGCATCTCTTCTTCACTGTCAGGGCTGCTTCTTTCTGTTCTGAAGCTTAGATCCAAGTAATTATTCTAAGAGACCACAATACTGAGGGATGCAGCACAAGATACTGGCAAAACCCACTAGGTGCTTTCACCTGGCACTGAAGCTATTGCTACATCCAGCATCCCCCACAGGGATAAAAAGGGTTAGAGATCAACTGATACAAACTGATAAAATAGTTTATTTTAATGCTTTTTCTCCACTGCAGTGCCAGAAGTGAATGGTCTGATGGTTAAAGAAATTCCTGATGGTTAAAGAAATGCTACGTACCTAATGTTATAGGCTTAATAAAGAATTTCTCTTGAGATCTCATAGGGGCTCTAAAAAGAAGCTCAGTAGCATTGTTGTTTTTTGTTTTTTTTTTTTAATAAAGGAGAAACTGGTTTATCCTGAGATGGTACCATTCAGTCAATGACAGTTCCAGCCCGGGATTCTAGTTAGGGGGACACCCCATATTCTGTTTTATAGTAGCCAAGGCATATAAATTTTTTATTATTTTCCTGTATGGTTCTATGCTATCTTATTCATTCCTGCACAGCTTCTAGAAATGTAATATATTCTAGAATTTTTCTTTGTAAGGGAATGTGCACCTGTATCCACATTCACAGAAAAATAAGTCAAGGTGATCACATCTGTTCAGCAAAAATTTCTACAGAGAAACCTGAGCATTTTTTAATCTTCATAAAGTAACAGGAATAATGAGATCTGCCTTGAGATCTTCAAGTTCATGATACAATAAACACAGTAAGAATCAAGTTTGTGTTTGCCCTTCTGTGTTTCCTACTTCTAAATTTACATCTCATCTATGAATACACTGGGAAGCCCTTGTCCATAAGCTGAATTACACATCCATCCACACTGAGGTGCTGGGTGGAGAGAATGAGTAATTCCTTAAAAACAAGACCAGCAATGTCCTTACTAGAAATATCCTGGCGATATATTCAGCTGCCTAAGAAAATGGATTACTAACCTAATTTAAGAAGTTCTGAAAAATGAGACTCATGTAGTAAGATCACACTCATCTTTAGTGTGCTTGTACACAAAACAATGGAAGTAACCAGAATATCTGTGCAAGAAATATTTGGAACTTCTTTTGCTCTGTACTTAAGCAGTACTTAGCCTAAAGGTCTAGTCCAGAGCCAGGTACTGATTCCTAGAAAAATTCAGTAGCCAGGTGTAAGCAAAAAAGGCTATGAAAGAGCAAAATATCATTACTAAATTACAAACACTGCACTTCAGTTTTACTTCATAGTAACATTTTAGAAAAACATAAATGCAGTGGCGTTTGCACTGAACTATTCCTTTGCTATGGGTAACAGCCACTATGCAAAGCATGAACAAAAAGCTAAGGCAAGTTATAGTGTTGAATTCTGTAAAGTCTCTTTAAGTGTGTACATGGTATTGTGCTTTGGGAACTGAAGCACTGTCTTTGGCTTTTAACAGTCTGTGAGAGTCCCAGGAAGCAAAATTTTAATCTCAAGTACAGTTCTGATGTGTGCATCTTATAATTAGGGCACAAAATGACTACAGACTTGTGAAGTCTGAAAAGTCTACAGGAACCAGCAGTTCAGCTCACTCAGACAAATCACAACCTGAAATGGGAGCAGGCCAGGACACCATACAGGCTGATTGATTTAAATTAATAATTATGTCGAAAGTTTTAGTTTCACTGATGTAGTAAAAAAGGGACCTCACATCAAGTTTCGTATTGCTTCACAGAAAAAGGCTTTTTTACTCTACTCCATTTTCTACTCTTGCTAGCCATACCTAGTGAAAGAAAATACCAGTAGGGGAAAAAAATGTGTAACACCTTGACACTAGTGTGAACAATATTCAGGAAATAACCTAAGTGAACATAAGGGACAAACCCATTAATAGAGAAAAATTCTGCTTGATTTTAGAAACTTAATAGTGCAAATATCCTAAGGCAAAAGAAATCAAGACTTTTAATTTCTGTGGCATGATAGAAAAGCAAAAGGAAACAAGGACTAGCCCAAAAATTAACCACTGCATAGTCAAAGAAAAGTTTCAACAACTTCCAAATTCCTCAACATAGCATTTTTTAAAAACTGATTTTAGCACTGATAGACTTGCCGTGACTTGAATCTTCAAATTACCTCTTCGCCAACTTGCTACCCTTATTAGTGTCCAGATGGAATCTATTGCAGGCACTATTCTAAAAAAATCCAGAATGAAGTCTGCTATGTTAGTGATATTTAGACCACTTATAGAAAAAAAAAAAAATAAAAATAATCTCCAGTCCTTCACTGTAATCTGGCCATGAAGTTAACATGGCCATGCTGTTCAGCCCTGTAAGATCAGTTACCAAGGGACTGGAACCACCTAGAAAGCTTTGTCAAAAGATGAGTTAAAAAATATTATGTGGAAAAAATTATCTGGAAAGTTAATTACAATACTGCATGCTAGTTCTAGACTTCCATACTGCTGCTGTTAACATTTTCTTATGCTACCTATTTCTCTCAGTGCAAACAGTCCTCTCATCTCATACACAGGACACTGCATTCACAGCTTGAGAACTGTGACCTTACAGAAGGGTTTGCACCCAGGAGAGAGGATGAGGAACACAAGAGAGACAAACAACAAAACACCCCCATCAGTCAAATTATCAAAGGTGGTAAAAACGAGAAAGCTTCCATTTATCTTTACACCCCAATAACTGTTTCCACTTCAGTGTAACTAAAATCTTAATTTGCCATTGGGTCTTCTGTATTTTGGACCTCATCAGAAGAGCTGCCTTTGAGACCAGCAGGTAACAGATGTTAGACTGTTTCAGCTCTGCCAGCTTCATCTGGAACAATGAAACAGAGCATCTTGTACTGGGTACAGATTCAAATCACTCACAAAGTAACAAGCTATTCTGACTCTGGGAAAGATGCATGTTTCAGAACAAGAACAGCATTTTTTTCTCAACTAAAACCTTCAGCGAATATTCCAAATCTGCCTGATCATCTTACTTTCATTTTTGGACATCATTACTCAACATGCTTACTATGCTTCTTTCATGTTTGAGCTTTTTTACAGTTTTAACAAGCAGCAAGTATATTTCTAATGTCACAATCTCATTAGTAAAATGGTGGGATTCATCTGAAAATAGTACAAAGCCTTCAAGAAATAATATGGAGGAAAATCCTGCTGTGTAAAGGAACCAAGACAGCACTAGTGTAGGCTTTATAGACAACCTGCTTTAGGTTTTCCTCTGTTCTCTGCTTAACTGAAAATTCCACCATTCCTGACTACTGCACTCTCACTTCCTACTATCAGAAAAGTCCTCCATGACCAGGCAAGCACGAATTGCAGGTGACCCTAAAAAAAAATCACTGAGTGAGGTCTTCACTCAGCAAGATTTGTGAAGAGCATCACTGTGAAATGGCTAATAAAAGCCACTTAAGAGAATGTCCAAAAGCTATAAACAACAATTAAAAAACCCACCACCCTGATCCCTAGTGCATTTTGTTCTTATTCAGGCACTTCAAACACTAGGCTAGGCATCCTAATGCCCTTTACAGCGGCCACTGATTCTTTAATCCTGAAACAAACATATGTTAAATATTAAATATTAAATACAGAAAATCCAAAGATGCAGACAATTGAACCAGAATCTCATTTGCAGCTTGCTAGTTCTTTACTGCTGTTTAGAAGAGGCACTATCTCACTGAAGATGAAGTGGGACAGTCCCCCCTCCCACTCTGCAGGCATAAAGCCCAGTCCTCCAAGAAGGGCTGCAACATCCCCAGCTGTAAAGATGGGTGCAAAGGCACCACCCCTTTTACTTGTAAGGGCTCAAATGTCTAAACCAGACTAGAAGGACTTCCAAAGGATTAGACTCTCATCCAGTATAAATCCACTGCCAGTTCGTAAGCTTATAACTAATGTTTAAGGACTACTGAAAAACAAAACAAAACAAACAAGCAAAGAAAAGCAAAAAAACCCCAAACCACAAACAAGAGACCCCAAACATTTTATAACTCCAGATAAAAAAAAATCCTATATAAAATTTAATAAAAATGCAACTGTAGAAGGGAGTCTTCCTACTGTAATGTAAGTACCTGCTATTTGTCAGTTTTTCAGGTTTGCTGTCAAGGTTTTGCCTCAATTTATCAAATCACATGTGAGGCCAAATGATGTGATACCAACACCTAAATCTAATGACACAGAGGTGTCATCATTGCTCTTCTGTGATGACCAATGACAGGACAAGGGACAATGGATGCAAGTTGAAGCACAGGAAGTTCTGTGTAAATATAAGAAAAATCTTTTTCACTGTGAGGGTGACAAAACACTGAACAGGCTGCCCAGTGAGGTTGTGGAGTCTCCTTCTTTGGAGACATTCAAAACCCACCTGGATGCATTCCTGTGTGACCTACACTCAGTGGTCCTGCTCTGGCAGGGGGGTTGGACCCTATGATCTCTCAAGGTCATTTCCAACCCCACTGTGATTTCTCTGATACTTTGAACTGACATCTTCATAAAAGCATTCTGTGCAATTTACACTTCCATACATCTTGAATAATTTATCTTTGAATAAAACTGGGGATACAATTACAACTATCTCTTGGGCACCTTATTAAAAAGAACACAATAAAACATCATTTCTACCTTCTCTTATAAGCACATTTCATTGACCCTTCTTTGTCTAATGCTCTTTATATTATGACGACCTAGGAGAGTATTAGGTGTGTTCATGTGGACAAAACAATTTCATAAGTAATGTGTAAACCCAGCCTTTTTTATCCCATTGTGACTTTAGAATTAGTATACATCTATATGCAATCAATCTTAATGAAATAATTATCTCTATAACAGAGATACAGTACATTAAAACACATTTCCTACAAAACTGGAAGATACTGATATTTTGCATTATTTCTGCACATGCTTATAAAAGGGACTGTTCCAGTCTCTATTTCCCTCTCCCCCTCATCATCCCTCTACTGTTTCCAAAGGTCTGTCCTTCCACCACTCATTCCCCCCTCTCCTCATCCTTTCTTTGCTGGTTCTTGGCCTTCTTGGTCCTTACCTCGCTCATTTTCCCTCTTCTCATCTTCTCTGCGCCAATTCATAGCATCCACATTCTTCCGCCGTTCTCTCTCATCCTGTCTCCACCGCTTCTTGATATCTTTGTCCTTAACTTGCTCATTTTCTCTCCTCTTCTCATCATCCCTGGGCCATTTTATTGTTTCTGCATTTTTCTGCGGCTCCACGCTTCTTTTGAGATAGTCTTGTCGCCTCCTCCTCTTTTTTAACATATCCCTTTCCCTGGCACGAGCCTGCTTTTCTTTCTGGGAAAGAAAAGCTTTACGGGGCATCATGAGCTGCTGCTGTACCTGTAACAATATTGTATCCATGGAATAATGTACTGTACATGCACTCAGACAGACACCAACAACTTCTTTAGAGCTAAACACTTCAAAAACTAAGCCAAGATAATTTACTGCATCTTCTCTTTCCTTAACAACTCTCTGCTAGCTCCAGATTAGATAATGCCAGGCAAGGTGCTGTGCTCAGCTCCAGGCACGGCACCTCCCTGGCACCTCTGCAGATGGCACATATCCAACATTGAAAAGTCAACCCCCTAAAATCCCAGGCCTAAAGCAGTAGGATTTCTTTCCCCTCCTCCTTACAACTCCTCCCAAAGAGTTTTTAGTAGCCACTTGGCATTGCTGCATCCAGCTGAAGGAACAGGATGACAGGAGAGTTGTGAAGGGAACCTGAGACGTTTCTTCTCTTAATGGAGATCTACATCCAGTGAAACAAAGCTGCTTATTTAACTTTTCAGACCTCCACCTTTACCAAATTTAGTTGAAAATGGCCAACTATTTTCTTGGCTGGGAGGAGGGAGGGGAAATTAGGAGACAAGCCACAATCTGAAAAATTGTATAAGCTTTGTTTCCTTTGGAAATGTGGCCAAAAGATTTAACTGCAGTTAACAAAATAAGTCCTGACTCACCTACTCAAACTTCCTCCAAGTATGCTATGTCTTGCACTTCACAAGAACAAAGGAAAAAAGAATGTGACTGTTTACTTAGGGTTTCTGCTGAAAAGAGGGGTTTTTTGGTTATGTTGGTCTGGATTTATTTTTTGTTTCTAAAGAGGTGTCAACTAATACTAAATTTTAACAAATTGTTTTACATTTGGCATCATCCAACACATTCACATCTTTAAATCTGCAATTCTGAAATCACAGAAAACAAAACAGACCACAGAATTTAGACTAATACTAATATCCTTCAAATACTCTTCTGTACACATTGAGTTATGGTTCAGAAACATTAAACTGCAGTTGTGGCCCAGGTTTGGTTTTCAGTTTTTGTTTAGAAGAGAGTTTTGCAGAGGTTTAATCAAAATGAAAACTGCAGAAGGGACAAAATTACTAGATTAGAATAATTAAACAAAGCCTAAAACAAAATAAAACAAACGTACTTTTAAAATTTAGCTACCTTATGGAAAGCACTTGTTCCCAGCATGCAATACTCCATCTTTTTCCTACAGAAAAAGCAATGTTTCAAACCCTTATTCTAAAAGCTGTTTCTTTTCCCTACATAATACACCCTCCCGAACACCCACTGCTCTAGTCCAATTCCTTTGTTAAGTATGTATCATGACTTTAATTCTAGTAATTCACACCTAAATTCTTTAATATCCATAATAATGCTAGAAGGGAAGGGCTGCACCAAAATTAATAAAAGTAAAAAAAAAATAAATGCATGCAGTTTGATAAGAAGTTAGTGCATAACATTCAGATTATGCTAAAAATTACTTCACTCTAAAGTATAGGATAGCTCTCTACTAGACAGCCTGTTTTTAACTATTTCTCAAAAACAGTATCATTAAAACCAGAAAGCAATGAGAATCCAGGATCAACACCATTATTGTAGCCCAGACACTGTAAATCTTTAAAATAGTTTTAATTTCTCTATCAGCTATGTGCCAGTACTACATTACTGGTGTTTACAAGAGCAAACTTTACTTTTAAAATGTACATTATCTTTGCAATTTTATTAGTAACCTGATTTTATTCCAATAATATAATGATAAAGTAAATTACATTTCATGCAAATGATTCTACACCCCCAAAGGCAAGTACTGACATTGAAAATCTGTCACTTAAAAAAAAATTCTTTTGTGCCTAATTGTTATATTTTCTATCATTTGTTTGAGGGTTTTTTTGTCTATTCGGGTTTTTTCGGTTGTTTGGCTGGTTTTCTGGTTCTTGTTGGTCCTTCCCCCAGCACCACCTTTGGCTTTATCTTTTCATTGCTGTTAACTACAACATTTCTCCATGCCTTCCCTTTTATATATCACAATTTGACAGACCAATTTATAGACAAATGATAGAAAATATCTTAATAAAAAACATTTCATCTGAATTTCCAAAATTAAACATTTTAATTAAGAGTCAACTAAGAAATGTCAGATTGAAAGGAATAACTTAAAGGGACATCCAACTTAAATTATATATCTTTGAACTTCTTTATCACAAATCACAGTTTCTTCCTGTTTGTTTCAGCATGAGAAAGTACTTCAGGTAGTCTGATCACTTCTCTTGTAGTAAAAATAATCTTTCACTTTTGTCTCTCTTGGTGTCAATGAAACAAAAGAAGGGAAAATATTTAAACCAGGAAACTAATTACTATGCAGTGAATCTGCCAGACTGATTAAGCTCAAAGTCCCCCCATATCCCCAATTTTAGTAGAGTTCAAGTTGGTGTTCCTCTAAGTTCAAACCATCCAAACATCACAATTAAACAGAAAGAACTACCCTTTCAACTATTTTTTGGCCATACTTTGCCAAATGAAAATTTTTACTCTTCCCAATATATTCAGTACGTATTATGAGACATTTACCTCCAAAATTAATGGTGCTTGGGCGTCTCAGACTCATTGGACAAGTTTCATGCAAAAGCCTCCAAAAATAATTCTCCTTCCAGAACGCCCACCTCAGTGATTATATTACACCTGTGTGAGGCCAAAGCCCGGACATAGAAGAAGGATCATATCCTGCTGTATAAAACAAAGTGTTAAAGACAAGAGATAAGAAATGTAATAAGGGCAATCTTACATTTACAATGCAGGTTTCATTGCAAAGGACTCCAAAGCTAATTAATTATAAACCACATTTACGGTACCTTTACTGACATGGAGCTACTGTGAGTGCACTCCAGCAAGGTATTAACAGTGCTGCAAGAAGTTTTAGCAGGTTTGTGGCTTAAACAACAGATTCCACTGGGTACCTGAGGAATATTTTGGTACTCAGATTTCAATTAAGTTACCCAGTTCAGAAATCCAGCAGGATACAGAGATGAATGAATGCTTCTATTCACACTTCATACAACCCCTTTTGACTCAAGTGGTCAGTGCCTGTTTACACCTCATCTGAGCTACCAGTACAGACAGTGTAGCTGCACCCTGTGTAGGTGAAGTACACTTAGTAAAATGCACACAGCACTTCTTTGTACAGGTAGTACTGCCTAGAAGGTTCCCATACAAACACAGTCCCACCTCAAATCAAACAGATGACACCACACTAGGGATATACATTGATGTGGGAAATTTTCAGATTAAATGTTTCAGTTACAATGGTGCTAGTAGGAGGATGCGAAGTCAACCTTTTTGGCTAATGGCTTGATAAATGATTATGCTTCTGTAGAGAGACTGCTACCTCTTCAATTCACATCACCTATGGACAGAAACTGAGCCTTGAGCAGACTGGGAACACAAGATGAAACATTAGTATTATGAAGTCTGAAACAAACCAAATGGAAAGTTTATAAAAGCTGAATTTGTCAAGCCATTTATAATTACTTCCCAAGTAATAAAGCTTTTTGCTGTTTAAAATTGTTAAGATTTTAATCACTGCTATTATTCAGAGAGAACATCCACATCTCAAAGTAGGTTTTCTTCAACAAGTACGGTTTTCAACAGAATGTTCTAAGAAATGTTTAAAGACAAAATTCTTAAAATACTTCACATTGAGGCAAAATTTAATATTGTGTATGCTTTAACATGACTACTAACCAGATCTTCAAATAGGTAGGGATGGTGGGTTATTTTGTTTCATACTGGATTATTTTCTAACTAGAAAGTAGAATTTGTGCCCCTGTATCTCCATCAAGTCCAGATTACCTCTCTCCCACTGAAAGCACACTCCTAGATGAGGACCCATCAGCCTTGAGAGCAGATCAGTGACAATTAGTCAATTAGTCTGAAGATACACATACTGAGCACAGGAAAGTGCTTCATCCCATACTGGGCCTCCCCAAGACTGAGTATCATTTTCCTGCATTGTGCTGCTGACAAGAATCACCAAGCATCTGGCATTTTGCTGACTTTAGAATCATAGACTGGCTAAGGTTGGAAGGGACCTTAAAGATCATCGAGTTCCAACCCCCCTCCATGGGCAGGGACACCTTCCACTAGACCAAGTTGCTCAAAGCCTCATCCAACCTGGCCTTCAACACTTCTGGGGAGGGGGGGATTTACACAATCCAAAATTCCTTTATTTCAGGCCTTTTATTTTTTACATATTTAAAGTTGAAGTTCTTGGTTTACATATAACAGTGCAACATAGTAGAATAAATCAGAGCTGAGAGCAGCTGCATGTTCTGGGACAAAATGAAACAAGCCTGAGTTTCTTGATACTGTGCTTTTATCTCCCTATCCCAACTGCATTTCAGATGGGGTATACTTTGCCCAACTAACTGCAGTTAACAGAATGCTCTAAAAATCCAGCCATGAAACAGATTTGCAAAGATGACTTAGTGCAACACTGAGTGAAGTCAAAGTAAAAGAAAAATATGCAATAAAATTAACTCATGGTTTCCATAGCAATAGAAAAGCAGCCTCCTCACAAATGCAGGTTAAATGATGCTCTATAGTATGATGATGTATAATAATCTATAGTTACATGAGGACAATGATAACCTGGTCCCTGCAGCAAGGTGGAGACTGCAACTCTGGGACCTGACAATTCCAGCTTATCAAGGAAGAATGATAGTCAGGAAGCAGAAAGATACCTTGGGGAAGAGCAAACAAATAAAAAATACCAGGAGCAGAACCATCAGGGTGAACAGAGAAGTTCAAAGAACTGAAAACTACTTAAAACTTCCTCAAAAAGGTAAGAGTTGCAACTATCTCCCCTTCCTGCAGCAAGTGCATAAAGAACCTACTCCCAATACATCTAATACTGGCTTATATTAAGGCATCTTCACTTCCTTCTGTTGGACCCTTTGCTTTCCTCCTTATTTAAGCACTGCTGGCCTAGTTTTCAGAGGGCTGTGCACCCACATCTCCTGTGAAGGTAATGAGATTTGCAGTTTAACAGCACATCTGAAATGCCAGACAACTAACAGCTCATTTTTCAAGTCTGCTATAATCCGAGGATGGAGGCTGTTCTGTAGCAGCATGCACTCTATTCTCATGGCAACATTTTAAACAGAGAGCATCCCTCAGCCTTATCAGCTTGAGCATCTGCAACACCAAGCTTCTCCCCATGTAATGTGATGGTCTTCAGCCAACTTGTCTAACAAACACCTCTCAACTCCAGCTTGGTCATTCTGTGTGCACAACTGCTATGTTAGACCCAGCACCTAAACTTTACCATAAATTATCACATGAGCAAGCACAAGCCTCCAAGCCCTTTAACCTGTATCTATATCCAAAACAGGACTAGGTGCATTAGAAAGATAGAAACAGAAAACCCCAATGAAACAATCTGGAAAAAGCTGACATACTGTTTTTAAAACTAAGATTATTCGAATCAAAGGAAATCTACTAAAGTATTTTGTTATCTGGTCAAAGTATTGTAAAACTCTTGCAGCACTGTGCACCTGAAACCAACCCAACTCTCCTCCCCATAGTCCATTTCCTAGAAGTCCCTTTGTAAAGGAGAGGAGATAAGTACATCTAAAATGTGGTACTAAAAAAAAACAAAAAAAACCCCTTAAAATCCTTTGAAGCAAAGTATTAGACTAAAAATCTTAATTGTTTCAGTGATTGTATGTAATTTCCTGCAAGGGCGTATGAAACTACTTTTATCTTCTTTTGGAGCTTACTGTCTAGCTTCAGCTTGGTGACTCCTGCAGTGAGAACTCCAAGTTCCTATCGGAAAAATCTTCTACAGAAGACAGTTCTAGTGAAAAGAATCAGTGAGGCTGGTATGTCTTACTCTCAATTTTTTTTTATTTAAAGGTTAAAAAAATATATTCTGCAGTCCAGCAGACAGGGATCTTCTAAGTCTTTCACACACTTCTCATTCTTGCTCGATTTCTGGAATTTTCCACTGGTGCCAGAAGCTCCATCTGGTGGGTGTGTACACTAACTGCAAAACTGACAGGGAATTAACTATTTCCTTATCAACATTTGTTTGATAGTAAAGGTTCTGTATCCTGTGTAGTTTCTATGCCCCAATATAAAATGGCCAAATTTTGATTGGTCTGGGAACCATAACTCCTTATTTCCATTCTTGATGAATGATCTGCTACCTTACACAGTGTCAGGAATTTCTGGTGATTTTTAAATTATTATTATTATTTAATTTATTTTTATTATTTTTGTTATTACTTATTTTATTTTGATGACAGATGAAGTACATTGTTAGCCAAATTGGAATGTTTTCTAAAGAAACATTCAAAGATCTTCTGAATACACATGATAAAGAACATAGCAGTTCCACCACTCTGTACTGCATTCTGAAAAGCAGTTTCAAATTGTATCTGTTCTCTAGGGCATGCTACATTTCAGTGTATAGGAAATTTTAAGAGGCACTAGCAGCTCAAGAAGTAGGCTTACACACCTATTGCCATCTTAAGTAATATCTTTTGTGACTGTTTCAGGTCTCAAAAGATAACCATTTATATGCATCCACATATGTGCAGTGAAATCAATATATAATACACATACTCAATATAACAACCTCACTTGTTTAGGGCTATTTCTTAAAGATTCCAGTTTGAAATGTAATAAAGCCTGCACATCTTGCTGAAATGTGAAATCGAGACTGGAGACCACTGAAGCAGGAAGGATATTATTTGCTTACACCATGATATCCACACTTCAGTGATCAGGAAAAAAAGGATACATTAATATGCACTACAATTCCAAAATGATCCTCATATATATTGTAGCTAAGCAGTATAAAAGTTATTTTGGGAATATAAGCATGTTTTATGAATTAGCAGTCACCATTTAAATTAAATCAACAATCATCTTGAAATTTTAAATGCAAAGCTCACAAAAACATTTTGATAATTAAACAAAGAGCATAAGTATCTATAAAACATGCCAGAACAAAGCATGTAATCAATATACATGTAATTTATGATTGGATTACACTGATTGTGAAACTGCAATTGGATTAGACCACAAGTGAAAACAGTACTCCTGTCTTTGTGTCATATTTTCCTGACATCACCACTGAGTGAACTGCCAGAGCAGACCTGATCCAACTGAGGAGTGTTTTGCAGGCAGAGCAGTCCCTTTGCTCTACCCAAACAGAAGTGCTAGGACTGGTACAAGTTAAGTGTCAAGAAGTGTGGCTCATTCCACCTCTTCCAGTGCCAGCACAGACACAGATGGATTTATACCAATAGTGAAGCTGCATCCCTTAGTGTGTCCTAACTAGTAAAATGCATGGCTTGCATGCTTGTTAAAGTGGCAAAACAAATCAACAAAAGAGAGCATACAAATACTTTACAAGCTCATCCAAAACCCTGCCAATACACGCTTTCTGAGATAGCAGATATATTAGATATTGACAGGATCTTGCCAACTGGCTGGCATCTGAATATTTAAAGCATAAAAATAGCCAGTGCAGGAGGCTTATGCCAATTGTTTTTCCTTTGCCTTACCATTTCACACACACTATATACACATCACACGATTGGGTAAAGTCTGTAAACAAGAGCTTAAAATCAGTCTTACCACTTCACATTTCTTACCTCTTTCCCTTTCTGTCTAAGCATAGCTCCCAAGTGTTCCAGTCCCTGACTACATTCCAGCGTTAATCCACCTCAGCTATTGCTGTCTTCAGTCTGACTCAGGAACCTTCGATATTCAAAAGGCTTCATAGCAGCAGCAGCAGGAATGGGAAACAACACAAAACAACAACAAAAAAAAGATCACAAACTTAAGTTTTACTTTTAAGAGGGGGGAAAAAAACCATTAAGACCATTATTTTGCCTACTCAGACTTCAAGAGACATTTTGCCCCCCTTACTGTTGCTGCTATGAATTTGCATCACTCACAACATCTTTGGCCCAGCTGCAGCACAAGCTCACAACTTATCAGATCCAGAGTCACAGCAGAAATCAATACACAGAAGAGGTAAAAAGGGGTGAAAGAAAGAATGCATGGAGACTGGGGCCTGAGACAGAAGAGAAGTGGGGGACAGGGAAGACTGGATATCTAGAATATTACTTCAGTGGACAGGCTGTTTACACAGTTACTTGGTTTCTATTCCTTAATAATTGTTTTATATGCTACTTGAGGGTTAGATTTTTAAATGAAACATGTTGCCACATGATCTGGATAGCCAAGAACTTGCAGGTGTGTTATGTGTTCAGAGTCAGCTACATAGGTTTAGAACCCAACAGCCAGTATCTGAATAATCTTGAATGCCTCCTTAAAAAAAAAAAAAAAATAATGGTGGTAACAGAAAGTGACTCACTGCAGAAAAAAATGGTATTTATTACATTCTTATTCAAAACCATCAACCGTCATACACATTCAAAAGCATTAATCTGAAATAAGAGCAAGGCACTAAATTCAAGCCTCATGTTTGCCTTTCAACATCAGCTAGCTATAGTGAAGCTCTGAAAAATATGGTTTTTTCCTTGAGACATATGGCCCTCAGGTAGATAAAAAAAGAGTTACACCCTGCCGAAAAATGTCTTTATTCAAGTTTAGAACATGCTTTGGTTTTTATAACAGATCTAAGTACTTCCTGAAAGCTCAAAATTTACAGGGCAATTTGGCCATCCTGACTAGGAAAGCAAGGGCATTTTTCCTAAAATGTGTCAGGTGAGTCAAAAACACAAAACCAAAAAAACTCCCCAAAACAACAAAAACCCAATAAAAAAGCTACATATAAAAAAAAGGTACAGATTCTTTTTAAAAAACAGAAGTAACATAATCAGTTCTTTTCCTTCCAATGCAGACATGTACATTGTTCTTAGACCAGTACCTTTTATTCTCATCTCCATCACTTACACTAATATTAGGAAACATACACCTGTATGAATGTATTTATATGAGTAGGACTACCTCCACATTAACAATTATGTTAAGAAAAAATATACCAAATACATATTAAAAAAATCTAAGCATAAAGCAGATCTTAATTTAATACACTAAAAAACTGTAGTTTAGATGCAGGCCAACATAGTCAGCTGAATCTTTTTTTAAACAAGCATTTTACACACATCTTAAAAAAAAAAAATATCCCAGCAAACACTGAATTACTAATATACAAAAACTCAGCTGAACTAAGAGTTTTTTTAAAACCCCAATCTTTGGCCATGGAGCTAAAGCAGATGAAATATCTGTGGGACCAATAACCAACTGATTGATTGCATTCCTATAGCTGTTCACTGCCTGTCTCCTGGCATCCACCTCTTTGAGACTTTAGACTATGATCCTCATCATAGCCAATACTGTTTTGTTCATTCCCAATATGTAAGATTTTCTCTCTTAAACCAGTTTTGAGTAGTGGAGCAAAGAGAACTTCTCCTTTCTGAAAAAAAAATTACAAAAAAAAACAACTCACCCCAATAGATTTCCTGTTGAGCTGCTAAATATTGCTAGCAGCCACCTCAAAATAAACACACTAACCCATGAACACTGTTTTGCTACCACAAAAAATCATTTGTTGTGATTTCTTTCTTTACATCAATCAAATCAGCTCTTATCTTAATTAAAAGTTATAAAATATACATTTGGGCTACATTACTTTTGACTGCTGATAAGATTCTGATATGGTTATGCAGTCCAGGAATGCTACTTCAAGTTCTAATATTTACTTTCAATATTTACTGTGGTAAAGGTGGGTTGGGAATAATCACCTATTACTCACTCCACAGTGTGAAATAAGCACAACTTACCTTCCACAGAAAATTTGTACATGCATTCACCCAGAATTTAACAGCAATTTCAGTAAATGTTCAGAGTTCAGTGTGGTAGGTACCTAACAAATGATACTTTATACCATTAAAGCTTAATTAAAATGCTGTTTTAAGATAGCACTGTAAGTGACACATACCAATTCTGAAAATGCTAATGGGCATCTTCTGACAACTGGTAACTTCTATCCTACATATACAGAAAAAAAATTAAGTTATTAATCTCATCCTGAAGAGCACATACAGTCTTCCTAGATATTTTGTGCAGATAATGCTTAACACTTTAGGGCATGAACTTTCCACAGCAGTCAAGAAGTCACTCTCCTGTGAAGGTTTTTCATTGCTAAGCACCCTAAGCAGCACACACTATTCACCACTTGTCTGTCTTACCTACAGGCAAATGCAGCCACCTTTCATCTTCTCCATCCTTTGCATATCCAAACATATCCCTCGTGAAATTTAACACAAACAGTCTTACAAGCTCCTAATGACTTTTAAACTCAAGTAGTTACACCATATATTTTCAAACTTCAAAAAGCTGTAACCTGCAAAGATGCTTTCTATAAACCTGTCTGATGGACCATAACTTCAAGGTAAAAAAAAAAAGGAAAAAAAAAAAACTTTTTTTTTTTTTTAATGGGATACTAAAATACTATCAGTTTGCAATTATCTCAGATGGGTCTCCAAACACATCTCATTTCTATTATATCCAAGAAAGTAATTCTTAAAAGTTAGTTAAGAAACAATTTTAGTAAAGAGCAGTTTAATATTTAGAAAGTGCAAAAAAATTTAGCTTAACATTACTTTTGTAGGAAAACAAGTTACTAGTTGTGTGTTAAAAAGGACACCTCTATTCTGACTGAAGTTTATTGAAGTATTTACTGTCATTATCTTCAGGGAATCTAACAATCAGGTTATAGCCCATCAGCCTCAAGTGCAATGTTATTAACAGTAGTATGTTTCTCTTCTGTTGTCTCGTTACTGTTTTAAGATTTTAGCACATATTATGGCAGATCAAAATCTGCCAATGCACATCTAAGAAAGAGCCAAGCTTTTGTTTATTTTATTAAAAACAAACAAGCAAAAAACCCCATAGTTTTTTTACGTTTTTTAAACAGGATGATCCATCATTCTCACCTAGAAGAATGGCAACTTGTAACTACTACAGTCACCAGGGCCCCCAAGTGAAAGTTTTTCCAAGCAGCTGAGACCCTGCAAGAAACAAGGCTGGTGGCTTACAGTGCACACGGGCTGTGCTAAGGTTGGACCATGCCAACCTGTCAGGTAGGGCTCATGTGTCTCCATTAACTCACACCTTGTCCCTCCAAACAGGAATAGAAAATAGTAGTAAAAATGAACAGGAAAACAGCCAGCATAAACAACCTTAAAAACAACAACTCGGGAATTTCTCTAAAAGGAATGAAAACGTCTTTCACACCTACCAAAAGGCTTAAACACATCCAATAAACAAAGAACCTCACAAAGTCAATGTGTGCAGTTATCCGGACTCTCACTATGGCCCCGGACAAAGCGTTCGGTGCTTTCCCAGCGCCTCACACCCCAACTTTTGAGGCTGCAGCAGGGGAGGGGGGGGGAGGGGGGGGGGGGAGGAAAGCCATGCAAGTTACTAAAGCAAATGGCACCACAAGCCCCAACCAAGTTTTGATACCATCACTGTCATCCTCCACAGAACCTCGCCAAACCGCCCCAAATCCTCCTCCGTGTGCTCTAAACCCCCTCACCCCTCCGCGGGCTCACACCGCTGCCTCCCAACCGCGCCGGGGCCCCCACCGAGCGGCCGAGGTCGACTCCGGGACGGCAGGCACGACGGCTGGAGCAGGCCGGGGCAGCCCGGCGGTGCTAATAGGGGCGGCGGGCCCGGTGCCGGTGGGCCCGGTGCTGCAGACGCCGCTCTGCAGCCCCCCCCCCCCCCCCCTCCGGGTGCCCCCCCGCAGCCCTGCCCGGCGCGGGGAGGGCGCCCCCTACCGCCTCCCTCCCGCACTCGGCTCCGCGCCGCCGGTTGGGCTGCGGTGCATTTTGGGTGGGGGTTGGTGTTTTTCTGCCACGGCCATAAACCGGGAGCTACGATACCGATTTAACGGGAGTAGGAAGAAGGGGGTGTACTCGCGTGTTTGTGTGTGAGGGAGCACCACCAGCATCGCGTACACCGTGGTACTTGTTTTGGAAATCTCGTCACCCGCCCGCCCCCCTTCCTCCCCGAGCGAGCCTCCCCACCCCCGGGCTGCAGCCAAGCGAAGGGGGTGGGTGACATGGGAGGTGCAGCTCCCATCAGCAGAGCGAGGTTTTAGGTTTTGATTTCCCCCGCCTTTGTCTGAGAAACGGGCGTCGATAACTATAGCCCAGGGTAGGGAAAGGAGGGATGGGTGAGTCAACGTTGCTCCATCCTGCAGCTGGTGTTCAGCTCAGGACACCGGCCGCCGATCGCGCCTTTTCCCCCAGGCAGCGACACTTCGGCTGCCCGAGGGAAGAAGCTGCTCCCCATTCATCGCTCGGCAGCCAGCGCTGCTCTCCGACCTGGCTCCAGCGCCAACTCCACCAGCGGGGACCTGCGCCCGGCAGCCGGCACACTGCAGGCAGCGCCGGGATGCTGGACCCCGTTCACCGGCACACCATCCGGTTCACTTCGCCTTACCGCCAGCGCAGCCCTCGCCATCACAGCCGCTCCCGGGACACATCCATGTGTGGTCCCCCCCAGCGGGAGGGGGAAGGGAGGAGGCTGGGACCGTATCTGCCGCGCGGGCCCCGGGCAGGAGGGAGGGAAGCCGGCAGCATAGCGGTCCCCGTTGCCGGCCGGAGCAGAACCGGCCTCCGTAAGGCGCCTAAGTCTCTTCAACATGTGTGCGGCCGGGGGAAGGGGGCCCGCCTGCCAACTCCGCAGCCCCCCGGCTGCAGCGGGCAGGGCGGTGGGCACGACGCGGGACTCCTGCCCCTCGGGGCGGACGCGGGACTCTCGCACCGCCGCAGGGGTGGGGGGACAGGGCTGCCGGGGCCCGCGGCACGGCCGGGCGGAGGGAGGGAGAGGGGGCGGGCGGGGGCTGCCCCCGCCCGGGTCGGACCGCGGACTCACGCACACACCTACCTGACTGGGGCTCTCCTCAGCAGCGAGGGCGGGCGCTCCCCCGGCACCTCTGGCTGGGGGTGGGGGTGCGCGGAGCTGCCTCCCTGGCGCCGCCCGGGTCCCTGGGCGGGCGGGCGGAGCGGAGCCGGCGGCGGCGCGGGGGAGACAAAGGGGGCTGGATGGCTGGGGGGGGGGGGGGGAGGAGGGGGGTGAGTGTGCGGGGGGTGGCCTATGGTTGAGCTGGTCCCGGGGGGCGGGGGCGGCGGCTTCACTGGGCTCG
This sequence comes from Heliangelus exortis, assembly GCF_036169615.1. NCBI lineage: Eukaryota > Metazoa > Chordata > Aves > Apodiformes > Trochilidae > Heliangelus > Heliangelus exortis. The sequence goes on along the minus strand of NC_092437.1, from coordinate 8,706,168 downwards.
GTCCCCGGGGCGGGGGGTGTGAGGCTCCGGGGCGGGGGGGGGCTCCCTGGGCGCCCTGCAGACAATACAGCCGGGTCCCTCCTGCCCAGAACCTGCCCTGGCCAAGATGGCGGCCGAGAAAGAGCGGAAGTGACGCGAGACTCTCATTAGCATACGGGACTCATTGTCCGGCGGGAGGGGAGGGGGCCGCGCCCCGGGGGGGAGGGGGCCCGAGCCCCGGTGGGTTCCGGCTGACCTGACCCCCATCCCGCCCCGCGGGCCGCGCCCCGCCACCGGCGGGAGTAGGGGGGGCGGGTTACATAACGCCGCCGAGCCGGGGAGTCAGGGGGTGGGCTCTCGCGAGAGGAACGGAGGCAGCCACCGCTGGCGGCGGCGGCGGGATCTACCCCGGTCCCGCTAGGAGGCGCCGCGCCCTGCGGCTGGGTCCGGAGAGGGAGCTGACGCCGCCCGGTTATCCCTCCGCCGCCCCCAGCCGGGACTACATCCTGTCCTGAGGGGCCTCCGCCGCCGCCGGGGCGGGGGAACGCGCATGGCGAGCGGAGCGACCACGTGACCGCGGTGCGCCCACGTGACCGCGCGGCCGTGAGCACACGGTCTCGTGCCGCGTCGAGCGGCGGCCCCGGCAGCGCCTCAGGGCCGCGCCCCGCGCTCCCGCCCCGCCCCGCGCGCCGCCACCGCCCCGCATCCCGCCCCCAGGGCACCGCGCGCCCCGCCCCGCGCCCCCCGGCCCGGCCCCGCCGCGCGCGCCTCGCCTCACACCATGGACAGCGCAGCCCGCGCCCCGCCTGAGGGAACGCGGCCTCCGGGAGGGCCCCTCGGGCCTGTCAGAACCAGCAACCCCCGCAGGACGGGCGGGCCGGACCGGCCGGTACCGGAGCCGGGGTAAGCCGTAGGCCGGGCTCGACACAAGGGAGGAGACTTCGAGTGAGGCGAGGGCTGTTCCGAGCGCCTCGTCGGGGTCAGGCGCTGCGAAATCCCTCATGAACTTCAGGAGGTTGATGAGGAAGTTTCGTGAGGTGAGGTGAGGTGAGGTGAGGGGGGACGGGTCTGACTTTGACACCGCTGCTCTCGGAAATCCACATTCATCACACTTTGGCTCAAGTTGCGGGAGGCGAGCACCCAGAGCTGGATGTGTGTCACGTTTCTGATGAGCTTTGTGCTCGAATACCCTACAAGTGTGTTCCAGACCTGTACCATCTGGGTCATGACAGGGCTCCGCATGGGATTCTTCCTCTGGATCAAGACAGAAGTGCTCAAGATCTCTTTGACAGACGAAGCTCAGTTCTATACCACGGTAAAAAAGAATTCTACAAGTGAAAGGGAATGATGGCTTTTGTTACTTCAAAAATACAGACACTTGAGGAATGAAGTAAAGCAGTATTCCTTCCATCCTCAGCATTCAGAACCTTTCTGGTTCAGTGACGTGTTATAGCTAAGCCTCACAACGTTATAAAAAAAGTTAATGTTTTCAAATCATTGTCTGAAGTATAAAAGCATAGAAAAGTAGTGATTAATTACTTAGACTTCATAAAACTCAAGGATCTCCTACATTTTCAAGTGACTGATAGCTTGAAAATGTGTATACCACTGTGTTTATAAAAATTAACATAAATAGCTTTTATGAAGAATTTAATGACATTTGATTGTACTTTGTAGCCTGCTTCAAGAGTTTTTAGATCGACAGAATTTAGAAGTAGGCAGCTTGTCACTGTCTGCAGATCACACCTTTATTTCACCATGGTATCTTCACATTAGTGGTCATAAGAATCAGAAAGTCACAGAAACAGTTTCTTTTACAACAGAATAGAAAACCACAAAACTTACCTGCAAAAACAAAGGTTGTGCTTTAGCATTAAAATGGTTTTTAGAACTGAGGTACTTCAAAGTTCCCCTGCAGAGTACATATGTGGAATAAGTCTCAACTAAGGAAAGCAAAGAAAGTTGGGTTTTTTTCCCTGCAAAAACTTGTTTGCCTTCCAATAGTAGATATTTTTAGCTTTGATGGCACAAAGTATGTTGGGAAACCTTTATGAAGCATGAAGTGGGTACCACATTCAGAAGCCATCAGATAACTTCCTGGCTGCTTCAGATGGTTTGATTGATGTCTGCTAAAATACACAGCCAGAATCAAGCTTTAGGACATTCCTATTTGAGGACTTTCATTTATGCTTTACCACTGACCACTTTTTAGCAATCACTTACTAGTGGTGCTTTGCAACACCCTTCTATTTACCTAACTTGCTTCTTGTCAGACTTGTGTTTTCTTCTTAAATTATTACCAGTTTTACAATAAAGGGAGAAACCTTTTCAGCACCCATAATGCACAAGTATTGCTATACACACTTTCCTTCTTTCTGGAGGAAAAGCATGATGATAAACAGTTCTGAAAGGTTCAGAGTCAAGGATGATGGCCACTGCAGCTGCTTCACCTGATGAGGGTTGCATGTGCACATGATGCTTTTGGTTGTAGAGAAAAATGCTTAACTGAGAAAATAAACTGCAGTGAGAGGAAAGAGAACTGCAGGTTATCAAACACTGCTTTAGATTTCAGGCTTCAAGATGTTCTTGGGTCATTTAATTACTATGCCCAGAAGATGGGAAAGGTTGGAGAGGATTGCCCCTTAAAGATCCCTGTATCTGTCACCAACCGACCTTAGGGCCCTAGCATGGTTTTATTACACACAGAAAATAATTTTTTTAAGAAATTCCAACCCCAACAGAAAAAAAAAAAATTCCAGCACTGGAAAACCAAATCCCTGACCCATAGACCTCATCTAAATAGTAAGTGTTTGGTGGTTAGAGGAACTGAGTTGAATGGAAAATGAGAACTCAAGTAGGAATAGGAACTGTATTTCATGATCTGTTCAAAGGATCAGGACCCAAAAGATATGTGAAAAGGATACAATAGCACAAGCAGAAACAGTTGCAATCCAGGCAGGGGAAGGGAATAGGCTTTTGGAACCATTCTATGTCCTGAATTCTGAGTGCAAGCATCAGAGTAATTTTGTATCTTGCTGCAATTTCTTGATACTTATCAGAGAAGCCTCCAGGCTAGGCTGGCATCCAGAAGAAGTGGAGATCAGAGTCATCCCAACCACTTCCTCAATATAAGCAATATCCAGGAATTTCCATCTGAAACAGCATTTCCAGCCACTATGGTAGTACCCAGTCCAGAATAAAGGCCAAAAAGAATATGGAAAACAATTTGTGAAGAGTTCAGAAACTGTAATTTGGTGTGAGAGAGAATTAAATTAAGATACAGATTAAAGAAGAGCATCAGAAGGCAGAAACAGTGTGACAGTTGTCAGCAGCAAGTTAGAAAAAAAGATGAGAATAAAACCAAGTTCATAAGAAAAGGTTGATATTAAAGGTAAAATCCAAGAAATGAGCAATCAGGAGAAAAGGAGTCTTAAGACCATTTTCCTACTGTGTGTACAGAGTGTGGTGAACAAAATGAAATAAAAGTTGATAGTAGTCTCAAATATACTTTTTATATTACAGAAGTGGGTATTGTTTCTCACAATTGATTATTGCCACTAGAAAAATCAGTAAAATCAGAAAAATCATCATTTTAAGATACTAAACATGTAACATGAAGGGAGACAATTAGCATTCCCAAATTGAATGAGGATAATGAGTGTGTGTTGGGCTACTGATTCAGGTCAAAATCGTGCCCACATTCCTAACTGTACTAGTTTGGCAGCAGTACTATGGTTTTTATTCAAATGCAAAATAATTAAGAAAACTAGCAATGTCTTTAAGCACCTATCATAATTAATTATATAATAAATACAACTAACTTAATCCTCAGCAGTATTAAGATCACCAGTCCCACAATGATCTTTAAGACCCATTAAGCCATTTAGCTCTTATGCAGTTTGGACACATCATCACCTCTCAGCATTCTCTAACCTTCCATGAAAATGACTTTGGGAAGAGTCACCAGGAAGGAACCAAATTTAGTCTGTGCCAAGAAGAAAGTAGAGAACAATTATCCCTTGACACAGAGTACTCGCCTTGTTTTCTCCTTGTGTTTTAAGAAGATGCTCATACTGAACATGTCTGTGAGATGAGCTGCTTAGGATAGGTTTGCTTGGTTGGGATAGCTCGAAAGGCTGATCCCTTAGTCAAGCCAGTAAGAAATGTATCTGTCATAACCAACACTTTACATTTCACTTGGAAACTGGTCAGTCAAGGAACCCACCCCTTGGAGGTGATGCTGGACTGCCACAATAAAATACTGTGGGTATTTTATACCCTATACTGTGGGTATAGGGTAAAATTCTGTGGGTATAGGGTGATGTCTCATGTGTTGCCAACACTTTCAGAGACACTGTATTCAGTTAGGATTTACTTAATGAAAGATGTTGACTAAAATTCAAAGAGTTGCCTAACTTCAATATTTCAATAATTAATCATTTTCAAGCAGCTTGTCTTTTTTAACTCCCCTGCATTGTACAGTAAGTAATATAATTATTTTGACAGGATCCACCCAGTGCTGCCATATGCCTTCTTTGCAAGAGCAAGCAGAATGGAAACTGGACTAGAAACAAGAGCTCTCCAAACACATTGCAGGCAGGACTTGAAATTCACCACATAGTAAGTAAATCTGGTTATTTTCTTCCTGGGTATCCCCCTAGTATTTGCAATGAAGTAGTGGGACACAATACCTCAAAGCATTCTCAAGCAATGACTGCAGGAGCTCGGTCAAGATTTTTCCTGTTCTGGAACAAAGGTAGAAGTATAGTTTAGTGCTCAGATCTTCCCTTTTCTGAGTGCACAGCATTTTAGGAGCTAGATAACCATCCTTAGCTTCCCTGGAAACATTGATTCTCAGCTGTGGATTTGTCTGGGTTCATCTCCTAGCAGTCTGACATGTTTGCAAAAAATCAATATAGGAAAGAAGTTTGTTGGCCAAACACAAGGTTGACTTTTAAAATTTGTATTAATAATAATGCACCATTGTACCAATCTCTGTTGAAGAGACAGTGCAAGTAATCTTGCAGGCATAGCCTTCCATTTTATTATCTTTTGTCCACTGCTGCTTTGTTGAATTCCCTCTCTCAAGGGCTGAGTTTTGGGATCTAATTTTGGATTAAAGGTTACAATTTGGTTTCCCAATGTATTTTGCCCTGTATGGTAACAATCACAATCTGTAGGAAGTTATATATATATATATGCCTGAAAAAAAGAAGGTAAAATGTGGCAGGAACCAAAGAGGAAATGATCCTCAAAATGTCTCTGTGCTTTACAGAAGTTCTGTGATTACCTTTATTCATGTCTTCTACAGCATAGTACCTTGGAGGTGTCTTAAAACAATGACAAAGTTTGATAAGCAATTCTCTTGTCTGAACGTGCCCTATTCATACTGAGTCTGATGTTAAAATTTGCCCAGAACTCTGGAATGCCACCCGTTGAAAATCTGTTGCTAAAGTCATCAATGTACTGAACTTGGTAGGCAATCTGTCATTTACTTTATTTGTGCCAAGATTTCAATCCATGCTTATACTTGGAGTCTTGATAGTCCCTTGAATAAATATTATTGATTAGTCATCATTATTTCTTACTGTTGATATGCAGCAGGCTGTGCAATCTTGCAGTTGTCTTTCTACACAGTCCAGTGGAAAATATGTTTTATTATAATGCTTATATTGGCAACTGGGTTTATTGCAGGTTCACATTAAAGCCTCGGATTTAAAAAACCTGACCAAAAGCTGAAGCCAAGTCAGCTTCAACCTCGGGTCAGACAAATCCTCACCCACAAGACCCAGACCAGATAAGCCAGGAATCTCATTTTGATACTGGTTTCCCATTCAGTTGTGTGTTAACCAGGCCTTGGTTGTCAGAAGTGTCTCAGCTGCAGAATAATAATGATGTAGGTCAAAGAGATTAAACTGCTTGACCTTGTAAATTACATGGCTAAACCTTCACATGACTAAGAGTGACAAAATCCATACCTCAGGGTATGAACATATGTATTGTGTATCCCTGGGGCAGGGCTACTGAGGGTGTCTGGGCCATGAGACCACAGCTGCTGCCAGGCCACCTGCCAGGCAGTACAGCTGATCAGGTGCTAAGTCCTAGGAGAAGAGGTGATACCAGTTTTAGTAGCCCCTAGGTATGTGTTTCATCTCCCAGCAGGGGCTTCAGGTTGTCCAATAAGAACCTTCACACTAATACAGGACTGCCTAAGTTACCCAGCAGAGCTCCAACTGAGGATGTGCACTCAGAAATACTCTCAAATCAGAATGCATGAATCAAAGTTAGGTCAAGTATAATCCCACTGATATGCCAAGCAAAATTCCACAACCCTTTACCCATAAACTCTCTTACTGTCAAGTCTGTTGAGACTGCATGCTTGAAGTTTAGCACATGCTTTGGCTGTTCTAGTGGATTTGAACAACTGAGCCTGCTGTGTAGGAGTTTTCACACAGCATGTTGAATCTATAGCCCACAGTAACAACAAGAGATGTTCTCAGAGCCTTGCTTGTCTGCAAATGGAGGTAATCAGTTTGTGGGTTGGGGGGAGTGAATATTAGTGGTACAAAACTGAGTTACCTTCTTCCCCCTCTTCATTAAACAGGTCGAACCAAAAATATCCAGGACAAATACAGATTAAAGCCAGGCAGGAATTAAAACTCCTGTTCTTGCCAAATAATTGAGTGCTTACAGAAAGATTCCTAAGAAAGTATAATAGAGAAAGTACATTAGCAGAGTGTTTGTGCTTTCATAGGAAATGAATATGGAGGAAATTAAGGAAAGCTGATTTATGTGGAACTGTAAAACCAGGGACATAAAATGAAAAATTCTCTGTAAATGTCAAGTTAGTGTTTTGTGGTGGCCTAAACAAGGCATGTAGACTTTTGCAATGGTATTAAGAAAGGAACTGAAAATTAAAATGCCACTATATAAATCCCTAGTATATGAACACTTTCTAGGCAGCTGATCTCTAGAGATTATAGTAGAGCTGTTGTTCTACTGCAGTTTGCTGCTAAGATTTTGACAATAGCAATGAGTGGTGTGGCTTCTTGTCTGAGGAAATTAAATACAAGATTTGAGTGTGATGAGGGGATAAGCAGGATCTATAAAATAATAGGAAAAGGCAAACAGGAGAGAAGAAATAGGAAACAACACACTAGAATCATAGAATGGTTATTAGACCATAAGTTTAAAATAAACAAAATACTTCACAAAACATGTGTGAAACTTTTTGAATTCATTATTATAGAAGCAAAAACCTTAAATGAATTAAAAAAGCAACCAAATCCTTAGAAAACAAAAGGAACCATTAAAAGGTTCAGATCTTCCTGACCTCTGGCTCCACAAGACCCTGTACTGCTGACTGTTGGTGTAGTTTGGCAAAGATCAGAATAGCCCTTTTCTTACTTGCTTTCATTCTGCATCCATTGTTGAGCCCTGCAAAAGATAGTCTGGCCATTCCTGCATAACTTCCTTTTTATGTTGCAAGCCATTCTTTCCCTACAATACATATTATTTTATGGTTTTTTTTTAGTTTATGTTAGGAATTTAGATGGGTGGTCTTCCAAAACAAGGAAGCTTGATTAAAAGAAGCAGAGAACAAATTCAAGTAACTCAAGAAATTTGTTAAAGTCAAAACCAGTTTATGTAGCACAAAATGATGGCTGTTTAATCTCATTATTTGCAAAAAGTATACTACCTTTATTAAAGAAGAACCTCTATTAGAGCTCTACCACTGCTTGCAGTACTACAAAATGTGTATTTCATGAACTCTCACATCAATACATTCAAGAGAAAAGGCCAATGCTAGAATGCAGAGCCTGTTGCAGTTTTCCTATGTACAGAACACTGCAAGTACTGCTTAGGTTCCACAGTGCCAGATCCCAGTGCTCAGACAGGGAGTACTTCCAAACCAGATGTTCCCCATCACCTCAGTGGAAAAACTCATAGGAAAGCAAGCACTGCAGACTGAGGTGTGGGAAAGGATGAAGGGAGGTGATATAGACCAGTTCAGGGCACAGATTCTCTGGTGGTTTTTTTTTTTTTTCCCCCTAACTCCACATTAATAGCATTGAATCTTATATATTTTATGCTTCTCCTCTCTACAAGTGCACAGAGGGTTAAATGTAAAACCAACAGCTACCACTTCTGAAGTTCTGACTTTTAAAACTTACTGTGAGACAACTTCTGAAAGTAGTTTCAACATTCACAGAGTTCTCTGCAGCCCAGTCCTTTGTTTTTTTTAAATACAGTTTTCTTTGCTAGGAAAGAAACCCAGATTATTTCCATGTATTGTGAAATGTGTGTATATTCTCCTAACTCAGGCAAAGCCTGTGTGTTCCTAATTCTGCTTCTTTCCCCTGGATCCATGTATTGATTCCTTTCAGGAGTGCTCTCTACAAGTAGCTTGGTGAGAGCTACTCAAAACAGTTTCACTCTTGCAACCTTTACTTGTTTCAAGAAGCATTATAGAGAAAATAGGAAAAAGGACTATCAGCTTCTGCACAAACACACAGAATGCAAAAATCATTCCACACACAGGATTATCTTATCCAAATAATATTCCTTCTTTCTTGTCTGTGAGCAATTTTGCACAGAACAAATAGCTGTACTCATCTGTATTTCCTCTTAAACTACACAAGCTATTTTCAGTTCTATTGAAACTGTTCTATGTATCTGCATTAGAATACATACAAGTATGGAGAGAAAGGGAACTAAAGAGGAATTAATTGGTATATATTTAAACATGATCTACAAACCCCAGAACAGAGAAAAAAATTCCATAATTTGTCCTTGTCTTTATTTCAAAACCATCTTGAGGTTCTGCTGAATAATGATTCATTTCTAAAGCCAAAAGATCATTTAGTGTTGTGTTCTTTATTAGGACTTCATTATTTTTTTACAAAAATAGATTAAAGCATTAGTCTTTATTAGTTTTTAGTTTAACATACAGTTCATTCATTTATAAAGGAGCATTTGGGGGATACAACATAGTTAATTATTGGTGGTTTGTTTAACTGTTAGTTTATAGGAGGTCTTCTGGTCAACACACATTAAGCTTCTGCTGTTACATATTAAAAAACACCAGTGTCAGAAAATGTTTTTCTAAAAAAGTTAAGGTAGGATCAACTATCATGTTGTAGCAAACAAGGTCAAGAGTCCCTTTAAGAAGGAGACTATTTCATTGCCTCCCAGTTTAGATTCTCCATAGACACGGTCCACAAATGAAATAGGAACCTGTTGGAACAAGCAAAACTATTTTTAAGGTTCAAAACCTAAATAATCAGATCTTATGTAAACAAAAGAATGGCCTTTGAACTACAGCATGTTTAGACATGGGAAGAAAGCAAGCAACAGATTAGCTTCCTTTGTTAGTTTTTACCTGTGACTTTAATTTTCACCTCATAGCTGGGGAACATCAAATTATTTGGTTTATCACCTTTAAAGATGATCCAAAGACATTACTCAGTGACTGCATGATACACCAGTCAGAACAAACTTAATAGCTTAAGGGCACTAAAAGCCCAGGGCCTTAAAACAAACCTTCACCAGTTTCCTTTTTAGCTGAATACCTTTGAGTCAATGCCTCAGGAAGGCAAAAATGTCCTGCCACCATGAAACAGCATTCTGCTCAGCCTCACCACTGGCTAAAAGATGACATCTGAATAGGGCAGTGAGTGCACTTTTTACAAGCAACACCTGTCTTTATTAGTCTTTTAGCATCTTACAGATTATTTACACCAATAATTAATTCACTACTCATGTCAGGAACATCCTGCTTTTCAGTAATTTGACTATGTACAAATGACATATGGTAGGACATTCTGCCAACACTATTAGAATATTCAAGAACTTTCATGTATGTTTGCATGCAAAACTGAAATACTTCAGTGGATAAACTAGAGAATTGCATTTGCAAAAGTCATTAAAAAATTGGCTTAGCATTCTGCTGGCAGTTTCAACCAGAGATCATCTGGCAAGTGGAACACAAAGATCACCACACCCTTGTATCTGTGCCAGGATTGAGGATTTCTCAATTCTAGCAAATCAGTCCACGGTAGACGAGAACCCAGGGCAAGAAGAGAATGAGAAGATACCAAAAAAGGCACCCAGGTGGACCCAACAATAATGCTGCCTTCCTTAGTAGGGTCCCTTTGATGATCCCAGGAAGTGTCCTGACAGCTACAGAGAGCTGATTGACAGGGCATGGACAAGAATAGCTGAATATGTACTAAGTGCAGGATGTCAGTGACATTTCTTGACCAGCAAAAAATGGTTCATACTTCATCTAATAAAAGCTATCCAGTCTTTCCTTCAATACAGAAATTAAACATTCATGTTGTGGCTGGGCTTTGCCCTCCCTGCTTAAGAAGTTCTGTCATTAGTCTTAAAAGCAAGATTTTCAAAAGGATGGGTTCCATGCACTGTGGTGCATTTTCACATATGGTAAATAAGTATAACAAAAATGAAGCAGGTGCATACAGAACTACTCAGGCACAGGTTTTGCCAGTCCATCTCATCACTCATTTGTCCCTTGCAGACTGGCAGGTCTTCAATCTTAATTTTCAACTTTGCTAAGGGAATATTTCACCCTAAAACCTTTCCACATTTTCTACAACTGCATAAAAACTCCTATTGAGTCCATAGAGTTTCAGCACCTGCAAACCAGGAACTAGACATGCAAGTGTCACCTCTTCTGGATTCAGTATTACTATTTGAATAATGCTGTAATACATAAAGATCATAAATATTCATCAAGAAATACTCTTATCAATGTACTTGAAATGTAAAGAAAAATTTTCCTGCCCAAGGAAGTTACAACAGAGATGATACACAGAACAGTAAAAATAGAAAGAGGTTCATGTCAGCAATCTGAACACTGTCAAGTTTGTTGCAGGTATCACAACAGAAGTCCTGGAGACAAAGCTGAAGCAGAATAAAGAAGCAACTTTTCAGATGTCAGAGAACTCTTCCCATATGTGAGAAACCAACTTGGGAGGGAAGATGATGCTGACTTCAGAATGTAACTGATGGACTGGGGGAGACCTGACCCATCTCAAAACAAAGCCCATGTCTTAACACTGACTGGGAGACATCAGGCCTGGTGAAGACTGTGCCAGGTTTTGAACTGAAGTATCTTACATTTGATGCTATACAACCAGCAGAAGCATGTAAATGAGTGGTGTGAACAAACAGCAAGATAAAAAAGCAGTAGCCTGAAGATTGGATTAGTTTCTCTGGCTTTAAACAAACAAACAAAAAAAAAAAACCCAAACAATTTTACTGTTTTAAAAATGTATAGTAAATAAAACCTTATTTCACCTTGGGTTTCAGTATCTGGATGTATAGACAAGTGAGGATTCAATGCCATGTGAATACAGCTAGATGTGAAGACCAAAGAGATTAGGGTCAAACCCCAGCTACACAGGACAGTCATAAGCAAGAAAGGTGGAAGAAATTGTGTGGAAATACTCTACCAATGCTAAGAGAGAAATGCAATACATAACTTTTAGAGAGAGAAGTACCAGCAATAGAATTCTGACAGTTCAGTCAGGAAAATCATGATGAAGAACTGGTTCAAGAGTTGGCTGCAGAGAGAATTCCAGTGAATCATCTTTAAAGACACCAGAAAGAGCAATTCAGTGAACTATAACAGGCAGCAATCAGACTGATGGAAATACAGGATCTATCAGTTGTCTGTAGTTCTTTTTCAATGATGGTAGGCAGCACATTCAAAGAATTTAGAAGTGAAAAGCTGTGATAACTGGGAAGTTTGAAAATAACAAGGTGATAAATGACAGAACAGAATAAGTGTGAAATAGAATCAGTTTGCTGCAGAAAACAAAAATTACTTGGAAAGATCTAACTAGAGATTTCTCCCCAGTATGAAGGTGGAAAGAAAGGGTTCAGAGCAGCTCCATGGTATATTTTCACTTCTTGCTCTCTTTTGAAGAGCCTTGTAAAATTGTATGTAGCCAATGAAATGGCAACAAGAAGAGGCAATGATCTGAGAAGCATATCAGCAAGGGGAAAATGTAACTGGAATTTCAGATCTGGTACACACCTGGGAAAATTAGAAAAACAGTTCTCTGTATATAATCTCTTTATATCAACTTGAAAATCTTGCTTCTTGTAAGTGCCAAAATTTCCTATGCTCCCAGTAATCTGCATCTACATTTAAATGAAAACACATTATACTTAACAAAACTTTTACTATACCTCTCCAATAGTGTATCCTAACTGTCTAGCCCGAACAATCATCTCCATCTGGAAGACATATCCTTTTGAAACACATTTTTCCATGAGTTTCTGTAACACTTCTTTCCTGTATAACCTGTAAATGATTAGAAAGAAAATGAAACCTGAAGTACAATTGCTGAACTTCAAAATCAAGACAGTGTGCTGGCATCTTAATTGTAATGACTCACTCATATCACTATTATTTAAAAAAATTCTTTAACAAAGTCAGAGGAGCAACAGTTCTTGCATTCTAGACTATATTTCATATATCCTTTCTAGACTTTATTTCTTATACCCAGATTACATAGTCCTCTGTAAAGGCCTGGTCTTACCCCAGTTTCTTGTGCAGCGGTTTCTTAATTCCAAATCAGATTTATTAATTGCAAACCAGACCCATACCTGAAACTCCCCGTTAAGTCCGATGCACCTGGTCTCAGCAAAACCTGAGTTAGAAAATTGGCACCACGACTGTGGAAGAAAACATGTGTCAACATTTCTCAGTACACAACTCCAAAAGATCAAGCAGAATTTCTAGAAAGTAATAAGTGTCCTACTGGGCAAGAAAAAAAAAAAGCCAAAACTTTTTATTACTTAATATGAAAGAACTATTTCTAATATGTTTTCACTGCTAGGTTTGACTAATAAATGTTCACTTTTAAGCAAAAATTCATCCTTTGTTTTTAAATATTGATGATTTGTAGATTATTGAACTTCTCTATGAAGGGATAAACATTGACTTTTGTAAATCAGGTTTGCAACCTGGTGTTCTACACACTAATACAATACAACAGAAATTTGACAAGTTAAAACCACATTTTTCTTCCCACTAGTAATCACCATAGGTGGAAAGTAAAAATGCTTACTGGACAAATGTGAGACCTGGATTTAGCTACTCAAGGTTCAGTTTTAGTTTATACTGCTTTCATAGTATGACAAGGATAAGCTCCACTGACAGAAAACAGAGACTGAAAAGCCAGTCATGACTGTCTTGAGGCCTATGTAACACACTGACAAGATGCCAGAGTCCTACACCTTGTCCAGTAGGATGTAAAAGGACTTCTGTATAATATCTGCTTCTCTCTTCTTCTTTGGGGTGTATATTTCATTTAGATTTACAAAAAGATGAGCACTTATTCCAGCCATTTAAAAAAACAGGTGCAATCCAAACACTGTCCCTGCTGATACCATCCCTGGATCAGACTGGGACCACAACTTCTTCTCCCAATTCTTAACAGAAACTTACAAAACAGCATTAACTCATATGTATTCTCTTAAGTGAGCCATAGGAGAGAGGTTTTTTTCAGAAGAAATTTGCTGATACCTTGTGAAAAATCTAGAACTGCCTTAACTCGAGATGCCAGCCTCCATCTGCTTATACAATCTTGACATAATTTTTCTTCTGCTTTTGGATGAAGCCTTTCCTTAATGCTCACTGTAACAATTTTCCAAATAGGTTTAAGTAATGATTTATTGACACTGATCAGGTCAAATAATTCTTAACTTACAACAAATCAGAGTGGTAGAGGGGGTTAGCAAGTGATTTATTGTTTAGGGAAAAGACCATTATAGATCTTAAAATTAACTAAACATGTCAAAGCTTGACTAAATTACCAATCCCTGCTCATTCTTTGGATGATGAAGACGAAAAACTGTCCCACCCTGATGCTGAGCACATTTGTCCACTGTTTCAAGCCATTTCTCAAACCTAGTCTTGCTGCATTCATTCTTTGTGCATTTGAACAAAAGAATCTGCAAATCATGCATGCTTATATTATTTAATATAATTTTGCAGTACCTGTTGCTATTTGACTGAAGACTCAGTACACCTCACACAGCCTTATTAGAGTACTTGTAATTCTTATAAATTTCTGAATAACAAATTTGTGCACGTATCTAGCAAATTACTAACCTGATTAATTTTCTTTTCAAATCCCAGCCATATACTCCTCCGTTTCCTTTATATCTTGTTCCAGATACAATATCAAAATTGCCTTCTTTCTGCTTTCTACAAGAAATTTGTTATATTAGAAAAACAGGATAAATACTTCTATTAAGTTAGTACAAATTTTAAAACAAAAACAATCACTCAAAATGTGCATTTTACAAACCTTTGAACAAATAAGTAGAGGAAGGAAAGAGTTACAGTAGTTATAAACACTATGCATGAAAAACCAGAAGAGAGGTATTTAGCCACACAGGCTGTCTAACTTTAAACTTGGGAATTTTTGCTCCAGCTATAAACTAATTATTTTTCTGGATCATTTTGAGACCAATCTGATGAGTTCCAATCACTTATATTTGAATTCTTCCCTTGCTGATTTCCTTACTACAGCTACACAGCAATACAATAGAAATCTTTCAAGTATTACTACACAACAATAGCTGTTCACAGGTCTTTCTTTCATACTACAATTGGCACCTACCTGATAAACTCTGGAATAAATTTGGGCTGAAATGGAAGAAAAACAAATTAGAAAACATACAGGGGTATGGGCAAGAAATTGAATTAGTTATAAACAGACTAAAACCACAGTACACAAAGGACAGACTTACGTGGTGAGAGAGGTCAGCATCCATAATAACAATAAAATTTCCAGTAGCATGCTTCATTCCATGGATGTAAGCAGTCCCTGATGAAAACAGCACAGAAATAATTCTCCTTACTATTTTAACACACGCAATCTTCTAGCCACAGTCTTCACTTATCTTCCAACATCTTTAAGTTATTTGAGAAAAGGATCAACTAAAACCTCCTAAAATTTTTTAAAATCTCAGTGGACAAACATTAAAGCTAGTTTTCCTTTTCCCTACTATTTTAGCACTAGCTTTTATAAATATAAACATTGGCAAACCCTACTGCACCAGAAATACACAGAGAAACATGATAAGTGGGACAACATTTGAGAAGTGCCACAGAAAACTGGAAATGGAACAAAGGCAACAGAATAATCCTTGATAGTTAAAAAACACCCTTGCTACTTACAATATAATAATTATAATACATCTTCTTGACAATGTGAATTATATTCTGATACCTCATCTGAAGAGAGCCTTTTTTCATACTATACATTTTTTGAGGTACTTTATTCATCCTGTATTAACTAGTATATCTATATTGATAAGAGCTGGAATGAGTCCTGCTGTTACAGTTCCTCAACAATGCAGAGTTCTGATCTGAGTCATACTGTTCAAAAATAGCACTGCTTCCAAGGACAGTACAGCAGCAAAACAGAGGTTAAAAACTGGCATATACTCGTCACTGAGCCAAATTCCTCAAGTCTTTCTGTTAACTTAGTAAGAAATAGATACAAATGAAAACAAAACACTTCCCACTGATGTCCTTAGCAGGCACTCTCACTGAAAAATAAATTCCATCTCAGTACTAAGAAAAATTAAGGACTTACCAAGCCCCAGTTTTCTTGCTCTGGGTCTTAGAAGCTGTAGGATATATTAAAATACACACATATTAATTGAAGTACAGTATTAAATTAAGTCTAGTGACACCTTAAAATTAGCTCTTTATAAGATAAAAAGTATATTTCAAAATGTTGTGTTTTTAGAAATCTAGGTAACATATAAAAGTATTCAATCAGGCCATATTTTAAAATAACCCCCTTTCAAGCTTTACTTAGTTTTGCAGGAAAAAACCCAAACCACAACAAACCCAAAAAATTAAAAGGACCATCTGAGGATCTAATGGATTTTCTCCAATTTCCCTATGTGAAATACAGTTAGAAATCCTTCTCAGTAACTCTTATGGAATGACAAACACTAACAGCCAGTATTTTAGCAAGTTTCCCAAAGTGATATAAATATATTTATATATATAATAAATAATAAGTATAAATTCCAGGGTATTAATGTGCATGCAGACGTAACCCACGAATAGTGACCATAAACATTATTAATCTCTCAGTATATGAGTGACCAAGCTTTTAGCCTATGCCAAGTACCCTCAGCTCCTGCAGGGCCATATGAAGCACAGGGGGGGACACGGGCACCACCACTAATAAAGAGGAATCAGAGTTTCAGATCATGCCAGTAATTCGGCTTTCAACTCTTCCTGAAGTGCCACGGCAGGAGTCAGCATTTGGGGAGGAGAGGGCAAACATATACTTCAGGCAATATATATATACAAGAGGGCAATATACTTCAGAAACAAATTTTAAATCTCACTTTTAAACCTGGGCTACTTTTCAAGCGCTGAGAGCTCATAAGCAAGGCAATTCAGAGAAGGACAAGGATACAAGAGCTTGCAAACAAAAAAGAGTGGCTTTAATGACTCATTAAGACTAAACAAATGGCAGTATCTTGTTGCATGTAATTGATGGTTACACGGTAATACAGGAGAAAAAACATCTTGTTATTGAGGAATGCAACCAGACAGATTAATAATAAATTTAAGACCAGACTTGCTTTCATCTTTCCAGTTTCCCTATTCCTGCAGTCACTGAAAATTAAATTAAAGGTTATCCAAACCCCATCTTTCCCTCAGGCATGCACAAAGTACAAGGATAACCACCACTCATTACTGAGTAGCATGCAGCAATAGACTATGTGCTGAAACCTTCTGTAAACATTAATTAATAATTCTGCATGTTAGTTGCTGCCTAATACTGCAAAGTAGCCACAGCACTATCCCCATCTTACATTTGCCTAAAGTGGCATGCAAAAACTTGAACTTATTTTAAGGATGTAAGGGAAATGCAGAACCCAGGGCCCCTGCTCCATTTTGGTACAGGCTTCAGGTGCTCTACAGCAGAATAAAAATGAAAAAAATACAGAATATACAACTCACTATTTTATCAGATCCATATATCTTTTCCAACTGTTCAGCAATTTCCTGTGTCCCATCTGGGCTTCCATCATCTATGATAATAATTTCGTAGTTGTTTCCACTGAAATGAAAATTATTTTTAAATGAACAAAAGGAAAAATCAAGTTCCCTGCCCACATCACTTCCAAAGGCAGGAAACCGAAGACCAAACCCCGCAGTGACAGTCAGACACGTGGAGATACGCGCCTTACAGCTGTAAAGCCGCTCTTGTCGTGATAAATCGTGATTCGGTGTCACAGCTGCAGGTCTCGAGCACACTGCAGCCATCAGAACCCTCCCGGTAATCCCGGCGGCCCCGCAGCGCTCCCCGCCGCCCATCCTGGCTGCGAGCGGGACAGAACCGACACCGCCTCCGCGCTCCTCCCCCCCCCCACCGGCACCGCCTGCGGGGATTCCAGAGCACAGGGAAGCCCGACACAGCTTAGAGTCATTCTCGTTCTCTAACGAGCCTCGGGAGGAGCTGCGCCCTTCACCACCCGCCCGCCGGTACCGATGCCGAACGTTCGGTATCTCCCATCTGGGCTCAGCTGGCGCCTTCTTCAGCTGTAGCGTAATTTGGGTCACTCGAACAGAACGCGTTTTCTCGCTCTGAACGCAGCTGTTCTGTGGTTCCCGGCTCCGTCAGCTCCTCACACCGGGAGCATTCAGCCCCACTCAGCCCGTTCTTTACGGACAGCCGTGCCGGGCCCCCCGTGGTTCCGCCAGCACCGGCCTGGTCGGAGTTCAGTCCCAGACCACTCAGGGACCCTCCCACCCCCGGCCCCCCACGGCCAGTACCTCTCCTGGAAGGTGCGCGCCAGCAGCCAGACGACAAGGGGCAGATTCTCCCGCTCGTTGTAGGTGGGCAGCAGCACCGAGAATTTATCGGCGCCGCGGGCCGCCATCTCGGCGCGCTGACGCACCCGGAACCGGCGGGGAGGCGCCGCAGCCAATCAGTGCGCAGGGCGCGGCCGGAACCGGCGGTGACGCGGTGTCCGCTCCCTCTCCCCTCAGGCATGGCGGGCGCGGCGGAGGCGGCGCGGTTGAGCGCGGAGATCAAGCGGCGGGAGCAGGAGCTGCTCGGGCTACGCGAGCGCCTGTCCGCTCTCCTGGCGGGGGGTGCGGCGGGGGATGCGGCAGGGGACACCGTGGCCGCAGAGGAGGGTGCCTCCGCCTTTCCCGGCGAGCTCCCCCCTCTGCCCGCCCGGGCCTCTCTGAGCGCCGCCGACATCCTGCGGTACAGCCGGCAGCTGGTGCTGCCCGAGCTGGGCGTGCGGGGGCAGCTGCTCCTGGCCCGTTCCTCTGTGCTCGTGGTGGGCTGCGGCGGCCTGGGTTGCCCCCTGGCTCAGTACCTGGCCGCGGCCGGTATCGGCCGCCTGGGTCTGGTGGATCACGACGTGGTGGAGACGAGTAACCTGCACCGGCAGGTGCTGCACGGGGAGGCCCGCCGAGGGCTCCCCAAGGCCGTATCTGCCGCGGCAGCCCTGCGGCTGCTGAACTCCACGGTTCAGTACGTGCCCTACTGCGGGGCCCTGAGCCCCCGCACTGCCCTGGAGCTGGTGCGGCAGTACGACATCATTGCTGACTGCTCCGACAACGTCCCCACCAGGTACTTGGTGAACGACGCCTGTGTCCTGGCTGGGAAACCCCTGGTGTCCGGCAGTGCCCTCCGGCTGGAGGGGCAGCTCGTGGTGTACAACTACCGGGGAGGGCCCTGCTACAGGTGTCTCTTCCCCACACCCCCTCCACCGGAGACGGTGACGAACTGTGCGGATGGGGGGGTGCTGGGTGTCGTGCCAGGCATCGTGGGGTGCATCCAAGCGTTGGAAATCCTGAAGATTGCATCGGGAATGGGTTCTTCCTTCAATCAGTTCATGCTGATGTTTGATGCCCGCGAAGGGAGATTCCGCAATATCAAGTTAAGACCAAAGAAACCAGACTGTGCTGTTTGTGGTGACAATCCATCTGTCACCTGCCTGCAGGATTATGAGGCATTTTGTGGTTCCTCTGCAACAGACAAGTGTAGGACTTTACATCTGCTCTCTAGTAAAGACAGGATATCTGTAGAGCAATACAAAGAGCTGTTGGATGAGCAAGTTCCTCATGTGCTGTTAGATGTCCGTCCACAGGTAGAAGTGGATATCTGCCGCCTGGCACATGCTCTCCACATCCCTTTGAGTAAATTAGAAGAAAAAGATGAAGAATATCTGGAATATTTAGAAAAAAAGATCTCTGAAGAAAAGCAGAGAACTAATGGCCAAACATCCTTTCCTGTGTATGTTGTTTGCAAATTAGGAAATGACTCTCAGAAGGCTGTAAGAATTCTGCAGGAGCTGCCTGTCAAAGAATTTGGTTCTGTGTTAGCTAAAGATATTAAAGGGGGGCTCATGGCTTGGGCCAATAAAATTGACCCGACATTTCCTCAGTATTAGAAATTTAAATGATGAAAAAAAAAAAATCATAGTAAATTCCATAGGGTTTCATCTACTCTGTAATAGCTGTATCGTGGATAAAACGGCATAGAAATACCATGTTGCTTTTTTAATGGTAATTCCTTTTCCCTTAAAAAATCACGTATTTTTGTAAATGTTCTGTTATTTTTATAAAAATGTGAAACTGTGCATGGACTCTTAATTAGTAATTATAGCCTGGAGAATGGCAAAGTGTAGGAGCCAAGTGTTGGAAGTTTAGTTGTTCTCCTGACTGCCTAAGAAATTGAAGCAATGCATGCAGTGAGTAATAAAACCCAAAACTAATTTAATCTCTAGCTGGTCAACAGCAGTATTAATCCTATCATTGAGAACTGCCAAAACAATGCTGACAAGACTGTTTTGGTCAGCATCTTTTAGTTCTCTGAAGAAGCATTTTGTATTTATGAAAGAGCTCACTGCAAATAACAGCACCTGCAGTAAGGTTGTTGGGTTAAGAACTTCCAGGGCCATCCATCCACATTTGTTGGCTGACAAAAAAGTGTATTCCCTGACTTGTATAGAAAAACTGAGGTTAAATGTTGTTAAGATGTGAGTTTGAGACTAGAAAACTTGTAAAACATACAGAAAATGCTTTTGTGAAGGATTTAAAAGATTTCAGAGATTGAGAGTTGAGAGGAAAAAAGGGGTATGAGCTCCCTTCAGCAAGCACCAGACGTTTCAGAAGTTGTCTCACTGTACCTCATGGCTGTTGCACAACTCCAGTTGTAGTGCATTATTTTGTTAACTGGCATGAAGAACCACACATACCTAAAAAGTTCTCCTACATGAGTTGAATGAAAAGAAATAAAGGGCTTCTCATCAGACAGCTGCCTGAGTCCTCATCACTTACGCACAGTAATTCTTATTAATTAAGGTGTGGATTTCCTTTGCTTCCTGAGGAGGAAAAAACCCACCTGTCGTGACTCATCTTTGCATGGGCAAAAAAAAGAGTAGTATCATATAATTAGTAGCAAAAAAGGCATATTTTAGTAAAATGAACTTGATAACATACATACCACCTACTTTATTATAAGTTGCCATGAGTTCCAACAAGGGAGTATGTAGGTTTCTTTGGAAAAAAATGTAATTCCCTTCCTTGACTTAAGTCAGTAATTAAATTCTCAGCAAATATAACAACATCTGCTTTGTATCTTAGGTAAAGATGATATCTGGAGTAATTGTAAAAAATTCATTCTTTATATGCTGAAGATTTTAAGTTTAATTTATTTTTTCTCTCTTAGTTTGCTGAACTGATACACACATCATCACTGTCTTCACACTGTGCTTTAATCTGGAAATAGACTGAAAAATGAAAGGTCATTGGATCATATTAAGGCAAAACTGTTATTATTGGAAACTTATTTTTTATTTTGACTTGCTTTATTTCTGGAACTCTGTAAAGCAAGTTGTGGTTTTCTCTTTTCACCAGGAAGTAAAATAGCAAATCTCTGCTTAGAAATCTAGGAGAAGCAATAAAACTTACTATTTTATATTGCTGCCAAAATACTATCTAAATACTGGTACCTGTTGACACTGTGAATGAAGACAAACTGCTTTATTCAAGGACCTTATAGTGTAGTTGCTGTAAGATGTGTTATCAGAAAGGATGAGGTCAATCAGCAGAGTGTATTTTCCTCTTCAGCCTTTGCTCGTGATGTCATCAAGTTTCTTTTTGCTGGTTTGGTTACATTCTCTTTTAAAATGGCTTCCTAGAATTTGGCACAGCAACTGAATGGGGAACAGCTTCCTGTTAGAGGTTTAGGGCAATAGGAAGTGGCAGCAACATTTATTTCTAATTGCCATATTTTAGTGTCTCCCACTCCTGTGGGATGGACAGCCTCACAGTTCAGGCACAGTTAAATACCTAAACTTGTTTTGTTGTGGGAGAGATGGCTGCTACTTTCAGGAAGGCAAATCAAGCTGATCTTGCATCTGCAGGAATCTATAAGGTGTCTGCATACAAGGTACTAATGTGCCTTGATGAGGTAGAATCCTCCTTATTTTGGTGGCAGGAGTCTCTCATCTCAAAAGTCTAATAAATTCAGCACTGACCAACTACAAATATATGATTTTTTAAAAATCCCCCAACAATTAGTGGAACTGTGTGTAAGCAAATGTGTGAGGGATATGTCCAAAACTAGTTCTCACTGTATACCAGAATCTGAAGTATGTGAGCATATTATTATTATCCTGTTGGTAAGCATAATTTCTCATAGAAATTTAAATGCTCAAACTAAAACTATGCACTAGATACTCGTATTTTAATACTGCAAGATTGTGTTTTGTTTGGGGTTTTTTTTGTTTGTTTGTTTTTTTGTAAATACAAAAGGTCTAGGCTGTCCTTTGTAAAACTGTATCAGGAAAAAAAATTCAAGGACGTTTGCTAGGTGGCACTGCAAGTTAATAAACCAAATCCTTCTCTAGGTTGTAGGATGCAACTCAACCTTAGCAATAGCTGAGGTTCACTTGTAAAGTGAATAAAATGGAGCAGGGCAATGGAGTAGTACACACAATAATCCAGGAAAAGAAAATGTAACAGAAAGTATCTTTCTGGGGTTTCAAAGCATTGTTTGTTTCAGAGACCTAATCTCAAGGTTTTTTCACATGCTATATCAAAATGCTTTTGTAGCCAAAAAATAGATAGTTGTGTGGAAAAGGCCTTTTCGAAACACTAACACAAAATTAAACATAAATATAAAAATCTAAGAAAAGTCACTGCAGAGTCACTGCAAGTACATTCTTAATATTACAAAAGGGATTGCAGATTTTTTTACCTGGTTAGGGTGGGGCTTTTTTGAAAAGTTGGGGACATTTCTACATTATTTTTTTTAATGGAATGTAAGGCATGATATCTAAAAAAAAAATAAAACTCCTCCACAAAGGCTGGAAGTAGGAATGAGGGTTTTGGGTACAGCACATCTGAACTTCTTAAACATTGAGCAATTGCACAGATGCAACTGAAGGAATAATTTTTATTTTTCCTTTGAGGCAGCTTTTGTTTCTTTTATAAGTAAAACTGTAACTGGTTACTTACCAGACTTCTCTTGTACAAACAATGGAGGTATTTACATTTTACTCATGTGACCTTAAGGCTTGTTGGTTTTAGTCAGATCCATTTTCATCAGTTTTTTTAAAAATGTCACTTACCAATGTTAGAGCCAGATAAGTGCTGTGTAAGTATTTTTTACTGGTATTTATGTAATGCCAGTACATGCTGCACTCAAACTAAGGTCATGGGATCTTCATCCTTGTTTCCTTGTTCTGGTTGCTCTGGTAAACGAGAGGCCACATATGCAGAATCCAAGCAGTGCCAATGACTTAATATTTGCCTCTATTGTTTTAAAAACAATTTCTCAAAACATTTTATACGTCCTTTTAAAGACGACTGGTGCAGATGTGTGCTTTGGGACAGAGTTCCTGGACTCAGGAGAGCTGCCGGGAGCGGCCCGTAGATGGCAATGTAAGATCCTGGAATCAGGCACGGGCTCTGCTCTGCATCAGTGAAATCCCGTTGTTTCTACCCAAACGCTGACACACAGGTTGGATTTACAGCGTTTCTCAGTAACTCTTGGAGCAGCGCTGAGTAACGCATCTTCTGTGGCTACTCGGGCATTTTGAGAGCTGTAACTTTCACAAAAATACAGTCATGTTTGAATATAGGAAGCAATTATTTTGATTTATAGGAAAGATTTTCCCTGTGGCTTTGCATATCAGTAGTATGCAAAAACTTAAATATGCATCATGGTCCTGTACAAGTGCTTGAAGTACTTGAGCTGTGGGACAGGGTTCCTGCTATGAGTGGAAGAGCAGAGTGTCAGCAGAAAAAACTGCACATGCAGGTTTCCACTCAGGAATGTTTTATTGGCACAGTTTCAGGGCTGATAGTAGCCTGTGGTGGCATGATGATGCCAGCCTTATCTCATGCTATTGTTGCTGGTGCTTCTTTCCTATCCCCATCAAATGGTGTTTGGTTTTGTCCTGTGATGTCTATGTTGAATTTGTGCTTAACTCTTCTACCTAACTATAAAGATAAATTCACCCACTTACTGTGCTGTGTCATGCTTTGCAGTCTTAACTTTGTTCACTCACGTTGCCTCCAGAAATATTCCTCTCCAGTTCCTGCAGTTCCACAGTGTTGGATCTGGTTTGCTTGAAGATAATATGACTTTGATTTCTCAAAATGTGCTTTTATTTATGAGTGAAACTGAGTCGTCTTTTCTTTGGTTCACCTGGGGACTACTCCCACTATAAAAATTATGAATTATATCACTTCAGCTTTTTTGCAACATGAGGTGCATCCCTAATGAAAATGAGCAGCATTACTTCAGTTTATCATTCAGCAGTTCTGTGTCAAAACTTCATTTCTCTAGTTAATTATAGAAACTTCTGCTAGTCCACACAACTTTGTTCCTGTGTTAGGCAACTTTTAAATTATATTTTTATCTTTAACAGAAAGATAAGCATTATTATACTTGTTGACCACTTGCGTGACTGATAGCTGTAAAATTAAATGTCTGGTTTTGGAAACAAACAGCCTTGGTTTTTTATAAACTAATCTCCAGGTGATGGCTGGGAAATGCTTAAATTCCAGGTCAGTCATTTGAGCAAGCTAATTATTGTAGTTTACAGCCCTGTTTTTCTGGACCCACAATGAATGTAGCAATAAAATTATGACCATAATTAAGTATTGGTACAAAACTGCAGTCATTAAAAGGGGTGCCTGATAAAGGGGAAGCTGAAACCTTGACTTGACAGCATTACACGTGTTTATGTGCCCTAGCTGAGTTCAGTGTTGCACAAGGCTATTCAACTCGTGTCATAAGGGCTAGAGGGATAATGAATTAATATTTATAAAGTGCAGCAAGTATGCTCTAATTACGCTAATTGGCCTACTGTGTTTCCAGCTATGGCAGAACTTTAATTTTGTTCAAGTGACATTTCCTCTGGATTAGTTCCCATGGGCAAAGAGAAAGTAAAAACCCTGCTGGACAGGACAGAAACATCCCCTGATGTTATAATCCTGTGGTATGAGCCTGCAGTTTCATCACCATGCTTTGGCAGGCCTAGTAGCATTTTTAATGTCTTTATTGATTTCTAGGGAGTATTTTGGAAGATACGAGATGCTGGAAAATGACAAAGAAAAACAATGAACGAAACCAGAGGAAGGTTTAGTTTTATTGTTAGTAATTAATAAGCCAAACTTTGAACATCTTTAGTTCAGCAACCAGGCAAAAATTTCCATTATTTTATTTGTGATGTATGAATATGTCTTTATTTGTGGTGCATGACTACGTAGTGACTGGTGGCTGCCAAACAAGGAATCCTGTCCTAAGGACTTACACTCTAAAGTTACAGGAAAAGACAAAACATGCACAGAGATGACTTGAGCCAGTGAAGCAGAAGTTTTGGATCTGAACTGGTCTTCTTCACTTTCTGTTTTTTTATATGATCTTTATAAAGTTAGGGCCACTGAGATCATTAGAAAGGGGATTGTTAAATGCTACAGAGGAAGTGGTTAATGAGTGAGTGGGTAAATCTGGTGTTAAGCATTTTCTGTTTTAGCAATACAACTTTGAAGTGTATTGTTGTTGACAGGGGTCACATTCATCCAGTATTGTGAACTCTACTCTCATGTCTCCAGCTCTGTCTGGTTTCTGTAGGTTGCACATTTTATGCTGATGGGATACCACAGTTTCACCATTGCAGGAGGCATTGTTCGTGGGCTTTTATTTTCTTTTTCTTTTCCTTTTCTTTCTGTATTTTTGGTACCCATATAATCTTTTGGATAAATAGATACTAAATTCAGTGTCTAATCTTGCATAAGGTAGCCAACAGAACTATTAAAACAGAAAAAACTGGGCCATATTGTAGCAAAATACTGCTAGAAATGAAAATGTGTAATGAATGTGAAAATGGGGTCATTCTCTACACTCAGGCCAGAGTCAGGTTAGGGGTTAACCAACTGAGGAATGAGTAGAGAATTTAATATCTTACCTGGATATTCTGGTTTTATCAGGGATTTTTCTCTCAGTCTCCATGGCTTCTTTCTGTTCTTTCCTGAATCTGTTGGACTCCTTGGTTAAATGGTTAAAATATCTTATAGTTACATCCCAGTTAAATGTGACTGTGTTTCTTGGGACAACATGCAAAGAAAGATGTTTCCCTAATCAAGCTGCTGAATTGGTACCTAGATTGTTTTATACTGTGATAATTTTATTTCCCAGTAAATGCTTTCTGTCACAGCCAGCTTGCTTCACCTAGCAATGCTCAGAGCTCAAATTCTCCCTCAGCTGCTGCTCACTTCTCATATTGACCCCAGGTTGTTGAGCATGCCCACAGCATACACAGACATAGACCTGTGACAGTCTTTCTATTCCACACGAAGCTTATGAAAATGAAAGCCTAACACTTTATTAATCAAAACTGATTCAGCTTCTGCTGTTTGAATCCATACTGTACATATTCCTGCAGGATACAGAGGATAAGATAGATAGCAATGCAAGCCTATCTCTACTGGAGACATGCATCACTTTCAGTGGCAATTCAAACAGTGCTTTTGACTTCATAAATACATTAAGTGTTTTTATTGGAACTTTCTTGTTGACTGCACATGCTGTTAAAATGCAAAAAAGAAGTGATAGCTGAGCTGGTAGCTGTCACTGGAAGCAGACAGCTTTTTAATCAAACCATCATTCTCATGAATTTGACTAAAAACTCATAATGTTCTGTAAGGAGGCATAATCATCTTAAACCTTCAGCCTTCGCAGTAAAAGCTGGAACACAGCATGTGGGTTTCATACTAATATTGAGCTCTTAGGAGGTATAGCTGGATTTATTATAGCACAAAGACTGCAGCATGTATTACCTCCTGTAAAAGATAAGCAAGTTTGTTACAGTGATTCATAGTAAAACGTGTTGATATGCTTACAAGTAACATGTTGCAAAGCACAAAATTCCATAGGGATATATCCTGAATGGCTTGTTTGTTCCTGGCTTAGGCAGAACTTGAAACAAGCCAGATGCTTTCACAGGCTTGTTCACCCAACACCCAACTGCAGGGTGATTTTTTTTAATTTTTGGTGGGTTTGTTTGGTTTGGTTTAGTTGTGGTGTTGGTTTGGATTTGTTTTGTTTCATTTTGTTTTGTTTTGTTCCTGGACAAGGACTTCAGAATCAAGCTATAATTTGGGGGTAAAAAAAAATAAAGTTGTACATGAAATAAAAGAGGAATAACTTGGTGTAAAGGATCTGAGAAAATGGACCTTCAGCATAACGTGGCAGTAAGCTTAGGTTTTATTTGGCAAGTCTTGATTTCTTCTAATATTCACTTACAGCTTCTTATTTACAGCTCAGCCTGTCAAACACATTTTTAGATAAGCAACTGTTGCTCAGGACTAATCTAATTAACAGTTCTTTTTATAATGAAGGCTGACACAAAAGTAGAAGGATGTATAGCACTTGCATTGAAGCCAATGCTACAGATGATCGGTTTTGAAATTAAGAGTATTTTGGGTAGAAAATGTGTCCCTTTTTTGTCACGATGTTCCTGTTTTTTGTCCAACTCTAATTAAAGATGAAGTACAAGAGAGAAAAGCTGGTTACATTTGTAGTTCTGACACATAGTTAATTGCCAAGAGTTAAGAGTGGTTATTTTAGCATTCTGCAGTAGTGCTCTATAGGCATATTTACCTACAAGAGCCCTAATTACTTGGAAGGTACATTTTTAAAAGTTTTGGAAATATTCTGCAATAACAGGCATATCAGAACACCTCTGAATTGTATTTAAAACATT
The DNA here is from genome assembly GCF_036169615.1 of Heliangelus exortis. Classification (NCBI taxonomy): domain Eukaryota; kingdom Metazoa; phylum Chordata; class Aves; order Apodiformes; family Trochilidae; genus Heliangelus; species Heliangelus exortis. The sequence goes on along the minus strand of NC_092437.1, from coordinate 8,678,871 downwards.
TGAAAAGGTGTGGGCCTGGCCAAATAGCATATGCTGAGGAACTAATTCTACCTTTTTTGAAAGGACAATGTTTGTGTTCTTGACCTTAATTTAAATCACAAAACCATTATGCATTCTGGCATTTCTAGTAAACTGCTCCAGAAATGCCAATAAATAACACAGTTTCTGAAAATTAAAATATAGAAGCCTTGGCAAATGTGATGGGAACTTCCAAATTTCCCTAGCTCTTAGCTGTTAGTAAATAAATTTACTAAAATAGAGAAGGAAAAAGTGTGAAACTCTTAAGAGTTAACTCTCTTTCTTTACCTGTAAGCACACATGAAATCAAACAAGTGGATTTAATTATTTTTTTTTAAGTTCTGGAGTTTTGTCCTGATCTGTTATGCAAGCCAGACTTGTTCCCTGTAAAATAAATGTGAGGTCTGTTAATTAATCTCCATAGAAACTTGAGTGTCACTAACCCATGTGCTCCCTCTGACTTCAGCAGAAGAACCTAGACCAAGTCACATGTGGATAAAGAATACATGGTTGTGTTTTGGGACCTTGATTAAAATTTTCTCATTTACTATGATGTGTATAATGATGGTAAAGGTAGAGTTAATTAAGTCTTAAGTCCCTGATGATTGAGGCCAGGAAAGTGTAAAGCTGTCATTACCCCCCCACTCCATGACTCAAATGATATTTTCTTTTTTCCATCATTGGCAACTTCCCACGACCATGTATTTTCTGCTCCTTTTAAAGAACCAAGTGCTGAATGTGAATGGGTAGCTGCAGTACTGATTTGCCAAGTAATGGTAGGGTGTCCCCTGGAAACAGGCCTCTTTTAATTCTGTTACATATCTGAGGTAAAGTAAAAACATGGAAACAGATGGTAGGGAACGACTGGCATCTCATCATGCATATTTCATTTGATTTGCAGCTAGTCACCTTTTGACAATAATATTAAATGCTACAAAACTCCCCTTTTGCTGGGAATACTGCATTCAGTGGCAACGGATCAACACTGCAACTTCAATTAAATTTTGAAGCTGGTGAGCTCTGAGTATTTACATCTTTAGCAAGGTTATGAGACAAACAGCTCGATTCTTTTCTCATATATTTAGGGGTGACTTGCAAACAAAGATGCAGTTGCTGCCGTCAGTGACAAATCTGACTTGATGTTTTTTTCAGAGCACAATAGGACAAACATCTGTGGTTATTTCCATGACACTCTATGGTGTTTTACTGAGGGAGAATTTAGCCATTACTTTTATTTTATTTACATTATTTATCTACAAGAATAACAAGAAAAATGGGAGTCTGTTTAATTATTATATACATTGTGATTTGGTTGGAAAAATGTGTATTACAAATGGCAAAACAACCTGTCAAGTACATAATTATAAGTTGTTCTTTTTTGTGTCAGAGAACTTTTAATTCCTAACATGCCACTGGATGATCTCAGTGAAAGATCTGTCCTATACATTATGCTGCAGGGGGAAGAAACAGGGCAATAATAGACTCCTAAACCCACCTCTATTCCTGGTTAATAGCTCCTTTTCTTAATTTTAATATGCGGGTTACCTTTGTAAAATGCTTCCAAAGCAAATTAAAAGATGGAATCTGATACAACAGAACATTCCTTGACATCATGAGAAACAGTAACTTAAATTTCATTCGTTGTCCTTATTCTCAGAAGAGATAGTGGGGAACAAAATATCACTTCCTTGTGAGGCATTGCTTATCTGAGACTTGGTTTTTAATAAGAACTGTGCTCTCCTATACATTATTCTTTCCTGTTCTTGCTTTAGCTCCATGTAGGAGCGTGAAAACGTGTGGAAGATGGAGGTGACTGGAAAGGCCATGAGGAGGATGCCGCTCAGGATGCTGCTCAGTGCCACCACTTGGCCAGGAATGCTCCTGGGAACCATATCTCCGTAGCCTACCGTGGTCATGGTGATGACAGCCCACCAGTAGCAGGCAGGGATGCTGGTAAACTCCTGTGAGTCTGCCATCTCGTTCTCAATGACGTAGAGGAGAGGTGCAAACAGCGCGATGGCCACGCAGAGGAAGAGCAGCAGGAGCCCAAACTCCCGGGTGCACCGGCGGGCGGTCAGCCCCAGCGTCTGCAGCCCCAGGGAGTGCCTGGCCAGCCTCATGACATAGAGAATCCTCAAGGCACGGAGAATACGGAGGACCAGGCCTACTTTGTCCAGGTAGATGCTCCCAGAGCTGGGCTTTTTGTAGCCCACTGAAGTGGTGTCTACTAGCAAGGTGATGTAGTATGGCAGGATGGCTACTATGTCTATCAGGGTTAAGGGTCTCCTCAAAAATGCAAACTTGCTCTTTGCCTGGATAAATCTTAGCAGGAACTCCAGAGAAAACCATGCCACACAGACAGACTCCACAATGAATATATTGTAGCACATCTGGGAACACTCACCCTGCAGGAAAAAGGAGGAGTTTGTGAATGGCACTGTATAATAAGTATTTTAGTTGGTACAGTGAGAGGAAGAGAGGTTTCTGTGCTGTTTTTTTAAAATCCAAAATGTTAAAGGGATTGAAACTGTTGATATGGGGAAACACATTGACAAGCTGGAGGAAACTAAACACAAAACTTAGAAAGGAACTACTCATTTCACAGGAGATCTTGCTCAGTAATTTCAGGCTTTCTTAATAGCAAATACAAATCTTAACAAGGTAATAGAGGCTCATACAGAACAGTGCACACTAAATTTTCTCTGGACATAAAACTTGATGTACTTAATTCTCTTACAAGTAACTGAACAGCGTCAGGTAGGATTTCATAATTTTTTTTGTTATTTTTACCTCGCTAAAGACAGGTGCAAAATCCCCATTGAAATCAGACATTGTACTTGTTCTGGTCTTCCCAGCACATACCATTTTCCATCCTAAAAAGCTAACTTACCTTTTCCTCCTCCTCCCTCAGGTCAGGCATGGTGCTGATGGATAAGTTCACTGCTGTAATAGTTACAAATAGAACAGATAAACAAGCAAACACCTTTCCAGGGAGGCCAGACTGGGGCCTTTCTACCATGTCTTGCAATTTTTTCATGCACAAGCCAATTTTTGTCTCCTCTACTGTTTGACCTGTTGTTTCATTTTCTATGAGGTCATCCTCCCGTTCATTTATTTCTGTGAACTCCTCCATTTTTTGCAGATATCTCCTTTTACAACACCAGTCCAAGTTGTCTTCCTCAATGCCCCAGTAGAGCAGCTCCTCTTGGAAAGACAGTGCACACATCTCATGCAAGAGCCGAAGTTTTCCAACCCGCAAAAAGGTCAGAATTGTCCTGAATGCCCCTGGGTTGCGGTCAAAAAAGAATTCATTACATGTCACATCGTAATCATCACAGATGTTCAGAATGTCATCAAAATTATTACAGAATTTTAGCTGTCCCAAACGTGTCAATGGGAATTCGTCGAGCGTTGTCCATGGGAGCAAATACTTAATGCCCCCTACGTTTATAATAATGTGATGCTTCCGATCATCAGGGTGAAAGCCTTCCAGGAGATCTTCTTGAGGATGAATTAGCTTGGCTCTTTGGTAAAAGACTCCCTTAAGGCTTTCTGTTTCTGGAAAGAATGTGTGGTTGAAGGAAGTATCTGAAGCACAGCTCAGGGCACTATAGTCATAGTCCGAATTTTCTCCAGGTCGAAGAGTCATCTTGGAAGATAAATTCACATCACTTTGCTGCTTCTGCAAGTGTCTTCTGGAACAAAAACCAGATATATGGGGTGAGTGAATGAGAGGTTGTTTTTAAGTTTGGAACAAATATACTTGTTTGAGCTCAAAAACATTTATGGCAAATAAAACCAAGTCAAGATATTCCTGATTCAGAATGGAAGTATAAAAATTAACACATAAGAACACAGAACTCAAGTGTGCTCTGTAGAAAAGGAACTTGTATATTTTTACTTAACTATTACAAATAAAAATCCTAAGTATTTTAGTACCTAAGTAATAAGTATTTATTAAGTATATAGAAAGCATCAAAGTCAGTTGTTGTGTAATTCAGTCAATACAAACTTCTAAAAAAGCAATTAGTACAAAGCTGATTTCTAAAAAGCCATATGGAAACAATTTTTTTTAAAGAACCCCCCCATATTTATGATCACATAAAATGTTTCTATAGAGTTTATATACATTCAGCAACATGGCAACTCCCTTTTTATGGCCTCATTTGCAAAAAATTGTAAAGAAATACATGATTTCTATAGAAACACTGAAATATTATTTCAGTTATAACAGACACCCTATATGCAGTAACAGTTCTCTGTCCTTACAAGGGATTGAACAGTAGCTGAGAGCCCAGGTGACTGCCTTCACCTCTTATTATAGAAAACCAAAAAGTTCTTATGATGACCTTGAATCACATTGACATTCTGCTCACACAGAACTTGTGTGTAAGTGACCACAAAGTTCCAATAGGTATAAACAGTAGGTACTGGGAATATTAAGCTTTTTGCCTCCCTAACTCACTGCATTTTAGAAGTCAGACTGAAAGTCTGGTTATACACAGAAGAGTTGGTCAGAACTGCTTCTAGATCTTCCAGCTGTAGAGGCAGCTACAGCCTGATGTGTGGAGTTGCTGCATTTCATTTGATAAGAGTATTTATTTATTAAGTATATTGTACAATAAATAATTATTAATAATGCACAAGTATTCTGACTTTCTAGCCTTAAGTTCACAGGAAAGTAATAAATATTACATGGGATTGGCTGCAGCAGCAATACATAATTTTGTTCCTTTCCTGGCTGTACTTACCTCCTGCACCCTGGGGATATATACCCTGCTAGGGTGCCTTCCTTAAACACAAAACTGTCCTTTTCAGAAGTAGAGGTTTGTAAACCACATCAATACTGTTACATACCTATTATAGAAGAAAAGTCCATAAATACACAGCAGCCAAGTACTCAAAACACAGCTGCACTTTGGTTTGGGAAAAGAAGCTTTCCTTGCTGCAATGGGATTTACAAAGCTGCTTTCAATAAAATACTATCTTTGTCCTGCTCCTAAACTTCCCAGAGGGGTTGCCCTGAACACAGCAGTTCCTTACAGACTCTTACAAACAAGTGGCCCCAGGTGAACTTTGGATGGAGTGGTATTTTGAGGTTATCTGGAATTCTCTTTAGTACAAAAGGAAATCATTAATTTACTTACCTTTAGGGCATGTGGATAAAGAAAGCCTATGGGAATATAGAAGAATGGACAAGACATGATTCAGACCTTCCAAGAGCCTGAGGTATGTGAAGAAGTATTTTTTGTCATCTTGCCTCTATCACAAAGTGGGATCTCTGTTACTATTGCTAGTGCCTTGAGAACAGCTATCTGGCAACAAACTACTTCTCCATGCCAAAATCTTAACTCTGTTTAGCTTTCAGTGCCTTATCACCACATACATGCCAGTATCTCTGTGTTGCTCTGCCTTTGCTCTGGAGTTATGACTCTAGGAATCCTCACGGCAGGGAATGGGTAATTCTCATCTCCTCTGGAACTAAAGGTGGGTGTGAAGAATGACAAAATTCCACAGACCTGCACTCAAAATAAACTTCCATTCAATGTCAGTTTGTCTCTTGCCTCAAGAAAGACTCAGCAAAGGCCTGCTGACCTGAGAGTATTTATTTTTTGAAAGAACATTAATGTGAGATGTAATTGTATTAAAAAGTCCCATTCTAGGAAATTCTAGCTAATACTGGGATTATCAGTGGAACTTCCTGATAGATGATGGCATTCTGCCACTGCCCACTGGAAGAGCTGCAGGACTCAGATAAATGAAGGGAGCTGAGGAGAGTGATAGCTGGAGCAGATAGTGCTAGCTAGAACATACTTAACAGAGGAGTATGGAACAGTTGAACTTGCAATTACCCTGAAATACAGTCTCATCACATGAAGCACTCCTAATGATCTCAGACCTGATCTTCTGTTACTCCCAAGATACCATCAGTATTGCCACTGTGAGTTCAAGATGAATGATTGATATGGGAAAACAGAGCTACCTGATGTATGTTTATGTAGGGCTCCTTTTCTTAGAGCAACTGTTGTTTTATTTAGAAACAAGCATTTCTCCCTCTGCCTCAACTATGTCTGAGGCAGGGCAGGTGTGAAGAGAATAGAGACTATGACTGATGTAAGTCTATGGATAAATGGATGCTGTTAACTGTTCTCCCTTCTGTAATGCCAGATGATGTTGGTTAGCAGCAACTTATCCTCTGAATCTCAGCCAGGAAAAATGAGAAGGCAGCTCATCACTGTCACTAGTTTGATCTCCCACTGCATCCATTGTTGACACGATGGGAAAAAATGGAGAGAGAGAAATGTAAATGTTCTGCGTGTGTCAGACACACACTGTAACCCTGAGGCATCAACTGTGAAACAACAGAGCAAAGAAAAAATAATTTATTTCTTTGCTTCAATTTTTCAACCTGTGCAAGACAATATATTGCCCATATTAATCCCCTGTGCAACATAGTGAGTGACTGCAATTCTAAAAAGTGGCTCCTTCTTTTTCCAGAATTGGCAAGCCCACAGAAGCCATGCAGTCAGCTATAGTATTTGATGCTGTACAAACAGGCAAACTGTTTTATTCATACATGGCAGATTGATGACATTGGGAATGGCTGTAAGAAATGTGTTAGGGATTAAAGGCAACACACTGAACTATAAAGTCAGAAAACCACATTAGCCTATAGCAACAATTTTCCTAACAATTAAACAAGATGAACTTAAGTATAAGCTGTAACACTAAAATTCTCAAATAAAACTGCTCTGCTTAAGTAGGGCCCGGTGGCAAAATCCCTTCCCATATGGGGTAACATTATTCCCTTTGAATGCTTTGGAGTTAGTGAAGTTCATCTTTCCAGCTCCTCTGTTGTCAATGTGTTCACATCCTGGGCAAATCACTTGCTTCTGAGCATTGTTTTCTATTTTGTTTGGAAGCTTACTGGGGCAAGAACTGTCTCCTGCTACATTATACAATCCTGGTAATTGTTCTGGCTTCTAGATACAATGGTAATACAGAATAACTGGCCAATAGCAAAGGCTTTTGGTGACTCTAAATGGTGTGTTGTGCATATGAAGCAAGATATAACATCTCTTCAAAAATCTGACTTGCAGAAGATTATATTTTTATCCATTATTTCTGGCGAAGAAATCAAATCAGAAATCTGTACTGCCCTTACTTTCAGCTGAAATTCAGGAAGGATGCCAGACTCCTAGACAATGGGAAAAGAATTACTAAAGATGCCTTTCTGAGGAAAAGAAACCACTATCATGAGTAACATGCTAAAATTCCACTGCAAGTGTTGTTTTCCCCCCAGTGTCCTCTGCAGTATTTTGAATTCTGCAGTGCATCTCTGATGTAATCAGAGCTCCTGCAAGGAGTCCTGAGACTGCTCTGTGATGCAGACAATCCAAAGTTGTGCCTGGGTGATAACAAGCATGCAAAGAAGATGTGTAACTCTCCCCTAGACTACTCTATCAATTTTAGTGACCAGAACTTGTCTCTGTTGCTTTCTACCATTTGTAACTTAATTAAAAAAAAAAAAAAAAAAAAAAAAGTTTCATATTTCAGTGCAGGTTGAATATGAATACAGTAATTTAAAAAAAATAATTCCTTAAGAAATTGCTCTACAGTTTAGTGGTCCTTCCTCCTTTATTCTTTCCTTAGTTAAAACAAGCAGTATATTCAAGCACTGCTAAATTCAGCTATCTTCTGACACATGATTTCCATACTGTATCAACACTGTCAGGTTGCCCTCCTGAAATACTTTCAGCTGTACTCCTGTAGCCCTTCACATAGTAAGAACTGATCTCAAACTTCAACTTTGCTTGCAAAGGGAACTTCAAGCCAAATCAAAGTCAGATTTACAAAGGTCAATGTATAATTTGAAACAAAGCTATCCTGAAAAACATATAGCCTGAAAAAATATGCTCCTAAGTGTATATCGCTGTCCTTAATCTGGACAATATTATGCTTTTTGGCATCTTACAACAACCTACAAACTGAATTATGACAAATACGTTACTGAGTGTTTGGTTTTATAAAGCTGAAACTTATTCTGCTGATAATAATCTCAAGTGAAATAACTTTGCAGATAACTTATATCCCCAGGAGAATGTTCTGAAATACATTAGAACTAATAACTATAATTGTAATCCTACTGTGAAATATACTTATGTCAACAGATTTTAGTAAGTCATATTCAAAAGAATCTCTTAAACATCTTTCTAAAAAGTAAAGGATTTGCCATTCATTATATAGATACATATTTTGCCACTGAAACGAAGAGACATGTAGTAATGGAAGAATTGTTTTATGCGTGTCCTGTTCCCCCCACCCTAAGTCTTTTCCAATGAAAAAAATTCTGCCAGAAATTACATTGCCTATCAAGAACAGTTAACTTGATGTGTTATTTCCCAATGAACCTAAATCAGTAAATAGATCAGCATAAAAGACATTTCTCAATTATTTTAAAATTAAAGCAATAAGGGCCATCGTATTAGGCAAAGAAGAAGAAATTTGAAACACAAGCCTCCATACTGCATTGTGGAGCCAGAGGAGTCGGGGACAGGCAGAGCCGGGAAGGGGAAGATCGAGCATCACAAATCGAGCCCGAAGGATCAGCCTCGACAGCCGTCAGCCACCGCCGCGACAGGACAGGAGGAAGCCAGGAATGAGCCGAGCGGTCGTTCCCCTTCAGCAGCCGAGCACCCCCCGCTGCTGGCAGGAGCGGCAGCCCGGCGTCGGGGAGAAATGACGGCGCGGGGGGACAGTCTCTCTCCTCCATCCCTGCTGCGGGAGAAAACCTGTTGCTACAACCCGTGCACGGACTCGCACGACCCTCCCCGCCCCCTCCCCGCCACGCTCACCGCTCCGGGGGGTTACGGCGGGATGCCGGGGGAACCCCTCCGGGCGCCGCCGGCCGGGCTGAGCCTCCCGAGCCGGGGCGATGCCCGCAGCCCCGCGGCTCCCCCGCTGCTGCCGCCTCTCCCGGGCTCCCGCGGCAAGGCAGCCCCGAGCCGCTCCTGGAAGAAAAGTTCCCCCGAAACTTGCCTGCGAGTTGCCCGCGGCGCAGGGCAGCGGTCGCAGCGGCCGGCAGCCCGGCAGCGAGGTGTCGGGGCCCGGCTCAGCGGGCGGTGCGGCGGCGAGGGCGGCCGGGGGTGCGGGGCGGCCGGGGGTGCGGGCGGGCGGCGGGGCCCCGACCCTCCGCATGGTGCGGCCGGCGGAGAGGTGGGGAGGCAGGCTGCGCACCCCGCGGAAAGCCCGCGTCCCGCCCCGCGCCTATGTCTGTGCACCGCGGGAGTTGCTCGGCGGCCGAGCGCTTCTCGCCGAACCTCCGCCGGCCCGGGCTGACCTGCCGGCGGGGACGGCGGAGGAGGAGCTCCCGGGGCTCCCTGCCGCGGAATCCGCTTCTCCCGAGGAGGAATAGCAGGCTGGCAGCGGACAGGCAACGGGACGGGCCACGCCGTGCCCGCCCCGACCAGCCTCCGTCCGCGCCCGCTGCGCGCCCGCGGTGCTGGGACCGGGGGGGCGCCCGCAGCCTCTGTCCCTTGGTATCACCCGGCACAGCTCTGCTGAAATGGCTTGGGGCTGCCCACAGGTGGCATCCCGGGCTGCTGCCATCGGCGACAAAACTTCTGGTACCTTTCCCGTTCCATGGTAACTGTATTTTTATTTTGTTTTATTTGGTATTATTTGTTTTGTTGTTGTTGTTGTTGCTAGAGAGGTAGCATTCAAAATCTCTATTAAGGCTTAAATCATAACATACCTCTCCCACCCCCCAGGTCCATAGAAGTGACTCTAGGAGACCAGTATCAGTGCACCCTAAATCAGCGTGGCACCCTTGCAAAGTAGAGTGACAACACACTGGTATTACCGATTGTCAGAGATTTGGACATCATTCCATATTTCTACGTTTTAATGAAATTTATTGGGCATCTAGGTGGAAGGTGCTCTGCATGGATTTAATCTGTGTTTTAAAGCAGTGAATTAAACCTTGGTGCCAGGGTTAAGAAGACACCAGCAGGCTCATCTCTGTCACAGTCTTAAAGTGCAAACCGCTCCCATCCCATGTGCTGTTGTCCCCCATGGGCTACAATCCTTTTGGCCTTTGATGTTTCTTAACTGCTTAGGCACGGGTCTTGAAGGGAATTCCATGCAGATGAACTCCTGCATCTCGATGCAGGATGGGGACAGTCACCTCTAAGATCAGTGGGGCAGGGGCTGGCTCTTACTAGGAGCATTATGCACTTCATTCTGAGCAGTGGGGGGGTCTCATTTCAAGTAAGGTCCTTTGTTGCTATGGTAATACAAATGAAAAACCTATACTATGATAATTTTAGAAAAATACCTCTTTCTTTTTCTTTTTCCTTTTATTTTTTTTCTTTTCTTTTTTTTTTTTTTTTTTTTTTTTTTTTTTTTTTTTTTTTTTCCTTCCCCCAAACTGTATTGGACTGTGGTTCTGAATTGTGTGGGTACACAGAAATAGTCATGCTGATATTCTTCACCCATGGTTGTTAAACAGAAGTTGTGTAGAAAGCTGTCAGTGACTATGGCTGTGGGCAACCTGGGTTTCTTTTTCCCTGGTGTTGTATATGGTTTTTATTTTGCTTTGTAAAGATTTCTTATCATGGCTCTCAGGCTTTGGATCTGCAGGAGGGAGGTAACTGGTTGTACTGACCACAGTACCATGTACAGAGTTTTTGCTTTTGTATAATAATCTGTAATGATCTTGATAATGAAAGCTTGTATTTTAAAAGCCTTGGTTAATTGCTGTCAAAGAGGAAGAACACATCAAGTAGGGTCTCCTAGGGAATTGTTTGGGAACTGTTTTGGTTAGTGTTTTCTGTAATAACTTGGGTGATGGAACTGAAGGTACTTTTGTAACATTTTCAGTGATTCCAACCACAGAATGTGTGGCTGAGATTTAAAACCACCCTGATATATTGCAGACCCAGTCTGAACTCAACACAATAAAATTCTAGAAGAAAAATGATGTAGTTTGCCACATAGGAAGGAATATCATATGTCAAACGAGGACTATTAGTCAGGCAAAAATGCTGCAGAAAAGAATCTTGGGATTATAGTGGATTGCAGACTGTGCAGTGATGTAAAATAGTCGTGTTGCTCTGAGTTCTAGTATCAGAAGGATCATATGTAAGACATCAGAGGATATTATATTCTTTGTAGCACTTGTCAGACTTGGATGAAGCACTCTGCCTGGTTTCAGGCATTACACTTAACTCTTAAAGAAAGATGTAGGTAAACAAGACAGTAGAGTACCAACCAAATCTGTAAGAGGCTTAGGAAATGTAAACTATGAGGAATGATGGAATTTGATTATTTGATCTGGGAATGAAAACACAATGTAAGGACATGGCAATATCTTCAAATGTATCAATACATTCATGAAGATGTCAGTAAATAGTTGTTCTGTGACCACCAGTGGTAGGGTAAAAGGCATTTTACTAAAGTTATATAAGAGAAATTACTTTAGATATCAGGGAAAAACCCACAAACTATTACTGTGTGAGTAGCTGGACTCTAAGGAGGTTGTAATGCTGTTCAGTGAACGTTTAAAGGAAAGGTTAGGTCCACAGCTATCAGGAATGGCTGCAGTGTGCATGACCATGCTTCATGGCAGCAGGGAGTTTCAGTGAGACATTTACCAGCCCATTCTGAGACATATAGCAGCCCATATTTCTATGACTGCTGATTTCCCAACAAGCTACAACTACCCTTTCAGGAAGGGGCATGGCAGCATGGTACAAAGGGAGAATATGTTCTGACTGCATATGACCAATGCAGTGGTTTTACTGTTTAATAAACTGTTTGGATCAGTATTTCATTAACATCTGGAGATAAAGAGCAGCTCACTGAGAGAGACAGGGAGCAGAACTATCCATTTCAAGTCAGCAGTTTTCAGATCCAGTATTTAGCATTAATGACCTAAAATTGCTACTACTCTATGGTCAGTGTAAATATAAATGTCTTCCTTTGTGTTCATAGTAGAAATCACTACCTCATTTTACTTGGTTGGCAGAGTCAGGTGAGGTCAATGACTTCAATGACATTGGTATGAGAGAGAAAAATCAGATGTGAGATCACTGGCTGTGGCTAATATTAAATCTGTTCTGGCAAATGGAGGTCTTTACTCTCCAGGCATGTCTTGCCTGTATCCTTCATGAGCACAGAATTCATGTGAAAAACAAAAGTGATACATTCCCAGGAAGATAACAAGTAGTGAGGCAGCAGTTTTTCTGTGCTGATAAACTGACTGCATGGTGAACAGGCTGAGGATGCCCAGAATAAATCTACTACTTTGTGCTCCTTGAGGAATTAGCGTTGCCGCAGAGAAAAATTTTAATCCCACTTTCATTACTTTTGCAGCCTGTGGCTGCTTTTCCTTCAGTCCCTTTGACTGTTGACATTGAAATCCTGTTCTATTATTTCTCTGGTTTTTGCAGATAATTCCAGCATCATTTTGCAGGCAGGAGCAGTGCTGCCAGCAGAACAAGTTAGTTCAACTTCACAGCACCTTTCACCTCTCACTTTCCAAAGAAAGCAGGAGGCTAAATGAATTTCTTTTAAAACAAAACTTAAATATCTACATGGCCTAAAGATGAAAATCTACTAAACCAAGCTGCAGACCAAGGATTAGTCAAAGAATGTATTAATCAAAAAAATTTCAGCTAATGAATACATTGCCATCTGTCTGAGAAAAACTCTGTACACAGAGATAGGAGCAAAACTCTTTGAGTAAATGATGACTAGCAAATCACCTGGTCTTAGGAAACTGAATGCTTTTGTCTTTTACGGATATTGTGTAATGTATATACAAAATATTAGGCTGAAAGTGGATAGCAGAAATTGCTGTTGCATAAAGGTTCAAAAGGTCTCAAAAATAACATGTCCAAACCCATCATAACATCTGCCATATGTCAGTGGTTTTCTTGCACTGAACAAAGGAATTCCTTTAAGAAGAAGAAAATCTGCCCTTTTTTTCCTGTCCATTTCCAGATCCATTTGTGCCTTGATTTCTGCTATTACAGGAAGAAAATGGTACCTAAACTTATGATCTTGGTAGTGGATTCATGCTGTTAAGGGAAGTGAGAGAGAGGGTGCAACCATAGTCATTAGCACCATCCACTGGAAAGGAAGCAGCAGGCATTTGTCAACCTTTGACTCTATCAGCCCTTTCAATGTGACAGCCCTACTGGAAAGAAGGGCTTTAAGTGGCTAAGGATTGAGGTTGCTCTGAAATTCTCAAATTGTGGATGCTGGTGAGACTTCTTTGTTCACTCTACCCAACAAAAAATAGCTATTGTTTGGCAGGATGCTGGGCATGGTAGTATTCAGCAGCTTTCCTGAAAAGAACTTGGGGGTCCTGGTAGACCACAAGCTGAACATGAGTTAGCAATGTGCCTCAGTAGCAAAGAAGGACAGCAGCAACCTGGGATGCAGCAACAGGAACTTATCTGGCAGATGAAGAGATGTGGTTACTTGCCTTTCCTTGGAACTTTGTAGATGACTTCTAGAATACTGCAGCCAGCTTTGGGCACACAGGACAGGAAAAATTTCCATTAACCAGCGTGTGTTCAACACGTGTTCTGCTGACACACCAAGGGAACTCAGCTTGTCCAGCCTGGAGCAGGCTTCAGGGAGATCTAATAGCTTCCAGTATCAATGAGACGTTATCAGAAAGATAGCACCAGGCTCTTCATGGCAGGAGGGCAGGAGATAACAGACATACACTTAAACAAGAGTGTAAGGAAAAAATTCTTTCCATGAGAACAGCTAAACTGTGGAGTGCCCAGAGCACTTGTGCTGTCTCTATCTGTTGATGTTTTCAAAAGCCAGTTGGGTTAAGCCCTGAGCTCTCACTGCTAACCCTGCCTTGTGCAGGAGGCTGGACTAGAGACCTCTTCCAGCCTTAATGATTCTGGGTTTTCATGGTAATTGCTCTTTGAAATACTAGAGCCATTGTCAGCTTCCCCTGAGGAGTTCAAGGTGACCACTGTGGGGGGAGATGTCCCCCCAAGATAAGCAGATTTCACATTGGCTGCAGGTGAACCCACTTCTCTTGTCACTGCACGGTGATACATTTCTTTGCTGATTTATGGCCTATGCAGGCTTTTTTGTTGCTTGCTCTTCTCATGTCTTTTCTTATGAATAGCTCCATTACTCTTAAAGCAGTGCTTCTGTAGTGCACCTTCCCATGGATAAAACTTCAAAACCTCTCGTCGAGTTTTATTACAAATAACCCAGCTAAAATAGCAATTTGTCTTATGCTTGAATTCACAGAGATGCCTAGTTCCAAAAGTGTTATCTTATAGGGTTGTAATAGGAGGGGATTTGACTCAACAATCCACATTCCTGTATTTCTGTGCTCCTCACATCTTACGCTGCCTTCTTCCCCTGGAATAAGCCTTCAGTGTGCCTTTAAAACATGATCCACATGCTCTTTACATGCCCTGGTCTGGAATGTGTCACACAGACACACAGATATGCACTTGCATTGCAGCATTGCTTCTCACTACTGCAATTCCCCAAGACAGTGAAGAGCCCTGCCAGCCAGAAGCAATTGGCTAAAATCCTCAGAATCACTGTTCCAAGTGTGTCTCAAAGCTCTCAGTGCAGCTCCCCTTGAGCATATGTAATGGATAAGTCCCATTTTCCACTGCAGTGATGTGTTTGGTTTTGGTGCCTACTCTCAAGGACTGCTAAAGATTTCCTCACCTGCCTTGCTTGAGGTAAATGTGTCAATTTAATCACCTGATGCTCCCTTGATTGCCAGCTGAGATGCTTTTGACCAAATGTGGTTACTGAATTTAAGGTACATGAATAAACTGTGTCTGTCTCAAGGGGGGCTCAAGACTCAATCCCCGTCAAAGGAATCTCAGGCTACTCTGGCACCAATGCCCACATGAGGTCAGAGGAGTCTCTGAGGGTCAGAGGGTCTGCAGCAGAGTAAGTTTTACATTTAGATATCTTACTCTCATCTTTATTCATTGAACAATTCCTCAGACATTTGTGTTTGGACAAAAGCTTGCCTTTAGCTTTATCCCTTGTAAAGTGTTCTGTGAGTTCTGTGTTTGTCCTTGTGCCAGGGCAGAACCAGGCTTTGCTACTGTGCTGCTTCTGTTTGTTCTTGCTGAAAAGGATTTGGGAGAACTGCCTGAGCTCCTGCACGTATGTATCCTGTTAGTCGTGGCATTGAAGGAGTGAAGAGTAACACATACCTCCTCCATCTGCAGCTCTGTAGATGTTATGTTTATGTTTGCAAGGTGGCTGATGTGACTAAAATTAATTTACAAACACTTGAAATTTTACTCCGGTACCTCATGCTGCCAGCCTCCCCCATATCCTCCCTGCAGATGTTCTGATAAATGTTCTGAATGCTCCTTTGGCTGGATACTGTGTGACTGATGCCAGGGGTCTATAGTGCTGAAAAATGGAAAGTTTGTTAGTAGGATACATTGGTGGACATAAAATCAGAATCAGCATAAACTTTTTCTGCAAAGAAATTGGAAAATAATTTGAATGTGAAACTGGAAAACAGAAGTCAGGAGCATAGTTGTGCAGAAAACTCCTTTTAAATTAAACAAGCAGAGATGTATGGATGTACTTGAGCAGTCTCACAGGGGCTTAGTTTGCCATGTGCAGCATTTGTTCCTAAAATTAATGATACATCTCAAGTGGTTGGCTGTGCAGTCCTCTACTCCACTATGGGTTGCATCCAAGCTTGGAAAATCCTGTAATTGCATGACTGAGGAGAGGAACATCTTTGTGCATATATTTTCCTTATGTTGTGTAACTCCTGCCTAATCTGAATGTGTGGTTGGCACATTAGCAAAAGGTAAACTAGCAAATTCCTGAATGCAGGTGACTCTTGACACTTTGGATTCCTTTTCAGCTCAGGCATGCAACTCTTACTGTGTGGCATATAATCAGACATCTATGTTTAAAATATTTATATTCCAAAAAGTTTGGTAAAATGCAGTACTTCAACTGTGTTTAAACAACTGATTTATATCATGTACCAACAAGACCAGTAAAAGTGTTTACAGGAGAGGAAAGCTCTTTGGCTGAAATGAGTTTCAGGGAACTGCCATATTGAAACTATCAGGGACAGTGTATTATTTATCAAGGCCCTGGCAGACTTCCAAAAACTTATCACTCTTTTTTTTTTTTTTTTTTCCCCTTTTTTTTCTCTCTCTCTTTTTTTTTTTTTTATTATTATTTTTTTAAGATTACTGAACTGAAAGCGTTTCAAGGATCTTAGAAATGCCTTTCCAAGCATGTGCTTAGCATCAGTATTGTTCAGCTTTATGACTAAGAATGGATAATGCTCCTAAATACTTCATTACCACATCTGCCTCAGATTAGTCAAAGAAAATCATCGTTCCTCTCCTATGTTCAGTCACTGAGAACCATGTGGGTGTATTCATATTCATACAGCTGACATGTGGGTCTAGGAATGTGTTTTTGAAACTAACTAATGCCAAGATGAATTCTAGTAGGCAGCTCCCAGTAAGCATTAAGGGAGCTTTGTAGACCTTGCTGGTGTGGACACCAGGTTGGCAAATTTGAATTCCAGTGACCATATCCCTGCTTTCCTTGGTCTGGGAGGAGTGCAGAGCTCAGGGCAGGGGCTCACTCGTTCCCTTTGCTGGAAAAGGCTGATGGCATCCAGCTCCTTCAGGGTCCCCTAGCAGCACACAACCATGGCTTTCATCACAGCACTCATCTTCATCATGCCCATCCTCCTGAAGTTTGCCCCTTGTGGGAAAGGCAGAGCAGGAAAAACATGGTTATTGCCTCTGTAACCAATGGAGCAGTCGCAGAAAACTAAGACCCCTGTGGTGCATGACCTCTGCCTCCATCTCACTCCTGAAGATTTCTGGGCTGAGAGGAGGCTTTGAAGAGGGCACAAGAATGGCCAGGGTATTACATGGTGTCTTCTCAAAAAAAACAGCTTCCCTTTCTTCTGTGTGTTTTCCTCCCCACTGAGTAAGGTCGTAGATAAAGGTCCATATTCCTTCATTTCCCTAGGACTATTTCCTTGGGTTCACTTCATGTTGAAATTCCAGGGTGTCAGACTCCAAGCCCCCTGCAGGGAAACAGAAGGAATCTGGGATCAGCCATTCCCTACTAGCGTGTTTCAATTTGACTGGGAGCCTCTCAAATTAACAACCTCTTCCTGTCAGCCCTTTTGAATTTCTGCCTCTCATGGGCCATAAGAAGAAACAGAGGCCAAATGGTCCTGTATAAAAAACAGAACCTGTGAAATTAATGACTTCAAGGAGGAGAGAGAGTCCTTACTTCCAAACTAAATTTACCAGTTGTTCCCTGATGTTAGATTCCTCAAACTGTCAAAATGTCACTGGAGGTGACCAGGCACACAATTTTTAGACATTGACTTCTATTCAAAGATATAGTTAAGAAGATGAGATGAACTTCCATTCCATTTCTTTTTCTAGCTCAGTCAATTTTTAATACTTGTGATACATTCAGTGAATGTGAAATAATTATCTTAGTCATAACACTTTGGATTTGTACAATGATATATTTTGTGTTGCAATTTTAAAAATGACTTTGACAACATAAAAGAAAAAAGTTATTAAGCAAAAATCATCATGCATGACTACTGTAATTGCTGTTACATAAAGGTGTGGGTACGTGCTACAAGTGAAATGATTTATCTTTCAGTATTTCTGCAAATAAACACAATGCTTACTGAAGTCTTAATCTTTACATTTCTCATGCAGAGGAACCTCATCCTTTCAGATTTGACACAGTGATGAGTAAATTAGAACCTGGGGAATTGTACTGTTTAAGTGAGCAGGTAACTGGTGGGAAGGGGCATAATTTTTTGACCCACACAGGCAGCTTTGCTCTGCACAAGGCAGCAGTAGGCAGGCACTTCATGTGCCCACCCAGCAGCTCATGAAATTGCACCAGGAGGCAGTGGACAGGACACTGGTAGATAGGGCAGAGAGATCTGAGCTCCTGTCTTAACTCTGCAACATGAGGGAAATTACTGCACTGCCTGTGCTTATTTTCCCTCAGTAGTCTTGACTCGTGCGTCAATGAAGGCAGAACATTTTCAACAGCAAAAAAATGCACATGTTCACTGCTGGAAATCTCTGCTTTAGAAAGAGAGCCATCTGGAGAATGAACTGGAAAACAGAGCCTGAATGAGCTCCCAGGCTCAGTGGGACTTGTAGATAATTCTGTCTATAGCAAAGTTGTTACTGTAATTATAATTCCAAATAATGGTGAAGGTAACTGGCCATTTGCATAGGAATTTACAGTCTCTGCATGCACAAGGGGCAACTTTGTTCTCAAGGGAAACATCGTAACATGCAAACATTCAGTGTGCTCATTTGTTGCATATAGTTGTGAAAACAAGATTCTTGCTGTTGGCTTTGTTGATCCTGAACAGCATCCTGATTTTTTTGGTGTCAGTTAATATTCAGCTCGTTAAATACTTCATGCATGAATGAAGGGTTGTATGTTTGAAGTTGTGCTGTGAACTTTTGATTAAAAGACTTTTTAAATGGCTGAAGCTCTGGAAAAAAAAAAATATTGACAGAGGTAAACGATGCATAGGTGGGGTTGCAGTTTGACTCTATGACCATCCACCACTGTTCTGCTTCCTGTGGCTCAGTGCAGTTCCACATCTGTAATGAAAATGTAAAGCAGTCTCCTAAACTAAAAGCCATATTGTGATATTTTTGTTCTCTGCCAGCAAAATCCATTTTTCCTAAGGAGCCTCACTGCATGATTCTGCATCCCCAGAAAGAATGAGCTCTGGAATGGGTGGGAATAGGGTGAGCTCTGCCTACCTGCTCTACAACTCCCCCAAACTTTCCTGACCCATCTGTGTCTTGGTCAGTGTGAGGAACCCTCAGGTGACAGTGCAGCCATTGGCTTTGCTGTGGATACTTTAGTAGAGAGTTTCTTTCTGTTATTCTGTATTCTTTCATAGTGCAGCACTGTGCAGGTCCCACATACGTGACCCTATGATGTGTTTAAGCTCAGAACACTGTCATCACAGGTGCAGGGAACTTGATCATTGATACAAATTTCACTGATATGTATAGTTCATATATTTTATGAAGTGTCAGTTGGCATGGTGGCTTTTGAGTTCTACTAATATGGATCTCATTTGAACAGCAAAATCACGTACAAGCCATCTGACCCTTCTACTTGTATTCCAATTATTATTTTAAATTTTCATTGCTGCTGAAATTAAAGGCAGATGCTTGAGATTGCAATAAAAGGGCCAGCTTGCATAGGATTTTGTTTTCAAGAGAGGACTGTGACTCTGCTGCCCTTCACGTCTTTCAGAGCTTGCAGGGCTGCTGGCTGCACACAGGAATGAGGAGCTGCATTCTTGTTGTAGCTTACGTGGATCTGCTCTGACACATGTCAGTGAAAATATTTTTTAAAGTATTTAACCTTGTAGCTAGACCCCCGGCTGCATGTGGTACATAGACCCTCCATAGTCCCTGGGTCTGATTGCATTTTGCTAATAAAGGTTAAATTTTACTTGTAAGTACCCCTAAAATAAATACTTTTGATCCTGCTTCAAAAACACCCCTATGGGTTACTATGTTTTTTTAAAAAAATATTTAGCACCATGATACTGTTCTCCTTCTAAATTAATAAATAAGTCTCCCAAACATTAATATCTCTTTTGCTAAATTCAGATTATTAATTTAATCTCATTCAATAGCTGCTGAGATTATTAGCAGTTAAAAAAAAAAACAAAAAAACAACTAGAATCCAGGCAAATTATCTCAAGGAGAGGCTTAGTTTTCTTAGCATGTGAAAAAAATCAGTGTAGCCAAATTCAAAGTTAAAACAATGTGTAATTCTTATAATTAAAAAAATGAAAGCTCATCTACAAGAAGCAAGACATGCACAATGTAGTTGTTATACCTAATTATTGTTCAGCTGTGTGTCTTGCTTAGAGCAAAATTGCCACAGAACGTAGACCAGCTTTCTGGTTAATAAGATTCTTTTCCTTCCTATTAAGTTTATAAATATTGTTCTAAAAATAACTCTTGTAGAAATCATAAGAATAAAATCAGGTTCTTCACTAGTGGTTTACTATGGATTAGTCATTCACATTTACCGAACTTCTGAAACTCATGGACTTATCTAAAAATAAATATTATTTCTTGACATTTCCTGTTTGGTTATAATTGCACACAGCTCCAGCTCCCTGCTAGGAACCCTTCTAGGCAGTAGACTTTGGTTGCATACTTTTGGAGTTCCGTCATGGCAACTTTTTGCTTATTTTTTCCACTGAAATTCATGTCAAAGTTTTCTTAGTTTCAGTGGAAACTGGTGTGGGGTCACGCAAGTCTTGAGCTGGATCTCAAATAGGCTCTGAGGCTTTTTTGCATCTCTTTAAGTATTGTAGCATCCATGGCTTTTGCTGACGTCTTTTGGCACAGCATGGACAGAATGGAAGTCCACAGATGATCATAGTTCTTTCTTATTTGGCGTGTATTTTGGCTTAGGTTTTAAGCATCTTGTGGTTTAATTAACACTTAATTCTGTTTGTCCTCATGCAGTGAGGATTGGATCCCGCTGCTGTGGCTCCTAGAGGCTGCCACAATACAAATAAAGAGTAATTTTCCAGCATGAGACAAATAAATCTGTCCTTTATGCCATTTCTGTGTTGAATCTGGCAAAGGAGAGGATCTGGGGTTTGTGTGCACTGAACAACTGAGTTCTCTGTCAGTTCTTGGGGCTGCTGGAAATTGAAGAACAATGTGAGCATTTGATATTTTTTTGATAAAATAGTGAAAACAGCCCTGTCTTGACAGATCTGTTGAAATAACTCACAAAAGGATAGTTCCTCTGTAGGAACAGATAGAGTTTAAGGTCACCCTACTCCTCTGCAGGCATTCTAAGACTACAGAAGGTAATGATTTATTTTATTTTTTACAAAGATAAGTAAAATCTCCACACTCTGCAGTCTCTCTAGTATCTCCATGATGCTGTAATAATTCTAACAATATCTGATTGCGTTGCTAATCCAATCTTAGTTTAGCAGTTAGTACATTGATAGAAAGATATTAATGAGTTCTTGGCAGTTACTCTTTTTCTGTCAGACAGCGAGATAAAACTACAGTGCACCAATTTAATTGGAAAATGGGCACTCGAACATCAGCACAGTGTGTGGTGGAGAGATACCATCTACTCTATTTTGGTAAGTGACTTAACTGTCCTTTCATAAAAAGTGTTTAATGTCCAGGAGATGTAAAACAGAACATAACTGCAGTGTGGGATTTTAAAAAGTTCTTTGCTGGGGAAATTTTCGAGTCGCTTATGTAGTTTTGCAATTTGCAGTGCAGAGTACGTAAAATTACTTTAACAATTAAATCACTCAGTTATTTTTATGATTATACTTATGGGTGTTTTGTTCTGAATTCTGGTTGGATTTATTTTGCAATCTCATTCCTCTTGGTTTATGGCTTTACAATCATTGGTATCTTAGAAAACTGGATTAGTTATGTTATCGTTGTCCAATTTCTCTTTATACCAGAGCAGACATAACTAAGAATGAAAAAGAATAAACTAGATCAGTATAAACATTCCCTCAGCAGTTTAATTGTGTTCCCCTAAAGTTTTTATGAGTATTTATATAAAAATTTCACAGGTTAATATAGTTATAGCAAGACAAGCAGCATGCAAAGAGTCAGTTCCTAGAGCTGCCCTCTTTTGAAATACAGTGGATGTGAGATTTTGAAGCTGATTATCTCCAGCAAAGTTGAAGTTTGTTTTCTCTCATCTTTGGCATTTTATTAGACTTATCTGCCAAAACAAACAAGAAGAAAGTTACAGGATGTCCATGGCTTTCTGAACACCAAAAGCTGATGTATTGGTTTGGTCCAATTCTCTTTAAGGGTCTGGTATAAATCCCATTAACCATGTTTATATGAAGACAAGCACTTTTAAGGTAGTATTAAGGTTGTAATATTTGTGCTATAACCCTTTATGGAGTGGAGCTGTGCTGAGAGGCCAAAAGGAGCAAGTCATGTTTGGAGCTGAGGAGCTTGGTACTCTTCAGAACAGCTCAGTGGAGACTGCACCTGGCTAGTGGAGGATTTGTTTAATTAATAAATCATCAGTTTTCAAGTGGTGTCTGGAGTGGGATGCCAAGACACCCTGAGACTTTCCCTTTGTTCAACAAATAGAAATCCACATCTCCTCCTGGAAAATGTGCTGCTGCTCTGGGGACAGAATAGGGTTTTGGCTGCTCAGTTGCCATCTCACTGGAGCCTTCCCTGACAGTCTGTGCTTCCTGACTTCCCTGACAGTCTGTGCAGTGGTTGGGTGGACAGCACTGTCCCTCCTGGGAGCTCTGGGTAAAGTGATTGTTCTGTTTCCAGGGATCAGCTGAGCTTATCGGAATTGAGATGTTGATGCACTGCCTGGGAGACTGATATGCAGATCAAATTTCAGTGTTGTAATTGTACAGTTGACACATCCTTGTTGTTATGAGCTTGTGGTCTGTTAAGAGGAGGTTGAGTATTTACTGATTTTATTTTTAATTACAGAAATTTTGGTTGGTCTTTTTCTCTCTAGCTGAAAGTAGCACTACTTAGTCAGTGACCTGGAGACGCATCCAAATATTTGTTGTCTGAAATCCATCACATAATGACTTCCCTAACAAACTTCTCTATCTCATGCTGTATTGTGGGCAGGAATGATTCTTTGCTGCAGTCAGAATATGGGTTAGAATATGGACAGCTTTTCTAATTCCTGGAAAATGCTTGTGTATCCTGCTGTGAGCAGGAGTCATTCCCTGAAAGATGATCAGATGGTTTTGTCTGTATGTAGAGCTGCAGCCCTAATGCACTCTGAGGGGCTGGCACCTGTCCAGTCCTCTGTGTAAAAGGGAATTCCTTCCTTGTTCATCCTGTAGCCTATTCCCTCATGTTCTGTTCCCCCCAGGATTTGAGAAGCATCCTCTAGTGCCACAAGGTTTTGGCATATCATGGATGCATCTCTTAGCAGTACACAGTTCCATATACTGAGTACTTCCCATAGGCAGAAGTGTTTTTCCTGAGGCAAGATTCCTTGGATCTTGGATCCTTTCTTGAACTTTTGTTTCTCTGGGTTTGATATGGAATGGACAGAAGCGTCGTGTTGATCCCAGTGACCGGTGGTAATCACAAGAGCTCCTCTGGAAAATGTGGGTTATGGGGGCAGGAAGAGCTACTGCTGTGCTATACAACACAAAAAGGTCCAAATTCTGTAAAATATTCTCTTCCAACTTAGGTTTTAGAGAAGTAAACTGCAAAGCACACTTGGAGGACTGGATGTGGGACCACCTTCTACCCAAGTTCAGAGAATCTGGGGTTAGAGTCTGGTCTTACTGACCCATACATTTTGCTTTTCCTATGCCTCTAAGACTTTCTGTTTAAGGAGAATAATGATGGTAGAATTAGTTTCGCTTTAATTTAATTCAATCCAATACTTTTATGAGTAAACCTTTTGTAAGATGAAGGATTCATTCCAGGATGAATTTGGCCCACAAATGACAGTTAGTGTCTAGGGTGATAGTTGCTATCTAAAGAGAAAAAAGTAAATTTACCTACAGAAGGAAAGGAAAGAAGGGAAATATTTATCCACAGTGGTGCTGCTATAGAGACCAGGAACACTTCAAACAGCAATAATAAAAAGATACATGTGCTAAATTATCTCTGCTTGGTTCTGTCATTGTTAGTCTTGTTACCATCACTACCTGCTGCACTGCTTTAGAAAAATAGCTCCACCAGAATTTCTTTAGGCATTTATACTTACAAAAAGCTCAAGATTTGTGAAACTGGATTATTTCATTTTACTTTGACAATGATGTTTGAGCCTGTAGAAAATAGCTTTTCAGTCTCTTTTCCAGGCTCCAAATTAAAAGAATAATTTATCACAGAAAAGTATAAAAATGGGCTTAGGGAGAATGAAAGTAACATTTATTTTTCTCTGCATAAAAATATATCTCAGAAATTTAAAGTAAAATGCAAATGAAGACAACTGATTTAGGTGCTGCTGCAGATTACACACACTCTGTGCAATCCTTGTTTATTTAGTGCTGTATAAGGTAAACTGAAACAAAACAAATATGGCTTAGACTTTGAGTAGGTTTCCATAAGTCTTTCTGTGAACTCTGATTTATCCTATTTATAGCTTGTTAACACTGCTGTGTCTAAAGCAAGAAACCTACACTGTCTGTATTTATGGAAAAGGTTGTGTAAAAGAAATCTGGGATAACCACCATGGTGAACAGAACAATTGCACCTACACCTGACCTCTGAAATGGTCTCATTTGGAAGGTCAGCATCTCAGATCAGAGCAATGGGAAATCTGGCATGTCCATGCTGGGAATCAGATGGGTGTTGCCCAGTGGAGTGGTTTGCATGTCTGATGTACTGAAAAAAAACCCAAACATTGTTATGGGTGCTTGTGAATTATTTGTTGGGCTAATACTAACATGTCAGTTGAATTATTGAAATACTCTGAATTCCAAACCTGTGTCTTATGATTACAAATTCCCACAAATGATACTTGTTATTCTGAGGGACAGTCTGACAGCTGAGCCTGGTCCTTCAGGTTATCTGTGTACATCTGCAAACGTTGGAAATTCCATTAACTGCCTTGCACCTGCCAGCACCTCACAACCCCTCCAGCATGCAAAACACTATCTTGCTTGGCTGCAAGGATGCTGTCAGGCTGACAGGAGAGCAGACCATTACACTTCACGTGAGCAATACCTCAGACAGTGGATTCAGTAGGATCCAGCAGCCTAGTTTTAAACTTTGTGGTGTCCAGCCTTGTATGATCTGTCCCTCTTTTGAATACTGGCATTTCTCTCCTTTTGCTGCTCCCAAATGCTGCACAGAGCTTTGGCTGAGAAACTTTATTACGCAGTGAATCATCAGTAATCACATTCTCACTAACTGAATTCCTTCTGGAGGTTCCTCCACCCTGTGCAGCTCTTACTGAGCCTTTTTCTTCATCACTGATGAGGTCTGTTCATTTTCATCAGATCATTGTATTCTTTTTTACATATCACGTCCGTTTTTTCAACTTTTCCTGAAATGTGCATATGCTATTGCACCTGCTTTGACAACAATGGTCAAGTCAATATTTAATTAGGGGGAATGATGTGTCACATTTTTGGCCAGCATCAAAATTTCAAACAATTTATTAACCATTTTGAAAGCGAGATTTGGAAAATAAAACAACAGTAGCTCAAGTCAGCTTTCCCCTTACCATTAGGATAATTACTTGAATATAATACCTATATAATCTATACTTTAGATATGATGTAATTGGTAGATACCTTAGAAAATTCCTGTATATGCCTGTTTGCATCTTTCAGGATTTAAATAACTAAAACGTCAACTGTGTGTAATGATGTTGTGTAATGAGGTAAATTTTGAAATGAAATTTCTACTTCTGCATCAATTAAGTGTGTTCAGATGCTTCATCTCTTGGGTGACTGGCAGATTTACCTCGATAGTATCAATGGCTCTGAGCTAATGCATATAGACAGCAGGTTTGTCAGTTTTGAGGTCTTCTACTTCATCAAGGCATTAGGTCATTTGTTGGAAAATCCAGGAAAGAAATAAACCCTGTGTTGGGAGTATACCACAATGTTTGATCCATGCTAAAATAAGTAAGTAGCAGTTTCCCCAATTCTTTTCAACCTTACTCTCAGCAAAGAAAGAATAAGCTAGTTGCTCAATTTTCATAAATAAAATAAGTCAATTTTATTTTCTTATTGTCCTCTTTTATACTGTGAATTGAAGGCCATCAATGCCCACAATAAATTAACCAAAGAAGTAGATTCCTTTATTACAACTACAATAGGACACAAATAATAGCACAATGATAGCATCTACTCCCCTCTCCTTTTTTTTCTTTACTTTTTTTTTTTGGAAGGAACTTGCAGGGTTTTCTTAGCTTTTCTCTGCACCTTAAGATAACCTGCTAGTCCAGAGCACATGAGGCAAAGGGAAAAAGGGAGTATCTGCCCCAGGGCCTGTTTTTTGGTGATATTGCTTATCTGCTGCCCACACCTGGGCTTGGCAGCTGGCTTGGGCAGATGAATCAAGATGGATTTTGTCTCCCTTTTAGGGAAGATGCTATGATGGATACAAATGTCTGGGACAGACACGTACCAGAACAGTCCCCTACAGGCAGCAGATGAGCTAGATGGATGTTTGAGTTTTTAAACAGATGGATGTTTGGGCTTGCTGCTTAACCCCATTTCAGTGTCCCTCAGGAGTCACAGGTGACTGTGCCCAGTCCTGTCTCCTGCTGCCTCTCAACTGGGCCACATATGGGATCTGTCATTGTGGATCTTGGCTGCAGGGTCAGCCAGGAATTATAAATGCCAGTCCTAAATTCCACTGACTTTCAACCTCTTGACAGGATCTTATTTGAGTCAGATATATTGACTAAAATTTAATAGTTATGGAAAAAGGAAAGAAAAAAAAATCAGAGATGAATAAAATGTGAAATGAATCAGCAGGCTAGTGAAAGAAAACATGTCAGCATGGCATTAAACCCTAACTGATGGAGTAAATGACTGCATTTTGGAAAGCATGGTTAAATAACCCAAAAGAATTAACCAAAAAGTATACAACAGATATAAGTGGAATTATTTTCTTAATAACCCTTCAGCTTTTAGTTACATAGACCAGAACACTATGATAATTTTGGCCAAATGCTCTTGCATTTTTGTAGCATTTGCTTGTGTCTATGAGATTTCCCTTTGTTATGTATGGGTAGTGTACATTTATTTTGCTGTATAAATTGTAGAATGAGTTAAAAATGTGCTTAAAATGATTACTGCACAGTGCAGTCTGAAACAATATAAGTATAAATTATTGCAGTTCCTTTGAGCTTAATGATACTCACCAATCTTGTACTGAATAAATACACTAAATTATTTTAACATAACCATATTCTCTTTCACCAGTTGCTAGGCCCCATCAGAATGGGGTTTCCATCCAAGAAGAGATTTCTTTTCACTCATTTCCACAGTACAGGCTCCACTCCTGGGCTTACAGGAGTTACTGCACCAGGACTACTGCTCAGAACCAAAGAGGTTGCTTGATGCTGGTCCCAGGCTGCTCATCAGCTCAGCTCTGTCAATAACTTTGTGTGCCCACAGGTTTTAATACTCAGCTCTGCTTTCTATAAATGTGCCTTGACTTTCGACCTGTGACAGAGGGAGCAAAGTTAAGGATAGGGTAATTTCTTCCTCCTGTAAATGGACATCCATGGAAATTTTTGGATGCTTTATTATCTAGTAATTGTTTGTGCTTTCTTTGGTTTATACTGTTTTCTTGGCATGTTTTGTAGCAGAGTCTGGAAAATCAATTTTTCTTTTCCAAGCTCTGAAGAAGTACAAAACAAGTTCTTGTACAAACAAAGTTCTTAAACAAAATCCCATCATTCTGACCAACCTCTTTGGTTTTCATTCCTTCCCTGGTGTTGCCATGAAGCCCACTTCAGTCCTATATGTTTGCTCTTTAATGTCAGTGTTGCTTTTAGTGATCATACTGAGTTTAAGAATGTTGTCAAATAACTGATTATTACAAAAGCACTGCATCTACATGCAGTGTTGGTTTTCTTTTTCAAAAGAGGTTGTTGTATTTTAATTATGTTTTCTAAATTGAAAAATTTCACTAGTTTCTTTCTCCTGCCCTCTTTGTTTATTATATATCTTCTTGTATTAGAAAGTTAGATGGGTTAGTGATGAGAGTCACAGTTTAAATGGTTCTCAGATGGGGATTTATGGGAGAAAAAAAGCTAAGGGTGTTATAGTCCTGCTTTCATGGGTTGCCAGCCATGTCACGGGAGGTCCAGAGGTGCAGTTCTCTGTCACCACAGCAGCTGGATATTGCACTGCATCTTTGACAGGATCCCAGGAAGCCCAGCAGTTGTCTCCATTAGCAGTGGATGTCAATGTGGGTTGTCTGGGAGAATGGGTGATTATCTCTAGGCTGATTATTATAGTCTTCTAATTGGCATGATCCTGCATTCCTTTAAAGTCCAAATTCTCATTGGTCTCAGCAGAGCTGTAGATTCAGAAAGAGAGAATAAGTCAGGATGAGCCTGGCTGTATCTCTGCTAAGGTTACAAATGTCTGCTCTACAAAAATTGATGGCTCTTTCTAGGCACCAAGGCAGCAGAGATGAATTGCCAGTTATATGAGGCTGCTGAAATACTTTTTCTGAAGCTTGCATTCATCAGTCTAAATACAGAGTCTCACAAAGACAGAGCCCAGGGTCTTGATATCTGGCAAGAATTGGAGCCCTGGCCACGTCCCCTATGCAAAACACATAAATACTGCTCAGTGCCAAGCCAATAAAGGAGGAGCAGGTTTGTGTGAATACAGGAATGTGGACATTATCAGCAAGCCTCATCCACTGCTTATCATCACCCTTTCTACCTCAGAGAAGTCTATTTAACCTCATCCTGGAAGTGGGAGCCATAGGGAGTGGCTGTTTGCAGCCAGAAGAGAAAACCTGCCTACTGCTGTGGAAGAACTGGTGAACTCAGCAAGGCAGAAAAGAGCAGGTTCTCCTTTTCTGCAGTATGAGGTGATATCTTGGGCTCTGTAATGCCTCTCCTGTATGTAGGACAGTTTGATACCCACTGTTGGGTGGATGATGCCATCTCAAGGTCAGTTAATCAGTCTTTGTGTAGGCAGAGCATATGCTTGACTGTATCTGGTGGAACAGAATTTAATTACTGCATTGAGAGGTTTTTTTAACACTGAAATTAACATCACCATTCACATTTGAAATCAACTGGTCTGTTGAATTACATTCTTGTTTATGGTATTTGTCTTCTAAATGGAACTTTGATCTTTTATGCTAATGAACTGATATACCACAAGCTTTGAAGAAAAGGGATAATGAAAGATGCTGTCAAATGGTGATGTTTATGGTTAGGGTTAGATGGAGCTTCTGCTGGGACCTTCTAAGGTGCAGAGGTAATTTGTTTTTCTGGGAATGCTGGAAGCTAAACCAGGCATTTTAAAGGGCTACTCTGCTGTTAGAGTGGTGTCCACCTACTGTAACATAGGGTGACATCAGGAGGCCTGGAGCTGAAAGGCCTGAATGTTCAGTGTAGTAAGAGAAATGTACAGATCGTGCCACTCACACTGTTAATTACTGGCAGGGCTGGAAGGGAAAATGAATGGCAGTGATGGTCAGAAGTGGGAACACAATCATCAGTCTGTGATGACTCCATCCACACACACAGAGGTCTGCTCCAGCCTCGAGCCTGTGCTCACTGTGTTGATATATAAAAAATTGAGATGCAGAAGTAATTTTAGAAGTTATGAACTCTTCTGGTATCCTGTAGCAATATTTTTGTGGCTATACCATTACTTCTGGTTTATAGAGGATGGGACAACAAAAGAAAATTGTTTGGAATGTTTTACACCTCACAGGTACATCGTCCCATAAAGTACAACCAAAGGGATGCAGGCTCTTAATATCTTGATTTGGAGAGGGAACAGCACCTGGAGAGGCAGCAGTGTTGTGAGTTGCTGAAAATAAACAGAACCGTGTGTGAAAGTCCTTGCAGGAGAGTACTAAGAAAAAATAGGTGTAAACATGATTCTCATCTGAAGGAAAAGGGTTAAGATAACACACCCAAATCCAACACATATTCAACTGATTTGCAAGCAGGAATCTGAAAACGTATTTTTGTAATAGGAATATCTAAGATTTTTCTTTAAACCTTTAAGGCACCCTTGGTAAAGAAAATCTAGAAGAAAGCAGGATATTGCTAAATGAACTCCCAGCTGTAGGGCTCTGCTACTTACTGTCTCAACAGTCCTCAGATTATTTTTGAGAATAGTTAAATATGTACTTGCTAAAAAAGACTCAAAGTTATATTGCTGTTCAGAAAAATATGTTGAGTTCTCTTTAAAAACACTTCTGCATCTATTGGCAACACCTGGAGTGGTGAGAGAGGTATTTAACCCAGAGTTAGTGCAGCTGAGGGCAATATCTTGTGTCTGGTATAGGTGCTGTTTATCTTTCCCTCTGTTTCTTTCTTACCTCTCTGCTGATTTTCTTTCCCCCAAACCTCACAGTGCTACTTTCTTGCATACGATGTGTTTATTTCACTTAGATTTTTTTTATTTTGTTATAAACTCTACTGCACTAGCACTTAAAATTCAAGTCAAACCTTCAAGCTCAGGAACACCCAGCATGGAGCGTGTTCAGCCATCAATTTTCAGTACCCAATATAAGAAGAGACTGAGTAGAGCAGACTTAAAATGTAAACTATTGATGCAGAGGTGAGTTTGTGAGATTTAAATTGGAATGGCATAAGCAATGCAGGTAAGGGGTTTTAAAATTCAAGTCTGAACTGCTGCTTTTTCTTATGCTGCAAAGCCCTCTGCTTTGGCACAAACTTGGTCCCAGAGGCTAAGGATTTAAAAGGGCTTTGCAAATTTTTTGTTGGTACAAAGGAAGGACTTAACTGGTAGAGATAATGTGTGTATTACCAAACAGATGGAGTACAGGTAATGTGCCTGGGTGTGTGAGTGCACACTGGACTCCATTGGAGGAAAAGGTGTACTTTATAAGGTCAGTAGTTTTCTTATAAACCTCTGCTGTTTTTTTCATATGCAAACATGTAGTGTGGGTGAAATAGCATTTCTTTTTTGTCTGGAACCTGACTCCAGTGGGGTTAGTGTTTCTGTTGACTTCAGTGAAGTCAGAAACTCTCCATGAATCCCTCCAGTCCAGAAGCCAGGCACAGGGAGGAGTGAGCCTGGATAAACCACACTACAGACAGAGCCATTTCTGATGATAACAGAGCTTTTAACTCCCCTGGACTGCACAGACCTTAATCTTACAGATAAGTGTTGTCAATGAGGGTGGACATTAGTACATAATACAATTTTTTTGCTGCTTGTCTCTTCTCTTTTTATAAGAGCTCTTCATCTTGTTACCCAGGCATTCAATGCTATTAGAAGGAAGTATGCAAACCCAGCATAGCTGATGTTTTCTGTCCAAGCTTATTCGAAATTATAATGACATGAGGGCTTAGGTGATTTGAGGAGACTTATTTATAGTTTCTGTGATGGCAACAGCATCCTTTTAGCAGGATTTAGGATTCTGAAGCCCTTTTTTTTGACTCTGACAAACACACGCAGAGAGACTTGCAAAGGTGAAGCTGGGTGAGTCTGTCCTGTGAAGCTGTTGGCAAAACTCCTGATGCCAAATTAATTCTTTGTGTAGTGTAATGTGGGGTGGCCTGTTGGAGTCTGAGAAAGGCTACCATCTTTTCCCTTTCCAAGAATCTGCAAGTAAATTTTTCTTTCATTAACAGGTTCCTTTGTTTTTCCCTTCTCATTCCTGGTAGAACATGTGTTGTGTTGTCTTGTGCTGTGGTGCCCCTGCCTGTGCTTTGT
This sequence comes from Heliangelus exortis, assembly GCF_036169615.1. Classification (NCBI taxonomy): domain Eukaryota; kingdom Metazoa; phylum Chordata; class Aves; order Apodiformes; family Trochilidae; genus Heliangelus; species Heliangelus exortis. The sequence goes on along the minus strand of NC_092437.1, from coordinate 8,647,391 downwards.
CCAGTGGTGGATTGGAGCTGAGCTCAGTTGTGTCCTAATGTGGGAGCAGATAAGCTTGGACACGAGGGTTTTTATTGACTCTATGTGATACAGGCATGGACATCTGCATTGTCCAGCAACAGCTAAGAACTGCTCACCATCCTGAGCTGCTGGTATTACTGACTTTGGGCTAGAAAATGTGGCATGGTATAAATCACCCCTGTTACATCACCAACAGAGTCAAGCCAGCTCTCCTACCTCCAACTTTTCTTTTCTCCTTGTTATTTTTTTTTTTTTTTTTTTTTTTTTAGACAGGATTACTGATTGCAGTTCAATTTTTATAGTGGTGTAAGATACTGCCTTGGAAAGCTATAAAAGTAGACCTTTAGGCCAGAACATTAAAAAAAAAGAAATGAGTTTATCTTAAACATGATATATTTATCCCCTGCACTGATGCCTTTTACCAGGAGAATAAGGTGGAGAAGCCTGGTGTCCTATATGGATTAAGGTGGAAAATGAAAACTGCTGTTTGTTTATATCCTAAACAGAAAACATCACACAGCATTTTGAGAGGTCACGTTTGCACTGGGGCAAAACCACCATAGGGAAATCAGGAGCAGAGCTTGGGATAACTCATTGGCCTTCAGCAAAACCAGTGCAGGGCATACATATGTTCATGTACCAGGAGGTTTGGAGGGGAAATTGATCTGGAGAGGAGTCACCTCTGAGCATTCCTGGTGCACTAGAACAATGCTGTGGTGGTTACTGAAATTTAAGAAGAGAAAAAATTGCCTTGAGCAATCTGAGAGTCCCAGCTCTGAATAAATACTTTGTACTTGAATTCTGAAGTTAGTGGATATGGTGAATTGAGGCCAGTTTCAGTAATTAAGCTAATTTTGTGGGACCTCACACAAGTTGTAGCATAATTTATAAAGTGGACTTTCCTTTCAGGTCTCATGGCATCAGACTGAAAAAATCCTTAAATCTCTTGAAAGAGATTCGTATCTAGCCAAATACTTAAGAAGGACACAGTTTATCCAGAATCTCACCAAAGCAGAGTTTTTTACTTGTTTGCTTCTCAGAGTTGCAAAAATAGTGGAGATTGTCAATAGGAAATGTCACCTGCTTTGTTGTTTATTAGTGTGATCTGACTTCAGGGTAGAAGTCTGCATCCTTTTTAAGGGTGTATTTTCCCAGCATGCACACTTAAAACTATCCTATAAAAAAGAAATTTTCTTACAGGATACTTTGTTGGTGTATGAGCCTGGGAATATGTCACAGTTTGCCACCTTCTGTTTTTGCCATTTGGAAAAGCTAATTTTATTATAGGGCTTGCTTCTAGCAACTTGGAAGCAGAAGCTGCAGTGAGGTAGAGTGAAGGGAGCTGCTTCTGAAGGACTTCTGTGCATCTTGGGAAGGTGGATTTTTCCCATTTTTGTTACTGCTTCTCTTTGCTTAGGGAAATTTTCCTACCCAGTACCAAACTCCACTCTCTTTTCCTGAGGGAGGACTGAATTTTAAATGAATTCTTTTAAATGAATTTCTAGAAGCCCCTGATTGTTGCCTAGTTAAGGACTGAGAGCTATAATGACTTAAACTTGTTTCCCCGATTTAATGAGCAGTGCAAATCACTGACAGCTCCAGATACTGAACTTCTGAAGTAAACCAAAAAACTAAATCCTTCATCAGCTCTTGTAACTCTCAAGCACTGAAATTGTTAGTGTGACCTGATGTATGGGCAGAGATGGCTGAGGAGATAATTAGAGTGGGCTGAGGGTGAAGATGGGGATCTCGTGATGTGGTATCCACAGCTTACTGTGCAAAGTATGAGAAAGTGATATGTTAGGCATTTTCAAAAGGTTTGTCTTCGGGGCATGGATTTTTCTTCTAAACCAAAACCGGATCATGTGGATGGCAGAACAATTTGTATTACTGATGGCAACCCCCCTGGGAAGGAAGAGGTGTGGATGAAATCCATTAGGGGTGAGGATTATGAAGAATTTTGAAATGTTTGGAATTCTTCTTGTGACTTTCTCAAGTAAAATGTGATCTAAAAATAGGGTCAGACTGTTCTCAAAACACTATGGATGTAGGTAAATAGGCCTTAGCTATATTTCCAGTATTTGTATGTGCTGGTAACTGAATGAAATAATTCTGAACCTGCTAGGATCTTATACACTATTTCTTCTTGGTTCCTTTGACCAAATGTTTGTCCCCTGCATGAAAAGGTTATTAGAGAAATGATCCCATTATAATTCTTCATTTCTTCGTTGTTCCTTAACTCATTATGTAATCAAAAATATCTGAATGACACAGAGAAAATTATCTGTATCAAGAGGCTGTGCTCTGAAAGAAACAAAAATGAACAGATATGCATCTTAAGACCTGGGGTTTTTTTTTGTTTTTTGTTGGGTTTTTTTTAGTGATGGTATTAATCAGTTCATAAGTGCTATAGGGTTTAGATGATTATGGATTTAGATGATTTTGGATTGAGGTCATCTCTTCCTGCTTTTCCAGCACTGATCATTAGTCATTCTCTTTGCTAACTTGCAGAGAATTGTGCTTGCCTTGGGGTAATTAAGCTGATGAGACCATCCAGCTAGGCTGCAGGAGCTGGTGAGGTAAATAAAGATTTAGATGAAGAGGCAGAAAAACTTGAGACTGCAGTTTAAATTTGCTGCTTAAATTGCAGTGGTACCCCAAGTGCTTGGGACAGATTTTCGTTCTCTACTTAGTGGTGTTTAGGTGCAAATGAAGACACAGACCTTGACCTAAAATATTTATAAAAATGATTTTTCTGCATATTGTCCAGATTATACTTAGTATTTCTTGGGAGTGTGCAAACAGTAACTCTTGGCTTTAGCAGCTTCCAGCCTAAGGCTTTGCAAGCAGAGGGCAGGGTGATAAATGAATCAGCAAAATTCACTGTCTCGCACAACCTGTCAGTAAAGGGATTTTAAGGCTTTTCTCAGATTGCTGTCTGGGCCCGTATAATAACCCATATAATGCTGTTTCGGAATTCTAGTGGTATTCAGAGCTCAGATTTTAATTTCCTTCCTTTCATACCTGGTACAGGGTAGTGTCTTCAGAACCCTGGTGATGGACTGTCCCAGTAAAAATCTGTTGTATTTCTTTTAGGCTATATTGTTGTATTGGTGTCTTTAGTGGAAATAGGGATGCTATTGCTATTTTTATTTCTTAAAGATTGTTGCATTTAGACTGTCTTGTAACACCTCAGAATGATGTACTAAGAGCTGTATTTCTGCTACTTCTGTTCATAACAGGTAAGTGAAGGCAGAGGGTGAAACATGGAGGATGGCACATTCAGTGTTATGCCCTTGCATAGTTAGATACATTAAACAACTGAATCTAACAGCACTGCTGCACTTTTGGAGTATGATCTTGGAAAAAAGATGTTTTATCACCTAATCCTAGATGAACATTTTCTTGTAGATAACTAGAATGAATGGAACAGAAATTACTCTTCTGCTGGGGACAGATTCCATCTGCAGCAGACCTTAGTAATTCTGACACTTTACTTTCCCTGTTCTAAGTGCAGATGGCACGTGCCAGCACCACGACATACTGAGCATGGGAGAGAATATAAACCAGCACTGGAAATAATTATGGAAACAGGAATTGTGAAGTTGCTCTTTGAGCCTGGTCATTCTGCCAGCTAAAACTCAGAGCCACCACTGGAAGGCAATGACTTGGAGAGAAGCCCAAGATGGCTGAAGCCTGCCTTAATAATTCTGGGATCACTTTCTGTGCTGGAAAGGCACCCATAGGCATCAAGGGGGATTGAGTGCATGCTCTGAACAGCTGTGTTGCTGGAGAATTTACCTTTCATAGCTTCCCACCTGTTTCTCATTGATGCCCCTTGTAGGATCAGCCCATGCTGCAGTTCCCTATCTTGGTTTGGCAAATGAGCCTCTTAACAAGGACTGACACAGCCACAGCTGTGTGTCCTAACTCTAATTTAAGTAGAAGGAACAGGTAAACACTGAAAGGGCTGCTTGTGTAAATGAAAATTAGCACCTGCTTCTTGGTGGAGTGGAGGGAGTTGTGAGGAAAAAACACTTCATGGAAGAGAAGTGAAAAATGAGAATGGGAAAGAAGGAAGAGCAAAGGTTGGGAGCAGTGATAGTCCTGATGGTGTAGGCAGCAGGTGGCAGGACCTGCCGAGTAATGAGCTCAGTCGGTGCTCAGCCTCACCTGTGCCCAGTTAGGGCTGGCCCAAGTGCGCATGCTCAAAGATCAAGGGCCAATAAAAGGTGGGGCCTGAGACTGGCAAATGGCTCATTCTGAAGCCAGGTCAGCAGCTGTGCTGGTCGAGGCCAGTTCTCTACTGATCCTGTCTTCATTCAGAGCCTATCATCGCTGTGAAGTTCGTCTCCTGCTACATGAAGGTGTATGTATGGCTGCTACTGAATGAATGGTAAGGTACTGAACAAATAGTAATTAAAATCCTAGCTACTATGTAAATGCCAGATTTATAGCTGTGATCTTTTTGCAGACTTTTCTTTGTTGTGAGTGGGAGTCTGTATGCTACCCTGGAGAATGTTTAAGCCTAAATATATGCTCAAATCCACAGAGATTCAGTCTTCTTCCTGGCATGAGTTGATGTCCTCTTGACATGTACCAGCAACACCCTGAGGTTCCTCTGAGGATGAACATAGCTGGGATTAACTCTTCAGTGTTTCCAGCATAGTAACTTTGATCTTTTCCTACAGCTGAAGGTGTTCCACTGATGTTCTCCTGCATAACAGCTCCCATCTCTCTGGATTTATATCCTGATCCAGAACTCAGCATTTCAATTACTTAGAAAATGTGGCCAGGAAACTCTCTGGGGGATATTATGCTCTCATGTAAGCAGAGAGCATGTCACACTCTTGTTAAGGAATAACTGGAGTCTTCTTAGTTAGATGTGGTGGGTAGGGTGCTATGTTCCTCCTTAGACATGGTGGATAGGGTGAGGTGGGCTGGGAGAAAAGCTATTCACAACTTGCTGAATAAATCTCTACAGTTCTGTTTCTATAGCAACCCTAATGTGAAATGTGTTTCTAGAAAAACATTAGTTACTATAGAAACAACTTTTCTGTAAGTGAAAAGTTTACTTTGTAACACATGACACCTAATATTAGGTTTTTTTATGTTAAACCACCTACATGGGTGTTTACATCAGTAAACATCATTGTACTCAAGACTGCAGAGCTGGAAATGTGCAGAACTTGCATGGCTTCTACTAAAACGATCTGCTTGGCTTTGACCAATGTCTGACTGACATCTGAGTAGCAATTAAGGCAATAGGAATGTTATGCATGATGAAATGAACTCTTGAAACCATTATATCCAAAATTTTGAGACCCTAAATTCACGGAAAACCAGTCAATTTTAGGTTTTTTTATTTAATTTTTTACATTAAACCCCTCATAATAAGTTGGGTTACTAGGCTGTATCATTTAGAATGACCCTAGTGGCCATCTAGACTTTGGAGGACGGTTTAGATTGGTGCTTTTTTTTTTTTTTTTTTTTTAAGGTCTCTTTCAAGAACAACCTTTCTGAAAGCAAGGTTTGAGTCTGGTTCTTTGCATTCTGCTCTATTGTAATGTGCAGTAACACTTCTTCCAATCTCAAATAATTTGAAATATTGATAGGGGGTATTGACCAGTGTGTGACTTGAGGAGAGTGGGAAGCACCTCAGCCATAGTCAGACTCTTTGCTTCTGCCTTGGGATCTGTCCACGGGCTTTTTCTGTTAAAGCTTGCTCTGTGCTTTCAGGTTTGTTAGCACAAGTTACTGTACCAGCCACAGCAGTGTCACTCTGGCAGTGAAAATGTTACTGGAGTTGTAGCAGCCCTGGCAAACAAATCCTTTAGTACTTGTATCTCAAAGTCTCCACAAAGTCATTCTCTTTAAGCTAAACCTCCCAAAGGAGGGTCTGCTGGTCAAGTGATGGCATCACACTTGTTCAGGTGTGAAAAAGGCCATCATTGTTATGTTAGCTCAATTTCTGAGTAAGATGTTGACTTAACAGTTTGTGTTATAAAGTGCCAACAGCAAAGCAATAAATGTCACCAGGGTAATGATCATCAGTCACCTCAATACAATTTCATATCTAGATCTCTTTTGCAAATGTGAGGCTTCCTTGTTCAAGAATGATGCAGGGCTTAAGACTGTATCTGAGCTGGTGAAGATTCTCCTGTTGTTCAGGCTGTGCCGTGGGTATTGGGCTGCACTGGTATGAAACTACTGCAGACTCGCTAGGGCTTGTAAAGGATTTCCTGCCTCTTGTGGTTTTAATTGCTACCTGCTTTTGAGTGCTGCATTACAGGAGCAGATGAAAAATATAGTAATGGGTTAGCAATTGTAGAACAATTTCCCCCTATTTCTCCACTTACAGCACTGCCTCAGTGAATTGCTGTGCTTTACAAAGCCTTTGCACACTTTCTCCTGTGAAATATGTGCTGTTAAATGTTGTTGTCATTTTATGATTGAGTGCATTGAGCTGCAGGTACAGGAAGCTGTTGTAAGCTCTATGTACGCCTTGTCTGGAGAGTCTGAGGTCTTTGAGATGGACTCGGATCCTGCAGGCTTCGTGGATGTCAAGTAGGGTGTGAAGAAGCCCATCATCTCTCCTCTATAAATTAGATGAAATATGGAAAAGCTTTTTAACTCTATTAATTGTACTTGTCTGTTCATCATAAAGTGTTCTAGAAAATAGCTTGGTTTGAGAAATTACAACTTTTGTACCAACTTTGTCACCCACTTTCTAGCCTAGAGGCATTCCCTCTGCAGGAGAGATGCTTAAAGGCCATCCATGGCTTGCCTAGAGGGAAGAGTTGTTCCTGAATTAATGGTGGATAAAGCAGTTGTGTTGTTTTAAAGCAATTGCACAGAATGTGTCAAGATTCAGATGTCACCAGAATGAAGGGGTGTGGCCTGTGTGCACAAATACAAAATAAGATGCAAAAGGAAGCTTTTTACATGTCTACAGTGCCTCCCTGAGCAGCAGAAGTGTCCCCTTGTTAATATCCTGGGCATGCTGACTACTCTGCAAATAGTCTGCCCTGTGCCTTCTGTGTGATGGAGCAGCAAATGTCTGACTCCCAGCAACACAGGGTCACTGTGCTCTCCTGGTGTTGAATTCTGTGGTTAACTCTATGCTTGCCTTGAGATGGAAGGGAACTTGTCAGCTCTGATGCTTGACTGAACAGAATTTCAAAAGGAAAACTGAGCCATTAAATGGACTCCTGGTGTAGGGATGTTTTAGCTCCCTTGTGGAGCACCAAGCTGGGAAAGGCAGCATGCAAAGGTTGCTTTGATAGGCAGAGCAGAGCAATGCTGAAGGTATGATGGAAAGAATAAAGAAACTGGGAGAGATGGTTCCAGAAATGCTGTTTTTTGGATGAGGGCTCCTTTGGAAGGCTAGTTCCATCTCAAGCTGCTAAATGTCTTTCTGTACAAAGTCTCAGATTATCTCAAATGCTTGAATGAAAAAAATTACATTTTGTTGGGAATTCTGGATGATTGTTTTCAAGCCTTTCCTCATCAGGTGACTTATGCATGCTGTGTGTTTAGGCCATTTTGGAGTCATGTTCAGGAAATTCTAAAAAAATTAGGGTTTATGTAATTCCACCAGCCTGATATTTTTAACTTAAATGCTGCAATTGTAAAACTCAGTGGTGCTTTTGGGTTTTTAGCTCTTCTATAGTATGTGCCAGCTCTGTTTAATCACTGTATTTTATGCTGTCTGATCAGCTGCAACTGTATCTCTTAAAGTCCTTTTGACTTTCAGAGCCTGTGGAGATAGGGTGGACTTGGCATGAATCTGGTCTGGAGCAGTGCTGTGGGGAACAAGGTTTTTGTCACCTTGTCAGACTGACAAGCAGATCAGACAGCCTTCCTCTGAGGGATACAAAGTCAAAAGGATTAGATTGGCCTCCTGTTTTCTGAAGAAATCAAACTTGGAATAGAAATGTGAACACACAAGCTGTTGTTTCTGGAGTCCTGTAATAGCCCTGTTCTTGGTACTGCAGGAGTTTTCCTTCAAGCACATTTGTGTGGTGCAACTGTGGCATCAAGTGATTAGAGGGATCCATCTGCCTGCCCTCTCTGTGGGGCCCAGGGGACAGGATAAAAATGAGAGCTGTTAATTTGGTGTAAGGAAAATATCCTCTTCCTGCTGGCTCTGGTGTATTCCTAGCCCAGGAGTTTCATTTAACTCCTCCCTCCCTGCACCATGAGGGAGTGAGAGCTTCTCTGGCTGGCAGGGCTGACCCAGAGCCCACCTGCTCTGCAATGCAAAAGAAAAGCTTGGGAAGCTCCCTGGTAGCTAGGAGAGAAAGGCTCTGGCTTAGTAATACAGAGGAGAAAAAGGACTTTGCTTGCTGAATAGATGCCTCTGAGCAGAACTTATTGGACTGCTCCCACCACTTGGGAGGAAGATGCCCAGGGAGATGTGGCTGTGTAGAAACAGGGAGCAATACTGCAGTGTTTGGCAGCATGGTGCCATGCTGTGAACTTGAGTTAAAGCTAACTGGTCCAATCTACCAGTTTGGTTTGGGTAGTTTCTACTCAGTCCTTCATTCTTTTCTGCTGTTTTCTGTTGGGGCTGCAGGGTTGGGACTGGCTCCCTGAGCTCTGCTCTTTGCCTTGCAACTCAGTGCCATGGATGTGGCTGGCTGCTCAAGCCCACAAACTGTTGCCTCCATCTATCTGAAAGATGTGAAAAAGAGGCCAAGTACACTGCCCGTGATATGATTTAGGAGACTAAGATGTCAGGCATAGGGTGCAGATTGAGGTTGTTTAGCAGACCCAAACATCTCAAAATAACTCTGGGAGTTGATTTTTTTTTTTTTTTTTTTTTTTTTCCCTTTCAATCCTGTTTGCCCCTAGCCCCACAGGGAAGTGTGACAGGAACAGTCAGCAAGATTCAGTACTCCAAAAGAGATGCCAGGAGCTTTGAGTGAGACTGAACTGTGTCTTGAAGATTTTCATGTTTGCTATGCTCTGAAGAAACAAAAAATCATAACTGCTCTTTGGATTTTTACTGCCAGCCTTGATCAACCAAAACTGTCAACATATCCAGAGGCAATGAAGACTTGTGTTCAAAAGACACATAAAGAGGGGTTTGTAAGTAGCACTTTACTGAGACAATGGCCACTAGGATGAGTAGAGCTGTCAGTAAGGAAGATTTTGTACTCTTTTGCTTTTAACTTGTGACCATTTTGGTTTGGCTTTTCATTATCCTTGCAAGATGAGACAAAGTTTGAAATGGGCTTTTACTGGAACATCACTGTGTCAATTAGTCCTTTGTGAAACCTCATGGATGTAGGGGCTTAGACAGGGAAGGATCTTAGTTTGACCCAATTTTATCTAGTCTATGGGCCAGAGAGGTTTCCAGAGCTAGTATTTCAAATCTGTTGTGCTGTGGTTTGTTTAAATTTTGACCAGTTCTAGGGTGTTTCACTGAGGACCTGGGTGTAAATTTCAGAGCTTGCTCCATTAATATCCTTAAACAAGGGAAAGGAGCAGGAAGTCATGCTTTCTGCACTGGCAATTCAAGGATAGCATATTCTAATTTGGGCACCATTAATTATACACATGAATAAGCATGTCCTGATTTTTCAGAGGTGCTGCACACATAAGATTCTATTAACTTCAGTGGAACCTGGAATGAGCCCGGTGCATGCTTTGGGTAAATGATGTTGCATAACACAAAAATGATGGTAATTTATGTTCAAGAATCTTTCATCACAGCACTAGACTCTTTTTTGCAGTTTGATAAAAGGAAAAGTTTGAAGAGTTGTGCTGAGGCTCTTACTTCACTGCCCTTGTCCTTGTTTTCACACATCCCAACACTGGGCCACTTTCAGAGGATGATGCTACCTTATGTGGCATAATACCAATGGTGTTGAATGCTTGTGACCCTTGGGAAGTTCTGCATGATTGGCAGCTTGATGCATCAGAGCTTAGAAACCATTTTGGCACAGAAAGATGACTGTGGCATTTAAACACTCTCTGGACTGCTGGAAAGGTGTGTGTGCAAGTGGCTAAGAGTGTCTCAGTGCTTGCATCTGTGAAGCATAAATGTGAGCATGTACACAAGCAAAAAAAAAAAAAGGCTGGGAACACAATGTCTTTAATACTTCATTGTGTAAATCAAGGATGTGTTCTCTGGGCTGCTCTTGTGTGGTAATTCCTGCTCCAGGTCCTTTGCCTTTCATTAGGAAGAGTGGCAGATATGTGCAAGAACCACATTCCCTTGGTTCCCTCCCAGTGCTGCTGTTTGTGTTCAGCAGGGGTGTGGGGAACACTGAGTGCAAATTAAAAATAGAAATAAATAATGAAGTGAGGAAAACCAATTAGAACACCTAAAATCCAGCATTATCTTTAATCATAAGTGGGGAGAAAAATGTATTGAATGTTGTTTGATCCCAATCTAAACACTGCCTAAACAACACTTTGAATTTGTAAATGACATGCAATAGAGATATTTTTAGCTTGTGTTGCTCAGATCTTGAAGGATTTTTTTTTTGTATGTTTAAGCTTATCACATTTCTTGCATAATAAGATCTAGTTTCCCACAGCAGTTTAATTTTCTGTGAGCCTATTCTGTATGCAAATAACTTTTCTTTTTTGGTCTCCAGTGGCAAGATTATCTTTATTCAGGGTGGATTTAAGGTAAAAAGAACTTTACTGGAGAGTAAGAATGTAATCTTTGTTTACCTTGTTTGTCTTTCTCAGGCATGCTTTTATTATCAGTTTTGCTTAAGTTCTTGTCCTCTCCAGGGTTGAAGCTCCAATGAAAAAATGGCAAAAATTTTTCTTACATCTTCAGGGAGTGCCAAAAAGCCCAATTCTTGTTGCATTTTCTGATTGAGGCATTGTGCCTTTTTCTCATACTGTCCACAGCTCTAAGGAGGGTGCCTTCTAACTTTGCTAAAGGGCTTATTAGCACCTGATCCAAGTCATCAGTTTGATATTAACATCTGTTGAACTTTAAGTGTGTAGGAAGTGTGTTTCTCTTGCTTGTAAGCCCTTCCTTCTACTGAGCAGGTCTGTGGTTGAGACTCCTCAGCTTTGAGAATTCAGATCTCCACTGAGTGTGCTTAGCAGAGTTGTAAGCTCTGTCACCCTTCTGCAAGTAGAAAATGCTCTTTAATAAAATAACCTGGGTTTTTATTCACACTTCCACTGGATAGTTTCTGCTGATAACGAAAGAGAAGCTGAAAAGATCAGTCTTGTCCTCTGAGTGTGCCAAACTGGTTTTTGTTTCCTGGAATTAATTTGGGACTTTGGAATAAAGATATGGAAGAGCTACAGAAGACACATACAGTTTCCCCATGATGGAAAGGCTGGAGGGAGGTCACAGCAAGCTTTTGGAGGGTTTTCCAAACAAACTGCTGTTTCAATTTAGTTCTACAACAAAAGAGAATTTATTCCGTGCTTTAGGGAATAATGGTCTATGTGCTTCTGTGTTCTAGACCCAGATGATCTGTGATGGAAGTACTTGAGGCCTGTGTGCTGGAGAGGATATTTGCTGTTTGAGGCAACTGAGAGAAAGCAGAAAAGCCTGGAAGAGGCTGGAAAGGCCAAGCAAGCCTAAAGGAAGAGGAAGGAAAAGGCAAGAAGGGAGGAAGAAGAGATGGAGGTAGGTAGTCCTGAGGTGAAAATAGAAGGGAGGCTTTCCTCAGCAGTCCTCTGTCTCTACCCAAGGTCTTCTCCCAGCTGTGCTTAGCACCATGCCATGTGTGGAGTGCAGCAACCATGGGTCAGGGTGACACTGACCCCACACATCCTTGGGAAGATGTCTGTCTCCTTTCTGGAACAGGAGTCAGGGGCCACTTGGTCAGTGAACAAGTTGCAGTTTGAGTCACAGCTTTGGCAGACTCTGTTGGTTTCCTATTTCTTGTTTAGATGGAGAGCATGCAGCTGTGAGCCAGTGACAACGAAAAAATCTGTGGGTGACTGAACAATGAATCTGTGAATGTAAAGGGTGACTGTAATCCCAGTGCTGCCTCATTCCAGCATCAAAGCAAATGGGCATATTGTCATAAGCAGAATGGGAATCCTGTATTTTGACTGATAATTAAATTCACTGCTTTTATGTAATATCTGAACTATAACAAACAATATTAACAGGAAGTGTGGTTCTTCCTCCTTAATTCTTAATAATTAGTCCCAACAGGGGTCTGCTAAAGTCAGTTGGATTGATTGCATAATAAGTTTCAGGGTTCTTGGCAGTTTTAGTGAAAATCAGAGTACCTAGAGAATTAGAGACCTTGTTTAATTACAGAAATGGCTAGAGTCAGGCTCCAAGCTGCAGTTCAGCTCAGCTTTAGGAACTGCACTGACTTCAGCCTGGATTTTCTTCACCTGCATGCTACTGTCCATTTGACATTGTGGGATCTTTGCCATCTCTTCAGTTCATATAGTTGTCATAGGAACTATTTCCTGATTTGTGTTCTGACTAGTTCCTTGAGGCACTTTATTTTATTATAAAATGTTAACAGCAAAGCACAGTGATTTTTAAATGTCACCAAGGTAACTACTGGCATTCAATTACAGTTTCAGATAAAAATGAATCCTTTCTGCAAATATAACTATATGATAGTCAAAAAATGTGCTGAGGATGAAGGTGATTGGTGATAGAACAAAGATTTCTCTTGTCACTTTACAGGGTTAATTGTGCCCATTTTTCTGCTAGCAGAAATGTGACATAGGTTATTGCTGGATTTTTCAGCTAATGTCTTGATAGACACTGATCACCTGGTATCCTGTTTTGTTTGTTTTTTAATTCTGCTACATAAATGAACTGTCCTTCTGATTAGCAGACCTGGGCTGCAGTGGTGCTCTCTAACATCTGAAGTAACTCTGCTTTAAATGGTGTTTCTTTGGGCTGGTGTAAACATCCCAGAGATCACAGCAGGAATTAGATTTGTTTGCAAATATTGTGGAACCTCAAATTGTTTCATTTGTCCTAAGCCTATGAAGATCAAAGTGCTAGGACCTGGAGGGATGAGGGAGAGTGGACAGCTTGAGTAAAAAATTGTATCTTGGAGAAGGTCTTTTTGAGACTGGGAGAGAGTAAAAGGGCATTTGTGTGTTCAAGATGGTAAGTGTGGAGTCTGAAGGATGAAGAAGGGAGGGAAGGGAAAGATAATATCAGGGTAAGAGTTTTGCCTGAAAAAAGAATGTAGATGGTTTGGTATTACAGTTTGTCCTGTTCAGGTTGGACTTTGCTGAATGTAAGAGCTGCTCTGGGGTTGTGGGCAGTCAGGTGTCTCTGACAAATGCTGAAGATGTGACCCACGAGCTGTCATGGCTTTGAAGCTGAAGCTATGAGAATTACTTCTTCCAAGAGTCCCCCAAAAATGCCTCGTGACAGGCAATGCTGCTCCTTTCTTTACTCCTGGCCAATTTGCTGCCTCCATTTTATATCCATTAGGTCTCCACATCTTTTCACAAGGGGTGATAATAATCACTTGGTATCATTAAAGTAAAATTCAGGCTATTATGCATTCATTTTTTTCCTCCACCATTAAGAACGGTTTGTACTTTCTCAATAAACCACCTTATCTCTTTTACTTCAAGTTTCTCATTAAAGGTGAAAAGGACAGAGCCTGGCAATGTCATCTGAGGAAAGCAATTATATTTTAAAAGTGTTTTGTGAACAGCATCCTGATTGCTTGGTAGAGCTGAAAATAGCTGACTGTTTAAATAGCTTATCAGCATGTGGAGAGCTGGGAGTAATGTATTTTAACTGTTGCCTAATAATGCTGTGCCAAATATTGTCTGCACCCTGCATGTTCCTCCTTGGTAGATGCTTTTATAGGAGAATGAAAGGTTCCTTGAGTAGGTTTGGTCCAAGTTTGGTCCTTGTCCTGGCAGGGGGAAGAGTCCAAGAGCATCCTCCATGTGATCCTTCCCAAGGCTATCTGAAGCTGGTATTTCATGAAGCTCTGCATGGGAAGAGAAATCCTGGTTCTCTGAGTAAAGTCAGCAGATTTAATCTTAATCTAACATAAAATGTAATATTTTCTAACAGAACCCATTTTAGTCACCTGAGCAATGTTTTCTGGCCTTGCTCTTTCCCAGGGCACATGCATGTCTGCCTGCTGCTTTATGTAGTGAAAACCTTGGTGTTTTAGACATTTTTGCCTAATCCAGGGAGGATGAGTTGTTGGTGTCAGTGTACAAGACTTGCTGCTTGTTGGCAAAGTCATTGAGACATACTGTGGGTTTTTTCCCCACAAACTTAAAATAAATGTCAAACTCCCCCAAAATGGGAAATATAGGCAAACCACAAAGATGTACAGAGCTCTTGTACTCACTTAAGTAACTTGAAATCCAAACAAAGGATTGGGATTTCTGAGAGATTTGCCATGTAAGGGCCCAGTGGAAACACAGCACTTTCTCACTTTCTGCCAGGACAGTTTTGTTTATTTCTGTTTCTTGTAACATGGGAACTTTTTCTCCTTGTTATAAAGTTCTGTGGGTTTTTTTTCTTTTTTTTTTCTTTATTGTTGTAATCCCCCTTTCATCATGACCCTTCCTAGCAACAGAGCATTTGTCCTTCTTAATGCCTCTATTTCTATACTCTCCCCTTAGATTTCCCTCCCAGCCACATTCTTATCTGGATTTCAGTCCTCCAGGGAATATTACACTGGAAGGGATTATGCTCCTCAGATGTGTTCACTGGATAATTCTCCCTGGAAAAAATGTAATTACAGAGGCTTTTTTTTGCTTTTTCCTCCTTTAGGAGATAAAGGGGATGAGATTCTAGAGAAATTTTCTCTTTTGAGAGAATTTGTCTGTCTTTGGGAATGTGCCATGATAAGAATCCTTGTGGGGAGGGGTACTGACACTTTCCATATAATCTGTATGGATACAGTTGTGCTTCTTGCCTGATACAAAATCTCATGGCTATGCAAAGAACCCAGCAGCTAATCATGTAGCAATTCACTCTCTAGTTTTGACATATTGTTAGGGGAAATAAATTAACTCTTTGTATTGTCATTATCAGGACAGGTTAACAGCAAACATCCCATGTTTCCAAGCAAACTGCTGTAAATGGCAAGGACCTGGTTAGCTCATCTGGATGTGGCTTCTGATGAGGTCCATCTGGGAAGAGTCAGATTAATATTTTTTCTTTTTCCCCATTGAAGAGTGACTTGGCTACTGTGAGCTGCTTGCACTTTCTGTAACAGTATGAGGTCATTGGTTGATTACAGTAAATTGATGATAGTGTGTTTCAATTTGGTCCATTGGAAGGGCTAATTACACACTTTTATCAGTTCTCAGATGCAGCTCTATTATATTCACTTCTAGCCTCTTGTTCCTGACAATGTTCAGCCTTCAAGGAACAATATTGTAGCAAGGGAATTAAAGTGGGATTGAGGAATGAATTTGGGGCTCATGAACTGTTATGCATCAATATGAAACTGAAGTTTCTCTATGGTTTAAGGGCATTTCTTTGTATTTTAAATATCTACATGATTTTCTAATATTTTGAAATAATTCCAGCTAGAAGCAATGGGAAAAGTTTTGTTTCTAATCTCCCTCATCTGCCTCTAGGTAAATTCTCATGAGGTTGTGTTTGACAATGTCTGAATCTTAGTTCAGCAGTTCCTCAGAGTATTTTCTGCTAAACACACAGCTTACTCAGAAGCTCTGTTAGATTTGAAGCAATCCATGCAAAGAAAGTAGATGGGATGATCTGTGGAGTGTTGTGGGTTTTTTTTTTTCATTTTAAATGCAATAATATAGTAGAAGGAGTTCTGATTTTGCTGTTGGAGATATGCATCTAAATAACCAATTCACTTATAGAATAGATAACTTTACACTCCATGAGACACTGAAGCACTGCAGGCCTCTGAGGATTTGTTCTCAAAATATATCATTCTCAAATCTGCTGGTGAGCCACTGTCTCTGACTTCATAGGCACCAGATTCTGTGGAAGTCGTCTGAGTCTAGTCTCATGTAGTCACCTAAATAGCCTTTACCTAACTCTCTCATTCTGTTAACAGCTCAGAATAATGTTCTTTGTCCACTGCAGAATAAAAATGTGTTTATTCTATTAAGGACTTAACTGTGCCAGTACTGTTATTATATTTAAACTGGCAGTCAGCTTTATAGGAAATCTGTAAGATAATGTAGCTGCAAACTAACCAGGAATGGATGGTTAAGATAAAGCATATTGGTTTTCTTTTTAGCTAATTATTGTAAAACTCAACAAACAAAGAGATAAGAATATGCATTTTAAGTAGAACTGTTTTTTCTGGCTTCTTTGTTAATTTAATCCCTGAGATGGTACAAACTGGATACTGTTCTACATTAGGAAACACTAGAGTACTCCCCAGTAGGTCCTGATGTGATTTTTGCAGTGTTACTGTCATCAGTTTTTGTAATGCATGGTGGTCCCTTCATCCCTAGCTGAGGGATTTGGACTGCAAGCAGGAGAAATGGCTGCAAAATGCCTGCAGGGTTGTGATGTTGATGGCTGGGTCTTGTGTCTCAGAGACTAACATAATGCTTGCAGAGGAGAGTTTAATTTTCTCATAAATATGCATCCCAAAGGATGATGACCATTGAGGACAAATGAGGTCTGAATAAGAACTTAACAGCTAAGAGGTGAGCCTGGGCCAACGTTTGCAAACAAATGACACTTGCCAGAACCAACTCCTTTCCTACCCAAAAAAAGATGTATCTGTGTAAGTGAGTGTGTGCTTGCATTCATGTACATTTTCTTTGTCTTTCTCTTACATTCATATCCTAATTTGGAAAGCAAAATGAGCTGGAAGCTAAAATGCTGAAATTATCTCCACAAATGTGAACAGACTGGCTTTACTTTACTTTTCTTTGTGTATAGTCTTTGCCTGGTATATGTTTTGAATTGAAAAAATGAGAGCTAGTAAAATATGAATTAAATCTTAAGCCCACATATTAATTAAAAGGAATACTTATGGTCTTAATTAGCAGTGTATTAGCATGCTGTGAGCATCAGAAGTTCTAATGAGTTGGTTCATTTGGCTGATTCACCTGTATTTACTACTAATTAATGAAACGTTACAATCACTAATTCATTTTCCAACTTCTTTATTGGGAAGTTAATTGTGTAAAGGCTGACAGCTGCACTAAGCTCTGCTGCTAGAATAAGACCTTGTGCATATGGGGCTTTTTGTCCCTATGGTCTGATGAGATGGCTCTGTACTGCATGTTGATTTTTCTGATGTTTGTATAAATGCCTCTTGTTTGGAAAGCACCTGCCCAACAAACATCTGTGTCATCCCAAACCTCAAAAGAGGTTTGTCAGAGGAGAAACAGAAGTTTGTCCAACATGGGCTGAAGGATTATTCTCTTCGATCTGTCTAGATAAGAGCTTGGTTATGTTAGAAGATGGGTTTTGTGAAAACAGCTTTCACCCTCAAACTTTTAAACATTAAGAAGCCATTTAAGCATTCTCAAGAGCATCTTTTTGTACCAGTTGCATTACTTTAATAACATCTAATGAACCAGATGTTGAGTTACAGTATAAATGAAGATGGTCTAGGTTCTCATCATCCTGGTTTTATTTTGTTATAGTGACATGAGAATGTCTTAAAGACTTCTGTTGGAGCTTGTTTGATCTGGTTTTACAAAAAACTCAGCTATGGTTAAAGCTGGGTTCAAAGCAAAGTTAGATTCACATGTTCTTCAGATGACTGCATCAACTTTGGGATCCAAATGTAAGACCTTTAAGTTCCTATGTCTAGCAAAACATTTAATATGCTGTAAATCATTGCCTGCTGCTAATTTTTTCATCCAAAGGCCTCAAATACTCCACATGACTGTGGTGTCAGATTGAAACAGAAATAGAAGTACTGTAATTGTATTTCTGGAATTGTATTCTTAAAGAGAAATCATGTATCTTAATTCACTGGTATCATGCACCTAGGGCCACATGGGCTAAATACAACCTGTGCTAGTAACATAATGCTTAGTGCTGCCAATATAAAAAGAATATGGGAGGTATCAGTATTAACTGTGCTGTTGCACTGTAGTTAGGATTGTGGAGCTGAAGCTTAAGTTTACATAGAAACAAATTGCTAAATATGTCCTATTAGCAAGCATTATAAAGTGCCCATTTTTCTTATTGAAACATCTTGAACTGGAAGGAGGGACCCTGGCTAACCCAGGATTTTCTGAGAAGGAGAAACATTTCAGTGACACTTTGGAAAAGGTGGTTTAGTTTTTGTTGTCCTTTTATTCTTCCTCTGTGCACCGCAGCCAATCTCAGACTCTAAAGACTGGGAAGTTTCAAAAGTGAAACTATTGGCTGTAGTTAACTTTGTGAAAGGAAGATGATAGATTAATTTTTAATAACTGAAAAATTGGTTCACTGTTAATTTAACATTTTCTGTCTCCCTGTCAGAAGTTGGTGTGTGTGTGTATGGGACACCCAGTCTTAATTTTTCCATTTAGCTCATATGGCTTTTCTTCTGAAACTCAAATGATCTGATTTAGTATTAGCCTGCAACTCAGCAGTGTCATGTGTGCATTAAGCTGTCATCTTATAACCATTGAGAAAACTGTTTATTTTTGGAAGCTCATTACCTCCCTGCTGCTACAGCACAGCCTGTGTGCTCTGTCTCTGGATCCCCAGAGCACATGGGCTACAACTCCCTGGCTGTGAGCAGCATCTGTGTGCTCTTGGCCAGTGGCTCAGCAAGTCTCTAAAAAAGCCAACCCCTCTCTTGCTTTAGCACATCTCTTGATTGAAAATCACCATTTAGGAGCAAATAGGTGGCAGTGAAATCCTTGAACATTTACAGTTGGTTACCACCCTTTCTACTTGGGAGCTGTGTGTGATACAGTGGGGAGGTACCACCACTGATGGACCCATCATTTATGGAGAAGAGGAACAGTTTGCTTGTTTTCTGGCAGCAAGTTACAATGGGGAGATTCAGTGCTCTGATCCTTGTGAAACTAGTGAACTGCCAATTTAGTGGTGAGTGTTTTGTGTCTCTGGTGCTCCCTAGGCAGTAGAGCTGGTCTCTGATTAGCTCCTGGTACCTTTTTCCCTTGCTATGTGAAATCGGAGTTCTTGATTTCTTGTCACTTCTCCGTGCCAAGCTCTGCTGCCTCTGCTGTGGACTGGCAGGATAATGCAATTAGTGCTTTTCATTATTTGACAGAATTTGTCATAATTCTACTTCCCAGGTGTAGAACAACTGTTAAATTTAGGGATTCTGTAGAATTCCATATAAGCTAATTAAACAAAGGTCTTTAACACCTTTTGTTAAAAGGAAATTTGCAGTTTCTCAGCCCAGGACACTGAGAGGCATTGACATGTAGAAGTCAGGAGGTAAATACAAGAGACAGGGCTACTTATCTGCCTGACTTGCAGAGAAAAAAGTGAAATAAAAAAGCTCCATTCAAATTAAAGTTTGTTTAAAAGCAGAGATGTGTGGCTGGCTCAGGTGTTCAGGGTCATGAAAGTGTCAAATGTGGGTGGTGATGGGGTTTTGAGCTTTCCCATGCAGTCTGTGCACTGGTTAGCAGGTCATCTGCTGGGATCAGCTAAGCATTGCTCATTTAGTCAAATCACTGCATGCCAAGTCCCTTGGCCTTCATCTGAGCTATTGTGGTTATTATTCCAAGAAAACTGGGTTCCTCCATGGCAAGTGTGCTCTCCTTTTGTGGGGGTAGAGCCCATGAAACTGTAAAAGTCCTTTTTTTCCATTTGCTTTATTATATGTTAATCTGAATGTGTTCAGTACACAGGAAACACTTTCCTCTAATGGAGAGGTTGACTGGCATGTAAATAACCTCTTTTTAAATTTGAAGAAATTGCAGGCTCCTTCATGTGAATGCACAAGCCAGGCTGGTGTGGAAGAGGGGTATTTGTTATAGGTGGTCCCTCTGATTTGCCCAAGGATCCATACAGAGCTAATGACAGGCACTAGGCAGGAGGAATCTGGGCCAAAAAAAAAAAAAAAAAAAAAAATGTTGGCCAATCAGTGACAGAATTGCATGTCAGAAGCTCAGTGTGCTCCTTGCTCTGCATGTCTAGTGATGTTTTTCTTGTGTGCTTGCCACCACCCTGCTAAGCAAGGCAGTGTTTAGAAGATCTTGTGTGGTCTTTGGTGCTGTGGGATGTGTCTGCCTGTCACTCTCCTATGGTACCAGGAAGTCCTGGACCACTGGGTGTGCTCTGAAAGAGCAGCTGCTTTAAGGGAGGTGGTGAGGGAAAAGAATGTCTTTTTTAAAGGTCAGCTAAATCTATGGAGCACTTATAAGTAGAGGAAATTATAGCTTTGGTCTTTCAGTGTGGGCTTTGCAAGAGGATGAAAAGAACAAAGGTGTGTTACAATGGGCTTCTAAGAAAAGTCTTTTAAATACTGCTATTAGAAGGTTTTCTTTAGACATAAATGAAAGGCAGTGCTTTGGCCTAAAATGTTACTCACCTTTAACAAGCTAAATGGCTCTATTGATTATAAGGGCTTGCTTGGTAGTTACTGGAACTGCATATCAACTCCTTCAGTAACTGCCTGCAGGTTAGGTAACACAAAGTCTGAGTTTGCAAGCTTGGCCAGCATTCCTTTTTCTTGCTTACATCCTCCTGCAAAAAGCTGATGTAATTGCATGTTTATTAAGTGCTGATACAGACTTAAGAACTGTGGTCAGATTAGCACATAAAGTTATTGTTCTTCTCTTTGGGAATTCCTTACAGCTTTATAGAAACCCTCTCTCAGTATTCAGTACAATGGCTGTCTGCTCCTTACTTCTTCAACAGTAATGGAAATGACTCAGAAGTATTGTAGAAATAAATACCCTATTTGCAAGTTGCACCATGTAATCAGACTTGACTTGACTCTGGGAATGCAGTAGCACTGAAGAGATCAAACTGTTACCACAGGGAACTGTAGCTCGGTTGCAAACCTCAAAACCAATAATTTGAGTAGAAGTTTGTCTTCAGCACCAAGTAGATTTGCAAGAAGAGCATAATTTTTTGTTTCAGGGTGCACGTTCTTCACAGTGGTGTGTTCACTCTAATCCATTCTCTTAAAGTTATGTCATTGATTTCAATGTCTTGTATTACTTTAGGGTCCTCAAGTTCTTCCTGCTTCTTCTACAAGCTTAACCTTGACAGTGAGATGCTCGCAGGTGGCTTTGTGCAGACACTGCTCTCTGTGAACACACTGCTATCTTTATTTTCCAGGTAGGGCATAATGAGGAGAGATGATTGATAGGATTGAGACAGAAAAACTGTGTGATGATGCATTTTCAACAGAGGGAAGTGTTGATTACCAGTCTCTACTGTTAATTAGCACCTTTGTCTGACCCAGTGCTGCTGCTCCCCTGCTGGTTCTAGCTCTGTTCTCTCTAGTCATAATGTCACTCAGTTCCTGGCTTTGCAAAGAGTTCTGGGAACTCTGGAAATTCACAGTAGGGCAAAGATGGGAGGATATTCTGAGCTATGTCTGGTGAAGCTGTATGGAGTCTTATTCATGCGTGCTCAGCTGCTAGGGCATGGCCAGCTAGAAAGCATATCTATTTCACATCCATATGTTGTTTGGAGTGCTCTTGTGCATGGAAGCAATAGGGTTTCCAAGTGTGCTAAGAAAAACCATCTGGGTTTAGGTTGGCAGGGTTTTCTGGTACAGACAAGTCTGATGAGGAGAAATTGAGGTATCTAGAAACGAGTAATGAGATCTGTCAGTCTTGTGTGTTACACCTCAGTGTGACTTGTGCAGCTGAGCAAAATGACAGATATTCTACTTTGTGTAATTTCATGAATAGGTAAACGGTAGAGGATTAAGCTGCTTCATCTAAACAACAGTTCTGAAACAAAACCAGAGGCACATCAAGTGGCTTAGGCTTAAGTTTAATTTAGGAATTGGGAGTTTCTAGCAACCCAGAATGACTCAAATTCACCATCACTGACCATTTCCAGATGAATACTTGAGGCTTTTTGCAACACTGAAATACTTAGCTTGAAGACTGTGGGTGTCACAGCCTCTCTGCAAAAGAGGAGTGAGAATTTTTCCTTGAAGTTCTTATTGCAACAAGTTGAGTTTGGAGGCCTGTAAATATTCAGGGTGTCATTTTAAGTATTTAGAACATGGTTAGCAGTTGTTGTTCCCCAGAGCATCTAACTCTTGTTTGTCATCAGAATTGTCATCTTCTGACTTGTTCAGGAAGGATAAACGCATGTGTTCAGAAACAACTTGTCTGGGACAAGTGCCAGCAAAGAAGTTCTAGGAATTGTGACAAAGTGTTGGGGCTCCTCAAGGGAAAAATGTCTGCTAAAAATAAACAACCTGTATCAATCCTTACATGATGGAGAAATCCAACTGAAGGCTGAAGAGGTTTCCATTATTGATGGGACCCCTTTCTCAGAAGACAGAACTGCCTGTTGCAATGAGCCAGAGCTGTGTTTCCATTGAAAGACTTTCAGATCTGGGATATCCGACACATTTTTGCCACCCATTTTGCATTTCTGGCCCTGATGTTGTACAAAAATGGGCAATTTTTTTTCCTGTGTAAATAACGTTTATTTTTAAAGGGACGTTTTCAAAGTAAACATTATTAAAACCAAAATAATTTTACATGCAACATGAGCAGGGAGAAGGCTTCCTTGTAAAAATTTTTTGTGCAATGCCATGAATCTTTTTTTGGGTTATATCTTATCGGGTGTTTCCAGAAAACAGAACAAATATGTAAAGTATATAGAGACAATTGTACGTAGTGACAAACAGTGAATACTGATTTGGATACTGTGAATGACTGACCATGGCTGTTTCCTGTTCAGGTAGAAGGTGCCAACTTACAGCATGGTAGTTTAGCAGTGTGTTGATCTTGCACACTGTTTTCAGGTACTGCCAACAGACCTTTTTGTTCCTGGGTTTATTTAGGGTAGCAGCTGAGGTCTTTAACTGTCTTGTTTTCCTGGACCTCTTCTGTATAAGGAAAAAAACTCCTACATATGGAAATGAATATTTTTATCCTCGACTTCAGGTGAAACAGAGCCAAGCCCAGATGTAAGCTTGAGGCACTGTTCTGATATAGTATTTTTCTGGTAAACTTCCTGTGGTTAAATGTTTTGGTACCCAGGAACATTGTGTAATATTTGAAGTTATTAAATTGTAGTGCAAATCCAATGCTGCTGAAAGCCTAAATAAATATTAAGATTCCACTTTCATGAGTATCCCCTCACTAGGATATTATTTCTGATACAGAAATCACCTACCTAAACACTTTTTATGTTTGGATCATAGTTGTGTTTTACTACCTACTGCACAAGTGTTAAAGAAGGTATAGTTTCTTCACTGAGAGGCTAACAGTTGTCTCAATAAATGCAGCTTATACAGAAATATGTTAAAGAATTTCCAACTGATCTATGGACCACTGACCTAGATAGCTGTGCCACCAATAATTCCAATTGTTTTCATGTCCCAGAAAATGCATTGACAGATACATAAGACGGGGGAAAAACAAGTGCATTAGACTTTTCAATCACAAGGTGAGAGCAGAGTGATTTAAGTCACTGGACTTAATTTAAAATTAAATAATTATTTCTACTCCTGTAGAGGCTGTGTCCATTGTCACTATTTTTTCCCCTCTTAATGGTAGATCATAAACATTTCCTTCTGATTCATGCAGAAAGCAGAGCTTTTGTAGGGCAGCAAACAGTCTGCATGTGGGTTATCATGAAATGCAGAAGTACAGCAAATGTAATTGTTTTTCCCCCAGCACCTGTATTGACTATATTGATCTAAAAGAAAATGAGGTTTTCTAAAGTTCAAATGTAGTTTAATGTCACTAGAGTGAAATGGATCTTCTCCTAAAGCCCAAATTGCTCAGTGACCATTTTGTACAGATTTACCCTTCAGCAAGAACAACCTCTGTGGTTCAGTCAGAGGTAAAATGACCTCCGAGTAAGAGTTAGTTGTACAAATGTCGTTTAGTAATACTGTTCACCCTTTGTGAAAAACAAAGATTCTGGCAAAGGAAGAGAGTTGTAATGGATGCAGGTAGATGGCTGAAAACAAAATATTTGAGACAAGGTTGAAGATTTGAGATGTTGCATTTTTTAATTTTAATTTGCAATCTCTTATTTGAAGTGTTTGCATGTGTTGTTCTAGGACAGAGCATTTTAGGAGTGCCCTTTACACAGCCTGGCAACAGGTAGTATTTCAAAGTACAGTTTAGCTGTAGGTAACTTGATTTCACAGATTCCATTAAAAAGTTACTTGATTTTCATCATTACAGCAACAAAATTTCTAAGGTTATTAAACCCACTGTTTGTACCCTTCTGCTACAGATATACATAGAGAAGTTGTTTTCCACACAAATTATTTTGCATCTCCTGTCCAAAATTTGCAAATGTTAATTCATGGTTCTCAATATTCCTATACAACACTATGAAAAAATGTGATTAGCATCAATGAAGCAGGGTTTTGTTCATGTGGGCAGGTGATGTGCCACCAGTACCAGATAAGAAAGCAGAATAAGGATGTGGCAAAGTTTAATCTTACTGCAGGTATCTGGGGCAGGTATTACTATCTTGTGTGACAGAGAGCATGTAATGTCTGTACAGGGAGTGCTAAAGGACAGACTGGGTCTACCACTGAGGCTTCAACATTCGTTTTATTTTATTTTCAGTCCTTGGTGTCATGCACAATGCTCCTTGAGAGCAATCCTTAGTGGTGTGTTAACTACAACAAGATGGAGATCTCATTCTGTGCAAAGTAGCCAGTGGATATAGTGGTAGGAATAGAGCAGAAGTGGGATTAAGTTTGGCTCCTCTCATGTTGTTCAGCTGCTCTGTAATATATTCTTCTTATGCCAGAGGATCAAACAATGCAATAAAACTACTATCAGAAGTCTTGGAGGCAGAGTGCCATGCAAAATCTCTTCATGAAAGGCTCTCACTGATGATGTTTTGTGTTTTTTATCTCAGGTGAAGGGACCTCTGTGGCTCTTTCCCTGGGTAGTTTTGTTCATTTCTTAATTCTGTGTGAGAAAGGCATACTTGTTTTGCAACAGATCATGCCAGAAAGGCAAAAGGGGAACAAGGGGTTTGGCATTGATTAGAAGGCCAAAATTTCTATTTGTAAAATATTGTAAGACTTTGGAAACTTTTCCAGGTTTGATGAGCAGCAAACGAAGAAAAGCATCTTCAAACAAGAGTTTGTAACCTCCTTGGCTGTGCTTCTCCAACAGGCCAGTGAAAGCATTTCTTTCTTCTTCCAGTTGTTTCTGTGCCAACACTGGGACTGCAAGTTGTGTGTCATAAGGAAAAACACTTAACTGGAAGTGTTCTGAATCCTTGGCAGGATTTGGGGTTGAACTCATTTAACTTGTCTGTTCCTTTATTCTTACTTCATCCACTTCTTTCACCACTCTCCAACCTTAATGACTTGCTTAATTCCCATTTGAGCTGTTGCTTACACACACACACACACAAAAAAAAAAAAAAAAAAAAAAAAAAAAAAAAAAAAAAAAAAAATGCTTGGGAGCCAAAATTGCAAACTTGGCTGTTTCGTCTTTTGGTCTTTTCTGAGACAAGTTTTTGAGTTCCTGCAGCCTGGTCCCAGGGGCTGCTGTCCTGTTCTAGGGTGCATATGGCCAGAAGAGCCTTTGTGGGAGCTGGGACCCCTAGGCTCAGTTTTGGGAGCAGCCTGGGAAGTTACTTGGAGTTGTGTCAATGCAACTGCTCCGCAGTAGGTATCACAGCCTGCCCTTCATGTCAGAAAGTGGTTCTGCTCTTCCTGAAATGTGTCCTTTGGAATTCTCTTTTGATAGGCAATTTCTAAAACTTAAGGTTTTCTGTTCAGAATCTGAAGTAATCTTCCAAAATGTCTCGGTTTCCTGTTCAAATTGTCATACTTTATCAGGTCTCCAAACTTGAACAACATAATGTACTCTTTCTGGTGTGGTTTGTCAGATGGCAGGATTTAGGACAGTTTTTCTCACTTGTAAGCAGGAGGGAGCTCTGCTCAGAGCATCTGATTGCTGACAGATCCAGTGCTTACTTCTGTGTTTGGATTGGAGTGGAGTTACACTATCCTCAGCATGGCAGTATTTTTGTTTGGAGAGCAAATAAGGCAATTATTGGTTTAATTTGACGTAAGGGAAGATAAAGACCAGATTTGAGTGAATACCTGTCAGTAGTCCAGGGCAGTGAGGCTTTGCAGTAAGTTGTGTGATCTCTTGTCTCTGGAGATTTTCAAGGAGATCCTGGCCAGGCATTTGGTGATTATAGTCCAGACATAACTGATCTTGACCCTATATACAGGCAATAGACCAGGGACATCAGACATGAACACTGTTCCAGGTTTTGCATTAATCAGCCATCAAATTTTCATAAAAATTTGTGAAGTTTTCCAACCTGTTGGGTGAAATATTATGATTTATCAATCTATGAAGGGAAGGGTTTCGTGTGCTCAGGATTTTTGTATCGTGTAGATGTGAAAAAGTTACTTATGTTAGTTACAGAATGACTCGGATGAAAATGTTTGGAATAGGCTAAGAATTAGGGCATTAAATTCAATTATGTGATAACTCAAAGGGATTAGTAACTGAATTTCAACATTTCTCTCTTGTGAAGCAGTTCCGTAGCAATAATCATGGTCTAATGGAGGATCACATACTTGGAACAGATGAGTAAAACGTAATTCAAAAAAACATTCTGCATGTTGGAGGAGACTTTGGACCAAAGAAAATGCATTTTCATCATGTATGACATGGCTCTGAATTTTGTTTTGAAAACAGTTTTGTCAAAACATTGCCTGTCCTTAATCTTCTTTACTAAAGCTTTAAAAATATGAAAATAGTAAAGCACTCCCAAAATAATAGGCATGTGAACTTGTTTGGCTTTCTGAAGAGCTGTTCAGACAGAAATGCTGATGTAAATGTGGGCATTTTTTGCTTTTGTTTTGTTATACTATTAAGTAGTGGATATTTTTGGTAAGAACACTGTATTCTCCTGCAACACAAGTCACAATACCTGGAGATGGCTTAATCCATGTAATTCATTCCTCTTGCCACCAGTGGCCTTTCTGCTTTCCTCCTCCTGTCTGAAGAGCTTCTCTTCTGAAATGATAGTACTAATGAGGTACTCTAAGTAGCTAGGCACAAAGCACTGGAATAAATAAAATTTTAAAACAAGCTGTGAGAGAACTTGAGTAAATACTGCCTTATAGTTAGTAAGTTTATAGAAAATGGGACAATTTGGTGGAAGATTGACAAATGGATGAAAGATACATCAGATGAAGATACCTTACGAACTGTGCAGTCAGCCTCTGCCTTTGTGATCTTAGGGATCATTTTGTGCAATTTTCCCCTCCAATAGCAGCTTCCTCAGATCATCTGCCTTCATCCATTCAATTCCACAAGCTGCTACAGAAAAACTATATTAAAGGAGAGGCAATGAGAGAGGCCTGGGGAATAGAGAGAACTTTAATATTATGGAGCTGGTGATGTGCTCTTAATAAATACTTTAATGGATTGGCCACTGCTGAAAGCTATGAAGATAGGAAATTAAGCTTTGAAAAGATGCTGCTGCTGGTTATGATATAACATTTTATATTAAATAAAACGCATGGCTCTTATGCTGTATATTATGTTGGCTATAATAAAGCAAGCTTATGAGTTTACAGGGGAATGCAACAGAGCTGCTGCATAGTTTGCAGGCAGGGATTTGTTTTTTGCTGTTTTCAGTAGAAGGCCAAATGCTCATGAAAGTAATATGGACCTGTACCTAACTAATATTCACGTGTGCAAATGGAAATGTGCTCATTTTCCAAACATATTGGAAATGGGAATTAAATTCCAGCACTCTGCATACTATTCTGGCTTCAGAAAAACCCTGTGTTTAAGTTATGTGTATTTATGTATATTTCTGTGCTTGGTAGGCTAGTTTGTAGTTTTGTTTTTGAACACATGGCTGGTGTTCAGCAGAGGGTCTGAATCTAAATTGAAATTGATTTTAAGTGTGAGACTTAACTGTTTTAATTTCTTCCTTTATTTTCTCATTCTCTATAAACTGAGCAATGCCCTACTAAAAAAAATCCATCAGAAAACAAACATTGCAATCATCATGTGTCTTCATCTGTCTGCAATAACACTTATTGTGCAAAAGGTGGTCAGAGAATCCACGCAGCAAGGGAATAAGGGTGGCTTATGTTGCAGTAAATCTGCTTTCCAAGGATTGCTGTACAAAGTAATAGATGTAATAGAGACACATTACAACTTAATTGAAATCAAGCCAATAGGTAGGGAGTTGCCCTTTGAGGTTTTGACCAACAGTTGCAGGCTCTTCATGAAAGGAACAATAGAAAAATTTAAAAGCAAACATGCAAAAAAACCCCCCCTATCTTCAAATGGTTGTAATCCTTCTTTAATCTGAGCAAAGATAGGGTTTGTGCAATTCAAAGAAAAATAAAATAGACTCCTGCATTAGTGAAGTTACAGCATCTGTGGGTCATGGGCAATCTGCAGGATCGCTGAGAGGGGCAGAAGCCACTTCTCTCTGGGCTTAATAAGCTGTCAAGGAGTATCTGTGCAGAGACTGTAGCTGCTCTGTCATATTTTGATATATTCTATTTTATATTCAAAGAAGTGTTTACTGGTGGTTTCTATTTCTGATGACATTTTGCATTTCAACATAGGAACACTTGCCTTTCTTTGGACTGTGAAGGAATTCTTCTGTTACATGCTTGTTAAATACTTGGTATCGTGTAGGCAGAGAAACAGAAGAGTCTGACTTGAGAACTCTTAAAGGAAAAAACGAACAACAACCCACCATATTGTGCATCATAAGTAAGGGAATAAATGAAGATTTAACAGGGAGTTGAAAGGAAGTTAATATATTTAGCATAATATGAAGTATGAAAAACCCCTCCACACTTACTGAGCGACATGAGCACTGCCAGGATGGCTGGTCAGGAACTTGCAATTGTCACCATGGTGAATTACTGGTTTCTGAAATTCCTGGTTTGTGTTTGTTCATGGAAATGATGAACGTGTGCTTACTAGCTGAACAGAAAATCACTTATGTAAATGGGATTCAGACTAGTTCTACAATTGTGCAATTAAAATAGACACATGTGAGGCAAATGTGTCTGAGACTACTTAAATGCCATGAAACATTCGTGGCACACTTTCTATGCAGCCAGACTAAGTACATGTGCTTGTTGCTGCTGTTTAATGTTTATTGGCATCTCTGGAAAGCATCTTGCCTGCTACAGCCAGACGAGCCTGTAGTGAAAAGGAGGCTGAAACCAATGGGAAAATATGGAAGTCAAATAATGGGCAGCATGGACTCGGGCTACAACTGAGTCAAATTGGGAGAGAAGTAATTACAGGAGGATATATGCCCTCAGACACATTTCTTTTAGTTTCAGGTGGTATGTAGGATGGACAGAGGACTGGTTTTTTTATTGTTTGTCTAAATTGATAATTCTTCTTAAGCTAGTACTGTCAAGTTCACTTCAATAGTTTAGTACAACACAATTGCCAGAAAGAGAATGGGTTTTTTCACTTTGTTTCTTTCACTGAACGTAAGCTCATCTTTACTGGTACAGTAGAGGTACAGGTCATCCAAATGGTCACATCCTTTGAGCTTCAAGGGAGTTCAGGGCTGCTGGCTCTGATCTCTGGAATGATCTGTGCAGCCTGAGGAAGGTCAGGCTTAGGTCTGACTCTTAACAGGCAGAGGCATTTCCCAGGCTTCAGGATTATGACTCTTATTAAGGCTTAGTGGTGGGTTTGCTTATTTGATCATTTTCATGAGCCCAGCTGCAGTCCTCTGCAATTCTTACTCTGATGTCACATGAACCTAGGAACCTAGAGTAAGCTCACTGAATTAGAATAAAAGGCAAAAAAACCCTGCAAACCCCAGGTACAAACCTGAATAAATTAAAAATGGAACAAAGGTAACCAGGGATATACAACAGCTGCTCAAATAAATGGAAGGGAAGCCTTTAAAAATGGCCTGAATTATCACCAGAATGATTTCTCAATAAAAAGAAATAAATGAGAGGCAATGTGTTCATTGATGGACTTGGTGTATTCTGGGTGAATGTGCTCAGCTATCAGAAGGTGATTTCAGAGGCAAAATGGCACCAAGCTTTTCTCCTGATTATAACAATTTTGCTGTTGTGTGGGTCTGCTTTGTGTTTTCTCCTGTCAAAGGAAAATGAGTGCAGAAAGGGAAGCGATGGCAGAGATTATTGATCAGTGTAACTCATGTGGGGATTGCAAGATGAAACAATCTGTGCCAACATTCTGCAGTGCAAACACATTAGTTCCTGAAAAAGACATAGAAACTGGTGATGAGTAGGCTCATGAGTGAGGTACATTCACTCTGTGCACTGACTCAGGGCTGTGTGAAGTGATGGTCTTGGCATTGCCTTTCAGGGATATGCTGAGCTGTGGGATCCTGTTTCCAGGTACTGGAAGGCATTCCAGCAGGACTCTGACTTTCCAGAACGTTTGTGTGCTGGCCAAGATATAGTTCCTGTAATCTGAGTCCTTCATACTTTACAGTTCCTTTCAGATTTCAAGTGGCACCAGCTTGCCTTTCCCTAAGCTAATGCACACAATTAAACAGACCCTGACACCTTCTCTGCAAGGCCCTGGGAGGGATGGGTCTGCAGGGAGCCCATCCCTGGGGACTCAGGGCTGCTGTGATGCTTCCTGCATTGCCTCTTTTGCCATCCCAGGGCACGAACTGGTCTGGCTGAATGTGAATTTGGTTTATTATTGGTTTTGATCAGCCAGGTTACTTTTCAGATGCCTTTATTATTCCCTAAGCCTGTCCAGCTGGCATGAAGCTGGAAGTGGAGGCTGGGAGTGGGGACTCTTTCAGTGGCAGTGGTTTAGTTGGCTTAATTTCTATAAGCATGGCCTTTTAATGGATGATGTTTTGGCATGTCTACATACAGAGCTAGCAGGAGCATTGTCTGGTTTCTTCAGAAGCAAGAATCAAGGTGGAAGATAAAGTTAGTGATATTTTTTCTTGTTAAGCTGATTTAAAAATGTTAAAAGAAATCTGGGTGTACACACAGCTCTGTGTAGGTGGGCACAATGTCTAAGTGGTGATTTCTGTAATAATGGCTATATTTGTATTGTGGTAGATTATAACTTCAGGTTTTAACTTTAGCTAGAAAGTGCCAGATAATAAAATTGAAGATGACTGAAATAAAACTGAAAATGTACAATTCTTCATCCTCAAAAAATATTTTTCATTCATAATGAAGTTGTTTTTACATTTCTATATGTTCTTCTACTGGGTTGGTGAGGGCAAGGAGACTGGAGACTTTAGAACTGGAGCACAAGTTTGAGGGGAAATCAAAGGGGAGGAAGACACCTGCACAGCTCAGAGTTCAAGGCAAAGTGACCACAACCTGTATGACTTGTGAGCAGCCCATTTCATACTAGCAGAACCCTCTGGTCCTGAATGAGTTGAAAACTCCACCTGCCAGCAAGGAATATTCTCTAGAAGTAGGAATTGTACATTTCCCTTATTTCCTCTGGGAAATACATGGAAAATAATAGACTTCTCCAGAGCTTCAGAACTAGAATGACTGACTGTTAAAATAAGTTTCATCTTGCATGGTCTGCGGCTCCCTTTACTGTTAGTGCAGATTTCAGACCTGTGGTAGACAACCTATCCTGCTGGGATGGAAAGAGCTGTTAAAAACCCAATTCTTTTGGGTGGAGAGCTTGTTTGTCAGTTTAATGAAATCTTTTGGTGCTGGAACATATAATTTATTCATCAGACTTGAAGGAAATAAGCTGCAGGACTCCAAACAGCTTTGTCCAGGTACTGTGAAATTACATGACACTGGTAGTGATTGGCTGATTAGAATAATATCACAAAACAGAAAGAATCTTGGCTAGTAATAGTCAAGTTGAAGGAGAGCTGCAGATTCTCATGGGAATTGCAGCTTGGTGTTTGAGTAACTTGCTGCTTAAATGGCAAAATAATTGAAAACTGGGGGGAGAAGGGGCAAGCTCTGCAGATGGCTGCTGGGCTGTGTGTCTGAGGTGCTGGAAGAAGAGCATTTGGCATCAAAGAGTAGGCAAATGATGTCAGCTTTGTGCCAGACAAATTTTTAATGCAGGCCCCGTATATATTTGAAATTGTAAAAACAAGCAAACTCAGGAAGCCTGAATTACCAGCATAAAAGAGAAATATTCCCTCAGTATTAACTGTGAATTTCCTTTTCTAAGAAATGACTTCTGCATAGGATTAAGACTGTTTTTTAGCACCAGTGTGAAATCTATCTGTTTCTGTTTGCTGTAAGAATGGGTAACAAGCAGGCAAGTACAGGAGCAAATGAGGTATGTGATGTAGCTCAGAGATTCACTTGGGGTCAGTTGGCAATTTATACTTCTTCATTTGGTGCCCCTGTCCTAATCTGACAATCTGAGGAGAATTGGCTGTATATTTACAGGAATACCATGCCTCTTTTGTGACTCATAGGACACATAGCATATCAGAGGACAGCCTGACCAGCAGGGAGGTGTTCTGCAAAAATCTGTAGCTGCTCCTGCGCTTTTCCAGTACTCTTACTCCATGCATAAAATTTTATTCTGGCTACATCATTTTGTCTTGAACTGGAATCCTTGGCTACTTATATATAGAAAAGCTGTTTAAACGTTTGCTTTTTAAAAATCTGTTTGCATCCTCTGAGTGCATCAGTATCTTAACAGCACTAAACCCTGTGAAAGTTAACACAGGGCACAGCCTGCGTGTCCCAGCACAGATGTTTGTGGAGGCTGGATATTGGTTACATGAGTGATGATGTGGCTTTACTCTTGGTTTTACTGCAAAGGCACATTGATCTTACAAGATGTGTCCTATGCTTCTGGGTAAACTGAGTCCATTCAGTGGCAATTTGTCTGGGACTTCTTGATGTTCGCAGCCCTGAGATTTCGCATTGTGGAAGGCCTGGAACCCCTCAGATAAATGATAAATTTGCTCTCTTTCTGCATGGTCAATTTTTTTTTCTGTTGAAAAAGAAGAGAAATCACTCAAAATATATTGGAGTCTTTTTTAAAAGAAAATTTTGGGTCGTTTTAGAATGAGCTAAGCTTGTTTTCGTGCCACCAAGCTTGCTGACAGAGGATGTGAAAATGCTCTGTCATGGTTCCATATGCAGCTGGACAATTGCTCGGATTTTTTTTTTCTCCAGTTATTTCTACTGTGTCTGTTTCTTACCTTGTGCAATTCACGGTCCCTGGTTTTAAAAGTGAAAGTGCAAGAATGACATGCTAGGGTGAGCAAGGGGACCTTAAGTTCAGCAGATAATTTTTAAAAGCTGCATGAGGACTTACTAAAATATGTTAAAATGCTATATGGATTTTAAAAAATTAGACTTCCCACTTTTTTCATATATAAGCTTTCTCCAGATTGTGTCTATTTTTGATAGAATATTAGAAGTATTTTGGCTCCAAGTTAGACCAGTTCATTTTGTATATGCTGCATTGCATATTTGATATTTCCTTGTGATGTACTTAGTGGAAAGGACACTTTGATGGGATCACATTCGTGGACTTCTCAAGTGCTTGGATTCCAGCATCCATTCTACTTTTAAGGAGGAGGAAGACCAGTATAGAGTAAATGGTCTACCCAAGAAATATAATATGTCCAAGTCAATAGTAGAGAATTCCTGAATCAAAGCATGTATCTTTCAGCCCAAATATTTTAGTATTTTAACCTTTCTTCTTGAAAATCGTCCTGTGGGAAGCAATCAATTTTTTAATATGTTATGTGGATGCAGTTCAGTGCTGCCTTCCACATGAAGATGATTTTCCTTCTATATGGTAGAAAGCTGCCAGCCAGCAGTGGTGGCATTTTGCAGTTGTAAAGGCTGACACAAGAATGCAAAAATGGGAAGTATCAGACCCAAAATGTCAGTTATCATATAAAAATTTTCTTCTGATGTGGCACTTGCTCACATTTCAAGGACTTCCTGTCCTGTTCTAAATTTATTGTGACAAAAAGGATACAAACTCTTCTAACAGGCATGTTTGGAGAGCTGCTAAACACAGACATTAATGGCTGTTCACCTGAGTTATGCATTCTCTCTGGAGAGCAATGCTGAAGTCCAAACACCTCCCAGTTGTACCATTTTCAAAAGGGCTTTCTTGTTTCTCATCATCATATAGCACTGAAAGGTCACAGAAAGTACGTGGTCCTTTTGGTATTTTAGACAGATTTGCTGTCAGGTTTTTCAAAACAACCACTACCATCCTGCTTTGGAGCTGCTGTATGCATTGAATGAAGCAGCTCTCTTAAGAGGCGAATCTGGAGAAAGGATGGGGGAAGTGGCAGGAAGGTGTTTGATAAAAACCTTGTTCTTGGGGATTTTTACTACAGATTGTTTTGAAAACTGACTGATTACCTGTGGAGATGAGTAAATGAGCCCATAGAGGGGGGGATAACTCATTGTTCTGCAAGTGGCAGAAAATGAGAAGAGGTTCTGATCTTTATTCATTTTGCCTTACTGAGGTTCTTCCTAGAGGAACCCAGTAGTCTGCATGCAAACTTTTGGGAAGGGAAAAGTGTATTTTCTATTGAACCAAACACATCTGCATTTCAGATAGGAAAGTGATACCGTTTTCAGCTATCTGTAGGAAAGACACCTTAATTATATTTTTTTGTCACGGTCATGCTGTTTCATTATTCTATTTTGTTGTTTCTTTTTCCCTGTTTACTAGAAGATGAAGGATTTTTCACTAAACTGTGGGCTGCTGGTGGTTGGGAACAAGTAATACAGATACAGCCCCCTGAATGTGTGTCCCATGGGGAAGCTGAATTAAGAACTTGAGATGACAAGTTTGTGCTCTTAGCCCTGAGCACATCCAGAGCACTTTTCACTGCTTCCCCTAAGAGCAGTGTGGTTGGTAGCTGCAATCACAGGATGACCTTCACTTTGTGGTCTTTCCAAAGATTAAGGCCTCTGGGGATTATAGTGCTGCTGCAGCTTTTTCCTCTGCAATGTTCATCATCTGCTTAGTCAAAAGAATGAAATCTCTGATTCAAGACAATTTGAGCTTTACCTTTATGCTGCTGTGCAGACCTCAGTCCTTTGTGTAATTTTCATTCATTCATAGTTGCATCTTTCTCCCTTTCACCAGTTTGAATACATTTAGCACCCTCTGTGTTCACTCTTGAGAATGAACCTTTTCAGAATAATTACTCCCACTGATCTCCAGAGCAATCGATGCAGTGAATAAACCTAGAGGCAGACAGTGGTTTGTTATATTCTAATTTTCAAGAAAATATTTTGAAAGGAAAATGAATAGACATAAATGCAAGACTTAGCTAATGAAGTCCTGGTGTGGCAAGGCAACCAAGGTTTTCCTTTTGAAGCTGCCCATGGCTCACATCAATACAAAATGCAGTGGGATGTTTTGCATGCGAGCTGCATCTCAGTTTTGTTCAGCTTTAAGACTGCATGGAATGAGGAGAGATAGCAACCAAAGGTCTTTATTCTTCCTGGGCTGGTAATAACTCTTCAAAATTACCATCAAGTAACTTGATAGTTCTGCTTTTCACCATAAATAAGTTGGATTGATCACGGTTGACATGGAAATTTTGTCTTACTGATGTCTCTGCTTTTCCTACTCTGCTGTATGGAGACCTTTTTTTCTGCTAGACTGCCTGTGAAGGCTTTTCATTGCCAATAAATGCATGGAAAAGTAAGAAAGAAGAAAAGAACATCCTGTGAAACAGGACAGCTCCTTCCAAAATAACCCCATCTTGCCTTGCAGGAGGGTTTGGTGCAGTTTTGGTTGCTGAAATATGCCAACTAAACTAAATCAGATGAATTATTAATGCTTTGCAGACTGCTTCTCTCAATTGGCTGAGGCAACGCAGGCTTTGGTGGGGTGTATGTAACTTCAATTTTCAACATTAAAAATAGACTTCAGGCCTCAGAGGAATGGGAAGCTTAACAGACTATTTTTCTCAGCACAGTTTTAGTTCTATTATGTGTTATTTTGTCAGAGTGGATAGGGTGGATTGTTATTTTGGACGCAGTGGGTGATCTAACTGAAAAACCACTTCTGTTTCCTTTCTATATGTCACAAGCTGCTTCAAATTAGAAGGCACATATTTCCCTTATTGCATTCTCAACTAGAAGAAGAGAAATAGGATGTACATGGCTGTTTTGCAGGCTCAGTTACAGACTTCCATGCTTCCAGCAAGCAACCATATTTCCTGGTGAGAGAATTTGCACTTCATTAACAAGTCAAGGTCAAGGCAGTTGGAAATCAGTCTTTTATTTATTGACTTACTGTTGATCTTTAATGAGCTTAATTAATTTGAGCTCATCAACCCTTACCCTGACGTTCTGAAGTCACTCTGCTGAACCCCCATGCCAAAGGGTCTGCTCTCAGCAAGCATCCTGTTGCATCACTGCATGGATGCCCTGGTTTTGTTGTAATGCTTTCTCAGAGCTCCTTAGTTGCTGTAAACCAGGCGTATAAATTCAGTCAGTTTGTGTGGGCCTTTAATAAGTGATTAAGTGTCTTAAATACAGAATTTCTTTACCAGGATTCTTTTCTGTCTTGGTTAAATGCTTGCTTACATCCTCTGCCTTATTTTTGACTAAATTATCTTTGGTCACCAACACCTTCTGGGCCTTGCATCTCCTGCAGCTTTTTGGTCTCCAGTCTAAGAAAGCTGAGGAAAGCATGGCTTGATGTTGACTACATCACTTCTGCTACCCAGGCTCTACTAAACAAAGCACCATTTATTGGAGTTTAAGCCTTCAGCTATAATTGTTGCACATGTAAAGTCCTCACCCTGGACTATGACCCTTTTTCCTCCAAGTTTCAAAATGAGTTAATTCTGCAGGACTGTTGTGTTTTAGCAGCCTCAGACTTGGATATTTATATGAATACAAGGATTTGGTGGTGCTGGAATAAGCAATTTCAGGTGCTTTTTTTCAGGTGGCTTTGCTTTCCAATTACATCTCCTGAGCAGCTTCAGTACTCCTGAGCAAACTGAGCTACAAACAAATCCTGGGACTTCATGTGCCTGTGTCCCTGCTCTGAGCATGTCATGGCCCTAGGTTCTGACTGGGGTTGTACCCACAAAAACATTTAAAGGCAGTGTACTGCAGAGGTTAGTTGTCGGAGCTACAGGTACTATTTTTCCCTCCAGCAATTACCTATTTCCTGCTAAACTGGGGAGGCAGTAGTAATCCACTTATTTTTATTTGCTTAGGATAGTTTATTTGCCAATGTCAGGTTTTAGACTGGTAAATCTAGATGTCCCTGTCTGTCTCATCATAGTGGTAAACACAAAGGATAATATTAAATCTCGATATAGTTTTCAGGCAGATAGAACAGGGTTAGTCTGATGGTCTTTCTCCTATTAATCTCTAAACAGTGACATCCTGCAGTGGGATTAGGTGAAGATGAGAAAGGATGATTAATGGGTTGTACAGAATATGAGTATAAATACTGACCTTTCACATCTGACACAAAGTGTACAGTGGATAACTCTTCTGTCCAGTATTTAATTTTTAGAAGAGGAAAGGAAGTAAATAAAAGCAATCAAGTGTAGGACAGTGCTATCAGAGGTTATAAATTGCTACTCCTTGAACAAATTCAGTACCTCTTTTCTTTCACATTGCTTCAGCTTTTGGAGATTACTGCATCAAGCAACAAACAGGTTTGCAACAGCACAGTAATTTATTGCTGATTTTTTTTTCTTTGGTTGCAGAATATTAGGAATCACTTTCTACTTAACTCATATGTCTTGTGATCTTTATCTCAATAGATGTTCTTGAATTAAGTTAATTCTAGTTGGGAAAATGCTCAGGTTTTTTACAGTGTCTGAAACAGATCTTTTGTCAAGTTCTTTGCTAAATATAACTCCTTAGACTAAGCATTTTGCTGTCAGCATCGGGATGTGATATAAATTAATTCATACATAGTTTGTGTTTCCTTAAGGATGCGATAAGGGGCTTGGCAAAGAGAATGGGGACAGTACTTTGTAGTTATAAATGGTGCCCTTCATAGGGGATTTGTTGCATGGTGCATACAGTGAGCATTTGTTAATGTATACTTGAATTTTTAAAAAGTTTGGGAATGTGTGCTGCTGGCAGTTCAACTTCTTGGGTCTGTAGAATTTGTGATAGTGAATACATTGACCTTGTCTGTGCTTATGCAAGATGAGTGTCCCTATATATTTTAATGCTCTTTTTAAGTGCACATGTAGCCAGTGTTTACTGATGGGCTCAAGATGTTGGTTTTCAACACATTACTTCCAATTTGAGGTAGATGATCACAGAGAAAATCCCAATTTATGTTGTCTGAATTGTTTTATTCCTTTCATTCCAGGACTCTAAGATTTATGGAGTTAAATATGAAAATATTCCCATTTCTTGTGTCATTGGGTGCTACTGCCAGAGTCTTGTCTTTCTCATTTCAGGGCATCATCACTTGCAGGTTTTGTGACATCTGGTGGCTGACATTTTGAGATATTTCAAAATTGCACATGAATAATTTTATTTGCTTCCTTATTAACTTACCATCTTGTCAGATATGCTAACATTTAAGCTCCCTTTCAATTAACACTATAAAGAAAACAATCAAATGCAGCAACAAAAAAATGGTGTTTATCCTCTATTTCTGTGTTTTGCTGGTGTGTTATCTTATAAGCTCAAAACATGACTTTATTCTTTGTGTTCATTAAATGCAACAAATAAGAAATGCTCATGAATGCCCAGAAATTCTGTTACTGGTAGTTTTTATAGATTTTTTTCAAATTAATAAGAATCTTTGCTCTAAATGGAGGGACACTGACAACAGGAATTCCACGCTACACTTGAGGAAGCTTTGGACCAGTTTTAAGCATTTGATCCACTTACAGCAGCAACCTTGCTTTTCCCAAACAAGAAGCACTGTGATAAAAACAACTGTGAGAACAACTTACTTGTTTCCAGTTCCTGTATCTTTATTTTCATTTCCACCTCCCACCTTTGTTCTCTCTGAATTTCAAGGCTTCACATCTGGTCTAGTGTTAATTGCTCCTAAAAAATCTTTGAAGGAATCACAAATCTTCTAATCTGCTATAGCTGCTAATTAAATTACAGATGACTTTTGCTGTTATAGATTTGTGTTACAGAAATAAGTGTTTCCCGCTTTGATTTTTTTTTCTTTCTTCAAAAGACCTATAGATTAATTCTTGCAGAAGCACATCTCAGTTGCAAAATTTTACGGAATCATTTTACATGAAAAAATGTTTTCTTTTAGGGGAAAAATGTCTTCCAAGTGAAGATGTAGTGATTATTTGGGAAGGGATATAACAACTGAGTCATCTACAGCAGGTCACATAGAAAGAGAACAGCCCCTTACTGCATAGCAAGTGTTGCATTCAGGTTTGTTAAATGTATTTTTGGGGGTGATTGTGAGGATTGGACCCTGGTTATTCATGCATGTGCTTTAACAGCAATGTACATTTCTCCATGTATGCAGACTTCAGGTCACATCTCTGCTCTGCAGTCCATTTCTATGAATCCCAGCTCCCAGTGCAACAAGACTTAATTTTTTCCATGTTAATTTATGTCTCAAAGAACAACTGTCCTGTGGTTGTGTTCCTCTGGGTTTTTTATGTTGCTTTCATTTTGCTAAGAGTTAAAACTTTCTTTGAAGAAAATTTCCTTTATTTTTATGGTTTCATGTGCTCAGCTTTCTTCTTTTAGGGTTTCTGTTCCAAGTGAGATATTTAAAGATAAATCAATATTAGAATATTTATTTTAACTTGGGGGTGTGAGTTGAAAAGAACTCTTGGTCTGATTAGTTTTGCAAAATCAAAACCTGACATTGATTTTTTTGGGTGTTTTTTTTTTTTTTTTTACTTGTTATCAAAAGTTTGCACAGACCAATATTAATTTTTTTTAATACTGTGACCTGTGTTTGTGAGCTGTTTGTGGTCTGATAGGAGCTAGTTAAACTGTTTTCATCACTATTTTTAGTTCTGTCAAGGTTTATTGTCACATATTTACTGTTACTCAGGAAAAAAAATTATACCACTGCTATAACAAACTTAGATGGTGATTTTGTTTTTTCTTTCACTGAAAGAATTTTTTTTGGTAAATGTACTATCTAGCTCACTTAGTGTGTATAATATATATTCCTTAAGTATCTGTTTTGAACTTTGCCTTTCATCTCTGCAGTTTGATACAAAATGAGATCTAAGCTTTCCAAGGGAACCTGTTTGTTTATGAAGGAAAAATTGCTGCAGCAATAGCAAGAACTCCTTTCTCAGATGGAAAGGCACTACTGAGGTCAGTTAGAAAGAAGAATTTTGTTGCAGCACATTAACTGCAGAGGGCAAGTTTGTACCATACTATTTTGAGAAGGCCTATTAATGAAGCTTCTTATTAAGAGGATCAGCAAAAAATTTGTTTAGCTGAAGCTGTCACTAGCAATTATCCTATGATTTTGCCTCTTGTGTCTCTGAGGTGCTGTTGAGTTGCGTCAGCCCCCAAATGCAAATTTTTATTTTGAAGAATCAAATAATTAACAGAAATGTAATTGTATGAAATGAGTAAGCTAATGGAAAATTATCCCATCTTTCCCCCATATGAGTCAGTTGTTCATTAAGTTTTCCCCTTCACCTATTCCCTGGAAGTCTCCCAGAGAATTGAGGCAGGATCCTACAGCCCTTCCATGCAGACAAGGGTGGG
The DNA here is from genome assembly GCF_036169615.1 of Heliangelus exortis. NCBI lineage: Eukaryota > Metazoa > Chordata > Aves > Apodiformes > Trochilidae > Heliangelus > Heliangelus exortis. Next base: position 8,606,700 of record NC_092437.1, on the reverse strand, counting down.
CTTCCTGCAAGTCATTGCTGAGCCATGGGGTCCTGTAAATGAGTTGGTTTACCTCTGGTTTCAAGCTGAGGTTTTAAATGTATCTAAACCTTGTGAGGATCTTATAGCAGTGGAAGCACCTGGAGGAAGGCTTATGATATTAGCCCTATGTCCTAGCAATATATTTCACTGTAATTTTAATGCATAGCACATTCTGCCCATACTTTCTAAATTTTTATTACTAAAATTTATTGAACTTCAGATAGTGTCACTTTAGAGATGCATTTCTTTATCTCACGTTATATATACTGGAAAATCTCTTGCATAACTTTTGGAATGAAAATGAGTATATAGAAGCTTTCAATGTGCTTTCAGCTCCCTTGACTCCAGTTGTCTTTCTATGTGAGGCAGATGTTTCCACTAAACTTTTAAGCAACTTGCAACTGCTTGAAAAATGGGGGTTCAGATTTTTCATGCCTATTAGAGTTCATTCTTTATATGCAAATGCCCTTTTTTTCATGCAATTTGTTAGTAAAACAAAAGCATAATTTTGTGCTTAACTGGTAAGCAGCTAAGGGGGCTACATGCACAACTGGCCTTTTTGGACCAAAATATTTGGATGCATCCAGAAGAACTGGAGGTACAAATTAAGTACCTTATGTGCTAATATTGTTTTGGGTGCTTTACAAATCAGGTGCACAAGGTCCAGGCATCAGCTCTTCTGAGTGTCAGGGGTGTGTGTCATGATACACATTGATTTAGACCCAGAATAAAGTAAACAAGGTGCCAGAATATGCCGAAAACATAATTTGAGAAACATTTAAATCAAAAATGGGATTTTAAAAAAGCTGTTTTTCTTAACTTCCCAGACAACTACAATATGACATGATCTAATATCTACAGTTACTATATGAGTTTAAGAGCAGAGTTTGAAATGAAATCAGTATCAATTTTAGAGGATATAAATCTTATGATGAATGAAGAACAAAGGCAAAGATGCCAAGTCAATAAAACACTTTGAAAAAATAGAGCAAAAATTTACCTTGCTATGGACTTTTCACCAGATTTTTATCTCTGGCTGACTAACTGTATCCATTTATTACACTTAAGGTGGTGAACAATGCACCACATTGTATATTTTGAAGTTTACCCCAGCATCAGAAAGATTAAAAAAGCTGCAGTAGTCCAGGAATAAATAACAGGGATTTAATCAGCTTCTTGGGAGGCTTTTTCTTTTATTTCAGTGCATTACCTGGTGCAGATGAGACTTGAGGACTCTGTGGGGAGAGTAATTAATCACAGCAGAAATAATTTTAATCCCAGCAGGATATTGGTCTTGCTGGTAAGTAATATGGTCTAGTGGGTAAAACCTGGTGTTGTGGTCTCTAGGCTCGGCTATTGCTCCTGACCTTGTCACTGGGTAATCTTCAGCCATGCCATGACTCCATACCTCAGTTTCCTCCTCTATCATGCAGGGTTGTGACATCTCCACAGTCTTGGACCTTGCTGTCCAAGAGGTGGTTTTACATTTGTAAGACAAAGGTGAGGAGAGAAGGGACAGACAGCACTGTTAAATACCTTGGGCTTTTCTTCATCTTTGATAACTATATTCCTGCCCATATCCAGTAGAGAATGGTGGTTTTCCCTGCCCCTCCTTTTGCTATTGATGTATCTGTAGAAGGACTTTTTGTTATCCTTCACAGAGGTGGTGAGATTCAGTTCAAGTTGTGACTTTGTCTCTCTAATTTTCTTTATACACAACCTAACTGTAATCCTAAATTCTTCTTGAGTAGTTAGCCCTTTTTTCCATAATCAGTAGGCTCTCTTCTTTACCCTAATTTCTTTCAAAATCTCCCTGTTCAGCCAGACCAGTCGTCTTCCCCGCCGGCTCGCCTTTCAGCACACCGGGACAGCCTGCTCCTGTTCTTTCAAAACTTGCTTCTTGAAGTAGATCCATCCCTCCTGGACCCCTTTGTTTTCAAGGGCTATTTCCCAGGGTACACTCTGAATCAGTCTTCTGAACAGGCCAAAATCTGCCCTCTGGAATTCCAACGTAGAGGTTTTATTGACGGCCCTCCTTGCATCCCTGAGTATTGAAAACTCTATTATTTCGTGATCACTGTGTCCCAGACGTCCACCAACCACCACATCTCCCACCAGCCCCTCTTTGTTTGTGAACAGGAGGTCTAGTGGGGCTCCATCCCTGGTAGGCTCATTTACCAGCTGGAGCAGGAAATTATCCTCTATACACTCTATGAATTTCCTAGACTGCCTCCTCTCTGCTTTGTGGAGTTCCCAGCAGATGTCTGGCAGGTTAAAGTCACCCACGAGAACAAGGGCTGATGATTTTGAAACAGTTGCTTGTAGAATAATTCATCACCCTCATCATCCTGATTGGGTGGTCTGTAATAGCCTCCCACCAGGATATCAGCCTTGTTGATCCCCAGGCACTCAACCTTATCATTACTGACTTCACCTTCTACAGAGTCAAGAGACTCTCTAACATATAGAGCTACCCCTCCACCTCTCCTACCATGCCTGTCCCTTCTGAAGAGCCTGTAGCCACCCATGGCAGCACTCCAGTCATGGGAGTCATCCCACCACGGTTCCATGATAGTGACTACATCAGAGCTTTCCTGCTGCATGATGGCTTCCAGCTCCTCCTGTTTGTTGTCCATGCTGCGAGCATTGGTGTACATGCACTTCAACTGGGCTGCTGATTTGGCTCTTAACTTGGGCTGTCCACCCTTGGGCTCCTTTCTGGAGAGCCTGGTTTTGACCCCATCCCCCTTCAAACCTAGTTTAAAGCCCTCCTTATCAGCCCTGCCAACTTATAGGCTAGAGTCCTTTTGCCCTTGCTAGATAGATGAAGCCTATCTGGTTTGAAGAGACTAGGTTTGATAAAATTTGGCCCATGCTCAAAAAACCCAAAGTTCCGCTGATGGCACCAATCCCTTAGCTACCTACTGACATGATAGATTTTCCTACTCCTCTCATTCATCTCTGCTACTGCAGGAATTGAGGCAAACACCACCTGTGCTCCTGACCCATCAACTAAATGACCCAGTGCCTTGAAGTCCTTTTTAGTTGTCTTAGTACTTCTTCCATTAATGTCATCACTGCCAGCCTGGACTACCAACAGTGGATAATAATCAGAGGGCTGAATTAGCTGGGGAAGTCTCCTACTGATATTCCTCACCTGGGCCCCAGGAAGGCAGCAGACCTCCCTGTGGGATGGGTCTGGTCAACAGTTCCCCTCAGAAGGGAGTCACCAACTACAACCATCCTTCTTTTTTCTTTGTAGCTGTAGTTGTAACCCGTCTGGTGGACAGGGGGGCAAACAGGAGACCTTCCAGACAGATCTTCCTCTTGTCCGTCCTCTGCCTGATTCTCTGAGTCCAGGGCCTCATATCTGTTCTCTAAGGGCAACTGAGGAGATGGTGGGGGTTGGGAGGGGATTCTTTTGCCTCTCTGATGAGGGACCTGTTTCCATTCCCTCCTTACCTCCCATCCACCTGGTTTGCTCCAATTGCCTGATGGCAGGAGGGGCAGGGCTTCACTGTCTCCTTCTGGACTTCTTTTGGGTTAGAAAGGGTGCGACTCCACCAGTCAATTTCCCTTTCACTGTCCCTAATACTTCTTAGTCTCTCTATCTCCTCCTTGAGCTCTGGCACCAGGCATAGCAAGTCGTTCACTTGCTTGCATCGCACACAGACCCCACTCACGCTGTCCTCAGGTGCTAACACGAGGCTCAGACACTCAGCCAGAGGCCTGAACAGCTACGTCCCTCTTGCTGTCCCTCTTCAGGGGTTCTGTCTGTGTGGGCACACCCTGAGTCTTAACAGCACCAAGTTTTGCTTTTTTAGAGACCATTGCTCCTTCAAGAGAGTTGGGAGGTGGCTGTGCCCCTCCTGCTTGCCCTGCCTTGCTAACTGCTGTGCCCCGTACCTTTTGCCTACTCCTGTTCGCCGCGCTCCTCGCAGCCCCTTGTATCCCTCATGGCACTGCTGGGTGCTGCCCCCTTATCAGCTGATCGGCCGTGCCCGAGGCCACCAGCAGAGGATCCTTAAGGGTTTTTACTGGATTTTGATAGAGCCATTAGACAATGCCCAGATTTGGGATGGAAGAAAAGCCGTCAACTTTGAGCTAATTTGGAGAACTTGGATTTTTTTGAAGTCGCTTATCCATTTTCTTCTGAATTTTTCATACAAATCTGTTTTCATTACTACCTGCATGATTATGAAAACTGACACCATCCTGTAACAACCCATCATGGTCTCAAGTTTGTAAACTAGTATACATATGGTTTCCTTATCAGCACATAAATCCTGGTACTTGATTCCCAGCAGAGTCTCATCTGCCTCGAGCTTCCTACATGCCTCAAGCCAGTTGTGCTCTGTGTGCCATTCCTGTCTCTAAAATCTGGCATATTATTCTCCTTTTTACTAAGGGGGATTGTGGGGTGCCTGGGTCTTGCACAGAGGCTTTTGAAGTGATGCTTTCTTCTTGGATTGTGTGTGGAAGAGGACAGAGGGATGAGGTTTATTGCACATAAAATGGTGTGGTGATTGCCTAGGATATTTTGCTGCCTCTGGAGTGAGCATGTTGGATATGCAAGGGAAGAGGCTGTGGGGAGTCTCGTGATGTGACTTAATCTGGGTGGTGGAAGGCAGAGGTATTATTATTATTGCTGGCAATATATAATATTTGAAAACAATGACTGACATTTATGTTGGAAGGGGTTTGAATTATGGTATTCGCTTCCTTTCAGGGAACCCTAATGGCAATGACTGGATGTAGCTATTATGATTATCAGGGGAGTGTAACTTTAAAGTGCTTTGCTGCTGTGACAGCTGAACTGCAAAAGTAAAAAAAAAAAAAAAAAAAAAAATAGATTTCTGTAATACATGTCTTTGTCTAAACCCCTGAGTTGTCACAGGAGGTTTGAGATGCTGATATTCACTGAAGGGATGTGGTAAAAGGCCCCTTGCATCTGAAGAAATACCAACTCAGTTTCTGTCTGGGAGCTACACATACCATGAAGAATCCTTTGC